>NC_138863.1:57565250-58765250 GCF_965194805.1 Balaenoptera borealis | reverse complement strand
TTAGTCTGTTGATATTTAAAGTAATTGTTGATAGGAATGTACTTATTGCCATTTTATTATTTGTTTTCAACTTGTTTTTGTAGTTCTTTTCTGTTCATTTCTTCTTCTTTTTGTTTTTTCCCTTGTGGTTTGATGAATTTCTTTAGTAGTATGCTTCTGTTCCTTTCTTTTTGTTTTTTGTGTATCCATTGTAGGTTTTTCATTTGTGGTTACCATGGGGTTCATATATGTTGACCCATAATTATATCTACTTGATATAAACTTATGGTCATTTAAGTTCAAACACATTCTAAAACATCTACATTTTTTACTCTCCTTCCCCACATTTTGCTTTTTTTAATGTCATCTTCGTGCTTATCCCTTTAACAGTTTGTTGTAGTTATAGTTGCTTTTACAGTTTTTTGTGTTATAATCTACATACTGGCTTATTCAAGTAATCTTCAATTCTTGCTATATATCTGCCTTTCCTAATGGGATTTACCCTTTCCTCTAGATTCTTCTTTTCCATTTAGAGAAGATCCTTCAAGGTTTCTTTTAGGGTAGGTTTAGTATTGCTGAATTCTTTTAGTTTTTGCTTGTCTGAGAAGTTCTTTATCTCTCCTTCTATTCTAAAGGATAATCTTGCTGGGTAGAGTATCCTAGGTTGCAGGTTTTTCCCTTTCAGGAGTTTGAATATATCATGCCACTCCCTTCTGGCCTGCAAAGTGTCTGCAGAGAAATCAGCTGATAACCTTATGGAAATTCCCTTGTACATGACTCTTTGGTTTTCTCTTGCTCCCTTTAGAATTCTCTTTATCTTTAATTTTTGCCATTTTAACTATGATATGTCTTGATGTGGGTCTATTTGGTATCATCTTGTTTGGGACCCTCTGTGCCTCCTGTAACTAGATATATGTTTCCTTTTTTAGTTTTAGGAAGTTTTCAGCCATAATGTCTTCAAATACATTTTCTATACCCTTCTCTGTCTTCTTCTGGAACCCTTATAGTGTGAATGTTGGTGGGTTTAATATTATTCCAGAGATCTCATATGTTACTTTTGTTTTTTTTCTTCTTCATTTGTTTTTCTGTCTGCTATTCTGATTGGGTGATTTTCATTATTTTATCTTCCAAATCACTTATGTGTTTTTCTGTGTCATTTAGTCTGCTATTCATAGCTTCTAGAGTGTTTTTTATTTCAGATATTGAATTATCTATTTTTGATTGGGTCTTTTATATTTTCTAGTTCCTTGTTAAAATGATCTATGTTTAGATCAATTCTCTTCCCTAATTCGATTAGCATTTTTATTACTAATGTTTTGAACTTTTTTTTTTAAAGGGACGACATATATTCCTTTTCCAAACGTTACAGTAAAACCAGGTGGAAGAAAATGGTTTTAGCAGTTAGAAAAAAAAAAAGTACACATCTGGAGTGTGGCCATTAAAAGTCATTTACAACACTGGGAGGGGAAAAAAAAAGACAAGAAGTTGTTTCACATTACAGACCTCCCCACCACCCCAAAGCTTAATACTTGCTTACCAAGTCAAAAAGGAGACAGTTGATTCACAAGCTGGAGGTTTGAACTTGAGTGAGGCATTTATAAAAACCCAGACAGGGGCAGTGTCCTCCCCAGCCCAGGGGCCACTAGGCACAGCACAAGAGACTACAAACTCAGCAGGGGAAGGCTGGACACTCAGGGTTTGGGAGTGTAGGCACCCCCACCTCTGACTCAGGGATTTGGGGAGTAAGCAAAACCTGCCTGGAAAAGAATTGGGGATGAAAACGAGCAATTGCCTTCTGCATGGATGGGGACAGGGAAGGAGGTAGGGCCAGGAGCAGGAGCATTTCACATCACTAACCTAACTTAGGAAACTGCAAGGGACCATCTTCAACTGGCCTTAAGAGGAAGACCAGATGGATGATTGGAGAATCCACAAGAGGGAGAAGAGGAGAGGGAACGTGGCTAGGGGGCAACAGCCCCTTCCCTTCTGGACACAGGAAGTCAGCCAGGGCACCAGGTCCAGGCAGTGACCACAAGGACAGGGCAGTTTCTGCAGCTTAGAGATCACCCACCTGCCCCCACCCAGCTACTCATTCTGCCCATCCGCTGGTGTAGGGCCACTCTCCGGCCCGAGCAGTGGATGGCTCTGTGCCTGGGGCCCTGCCTCTTCTGTGTCTCCTCCCTTGGAGGCAGCACCAATCTCTGCCCCTTTGGCCTGGGGCTCCTGGCTCTCGGGTAGCGGTAGCCTTCCCTCCCTGGGCAGTGCCTTCCTCGCTGCAGGCACTGACTCCCCCCGCTCCTGCCCTTCCTCTGTGGGTGACGAGGCAGACAGATCATCCCCCCCCCGCTTCCGATTTCTCCTGAAGGCCAGGCCACTCAATTTGGAAGGCTTCTTGAAAGAGAATGTCTTCTTCTTCTTGGGGGTCTCCTCCCCCTTGGCCTCAGCGCCCTGGCTAGGGGGTGCTAGCTTGATGGCAATGCCAGTGGCCCCAGCTGCCTCCTCTGTTCCATTCATGGGGGAGGGGGCGACTCCCCTTCACCTTTGGGGGATAAGTCTCCACTGCTTTTCACACGGCCGTTCTTGTGGCCGTTCTCCTGTCCATTGACCTTTGTGGGGGGAGTGCCTGCTGCCTCCTTGGCGGTCACATTGCCCTGGGGAGCCTTGGAGCTCTGGCTGCCCATGGTGGGGTTCTGCTGGAGGGGCGCCTGGAGCCAGCCTGGGCTTGTGCCACAGGGGATAGTTCGGTCAGGTGGGCCTCACCGGCGGAGGGGGGAGGATGAGGTGGGACTCGTGGCTGAGGGAGGGGGCCCCACTCCATGCCCCCCCCCACCGACTAGCTGTGCCGGCCCCACTCTGTGCCAGAATGCCACCCTGTTTTGAATTTTTTATCTGGTAAATTGTTTATTTCTGTTTCATTATTTATTTTTTCAGGGGTTTTCTCTTGTTCTTTCAATTGAGAGTAGTTCCTCTTCCTTTTCATTTTACTTAACTTTCTCTGTCTATGAATTTAGGTAAACCGTTACCTATTGTGGTCTTAAAGAGGTTTTCTCATGTGGGAGCCCCCCTATGCAGAGCGCGTGTGCCCAGTGCCTTTGGTGGGAAGGCTGGAAGTTATGTGTATGCCAATCATGTCTTTCCTCAGGTTGTGCTGGCTGCTTTCACCTTGGTAGGGAGTGTGGCTGGTGATGGAGGAGCTAGAGCCTGTGCACAGTTTGAGGTGGGACTTCCTCTCTGCTCGCTGGCTGTCATCATCCTGGCAGGGGCAGGGTCTGATCCCTAGTTGCTGGAGCAGAAGCCCTGAGGGTCAGGCTTGCACTGGCTCTGTTCCCTTTAAGTGTGTATTTTTCCTTCTCCCACACTGGGACCTTTGCCCCAAAGGAGGGGAGTGCTGAAGCAAGTGGGGCTTGTGCTCTTATAGAGGACCAGTGTGTTGCCTGTGTAGAAGTCTGCAGCTCTGCTCGATGCAGCCCATGGTTGCATCTTTTCCCTGGTCTTGGCTGCCCCAGATCTAGTGCTGTGCTGCCATGGAGTGAGTGGGACTGGAGCGGGGCCAGAGCATTGGCTCAGCTTGGGCTGGGGCATGCAGTGAGGCAGCTGTGGAAAATCTGGACGGCCACGTTGCTGTCAGAAGTTTGAGCTGCTTCTGGAGTGCTGCTTTGAGTGAGCACCAACTGTGGCTGCCACCGCCCCACCTGGACTATGTCCTGGGCTGCCTCTGAGTCCTTAGCTCAAGTCTTTACCCATGTCCTGACCACCCTAGATCCAGTGCCACACTGTGGAGTGGAGTGAGGAGGGTCGAGGTGTTTGCTTGAGTCTGTCTTTTTTTCTAAGATTAGGTCTTCCCTTGCTTTGGCTTATTAAAATGTCCTTGCTTCTATGAAATATCAGTATTTTTTAGAACTGGCAAAGAAAAAGTGGGCAATGATATTATGTCTCCTCATTCAAATTTATTTACTCAGCCTTGAGTTTGACTTCTGGATCCATTCAAGATAAGTGGCTTGAGGTAAATTTCTAATTTTGATTTCACCACATGTAAAGTCACAGAGATTCATAATAACATATGTAATATTTGCAAATAACATATGTAATATTTGCAAAGACCTTAGCACACTTTGTAGTATATAGTAGATGATCAATAATTTGTGGTAGTTATATGAAAAATAAAGACAATAGATAAATGTCATCATCCAGATAAGTAAATTAAGAAGAGTGTCTTGATGGTATAAACTTACCATGTTTATTCTACTGTGTTAGCTAAGTTTTTCCATTTTTCCACGGTGGCTTCATTTGGGACCTATCCATGCTTTTGGCTCCAAGAGTACGTCTAAGCAGTAAGCATCAAGGGGGAATTTTCCTTTCATGCACACAGCCAACCAAACAGACCTGTGTTAGTTGTGAGGAGCATTCCAGAACCAGTGGTAGAATGAGGTTGTGCCTACTGGCTGAAGTTCTTTTTGGATCTAAAATTTAAACTCACCTCTTTGGTTCTAGGACTAGTATTTCCTATTGTACAATGCAGATCTTTGTATTTCCAATGCTTAATAAATCATAGTTTTTTAAAATTAATTAATTAATTAATTTTTGGCCACGTTGGATCTTCATTGCTGTGCGTGGGCTTTCTCCAGTTGAGGTGAGCGGGGGCTACTCTTCGTTGCGGTGCGTGGGCTTCTCATTGCAGTGGCTTCTCTTGTTGCGGAGCATGGGCTCTAGGCGCGCGGGTTTCAGTAGTTGCAGCACACAGGCTTCAGTAGTTGCAGCATGCGGGCTCAGTAGTTGTGGTTCATGGGCTGTAGAGCGCAGGCTCAGTAGTTTCAGTGCACGTGGCATGTGGGATCTTCCCGGACCAGGGCTCGAACCCGTGTCCCCTGCATTGGCAGGCAGATTCTTAACCACTGCGCCACCAGGGAAGTCCAATAAATCATAGTTTATCAGTGTTTGTTGATGATTTAAATGAATAAATGTGAAAATGCACCTAGGGGAATACAATAGCTCCATAAAGCATTAGGGTTTTCTCAATTATCTGCTGCTATTCGTTTCAGGGACCTATCTGAAATAGATAGCATTTTGACAGGTGACCTTTAACTTACTAACTTAAGAAAACAGAAAACAGGAAAAGGGTGGGAATTACTCTTGACTAAAACACATTTGTGTTAAGTCCATGATGGGTATTACAGGTATTCTGACAGGCATCTTCCTGGTCAAGATTTAAGTTAAATTTGAGCTTGATGTCTAATAACATCCAGACTTGTTTCCCAGGCACCTCAAAAGTCGAACATGTTTTCCTAGATAGGTGACATTGTGGGGCCTTTAACTGACTCTAATGCAATATGGGCAGTGCAATGACTGAATGATTTTAGAAATATTGATATCTATAGGCCACTCTATTAGTAGAGAGGAGGCAAACACTTTTGCTGTCTCATATTTATCTGGGATTCTCATGTCACTCTTACGGAAAGCTTGTGGCTTAAAGTTTTTAAGACATCCACTTTGTTCAGGTTCTGCCTCAGAAGCTAGGGAGGGCCATAATGCAAGGACAGATCCAGGTTTTGTGAGGCCTGAAGCTTTAGACAGTTTAGGGTGCTCTATTGTTAAAAAAAAAAAACCCTATATAATCATTAATTTAAATATTTGATATAAAAGTGAGTAATTAGAAGGGATCAGTCCTTGCAAGTGGAGGTCACAAAGCTGGTTTCATTAGCTTCCTGTAAATGTGCCTCTGTAATAATGGAAGCAACATTTTAAGACAAAGGGATTTGTGATAGAATGTTGATGGGTGGGGCATTTCCAAACATTTACCAGTAAGAGACACATGTATATGCTAAATGTAGCTCCAGAGATAGACATTAAGTGCCAAGTGCTCAGAGTGGAGCGAAGCCGGATTGTAGGGAAGACAGCAGAGAAGGGGCCACTGTAAATTATGCATCCAGGAAGCCTTCAGTTAATTGGAATGCTTAGGGAACTGGGAATCCTTGCGTTGACTTTTCAAATTAATCAAAAACAACAACAAAAAAACCCCATCATTTATTGACCATCAAAACTTTTTAAAAATACAGTCTTTTCTTTTTTCCAATTTTCCTGTAGGTTTAAGAATTAAAAAAAAAAAATCAATCAATGTAATTTACCCACTGAGTTTAAGGAGAAAAGAAACCAAATAATTACTTAGAGGGGGAAAATAAAGTATTCACTTCCAGCCTTAATAGAAAGTCCTCTGTTGTTTGGGTGACTGAAGTAGCACCCGTGCCTGGTGGGAACAGGAATGCTGGCCTCCTTAACTGCCTCTCAGAGATCATTTGACCGGTAGAATTATGGTGGGGACATTGGTTTAATTGTGGTGTAGCTGTAAGTGTTCAATAAAAATTTCTTGAATGGATGAATGAACCAAATGAATGGTTCCAGTTTGAACAGATAAGGATAGTTTTGAAAGCATTTTTTATTCCTAAGAATTCTGTAATTAAATTTTATCAGACTCTTTTGAATGCACTGAAAATTCCTTCCTGAATATGGCCTAGGTTTGACAGCAAAAGGATTAGGAAATGGAACTTTCACTGAGCGCCTGACATATGCCGATATTTTGCTGATGTCTGTATATTTATTTAAGCCTTGTAATCATTTTGCAGTGGAGGAAAACTAGATCTCAGGACTAAAATAACTTGTTGGTGGCCTTCCAGGGAGCAAGTGGCAGAGCTAGGATTCAGATCCAAGTTTGTGTGTCCAGGGTTCATTCTCTGACTCTGTAACTTGTCATTTGACCTTTCTTTCCAGCAAATTTGAAAGACACATGAAACAGAGACTTTAGCTAGAGGTAGGAAGGATTATAAAGAAGGGAGTGTGGTGTGGTGCAGAATAATGCTGCTTAGCCATCGATAGTATGTTACTTGGGGTCTTAAATTACCCATCTGTAAGATCAGAGGACTGGAGTTGATGACCTCTGAGTGGGGTGACCACATGGCCCAGTTTGCCAAGGCAGCCCTGATTTATACCAGTTGTACCAAGGTGACTATGATTAGCATTCCCTTCCACTTTCAAAAGTGTTCCACTGTGGATCATAAAGTCTAAGGCTGCCCTATATATGAGATTGATTCCAGGTCTTAATTTCTATGATTTCAAATTGAATCTAATAATTTCTTTTATTACTGAAGCAATAGGAATTTTCATTTCCCAGGCCCGTGAGGTGTGAGGGACTGACAGCACATCAAGTGACCTCTCTCTAGAGTTTGCTTTACATTTCTGATACAGATATTTTTTCTGCTATTGCCCCTTTCCTTTAAAAGTACACTAGTTAGGGACTTCCCTCATGGTGCAGTGGTTAAGAATCCGCCTGCCAGTGCAGGGGACATGGGTTCGATCCCTGGTCCAGGAAGATCCCACATGCCTTGGAGCAACTAAGCCCGTGTGCCACAAGGACTGAGCCCACGTGCCACAACTACTGAAACCTGTGCACCTAGATCCCTGCTCTGCAACAAGAGAAGCCACTGCAATGAGAAGCCTGTGCTCCACAATGAAGAGTAGCCCCTGCTCGCCGCAACTAGAGAAAGCCCGCATGCAGCAACGAAGACCCAATGCAGCCAAAAATAAATAGTTATAAAAAAAATAGTACACTAGTTCATCCCCTTCTGGTCAGTTTGGTTCCAGTTAATTTGGGATCATTATATAAATATTTATTTCTACTAATAGTGGCCATCACTTATTGAGTGCTTAGAGTAAATCATTATTCTAAGCACTGATTACATTATCTCATTTAATGCACTTACTAATACTATAAGATAGTTTCTTACTTTCTAGATAAGGAAACTGAGGCTTAGAGCAATTAAGTGACTTGAAGGAAGAGGTGAAAGCAGGTATTCCTAATCTCTTAACCATTATACTATAGTAAGGTATGTATACAAACACAGAGCAGATAATTTAAAAAACTATCAGAGTTGGAGACACAATGGTGGGTAGAAGGACTTGAGCTCACCTCCTCTCATGAAAACACCAAAATCACAACTGACTGCTGAACAACCATTAACAAAAAAGACTCAAACCTAGCAAAAAAGATATTCTTTCCAAAGACAAAGAAGAAGCCACAAGGAGACAGTAGGAGGGGTGCTTTTGCAATATAATCAAAACCCATACCTGCTGGGTGGGTGACCCACAAACTGTAAAATAATTATATCACAGAGGTTCTCCCACAGGCATGAGAGTTCTGAGCCCCATGTCAGGCTCCCCAGCCTGGGGGTCTGGCATCAGGAGGAGGAACCCCCAGAGCATTTGGTTTTGAAGGCTGGCAGGGTTTGAGTGCAGGAGCTCCACAGGACAAGGGGAAACAGAGATTCCACTCTTGGAGAGCACACACAGGGTTTCATGTGCACTGGGACCCAAGGCAAAGCTGTGATACCATAGGAGCCTGGGGCAGACCTACCTGCAAGTCTTCGAGGGTCTCCTGGGGAGGCAGGGGTCAACTGTGGCTCACTGGGGGGCAAGGACACCGGTGGCGGACGCCCCAGGGAATACTCATCAGCGTGAGCTCTCCCAGAGGTTGCCATTTTGGCACTGAGACCTGGCCCCACCCAACAGCCTGCAGGCTCCAGTGCTGGGACACCTCAGGCCAGACAACCAGCAGGGTGGGAACACAGCCCCACCCATCAGCAGACAGGCTGCCTAAAGTCATCCTGAGTTAACAGCTGCCTGACACGGCTCTGCCCACCAGAGTGACAAGACCCACCTCCACCCACCAGTGGGCAGGCACCAGTCCCTCCCACCAGCAAGCCTGCACAAGCCCCTGGACCAACTTCACCCACCAGGGCACAGACACCAGAACCAAGAAGAATTACAATCCTGCAGCCTGAGGAAGAGAGACCACAAACACAGAAAGTTAGACAAAATGAGACAGCAGAGAAATATGTTGCAGATGAAGGAACAAGATAAAACCCCAGAAGAACAACTAAGTGAAATGGAGATAAGCAATCTACCTGAAAAAGAATTCAGAGTAATGATAGTAGATATGATCCAAGGTCTCAGAAAAAGAATGGAGCCACCAACTGAGAGGATACAAGACATGTTTCATAAAGAGCTAGAAGCTTTAAAGAACGAGCAAACAGAGATGAGCAATACAGTAACTGAAATGAAAAACACACTAGAAGGAATCAAAGCAGAATAAATGAGGCAGAACAATAAATAAGTGAGTTGGAAGACAGATTGGTAGAAATCACTGCTGTGGAACAGAATAAAGAAAAAAAGAATGAAAAGAAGTGAGAACAGTCCAAGAGAACTCTGGGACAACATTAAATGTACCAACATTCACATTAGAGAGGTCCCAGAAGAAGACAGAGAGAGAGGGCCTGAGAAAATATTGAAGAGATAATAGCCGAAAACTTCGCTAATATGGGAAAGGAAACACTCACGCAAATCCAGGAAGCACAGAGAGGCCCATAGAGGATAAACCCAAGGAGGAACACACTGAGACACATATTAATCAAACTGACAAAAATTAAAGACAGAGAAAATATTAAAAGCAACAAGGGGAAAGCAACATAACATACAAGGGAATCCCTGTAAGGTTATCAGCTGATTTTTCAGCAGAAACTCCACAGGCCAGAAGGGAGTGGAAAAATATATTTAAAGTGATGAAAGGGAAAAACCTTCAACCAAGAATACTCTACCCAGCGAGGCTCTCGTTCAGATTTTATGGAGAAAATCAAAAACTTTACAGACTAGCAAAAGCTAGAGAATTCAGCACCACCAAACCAGCTTTACAAGAAATGCTAAAGAGGGACTTTCCTGGTGGCGCAGTGGTTAAGAATCTGCCTGCCAATTCAGGGGACACGGGTTCGAGCCCTGGTCTGGGAAGATCCCACATGCCACAGAGCAACTAAGCCTGTGCGCCACAACTGCTGAACCTGTGCTCTAGAGCCCGCGAGCCACAACTGCTGAGCCCGCGTGCCACAACTACTAGAGCCCATGCTCTGCAACAAGAGAAGCCACTTCAATGAGAAGCCCACGCACCACAACGAAGAGTAGCCCCTGCTCACCACAACTAGAGAAAGCCCGTGTGCACCAATGAAGACCTGACACAGCCAAAAATAAAAATAAATAAATTTATAAAAAATAAATAAAGAAATGCTAAAGAAACGTCTCTAAAAACCTTGCCGATAATCAAGTGTTCATAAAGACATGCAGCAAGAGGATGTCACATATGCTGCAGCACAGTAGAAATCAGTGCATCACCTATTAAAGTTGACCCGTCAATTCCATTCCTACACACTTATAGACACTAGCAAAATTCTTGCACATGTACACCAGGAGACAAGTATACAATTATTTATAACAGCATTATTTGTAATAAATAAAAAGACTGAAAGCAACCTGAAATTTCCATCAACAGTGAAATGAATAAATAAATGTGATATAGTCATAGCATGGACTAACAAATACCTGTGGACAGCAGCATGAAGAAGTCTCAGTAATTTTTTTTTCTTTTTTTAATTTATTTTTGGCTGCATTGGGTCTTTGCTGCTGCGTGTGGGCTTTCTCTAGTTGCGGCAAGTGGGGGCTACTCTTCGTTGCGGTGCGTGGGCCTCTCATTGCGGTGGCTTCTCTTGTTGCAGAGCACGGGCTCTAGGCATGTGGGCTTCAGTAGCTGTGGGGCACGGGCTCAGTAATTGTGGCTCGTGGGCTCTAGAGCGCAGGCTCAGTAGTTGTGGCACACGGGCTTATTTGCTCCGTGGCATGTGGGATCTTTCCGGACCAGGGATTGAACCTGTGTCCCCTGCATTGGCAGGTGGATTCTTAACCACTGCGCCACCAGGGAAGTCCCTCAGTAATGTTGAGGGGGGTAAAGTAAGTCCCTGAAAAATATATTCAAGCAGTCAGCAAAAGATGAGATTTTGAAAACTGAGGAGTAAGTTAGACCAAGAGAAGAGAGGACATCGTAGTCATAGAGACAAGGAACAGCAGATGCATACCACCTCCCCCATTGCATGTGTCCCTAATGCGGAATTCTGGTATACCTGAATTCACTTCTGGATACCTTTTTTTGAACCCTGAGAAATTCTGTAAGTGAATTAATTGCTGTTGGGAATAATTGCAGGAGAAGACTGAGGTTGGAAAGCCAATAAAAGAGATAAAGCAGTTAGGAAAGGAGTAGAGATGTTTACAATTAATTCCTGTCTAGGAAGCCAGGTGGGGGAAATTAAATCTTGTGCTTCTGCCTGCCCTCCAGTGGCGTCCCCAAGGAGGAAAGGGGCAAAGGTCAATGTCAGTTATGCTTCAGTGTCAAGATTACCAAGACTGAAGGAAGCTACACTAACTTGGAGATTGGAGAGGGATTTTAAAAGTCAAAGACAGCTAACTTAAGGTTTTCTCTGCGCTTTTTCCATCTCAAGCACTTAAGTAGGTTACAGCGTCTCTGAGATCACAATGGGAATGATCAATGGAGTTTTTAAAAGAGAATTTTTGTGTCCAGAAAGAAAGGTTATTGTAGTAGAGCTTAGTACTGAATTTATTGAAGCTATAAATTAAGAATCTGTTTTTACAAATGTTTAAGTTCAGTTTTCAAATCATTTTTTTTTTTTTTTTTTTAGAAATACAGTAATTGTCCAAAAAAACCCCCCAAAACAGAAAAACTATCAGACCTCCTAAATTCCCATTGGCCTTTCCTTATTTATCAGCGTCAGTGATAATCTTTGTAATTACATCTTCCATTGCTTCCACCATCCATCACTTACTTCAGAGTAGAAGAAGCATTTGCCTCAAGTACGCAGACTACAGATTTTGACTAAAACGCAAGTTCTCAGGAAATCAAGGGGATTAGAAAGTGGATGCGCTGAATATTTACTTACTTTGTGGACCTTCTTCTTCTTCTTTTTTTTTTGAGTTTGTCTTTCTTTACCAGAGTATAAAGCAGAAAACAGACACTTGCTTTTTCATTTATTTATATTTGCATAGAGAGTACTTAAAATAAAACCCACCAGATGACAGTCTTATCATTCTGCATTTATTTATTGTCTGGCTAACTTACAAAGACACAGATGTCTAGGGTAGGTCCTACCCCACCATATAAACTACCCTGATGACATAGGTACCAAAATGTGCATGTTTACATAATGCAGTGGTATGAAAAACATTTTCTTTCTTTACAGTCCCTGACTATAAATAGGGAAAAATTAATTTCATGCCAGAAAATTTTGGGCACTTTAACAGTCATCACATTTCTGCTACTAAAATAACAAAATTGGTATTACAAGTTAAACTATAAAGGCCTAACAGTTCTTACAAATATGCAAATAATCTGCTACTTAGACATAAAAAGTCAATTTCTTGCAAATCACCAAGTAAGGCACCACTGGATTAAACATTTTTCTTGGTTTTTACTAAATAAAATGCATACTGAAATAAATACTGAACACTGAATTTTAATACTGTAATACATTTCAATATAAAATATGTGAATATTAAGATACTATATTGCATCTTGAATACATTTATCTGGAAATTTTATGGGGAAAAAACATATGTAAGCTCTGGTTTCAGGGAAGTAACTATTAATTTTTGTGATCTGCCATAGTTGAAGATTTTAGCATAGAACTTATTCAAACTTTGGGATGTGATTAGGTTTCTAACTTTCAAAGAAAGGGTGTACATGTATTAATGGAATATTCATTTAAAAAATACATTTTAAAACATCTCTATCCTGGATGAATAGCAACTTTGAGCTGTGACCCTGTTTCAAACTTAGGATGGTATCTGCAAAGTTGGGATATATAAGGAAATTGGCCATACTTACTACACCTGACAAAATTCAGACCCATTTTATTTGGGTCAGACTTTTCTCTGCCATATTTGCTAGGAAGGCCCAACTCCATCTTTTCTGAAGTGGGTCATTAGGTTTTATCATAGGGATTTTTACCAACTATTGATATCTGATCAAAGAATTCAAAATAAAATGATGCTGCTATATTACCAAAATATTAGAGGTTAAAAACTTTTTTTGAAAATACTTTGCCAAGCTTGTTACACCTTTATGTTTCTTGATTTTCTTTGGGAAAAGGCCCCCGACTGAACATATGAAAGACAAATTAATGGTGGTGGGCGGGGAACCCAAATTCTCTAATGTACTTAATAAGCCCAGGACTTTGGCAAGGAAAGTTATAAAAATACAACAGATTCAAATGGGCAACTTCATAATTTATTAGACATCCCATTATTAGAACTCTAAGTTCTTTTGCTTTTATATAAATGAAACATTTATTCTATAAATAGGAATGCTTCTTTCAAATTTTTCTTTGGATTGATTTCTTGTTAGCATCTCCCAGTAATACATGAACAATTCACTGAAACCATAATACAAAGTTTAGGTAGATATACATATACATATATAGCCGTGAACTTTAAAAAAATAAGTAATGGTAAATTTTAAACATAATTAACCATATAAAACATCTAAATGGAAATCTTTTTTTCCAAGTGTATAGCTAGATTTAAAAGTCCCAGTAAAGTTTTGTAAACAAAACCATACAAAAAGGGCAAGGCTGGCTCATCCCTATGGTCCTCTGGGGGAGCTTTATTTGCATAGATCCAAGGCAAATGATTCTCCCAGAAAGATTCAAAACAAGTTCCCTCCAATTTCCTGCAGCAGTCTCTTTCTCTCAACCCCGTAATCATCAGATTTAGATTTTTAGAGTTTTGTCCATCAACTCAAAACCGTCCCCTTCTTCCACATTTCTGACTTGCTACCTTTCCCTGACTTTCCCCACAACTATGGAGCCTATGAGCCTCCTGCCCTAAGGAGCAAGCTGGGCTGGAGAGGAATGAAGCCACTTCCGATGCGTAAGGCAGGAGGCCAACCGACAGATGAGCTCAAGGCAGCTGCTTCTAAGCCCCAGAGCCCCAACTGGCTTTCAGTTTCTTTCCAATGGCTTTATTCCACGTGACTGTAAACCCTATTGTATCAATTTCTGGCCTTGGTACTGTGAAGCAACATCTGTATACAGATTTCCAGGGAAGAGGGAAAATAAGGGAGCAAAATCTAAGGAAAGCTGTTTGCCAAACAAGGTGTTGGGTCCTAACTTTATTTTTAGTTACCTCTTGAATTGCTAAAGCTCATCTTGCTTTTTTTGTTTTTTAAACAAGAGGTTTTTGCACTAGCCTCTATCTTCTGGACTTGCGCTGTCCAACATGGTAGCCACCAACCATGTGTGGCTATTGAGCATTTGCAATGTGACAAGTCTGAATGGAGATGTGTTCTAAGTGTAAAATACATACCAGATTTTGAAGACTTAGTACCAAAAAAAGAATATAAAATATCTCATTAAAATTGTTATATTGATTGAAGGTTGAAATGATATTTTGGATGTCAGGGTTAAATAAAATATATTAAAATTAATTTCACCTATTTTTCTTTTTAATGTGGCTACTAGAAATTGTAAAATTGTATATGTGGCTCACATTATATTTCTATTGGACAGCTCTGTCCCAGACCGCCAAAGACTGGACAGCCTGTAACTGCAAACATTTCACATGAGCAACTTGCTTAGGTGGTCTGTGGTTCATGGAAACAGGAGGCCAAACATGCAAAAAAGGCAGGGAAGCAAAACAGCTCTCAGGGACCTTAATATTGTGATCTGTAGCAAAAAAGCAGTGAATGTTTGAATTTCATTGGTTGAAAGCTGGGACACAATTCATCGCTGCCTACTTGCCACAAAAGCCTATACTGATCCCCAAAGCAGCCAACAGGCTATAGCTGAAGCAAGCAATAGCTTTAAGAATATACACAATATAAAAAGCGAGGTGCATTTCTTTACTGCATACCCACCCTGCACACACGCATTCCCACATCACCTCCCTTCTTCCCTATTGCCATCATGAAGGGGACAAGGGAAGACAAGAGAAGGAGGGTGTGCGACTCGGACAGCAACAGCAGAAGGAGCTCTTGGGCTTGGGTGGAGAAGAGCAGGCAAGGATCACCTCGGGATAGGAGGAAGGGGTGGGGCACCCCTTTCTCTTCGGTTGGATCCACCTTGATGAAAAAATAGACAAAATATAAATTTTGGTTAGAAAGCTTATGTTCTCACTGTAAGACTTAAGAATGGTTGCAAAAGAACCCACTACCCGCCCCCACCCCATGATCAAGGCTGTAAATAACTTGCACATGTGCATGAGAAATGAAGGGAAGAAGCAAGTAAGGATCTGAACAAATTGTACTAGAGAAGGATGACCTACCACTGGCTACCAAGTACTTGTGCGAAGTTAAAGTTTTTAAAAAGTCACTTTTTTTCTCTTCACATAGTATGTGTGATTATACATTATATATAATATATATATATTATAGATTGAGAAAATATGGATGAGAAAACAAAACAAAAATTCACCAATGCTTTTACCACCCAGAGATAACCAATAACATTATGTATATATTCTCCATATATAAACAGTTCCCTTTTTTCTTCCAAAAACAGGATCATATATAGTCCAGTTGAACATTTTTCAAAGTCATTACTCTTTACAAATATAATTGTTAATGACACATTGCATTCTATTATATAAGTATACTATAGTTTATTTATCTAATCATTCCCCTTTTGTTGGGCATTTAGGTATCTTCTAATTTCTAAACAATGCTTTTTTGATAGCAGCCATCCTAATAGGTGTAAAGTGGTAGTTTTATTTGTGTTTTCCTAATGAGTAGTGATGTTGAGCATCTTTTTGTGTGCTTATTGGCAAGCTGTATATCTTATTTCAAGAAATATCTATGCAAGTATTCAACCCATTTTAAAAATTGGGTTGTTTTGTTGTTGTTGAATTGTAGGAATTCTTTATGTATTCCAGATATTAATCTTTTATCAGATATATGATTTGCAAATATCTTATCCCATTTCATGGGGTTTCTCTTCATTCTATTGATAGTGTTCTTTTAAAAACTATGCATATTCACGGGCTGTCAGCATGCCATAACTAGGTTTAAAATCCATTCACAATTAAAAAATTCATTTGTCCCATGCACATTTTGTTTTGAGGATCTAACAGGTGTTAGGCATGAAGCCAGGTGCTCAGATGCTGTGAGTAGGTCTACCAGGGACTCGTGTCCATCGAGTAGGTCTGCTAAGGCCACGGTTCTGAGACTCAGGTGCACTGGCATTGATGGATTCCTCAGCAGGCCACCACTTCCCTGACAGCAACCAAAGTAGCCCACTTCGGGATTCCTGAGTTGGAACAAATCTCTGAGCGAGGGGAGGAGTTAGAGGAAAACAGTGGCAGTCCATTACCTTGCCTCTTCCTCTTTTTATCCCAACCAAGTCTTTTCTTGGGCAGGGACCTGAGGAAAGACTCATCTGGATGTAAATCAGCTATCTGTCACGGAGCCTTGACTGTCAGTTGACACACCGCAAATGTTGAGCAAAACAAGGGCTGGCCTTGTGCAAAGCTGCAGTTAGGAGGCACTGTTCAGGGCTGTCTGGGTGCCCTACCAGGCAGCGGGCCTGGAGGCTGAGGCAGGTACAGGAGCAGGATAAAACCACTCCATAGTACTTTATTTGTGTTAGAGAGATGATCCGTTATCATTATAAAATATTAAACATGCCCAATGCTAGAAATATTTTTTTAAACCTACAAAAACATTTTTGGAGGGCTGTGGAAATTAATTTACCGATCTAAGAAATTTTTTTTTTTTTTAAAGAAATTCACGTTCTTTTATTTATTTATTTATTTATTTATTTATTTATGACTGTGTTGGGTCTTCGTTTCTGTGCGAGGGCTTTCTCTAGTTGCGGCAAGTGGGGACCACTCTTCATCGCGGTGCGCGGGCCTCTCACTGTCGCGGCCTCTCTTGTTGCGGAGCACAGGCTCCAGACGCGCAGGCTCAGTAATTGTGGCTCACGGGCCCAGTTGCTCCGTGGCATGTGGGATCTTCCCAGACCAGGGCTCGAACCCGTGTCCCCTGCATTGGCAGGCAGATTCTCAACCACTGCGCCACCAGGGAAGCCCGATCTAAGAAATATTTTTAAATGCTGCTGTATTTCAAGCTCTGTGCCACTTTCGGAAGATGCGGTAGTGAGCAGGGCCTAGTTCCAATCCTCAAGCTGCGGACAGTCATAAAGACAGGAAGTTGGGGGGAAGGAATGTGTTCAGCTATTAAATTAAAAATCTAGAGGGGCTGGGGAGGATGGTTCTGTTATTGACGTAAATATACAAATAGCACAGAGTGGGGTGGGGAGAGAGAGAACTCGAGGATACTGTTCCCACATGAAGACTTTTTCACCAAAAATTTCAACCACCAACTCTTGTATGATAATTTTATTACAGTTATGCCTCTTTTATTAGGCATCATCTAGAATGCAGTATTCCACATAAATAAGTTTTTCTAGAAATTAAACTTGTTCTTTCAAGCAGCAATATTCTGTTTACTTCTGGCATTTTTTTCAGGGAAATTTTTCTAAAATATTTTCTTATTCTTTGAATTCTTCAACAGAAGCACAAAGCACAATTTGTCTTGTTCTTAATAACCCAACAGAAACATCTGTATTGTCCAGTGCTGTGATACCTAGCAGAGCTCTGTGTTCCTAGCTCCTCCTTTAACCCAAGACTGCCACCTATCTGTTCTCCCCGAAGTCAGTGATTTTGCTTCTAACCAACCTTGACTTCAGCTGATATTAATCTGCTCTAAGGCTGGAAAACAACCAAGCAAAAATTAAGAACTGTGTGTTAAGAAAGAGTCAGTAGGCTCAGAGTACGTGAAGGAGCTCTGCTGGGCAGTGAGGACAAGGCTAGGGTCATGTGACAGTTCTTTGACATGCTCAAATACTTTTTCTCCACTCATTTCTGGCTTGGGAGTTTGGTTCTGAAGCTAAGGCTGTTACAAGATGGGGCCTCATCAGTGATATATGTATATTTCATGCTAATTCTTCCTTAGTTCTATACACTTATTGTTGTGAAATATCAGTTTTTCTATTTCCTCTTCTTGTTCACATATTTCTTTTCAGTAGGGGAAAATTGATTCACTTCTTTATGGTAGCATTACATCTATAAGGAAAAAAACAATCTAAATGTCCAATAATGGTAAACTAAATTATTATATGCTGACTTGATGGAATTCTGTAGAATAAAAACCATGTGATAAAATAGGGAAGCGTTTACTCAGCAATGTTATATAAATCTCATCAGCAAAACCCATACTCTATAATTATTAAACTATATAAATTAATCAGAATTAGATGGATAAAAGTTAGAAGAGAGCCTGGTAAAATGAAAATATCTGTTATGTTATGTGGAGAGATTATGGGTATACTTAAAATTTTCATGTAATGCTCTGTAAAGTTATGATTATATTTAAACAATCAAAGCAGTTACAGTGAGTTTTTGTTATAATTAGTGAGACATTCTGCCAGTCTCAAAACTAGCAGGAATAGAAGATGGCTCTAATTGTGCCATCTTAGGAAGATCAAAATGGGGAAAGATTGTCCAAACAAGCAAGATAATAAAATTTAACCTACTAGCAAACTAAAGGTATTTTGAGCTTGTAATGACACATTAAAATAATCATTTCTCATATGCATTGTAGATGTCTCCATTTTCCTCAATGAGTGTAGAAGGAGAGTTTACTAGAATTTATATGGTTCCAAATCCAGGAGCGATTTCTCTGAAATCGTCCCACTCCAGGCAAGAGACCTGGATTTCCTATACAACCCTCAGCTGTGTATAACCCAGGCTACTCAAGTATGAAGGCATCCAATTGCCCTTGTAGAAATACTCACTCCGGCTTTCATTTCTTGCCAATTTACTGGGATAACTTTTGGTTGTTGGTACATATGGCTCTGGAGGTGGCAAATCAGAAATCGGATGGAAGAAGAATCTGCTTTCCCACTCATCTGAGGGAGAGAAACAAACAGTATCTTCAGTAACAGACAATCTGCTCTGAAGACTTATGTAACGAAAGGCACAGAATGAAATACAGAGAGAACGGCAGAGATCGCTTCTGGTTTTATGTCTAGAAGTTTAGAGAAAAGCCGGAAGTGTGCTACAAATGTCACTGATTAGCACAGCGATAAAATATACTGGTCTGCATATCAAACCAAAGACAGATCCAAGTGACTTTAACTAGAGTGACGAGGACCCAGCCAGTCCCTCTCAGGAGCTGGGGACTAAGGTTCGGGATGCCTTTCTTAATTATTCCTTCACCAGCGGAAGGAATAACTCGGACCCTCTGATAACAATGGCAGAGATAAGCTGCTCAGTATCTGCAGGCCATTGGGCCTCTTACCCACCACGAACTGTTCAGAAAGGTAGGTATAATAAGGTTAGCTACAAAAATGGTTCTTTTCAGAATTCTGGAATCTCTGGAAAGTTAACCAAAATGAGACTCAAACAAGGAACAGAGAAAAATGATCTGCCTTTTTGGGGAGTGGAGGAAGGGGGATTACTATTTTTCATTTGAAATCATGGTGGGCCCTAGAGTGCTTACATTAGTGCTGTGCAGTATGATAACAGTGAGGGTCACACAAACAGACACAAACACACCTGCCATTCAATTGCTGCCCTACTATAGCTTGTACATTTCCAAGGAGCCGGGATCACACCTCACCTTCACATGAAGAGTCCTGGAAGCCATTTCTAATTGATGTCGATGGTGGAGGTGGGGGAGGCACCCCAGTGCCAGGCCTGTCGGGAGGAAGAGGAGGCCGGGGCCCACTTCTGGGACTATCTATTCCACTCCTGGATGGCAACTGAGGGGTGGCAGGCAGGGCCCGAGATGTGCTGCCATTTCTGTTCATTGGAGGAGGTGGTGGGAGAGGGCCTGGAGCAAAAGAAAAATGACATCTAGTGCTATACCTTACACCCTACATTACTATTATCATGGTCATCAACATGCAATTATTGAGTGCCTGCTGGATACATGCCCTTTTACTAGGGAATGTGGAGAAATGGTGGAGACTTCCTAGGAGGTTTAGCCAAGAAATGAGTAGACACATATAAGCACAGAAATGCACAAATGTACACACATACGTGGAACAAGTGCACATTGATAGCTAAATGGCTGTTTGGCTTTGAGTTAGTATTGAGATTGGAGGTGATGCAGTTGACAATAGGTAATCAATCATCTGTTTATATTGACAACTGTATACTTTAAAAAACATTTAAAATTCCTTTTAAATGGCTGTTGAACTAATTACTGTGACATGTTACTTATTAAGTAAACGCTGTTTTAAAAATAAGATAGTTATGAACTTATTTTAGGTCTCCAGAGGGACTAAGTTCTTTAAATGCATAGTATTATTGCTAATTATACAAGCACGTTTCTGTGATGCCTATGATCTATTTCCAGGCAGAAGCGGGATCAGGAAACCAAACATCAGTCATCTCGAGAACAGTAAGAGTTCCTTCTTGGTTCTTCCTCTTTGGGGAGTCAGACTAACAGAGGGAGTGACAATCAGCTAATCAATGTGCATGGCTATAAATGCTGGTGCAGGATCCTGACCCTGTGCAGGCTGGTTATCCTGTGGAACTTGATTTCCTGTCTACAAAGGAACACCTTTCTCACTGCACTGTTGCCAGAAATACTTAGTCAAAAAGCAAATAAAAAGTATTATATAGTATTTGAAACCATGTTTTAAAAATGCAGTGGTGTGGTATAATCAGAAAATTTTAAGTTCTTAGTAAATAATTCAAAGTAAATTCTTCTTTTTGATAGTACAAAGAAACATATGTTGCTTTTCCCATCCTCCAAATGCAGAGGCTATTTGGGTCATGAGTAAATTTTTAAAAAGAAAAAAAGAACTTGAGCATTTCTCATGCAAATCAAAATGGCCTTAGTAATTATTCCTGACCTTCAGCGGTGTGTTCCACTAGCAACATGCTGACATCTTTATGTAAACACAACGTCTTATGGTGCTATAAATATAAATATGTCTTGTTAATTACAGATTCAGAATCCAACTAGAGGACCTTAAAGTGAATGACCCACCCATCAAAGATATTCCTGTCTGGAAGTCTTGGCTCAGATCTCTAATGGAGGGGGGAGGCATGCCCAGCCCTGGTTCGTCTCTCAAGGAGTCTTCGGTGCCTAATCTGGTAGGGTTTATTTACTGCCCCATCTGCTTCTCACTGCTGGAGTCCCAGTTAGTATGAGTAGATTTATTGGGGGGAGAAGTGGCTCACACGCTGTGGGCTTGATGGCAGTGGTAGTACCACCACATAACTGTCACTGAATGCAAACTAGACTTCCAATACTCTGCGGCCTGGTACTATGTAACCTGATCAACTTGATCTCTCTCTTAAAGTAACTGTTCATGTTCCTTACTCTCCAACCTTCCAGCCCTCTGCTCCAAACCTAGGCAAGCATAACAGAAAACAGATTTCTATTTCCTGTTGGCAGTATAATAATGAAAATGATCATTTGTTGAATGCTACTACATGCAGGGAAATAAGATAATCACTATACACACTGGTCTCATTTAATTCTTACAACAGCCCCGAGGAGTGTCAGGACAGCAGGTGAGCCTCAGAGGTGTTGGAAGGTTAAAGAGCCCAAATCAGTACACTAATGAGTGGAAGAACAGGATTTGACTCCATTCTGTCAAATTCTAAAACACTCCCCTAACAATGAAGCCAAGCCACCTCTCAAAATATAGATGGCCCTTGATGACTTCTCATAGGTTCCTTGTGGAAATGTAAATTGGTGGGAATTTTCTAGAGGCCAATTTGGCAATACCTATGAAATCCATAGTTTACTATGCACATCCATTGTCCTAGAAATTCCATTCCTAGGAATTCATCCAAAAGAAATACACAGAGATGTGCACAAATATTTAGCTACAAGAATGTATCCCTGCATTATCTGCAACAGCAAAACTCTAGAGATGACCTGTATGACCACGTGACTAATAAATAAGCCAAGGTACTTTTGATTTAATATTATGCAGCCATTAAAAGTCAGGTTGTAAAAGAAGAGTTAGTCATATCAGAAAATGTTAATGAGCTATGTTAAATAAAAAGCAAATTAGCAAACAATATATGTAGTATGATACTAATTTTGCAAACATGTATATATATGCATTTTAAAAAGACTGAAAGGGTATATAAACAATGTTATATCTGGATGATGGTGGTGGCAGAATTATAGATGATTTTTATTTTCATTATACTTTTATGTATTTTGTATAATAAACAGGTATGACTTAATGTAATTGAAAGAAACAACAAATATATATCACTGCCTATCCTATTTGGGGGAATATTTAATCTGTTGATTAAATCATTTAGTAGAACCAAGCAAACAGCTCAACCATTTTGGGGGAAAATCCATACCTGTTGGATAAGAAGAAAATGATGCATTTCATTCATCTGACTACTTGTTCTTATTTGTTCATTGAAGCATACTTAATGAGATGCCACAATGTCTAGATTGAATAGACTACCAACTTTTTATATTTGTAGCTGACTCTCCCTGGCAAAGTGGTTTGAAGGAGTAGTTCTCAAACTTTGCTACACATTACAGTCACCAGGGAGCTTCCACATATCCTGATGCCCAGTTTGTAACCCAGACCAATGAAACCAGAAGCCCTGGGGTAGGAACCCAGGCATCGTGGTTTTTAAAGCTCCCAGGTGATTCCAGTATGTGGTCAAGTTTGAGGACTACTGTTTTAAAAAAGTGTTTATTAGGTTCCTGAGGTCAGGGGGTCAAAGGTCAGTTAGCTTCTCACAGAGCAAAAAATGCCCCATTTCCAGACATCCTGTAGGTATGGTAAGGTTAAATTCCAAAACTAGATAGTTCTTCTGAATCCATCAATAACAAACAGAAAACAAACAAGCACCTATTGTAAGTAGGAGAGAGAGTACAGACTCCCCACACTTCATTTCACACTGTGCAGGTTCTCCCCTTAGATCCAGGCTTCTCAGCCCTGGGTGGGGACACAGAAGGGCTTCAGCAGGTCCTTCAATCCATGAAACAGCAGGCAATTTTGAGTTTATGCTTATGAGCATTTTTCTGGAGAGAAGGCCTTATACCTTTATCTGATTCTCCAAGGGATCTATGAGTCAGAGATGTGAACAGACAGCAAAATGGACTCTAGTATGTGTCAAAGCTTGACCAATGAAGAGAAGTACAGGAGAAGTTCATTCACTCTTAAATAACTGCCCTTCTTGTTGGAATAATGGGCCCTCCTGCAGGAGATGGGAATTTAGTTCCCAGTTAAGACAGAAGAAATTCCCTTTCAGGAGATGGCAGGTAGAGTGGTGAGATGGAAGGTGAGTTAGTTGCCTATTCTTTATTAACTCGCTTGGGATCATTTCACTTCATTGGTTACTTAGTCTCCTCACTTGGGAAACGTGGACAGAAGTATGGGTCCCACTCTCCTCAGAGGTTACGTGAGGTCAAGAGGAAATCATATGGGTTATGTGTCACTTCCAAGGTCAAAGCAGCCTGAGAGTTCTTAGGCTTTTGTTGGGCTCTCTTCATGTGCAGTTGGTAGTGACTTCTGGGCTGGCTGGGTCACAGGGGCACAACTCACCGCGCTCTGGCCATACCTGATCTGCCCGGTGGGTCCCTCACCGGAGGAGGGGGTCTCTCGCTGGGCGGGGGAGGAAGAGGGCCCGACCGCCCGGGTGAAGGTAAGGGAGGCGCAGATGACGAGGACGACGAGGACGACGAGAGGGACAGGTTCCGCTGTGGGAGCCTCGGGATTTCGTCGCCGCCGCCACTGGACCCTGGGGGCACTGGGGGAGGGCCCGGCCTGCTGGGGGGCGGGGGCGGGGCCTGCGCGGAGGGGGAAGGCCGCGGGGTGGAGGGCACCGGGGGCTTGCTGTTCTGAGGGGGAGGCGGGGGGACGGCCTCCCTGTGGATGGAGGGCCTGCTGCCCACTGGAGGAGGCGGAGGAGGGGGTTTGTCATCCAAGGCCCTGCTCGGGGTAGGGGGGAGGGGAGGCCGGTTGGAGAAGGGCGAGGAGGAGCCTGACGGGGTCTGGCGGGTGGAGCCTCCACCGAAAGCAGCCCCTCGATTTCCGGGGAGAGGGGGAGGAGTCGGCCCGGGGCTGGGCTGCCTGGGGGCCCCGGGCACTAGGATGGACCCCCGGTTGTGCAGACTTGACTGAACGGGTCTTGGAGTATTAGGCACTGGAGGCGGAATGTTATCAGGCTTCGCGCCCACGTCGGGCCTCGGGGGAGGCATTCGGTTCCTCTGAGGTTCTGGAGGTCCGCTTCTGTGGCCTGGAGAAGGCACAGGGAACCTCCCTGCGCCACTTGGGGGAGAGAAAGGTTTGGCAGATGTGGGTCTTCCTCCTGGTGGCAAAATCGGGGGTCGGCTTCCTCCAGAATCTGAAGAACAGAAAAAAAAAAAAAAAAAAAAAAAATCAGAAAGTTAGGAACCTTAAAGGAAATCAGAGAACTAGAGTAAATTGCCAGCTACTGGAAGCCCTTTCCTAGATGCTGTAAACGATAGGTAACTATTATTTATATAAACTAGGTTTTTTGTGTCCTTCCTGGAAGCAGAGGGACAGATCACAGCTCTCTGTTTCTCTTCTACTCCCAGATTCCACAACCCATCATCTTTCAAAGGGATTCTGGAGAGCTCTCTTGGCATTCTGGATGGACAAGAACCAGGAGGAAGTTGGTAAGAGTTCTGGAGACAGCCCCATTCATTACAAGAGGTGAGAACACTATGGCATTGGTACATGGGATTTCTGCTAATGATTTTCTTTTCTCCCCGTCACTATCCCTGTAACCCCACCCTGTACCTCTCAGGTTTGAAAAATAATTTAGCCATCTTAGATGAAGAAATTAGTTAGCCCAATATAAGTTTCTGTATGGGAGGGCTTGCCTAGAACCTTTAAAGATAAATTTCTAAGAGAGGATGGAGAAATACAGTGGAAGAGTTATGATTGAAATAAGAAACTGTCAAGGGAAAAAGAAACTGTCAAAGTTTAATTAGAAGAGTTGACACCAGTGGATGCTCTTAATCTACAAACAAGTAGGCAACTATACAACGTTTTTCCCTACTAGGTCAACTTCCACTTTAATACTGACAGGACAGAACAACCCTACTATTAATACATAATTAATATTCAACTGCTTTGGTTCAACAAAGGGAAGAACTAAAGAGGAACCAAAGTTATGGAAAAACTCAAACCACCACCCCAGAGTCTCTTGGAACCCAAACTAATTCTCAAAAAATGCTTAGTCTGAAAAAACTTCACCCAGTTCAACCATGAGCTAATTAATGTACCAAATATTTATTGAGTACCTGCTATACTATACGCCAGCCATTATTCTAGATGCTAGAGGCAGAGGAGTAAACAAAACAGAAAAGATCTGGCTCTCTTGTAGTTTACGTTCTTGTGGGGGAGATAAACTAAAAACCAGTAAACATAAATATTTTCAGATAGTTATAAGGACTAAAAAGAAACTAAAATAGGCTGATGAGATGAAGAATGCCCAGAGAGGCCAGGATAGATGGGGGTGGCCCTTCTGAGGATGTGATATTTGAGCTAAGGCCCGCCATGGAGAGGAGGAAGAGAAGTGCTTCACTCAGAGGGCCAGCAGGTGCAAAGGCCCTGAGGTGGAAATGAGCTTCAAGTTAAAAAACCAAGGCTTTTATGTGCGTGGGGCACAGTGAGCATGGAGGAGAACCCTACGAAATGTAGCCTGAGTGGCCAGCAGGGGCCGGGTCATAAAGAGCCTTGTAGGCCAGAAGGCGTTCAGATTTTATCCAAGGCACAATGAGAGACATTTGGCTGGATTTATGAATAATGTGAACTCTAGAGAGAATTTTTTATTTTGACTTTAGCACTAGAAATGAGCTATATTTTCCTTGACTGTGTGGTATAGTTCTATGTCACCAACTTGTGATAAGTTTTACCTTCCAAGTTTGGATTAAAGGTGCAGTTACTATCCACATATACGTCACAGGGATGGGACCCATTATGCAGATAGTATACTATGCAAATACTATAGCATTTTGTGTACTAACTTAAATTCCATCTTCATTTCATTGTTTTACTTCCAGTTGTCTTTTGCCTGAATTTCTTCACCTACTGTTAAAGTACTGAATGTATGCATTTGTCAGTTGCCTCAAGTCCTTTCAGTGGGTTTTAAATAAACAAATTTAAATGCAGGCCTGGCAAGATAGAAGCTCTCATATTCTTGAGTCTCCTTCTAGATGTTGACAATCCAAAACTAAAAAAGCCAGGTAACCCTGAAGATTCAGTGACTTTATCTTCCTATGAATGTGACAATGTCACACTTTCCCAGGGGACATTTTAAAAGACCATAGAATTAGAAATAAAATTCTTCTAACACAGTAAACATTAAAAAATAAAGATTCATGGCGAAATTTCTTGAGCTGTCATAGTCAGGGGAGAGCCTCACACACTCTGTAAGGTTTTTTATTTAGGCATGACCAGGTTTAACTTTTTCCTCTGCCATCGTGTTCACAGACAATCCTGTAGGACTCATTTCCATGGCTTCCTGCAGAGAATACTTAGAATCACTAGCTCTGAAATGCCAAATGTCTGTCAGGTAAAACACCTTTTTAGATTTTGTGAGATATGTAATTATATTCCATATGACATGCTCCATTGTGTGTTTGAAAAGAGACGTAAGTATTTACTACACTCGACAGGTGGGTCAGACTACCTCACAAAGAAAGCTGAATCTGCCAGGTCACCAGGCAGTTTCCGGGGGTGGCAAGTCCCATTTGCTCCTTCCTCTCCTTCCCGCTCTAGCTTACTCTTTAGAAAAGTACAAAAAAGTACAAGTTGCCCCAAGGACACTGGGCAAATATTTAACAGCTCGATGGAGCTGTCTGATCCTGAGTTAAAAAGAAAAGGAAGAAAAAAAAAAAAAAAGATGCTAAATAGAGTCCCTCTTTTTTTTTTTTAATTATTTTATTTTTGGCTGTGTTGGGTCTTCGTTGCTGCGTGCGGGCTTCCTCCAGTTGTGGCGAGCGGGGCTACTCTTTGTTGCAGTGCACGGGCTTCACATTGCAGTGGCTTCTCTTGTTGCGGAGCACAGGCTCTAGGCGCACAGGCTTCAGTAGTTGTGGCACGTGGGCTCAGTAGTTGTGGCACACGGGCTTAGTTGCTCCGTGGCATGTGGGATCTTCCCGGACAAGGGCTTGAACCCGTGTCCCCTGCATTGGCAGGCGGATTCTTAACCACTGCGCCACCAGGGAAGTCCCTTGAGTCCCTCTTATAAAACAGTGTTAACATTTCAAGAAATCTAAAATGTTTCACAGGGCACAGTGCCTTAGAGGGGATGCCAAGTCTCAAAACCACCAGACTCAGCCTTGTCTACAGTAACTAAGAAAAGGAAACTCTCCTTACCACTCTCCCTGTTGGCTGTGGATCTCAGCTTTGGCATCCCAGCCTGGAACAGTCCTCCCAAACCGGGTGGTCCACCCCCTCCAAAACTTCCACCGCCGCCTCCGCCACCACCACCAGCTCCTTTAGGTTCTGCAGAAGGAAGAAAACACAGTCTTTACACATGTATGAAGACACCACCAGAGAACTTCACCAGTCCTCACCCAAGTAAACAATCACGATACAACAGGGAGCTGGCAGAACCTAAGCCCATGGTGGACACCTGGAATTTCATTAAAGGGTAGGACTTTAAGGATTCACCCTATCCCCCGTCAGAAAAGCAGAGGGTTCTTTCTACTCCAGGGCAGTCGCAAGCCCAGTGGTAGAAGAATCAGTAATAGATAATGACTTTCCCCTGCTTGGCTGGCTGCCACATGAGTTAATATCTATTGTGTATCATAGGATTTGGTAAATAAAAGTATCTTCAAAGAAAGAAAGTCTTAAGGGAGGAGGAGATACAATAAAAGGTGAGAAGAAAGGAAATAGTAAAAATAAAGGAGAAGAAAATAAAATATCCCATAATTTTGCTTCATTGAAATACCCACTGTTTTGGTGTATTTTTCCCTGCCAGGTTTTGTTTTTTTTTCATTTTCCATATTTTTTCTTATGACCAAATTCACTACATAGTTTTTAGCCTGCTTTTTTCAGTCAGTACTTTGTTAGCATTTCCCATGTCACTAAATATTTTTTGAAAACATGAGTTTAAAGGATTGCATTGTGTTTTAGAACACTGAATGTACTGTAATTCATTTATCCATCTACCTATTTGATGGCCTTCCAGGTTGATTTCAATTTTTTAATATCATAAAACCCAACAGTAGACTTTAACATTTTTAAAATTCCTTGCAACTTGAGACAATGCAAAGATTTTGTTTTATTTTGCATTTGTTGCCAAAAAATTGTGAAAGATTTCAAAATAGGCAAACAAGAAAACAAAAAAAGAAAGGAAGAAGAAGGAAGAAGAAGAAAGAAAAAGATTACTAAGTATCCAGTCTAGCCTTCTGGGTTATTTCCCATTGCCTTTGAGCTAGTCTGCAACTCTATTAAATTGTACAAAACTGATAATGCAAATGATATTTGTCCATAGAAATGCATATTGGTTGTGTTCAGTGTAATGCAATTGATTGACCCGTTTTGCACCTATTTGTAAATTCATTTCGACACTCACCTGCCTACATATGTGTGGTACTTTGAATTCTCCTTTGAATTGATAACATTATATTGGTTCCCTCATTAATTAATGAGCTAAATAAAATCTTTGATATATGTTTATTTTATATCTGTATTAGAGCCATGATTATACCCTCTTTAAAAAATTGTCTCTTAACAATTTATGTATGTATATATGTTTTATGAGGTTAAGTACTGTTTAAAGTTCTACCCCTGGAAAACCTTGTTGAGTCTTTGGTAAGTATTACGTGAGTTCTACAAATTAATCTGGGAGAACTGACACTTTCATGATATTTAGACTTTATGGAAACATGGTATATTTTCCCATGTCTTCTGATTTATTCAGTAAAGTTTTGTAATTTTCATGATACGGGTCACCCATAGTTCTTTTAGGGTCACTTCAAATACATTTTTGTTTGTTGAAATTATGAAAGGAATGTTTTTCCTACTATATTTTGGATTTGGTTATTATTGGCATCAGGAAATTTCATTTGATATCTAATAAATCACTTTCCTGCATTTTCAGAATTAAAATTTATTTTTTACCTTGGATTTTCTAGTAGACAAATGCTCTGCAAATAAAGGTTGTACGCCTTCTTTTCTAAGAGTTGTGTATCTTATTTCTGTTTTATATAAGAAATTATTTTGATGACTGAGCGTCCATAACAGTGTAAGTTATTAATGTTTTATTAATTTAAAGACAATTTATTTTAAAATAATTATAAAGAATAAATATACATTTATATGTTTATCTTAAAAATAAATTATTAACGTTATTAGTATTTTAAAAATAAAGGAAATCATATTTTGATTTTAATGAGAATGCCTCTAATGTTTCAAAGTTACATTTTTAAAAAAATTTATTTATTTGTTTATTTTTGGCTGCATTGGGTCTTTGTTGCTGAGCACGGGCTTTCTCTAGTTGTGGCGAGCAGGGGCTACTCTTCATTGCGGTGCACGGGCTTCTCATTGGGGTGGCTTCTCTTGTTGCGGAGCACAGGCTCTAGGCGCATGGGCTTCAGTAGTTGTAGCTTGCGGGCTCTAGAGCACAGGCTCAGTAGTTGTGGCGCACGGGCTTAGTTGTTCGGCGGCATGTGGGGTCTTCCTGGATCAGGGCTCGAACTCATGTCCCCTGCATTGGCTGGCAGATTCTTAACCACTGCACCACCAGGGAAGCCCCCAAGTTACATACTGACTGTTGGTTTGAGATAACTTTTTTCTTTCTAAGTATTCGTGGTTAGCAAGGATCCTTCCACTCTGGGTTTTTAAGACTTTCTTAAGGCATGGAATTTTATCAAATGCCTATCCAGGATCTACTGAGATCATTATATGGTTTTCCTTATTTGATATGATGGATATATAGACTTTCTAACATTAAAAATGAGACAAACTCTGGATTTGGTGAATTATTTTTTTAATATACTATTGAATTAGAGTTTTTGGATTTTTAGTTAGTATCCTCTCGTCTATGATCATAAGTTGTCTATAGTAGGGTTTCTTAGCCTTGGAACTACGGACATTTTGGGTCAGATAATTCTTTGTTGTGGGTGACCATCTTGTTCCCTGTAGAATGTTTACAGCATCCCTGGCCTCTACCCACTAGGTGTCAGTAGGAACCCTCCCTCACCAAGTTGTGATAACTAAAAATGCCTCCAGGCATTGCCACGTGTCCCCTGAGACACTGATACACCAGCTTTCTTTCTGTATATATGCTGCCTTTGTCATGTTTTGATATTAAGACCATGCCAATCTCATTATACCTAACAGATAGCTTTCCATGTCTTCCTACATTTAGGAATGATTTATATAGCATTTGAATTTGTTGTTTCTTAAAATCTGAAATAATTTTCTGATAAAATCATCTGGCTCTAAAGCTTTTTAGAGGAAAAGTAATTTGATAAAGTTTTCAACTTTTTCCTTGCTCACTGAAGCTTCATGAATGATTTTTGATAAATTTGTACTTTTCTTAAAAAGTTAAATTCTTTAAGATTTCAAAGTGTTTTAGCATATAACTTCATTGTAGCATCCTTAATTTTAGAAAATCTGCTTTGAATCTTTTACTTAATCTGCTTTCTGAGCTCTATTTATTCATTTGTGTTTTCTTTTTTTCTGGATTAGATTGATCATAAGTCTGTGTCAGCTCTGTATCTTTTCTAGGTGTGGAACTTTCTGGGATACTCTGGGAACTCTGCTGATAGAAGAAACAATCTGATACTGAACTCACAAGAATTACTTCGCCTAGTACGATATATCAAATTAGAATAACAATTTCTGGAAGTGTATGCAAAATTGCTTCCATATAAAATTTAAAAGTTTTACTAATTTTAATTATTACCAATAATATTAATAATGCCCTTGTCATCAAAACGTTATTCGTTGATGAACGATACATTCTGGAATACTGCATTTCGTAGGACACCTTTACCTGGTATTGAACAAAGAGATCGATGAACTTGTTCTATCAGACATCGTCCACTAGTGTTCTTAACTTGCAGCAGTTGTACAGCTTTCCGATAGAGAAGCTACACTAGTTGAGGATAGCTAACTGGCTCCAGGTCACTCTGCTAACAATTAAATTGGAGGACAAAGCTGACCTCAAGAGTTATATCATGTATAACCATGGTCAACATTTTGACATAGAACCCAGGGAGGTTTCACCTGCAAACAAATACAAAACCATGGATGGACCTTGCCACTTGCAAAGAGCTTCTAACAAACAACAGTGTTAGTGTCCAGTTAAGTGCATGGACAACAAGGGCATGCATTGGGTTGCATCTGGTGTCCACAAAGCAAAGTGCATTCTTAAACATCACTGAGCAGATGGGAGGGAGAACTAACACTCTTTTCCATTTAACGAGAGAAGTGTATCTTCTTGAAGAATATAATGAACTTCCACTAGTGGATTCAGGACTGGGCCCCAGACTGTCCATTCTCCTTCAACATCTAGGGAATTCTCCAGAGCCTAGGCTCCCTCTCAGAGTGGAGAGAACCACTGGGCTCTGGTCTAGAGGTTGGCAGTTTGTGGAGTTCCTCTGGCCCCATCCCAGGCACCACGATTCAGTGGCTATTGGACCAAAGCTCCCCAGAAAGAAGTGACTGGGCTGGGCAACCCCAGGGAGAACCTTGTGACACAGAACAGGAAAACTAAGCGATTGATTATACAATAACCACACCATTTTGTGGGCATTTTGACCCAGAGGTAAGACTTCATCAAAAGTCAAAGACCCCCTAGTTCCACTGAGGTGTGGTGCATTCCATCTGCACCACCTTGCCCGGTAACAGAGCAAAACTCAAAGGCCTTTGTCTTGGTCTTCCTCTTTTCCACCTTCCTCCCACACCAATGTTCTCACCTAACGCTGATCTTTCTCTTCTACTCGTTAGGCACTTTTCCTAGAAATTCCTCCACTTGGCTAAAATCCTACATCGTTATTCACTTGTCTACAAAGCTCCCTCTGGTGAGTTTAGGACAGTCTAATTCCTGTTGAGTCCAAGTGGCATCTGTGGTTGAGGATGAATTCTGGGCACATCTGGCTGGCAGTGGAAACGTGTGAGGAGTGTGAGGTGATAGTCTTGAGGCCCGATAATTAACTTCCGGTAGATCTAGCCATCTGTAATGTTTCATTCTGTTGTAAATGTTAATAAGTAGCCCTGTATGGTGGGTACTTGTTTGTTTATACATACCCTGCCTTGTTCCAGAAAGCATCTCAGATTTATGATGGGTCAATAAGCAAAGCTGTGATCTCATTTCCTCTCTCTCCAACCCCCTAATAATCATAACTACACTTGAATTATACATTCCAGGCAACAAAACACTTTCATAAGCATTGTCTCATTGGATGCTCACAACAAACTTGTGAGGGCAGCAGAACAGGTATTATCTCCATTTTACAAATGAAGACAAAGGGTTGGAGATGGTCAGGGCTCGAACCTACATCCTTTGATTCCAAGACTAGGGCTCTTTCCATATTTCATGCTGCCTTTTGCTCTGTGGTAAGATGAACAAAGGGTTAATTTCCAGAAAGTGCTGTAAAGAGTTGTGAATAATTCAGAGAATTGCTGCTGTGTGTGTCTTGGACAAAGAATTATTATACTGGCTTCCTGCAGCATTAGAGGGAACCCAAGCCAGAGCCATGGCCTACAATGAGTGATACAGTCCCTTTTTCTGCTAGCTTTGCAGCTGTTGTTAACCAAAAAAAAAAAAAAAAAATTTTTTTTTGGTGGGAAGAGTAGAGTTGATTGTTAGGTCATAAACCATTTATCTCCATGGAAAATAACTTTTTTCACTTACTGTCCAATATCGGTGCACTTCTGTCATTGGTGACTGTCTTCTTTAGTTTCTTCCCTTTGCTGATGTCAGAGAGAAGAGCATTTCTCCCAGCCTGCTCTGACTTACTCAAGGCAGGCTTTTCTGTATTGGCCTGAAAGGAAACACGCAAACTCGTATTCATCTTTTGAATTAAAATCATGTACTACAACACTCGGTGGGGACAGCTAGCGTATTCGGAGCTTGTTATTAAGATTCTTGGCAATAGGCTGTAAATTCTCTACAAGTTTTAGACCCGATGTCACTCTTTTTAAGACCCAGACATTTGGGAGCAGATGCAGCAATAAATTACATTCATTTTTAATGCAGGAAGAGTCACTCCCTGATAAAAGTCTCTGCAAATTCAGACCACAATCTGGCCGTAACCAACAGAGCAAGGGGTGGATGGCTAGAAACGAGTAGGGCATTTTAAGTCTGAAAGGAATTTGCAGGATACTATGAGGCTTCATCCTCTAGAATGTTCTCTGAAGAACATCTCTTTCTTGTCTTTTGGAACTAACCTGGTGCAAGAGGAAAATTGTCTTTATCAAAAAGGGTCAGCTGTATTTTTTTTTAATCCACCAAAATTTTAGAAAATAATTCCCTCCGGTTACACTGACAAGAAAGTTTTTTTCTTTTTAATTTAAGGCAGATGATTGGAGGTATAATTTACAAATAGTAAAATCACCCTTTTAGTGTACAGCCCTGTGAATTCTGACAAACATATACAATCGTGTAGCCACCGCCACAATCAAGATATACAACATTTCCATAACCCCCCAAACTCCCTTCATGTTCCTCTGGCCTAAGGTGTTCCTGATGTTTAATCCCTTTTAAAAATTTTTTTATTTTTAAATTCTTTTCCATTATGGTTTATTACAGGATATTGAACATAGTTCCCTAATCCCTTTGAAAGCTTAGCCCACAGAGACTGCACAGCTGACAAAGGTGCTGCTTTAAAACCTCTGGGGGGACTTCCCTGGCGGTCCAGTGGTCAAGAGTCCGTGCTTCCACTGCAGGGGTGTGGGGTTGATCCCTGGTCGGGGAGCTAAGATCCCACAAGCTGCGAGGAGCAGCCAAAACATAAAAAATAACCTTTGGGTATTTTCTATAATTTCAGAGTTCCTGGGAAAGATTCTAACTGTGAAATTGGGATTTTGTTTTTTCAGGGTTCTTTTAGGGAGTGGGAACACTAAGAGGCCAGCAAATGGACTCGGAAGTAGGCGTGTACCCTTGTCTGTCACACTTGGAAACTGGCTCGGTCTGGCCTGGTCCCGGGGAGAGTCGTCTTCCCCAAACCCAGTGGTACTTCTGGCAGCCGTGAGAGTCCTTTGAGGCTCGCCCCAGCCCTTCTGAAAGGCTCTGATTTCACAGATGCCAGCAAGGGCCACAAGGAGTAAACCTGGGCAAGTTTAGCTTGATACCTGACCCAGCTATTTATTATAGTTAGAGGCAGAGGGAGAGCTAAGAAAAACCCTGAAGCAGGCTAAACAGAATCTCTGTGTATGAAGCTGAAAGGGTCTTAATTAAATTATAAAGTAGTACTTGCTCACGATAATAACGGCTAACATTTATATGGCTTTTACTATGGGTCAGGCACCGTTTTTAGCATTTTATGTATACTAATTCATCAACGCTGTGAGTCATGACTTCCATTTTAGAGTCAGGGAAACTGAGGCACAGGGAAGTTAACTCATCAACCCGGTTACCCAGCTGGTAAGAGGAGGAGCTCGGATTCAAAGCCTGGCAGCCTGACTCCGGAGCCTTCCCTATAACCTGACAGAAGGATAAACGCGGGGTCTAGAATGCCCCTTCCCGGAAATGGGGAGGTGTTAAAGAGTACAAACTTGCAACTAAAACATGAATAAGTTCTGGAGATCTAATGTACAGCATAGTGATTATAGTTAACAATGCTATATTATATACTTCAAAGCTGTTAAGAGACCAGAACTTAAATGTTCTCACCACAAAAAAGAAATGATAATTATGTGAAGTGATAGAGGCATTAGCTAAAACTATGGTGGTAATTATAATACATAAATGTATCAATCAATGTGCTGTCTACCTTAAACTTATACAATGTTATATGTCAATTATATCTCAGTTGAAAAAAAATTAATAAATAAAATGCCCTTTTCCCACTGGCCTCCACCCCTCCTCTGAAGCAAGCCTGTTAAGAGCTTCTTGGCAGTCAGTTCCAGAAAGGCTCTTTGCATATACAGTTCGCTTTTGCTAATGGGATCATCCTCTATTGCTCTGAAACTTGTTTTTATAACTTAACAACATGCTTTGGACATCTTAGAAAGAGCTTTTTGAATTACCTATTGTCTTCGTTATAAGGATGAAAAAACCTGAGGCGTCGAGAGGTTAAGTGCCATGTCCACGTTGGTTCTCTTCACGGTTTTGGACCAGCAGCCCTCCCTGGCCTCTGCCTCAAAATTTATTTTGACACCTGACCTCCTTGGGTGCTGACTTATCTCTTGACTGTGCTGTTCCACTGGATGGTGTCCTACGATGGCCACCAACCTTTCCCTTTTCTCGTCTCTATATCCTGTCTCTCTAGGATCTTGCTTTTAGTCAGGTAATAATGGATAGAAATGAGTGGATAGGATAAACCACGGTGTCCCAAACTTCAGCCATCTGGTACAACTTTTGTGAATTTTGTCATCTTCTCATGCTACCTGTGTTATTATTTAATATTTTTCATTAAGTCAATTCACTATATTATTTACTATACTATTTCTCAGTGAACATTTTCTTTTAAATTAACTCAATATTAAACCCTGGGTGTGCTAGTTACAACTTTTAGAATACATATTAAACACATGAGCATTAAAATTAAAAAAAAAAAAATCAAGGCACATACAACTCAGTGATGGTGCAAAACCTATACTTTTGGGGAAATATAAAGTAGTCCTTCTATGTTAGCCAGATCACAGCTTTTCAAACTTATCTAAGGGAAGGACGAATTTTTAAGAAAAAAATTTCCAATCCATCATGGACCAATATTTTGTAAAATAACAATGACTTATTAGAAAAATGAATCAGTTTAAAAAAGACACACAAAATACAATCTTAGAAACAATAGACATAACACCACTCTCATATTGCTATAAGTGTTTCTAAGCGCTTACTCTAAATTTCTGTACTTATTTTTTGGGGACTTTAACCAGGAGTTGGAGGATCACACTTGGAACAGCAACGAGCTAATCAATGGTCTGTTCTTCCAACTAGGTTCCAGCCTTAGATGGGTTATAAAAAATGTGTACCATGGAAGCCTAGCCAAGAGACTTCTCCTCTCTGAGCTCCAGTTTCCCCAAGTGAAAAGTGAAGGGCCCATCACTGGGAGGCTCTTTAGCAGCGAAGGCTTCACATACTGGGGGGCGCGTCTGGGAAACCTTCCGTATCACTGCGGGGAGGGCTGCCGGCTTCCTGGAAGAGGGTGCACTAACTTCTGAGGACAGGTCCATCAGGGGGCCAGGATGAGCCCAGAGAAGAAATTCCTTAGGAAAGTACACATGGAAATGCGAGGATGGATTTAAATGGCGAAGTAAGTGTGGGGGGGAGGGTGGAGTGGAAGATGGGGGTTATTTGTCAAAAACAGAGTGGGAAGAAAGATGGCGAAAGGCAGAGAGAAAGTGAGTCTGGAGGACACTTTAATGGATGCATTTTCATACAGACAGACTGGGTTTCCGGACTATCCTGCCCAGATGTTAAAGGCTAGAAGCTGAAAACAGCGCAGGCTGGGCAGAACCGCGCCTGCCAACCGTCTTGGGCCAGCGTGTTCAAATGAACAGGACGTGTCTCCTTGATGGACGAGGCAGAGGAAACCTAACTAATCCACATTCCACGCGTTTCCTACGCATCACATGAGACCTTAGACTACAAAAAATTTTCGTATTGTTATCTGCTGCATCTCAGGCTCTGGCTTACTCCAGCACCTGGAAAGCTTACCGTATCATTCATATTTAAGCCAGAATGTGAATACACTGAAAACAAATACATGTGTGCCAGGTTCAAGTTTGTTTAGCTTGCTTCGTGCATGGGCCGTGGATGGGGAGAACCACTCACCAGAGCAAACGTGGGCGGTGGCGGGGGTGCTGGAGGGGGCGGTACGGGCATCCTGGATAGTTACGCTTTCAGCAGTCTGGCTGACAAATCTGTAAAAACAAAAAGAAACAAAGCACCATCATGTATTAGACTTCTTAGTAATACTCCATCCTAATCTTCCTTCCCGCTTACCCATCAAAGTGGCAGCTATTCACGAAGCCCAACTTTTATAAGAGGTGGAATTCCTTTACGGCATGGCTAGGATGTTACTATTCTGGAAGGAGGTCAGCAGGGGAAGCTTCTCAGCCAAAGTGTTTGGAGATACTGGAAGCAAAATCCAGTGCCTCATGCTGCTCAATCCCACCACCACCAAAGCAGGTCGGGGGAAGGACCCTGGCCTGCCGCCCGAGTAAGCTGGGAGGTTATTAGGAAACTGCTAGAAATGTATCCTGGCCAAGTCCGATGTTCAAGTGGCTCCTCTTCCTCACTCATCTCCATGGCGCAGTCCTCTCCCGTGCTCCCGCCCCCCGCCCACTCCGTGCCCTCGCTTTTCTGCTCCGACATTCCTGACATTTCTTCTCCACTCCGCTGCTTTTCTTCTCTGAGATTCCTGACATCTGTCTAGGTCTGGGTAGCACCCAGGAATGCAAAGATGAATCTATATTTCTATACTTGCCCTCAAAGTTCTTACAGTCTCCGGGGAAAGGAGATGGGGATACGGGAAAATAAGATGGGCAAGGAGGCTGGATTCCTACCTCTATGCTACTTGGCATTTCCTTACAGGATCCAAGTGGAAAAAAAGAGGGGAAAAAGGACTTCCCTGGTGGCGCAGTGGTTAAAAATCCGCCTGCCAATGCAGGGGACACGGGTTCGAGCCCTGGTCTGGGAAGATCCCACATACTGCAGAGCAGGTAAGCCCGTGCGCCACAACTACTGAGCCTGTGCTCTAGAGCCCGTGAGCCACAACTACTGAGCCCGCGAGCCACAACTACTGAAGCCCGCGTGCCTAGAGCCCGTGCTTTGCAACAAGAGAAGCCACCGCAATGAGAAGCCCGCGCACCGCAACGAAGAGTAGCCCCCGCTCGCCGCAACTAGAGAAAAGCCCGCGTGCAGCAACGAAGACCCAACGCAGCCTAAATAAATAAATAAATAAAACCTTACTTAAAAAAAAAAAAAAAAAAGGGAAAAAAGAGAGGAGGAATCAAACCTCTGACTCTGGGCTGTTTACTACAAATAGGCTTCCTTAGAAAGGCTTTCTGCAGAGTCTGATTGCTCTGGGGACAAAGGGAAGGCCAGACTCCGTGGCGGTGAGACAGCGCAGGGAAGCCCTGGGGGGTAGCAGCGGCGAAGGGGGCGGCCTGGGAAGCGTCAGGGGCTGAAGACACGATGGCGAGGACGTGCCCCCAGAGTTGTGCCAGCAATGAACCCCGTCTCCCTTTCCCCCAGTCCTCGGAGTCCCATCCCTGGGTCTGAGCAGAAGCCCCAGGCCGCAGCCCTCACCCACGTACTCACCCCTCAGTATCCCAGCGTCTCCCACCCAGGGCTTGCTACTCCTGGATCAGCAAGGCTCCCGGATTGGCAGCGGGGCATCACCCAGAGCTGTTAGAAACATCAAATCTCAGCCCCTCTGCCTGCACGGAATTTGTTCCAGCATTTTAACAAGATCCCTGGGTGATTCATATGCATTCGAGAAGCCTGGTGGTAGAGCCTTAAACCAAGTGAGCAGCCTGGAACACTGACCACCTGAATAACATTGTTTCTGTGGAACATGTGTCCTGAATTTCAAACCTCAGAATTATCTTCTATTTTCAATAGTCTCTTAATTGCAGAAAACAACCTCTTAGAATTTAAAGTATTAGGGAATTCCCTGGCGGTCCAGTGGTTAGGACTCTGCACTTCCACTGTCAGGGGCCCCAGGTTCGATCCCTGGTCGGGAAACCAGGACCCCACAAGCCATGTGGCACGGCCAAAAGAAAAAATAATTTAAAGTATTAACTTAGTTCAACCACTGAAAGTTAATGTGGAAAACTTATACCTTGAAACAAATACAGATGACCCTTGAACAACGGGTCCACTCAGATGTGGATTGTTTTCGATAGTAAACATTATAGTATTATACCATCCATGGGTAGTTGAATCCGAGGATGCGGAATCCGGGTGCAGAGGACCCGTGGATACGGAGGGCTGATTGCGTGCAGAGGGTTGGCGCCCCTAACCCCCGCATCGTTCAAGGGTCAGCTGTTACTTTCTATAGAAGTTTTGCTGGATGGCTTGCTTTCTGTGACAGAAACGGAATGGAAAAGCTAAGAGGACGTGGCCAAACTTGTCAAAGCTACTGGAAGACAGGAATCAAGAGAGCTTCTGACAGTTCTATTCTGAGTGCCATCTAGAAAATGAAATTTAAAAAACTCTAGAGCAGCAAGAGCTGCTCTCATCTATTAACAGTCAATTGGATGATAAAGGGCTCTTTATTTCTGTCGTCTTGAATACTTATGACCACATTGCAAACTAGCATAATTCCACTCATTTTACAGAGGAGGACGCTGGGACTCAGAGAAATTAATAACTCGCTAAAAGACCCGTGAAAGTCATTCACATCAAGTCCTTTTGGTCCCTGCTCTTCTTAGATAAGCATTTTTAGGCAGGTAAAGGGCTAACTAGTACTGCAGCTCACCTGTAAACTCGGTCAGAATCTGGTTTTCAATAAGAGCCTGTCTCAGACAGGGGTTCTTTTAAAATCTGTTCCTTACATTGGTCTTTTCTGGGTGACACCAATCGGTCCCCCGTGGGGCTACACGGGCAGTGTAATAAGGAGGGCTGGGGGGCCTGTGTTTGGAGGCCTATGAAGGGGGTGCTCCAGCTGCAGGGGCACCTCCAGAAGCCTCAGGGTTGTGTCCCAGGACCAGGAGGAAGGACGGGGATCTGAAACGGGATGCAGGCCCAACTAACTGTCAGAGCTGCTATGGCCAAAGCAATGGTCTGAACAGAGCTGACCAGAGGAGGCGGCTAACCAAGGAAGGGGTGGCCGGGTCCACCCAGAGGGCCCGGGAGACGGGCTCCATGGGACAGACCGTCCGCGTGCTCGGTGGATGAAAGGCCCCTCAACACTCCACTGCGTCAGGTCCTACGCTCACCAGCTAACCTGCCATCCCGTTATCCTAATACTGAGGAAGAAGTGGATTCTGATCAGCTACCGCGAACCTCTTACGGGTTTGGTTCTCATAAGCCAGTCTCTGGTTGCAAAGATCAAATTGAACTTCTGTACGCCTCAGGGGCCAGATGATGGAACAGGGCCGCTCTCAGGGGACTGCCACCCTGTGAGGCCTCTTTAATCCAAGTAGTTTACAGTTTTCTGTCGTTGCTATCATGGTTCTCTCTGTGCATTAATAAATAAACCTCCGGAGCACAGAGGCTGGGCCTCCCCCCGCCCCGCCACCTCCGATGAACAACGGGGAGAGGATCTGCGGGTGGGCGCTCTCACCTTTCCCAGGCTAACTCTCCTTCCTCTCCACTGCTACTACTCCCCCTGCCCCCACCCCTCACTCTCCCCCAGACAAACTACTCCCACCCCCACCTCCACACTGAAAGGTGATTCCAGAGGCCTCCATGGTCTCTTGGCTTCTTGCTAGCTGAACAGCGGCTGGTCTGGACTTGTCCAGGCTGGGCCTTGAGGGAAGTTTGTGAGAAACCCCAGAGTCTGATCCTGCCACCCCAGCACACGGGTCAAAGAAGACCAACCTCATGCCCCCCGACACCGGGCCCCCAGCAGGCTCCCTTCTCGGCTGTCTTACCACCAGACCGTGAACTCCATCCGGTCTTCCCAATACATGGCACAAAGCAGGGTTCTCTCTAAATATGTGGGAATGGAAGAGCCAGGTATCACACAAACAAGCCATGTGCTGGTCGTTGGAACGGCTCCCAGCATCAGCCCTGGGCATCCCAAGGCCTGGGCAAAGAACCAGTCCCATGGCAGAGGGGCTGGCTAGCTTTAAGCCTGGGCGCTTGCTTTCCTGACTTCATCAGGGGAGTAGAGCCCAAGGCCTTGGGAGAGCAGGGACTTCCCTGGTCTCCTGGAGTTGAGAGCCCACGTCAGAAGCAAGACTGGGCCTGACTGTAGGGCCTCAACAGCAGCCTAGATCCTAACGGACAGGCCTTCCTAGCCTGGATCTTCACATCCACAAGGTCTGTGGACAGAATTCAGGGGTTCATGAACTTGGATGAAAAAAAGGACATATTAATTTCCCCTAAACTCTAACTACAATGTAGTACTTCCTTCAATTATGAATACAGGCCACAAACCACACCTGAAACCTTTTCACCAACAGCTTTTCACATGATATTTTCACATCATATTCTCACATCATATTAAAATTGTTGCAGATCTCTTTTGAAGTTGTGGCAATGTCTGCTGCTAGATCTTGTATCTATTTCACTGTAACTAGTTGCCTTGGTAATCCTCTGTATTTTGTTTTATGCATTTAACAACAGTCAGAGAAGCCGTCTGACTTTTTTGGGCTTTACCAGATACTAGCGTGGCCTATGAATGAAAAAGTTTAGAATCCCTGTGAGAACATGAGTCCTGGGTCAGGAGAACATGATTTTGAAACTCTGCTCTGCTGCTAATAACCTGGGATAAAACTAAGCTCTCTGAGCCTCCCCTTCCCATCTGTCAAATGGGTGTACAAGGCGGATGAAATGAAACAGTACAGCAGGCCCGGGTAGAGTAAGCAATCAACAGATGGGTCCAGAGCTGTAGTTCCTGAGGTGAGCACGCGCCCTGCTGGTGTGAGTACCGCTCGAGCACCTGGCAGAGGGCGGCCTGGCCTGGTGACTGAGCTGAGGCCCTGGCTTTGCCCAGAGTCCTGTGTGGGCGGGGCTGCCCCCCTGGGAATGAGGCAGCCTGAGGGCTTGGCCTCCCACATTTGGTTCTTCCCTTGGGAGATGGGAGCAGGGCAGGAAAGGCAGCTCTGTACCCAGGAGGGAGGGGCCCTAGAAGAAGGGAAGCAGTGACTAGGGCAGGGGCTCCCAAGTGTCGGCCATCACCTCTTGCAGCGGAACCAGGCTCCCTGAAGTTGCAGGATCACGGCCCTACCCATTTGCTGATCCTTGCCCTCCTACCCTCCCCCTGACCCCAGGCACAGAACTTCTAACAGTACACACTTCTGAGAATTAATTGCTTTTAGAGAATCATTTCACTGTTTAAATAACTTTCATCATAGAGAGAAAAGTCAGACTTCTCTAAAATGTTCACCTTGTGTGCTGAATTTTATGTGCACAAGGAAAACCACATGGATAGAAATGGGTTTTTTGTTTTCACACTCAGCGTTATGGACTGAATTTATATGTCGACGCTCTAAGCCCTAGTACCTCAGAATGTGATTGTATTTGGAGAGATGGCCTTTAAAGAGGTGACTAAGTTAGAATGAGGCCATTAGGGTGGGCCCTAATCCAATATGACTGGGGTCCTTAGAAGAGGAAGAAACACCAGGGATGTGTGAGCGCAGAGAAAAGGCCATGTCAGGACACGGGGAGAAGGTGGCCATCTGCAAGCCAAGAAGAGAGGCCTTGGGAGAAACCAAACCTGCTGACACCTTGATCTTTGACTTCCGACCTCCAGAAATGTGAGATAACAAAATTCTGCTGTTTGAGCCACCCAGTCTGTGGTACTTTGATATGGCAGCCCTAGCAAATGATAAACACAGTTTTAACAATACATGTTATCTATCATGTCTGCTATCCACAGTGAAAATTATAAGATAATAGTTTTTGAATAAAATCCATCAATTGATTTCTCACCCAAACTATCTCTGGATTGTCTGTCATACATTAAAGAAATTAAAAGTCAACCTGAGGGGGTACTTCCCTGGTGGTCCAGTGGTAAAGAACCTGCCTTCCAATGCAGGGGACGCGGGTTTGATCCCTGGTAGGTGACCTAAGATCGCATATGCCACGGGCCATCTAAGCTTGCGCGCCAACTAAGCCCACACGCCACAACTACTGAGCTCCCGTGCCTCAACTGGAGCCCGCATGCCGCAAACTACAGAAGAGAAAATCCACGCGCCACAACGAACAGCCTGCATGCCTCAACTAAGACCCAACACAGCCTAAATAAATAAATAAATAAATAAATAAATAGATAAATAAATAAAAAATATATATATTAAAAAAAATCAACCTGAACCCTAGGGAACGTGAGTGATTACCAAAGTTTTATTTAATAACTGAATCCCTAAAAAGATCAACAAATTTTAGGTGGAAACTATTGAGATGAGGGGAGGGATCTACCAATAAACCTTTCATAAAGGAATTGATTCTTTGGGTTGAGAGAACAGAGTAGAATATTTTACATAAATGACTTCAAAAATCCACTAATTGGCTCTTCTTTGTCACCTACACACACGTACATATATATACACAACATACATCAATATTTAGAAATTCTGGAATTTCCTAGCTCTGTGAGAGACATGGATGGTTTTGTTGGTTTTACTACACGTCTAGTAGGTCAGCATCATGGTTTAAACTCTCAGTGGACAGCATCACACACTGACCCTAGATCAACCAGGGCAGCTGGTGGTCCCGAGCCATCTGCTAAATGTGTAATACTGGTTATGGGGAACACCTTGTGAGAAAGAGTGAATTGCTCCCCACCCTACAGCGACGTATTCCCCCAACAGCATGGACAACTAGACACTCAATCAGAGCCCAGAGTTCAGTCCAGAGTTGCCCCAGGAAACTTATGCTTTCTTCTTCAATATGCTCATCTAAGAAAGCAGAATTATCTCTGAATGTAAAATGATCAAGAGAACTGGCAAGTTATTTAAATAAACTGTTTCTTAGTTTCTTCCAACCAATGTCAAATTCATTCTAGATGTGGGCCATGTGAGGCCCACACTATAGAATGACAGGAAGAGGGGAGAGATTTCCAGCACTGTCCAATGAAATAATCCTCAGAAGGCCGGCCTCTAATCCGGAGGATGTGGGTGTGAATTGGCCAAGTTCTAGCAGAGAAGATAAGAAGCAGGTTTATCCAGTTATGTTTTATCACGATTTTGGACCATTCAAAAATATAAAGCATTTTGCTATGCAAATCGTGCCAAAAGTCACCCTTAAATACTATTCTACCTAAAATGAATGGGAGAAAAGTAAACTTTTTGTTCAAAAAAGGTTGAATTCATCACTGTGTGTGTGTGTGTGTGTGTGTGTGTGTGTGTGTGGTGGGGGGTGGGTACAGGGAAAGGACATAATAGAAATAATACAATTGAAAAGATCCTAACGTCCAATGTTCTGTTGCCCTCATTACTTTCTATTCTCTATCTTATTTTTATTTATATTCCTTGATATTTTACTTTATATATAATGTTCTTAACTCATTTTCATGTATATATTTCTTGTGTGCTCTTGGCATCTTCAGGTTAGATTTTTGAGAATTTTTTTCTGCTTCCAAAAGTAGCATATATTCATATAGAAAATGATAGACAATATAAAAATACAAAGATGAAAATAAAACACGACAGTTGTATTTAACCATTGAAGGAAGCATTTGATAATAATTAAATATTAGGTGAAAAAGGGTTGGGGTTAATAATACCCAGAGATAATTCTTGTTAACCTTTTGATGTATATTTTTCCAGCTTTTATACACAAACACACACATACCTCTTTGTATCTATATAAATACACACATGCACAACTGTTTGACCAATAAATATTAACAGAAGGAAATTTATAATACATACAACTCGACAGTGTTTTAATAAGGAAAGGCCCTTAAATTCATATCAAGTTATTGCAGCCATAAAAAAAATGATTGCAAAGGCATTCATTATAAAGGTAATGAATCTACTCCAAGTTACACCGTTAAAATAAAATCATTTAGCAAAAACTCAAATTGCTGCTAACATTGGTAGTTTGGGGATTCCTACTCATGATTATTTTTGGTTCTATTCTTTAGAAACTCCTCCGTGTGACAAACTTAGTTGGATGTGTTTAAGATCTGCAAACCATCAGAACTAATTAAGATGAAGTTGGCTTTGTTCTTCAACTTCCTGTAAAAATGCTCAACAGGAAAATTGATGCTCACAGCAAACCACAGCCATCCTGTTTCTTTAGCAGTCTTTTCACAGCTGCAGTTGCCCGTAGTTTCTATTTTCTGATACCAGGCCCAGTGCAACAGCTCAGTGCCCCACCCCCAAGCCCGGCATGTCGTTTTGGCCATTTTAGCAACTTTTAATACGTTTGCATAAAGTTTGTTTCTATTATTGTGACTCTTCCTCTCCTCAGTCCAAGCTCCAGAGGGCTGAAGGCAATGAGGCAATCAATGCAAGAGGAGAAGCAGAAAAGGCTGCTCAACCCAAGAAGAAGCCAAAGGTAGAGAAGAGAAACAAGCTTTCCTTTATAAGCAAAGCAACTGCCTCACCTAGTTCATGATCATTGTTTTTCTCAATCTGAGCTGAATGTGGTACGTGTGCCTGCTGTACACAGGACCCCTCATTTCTCAAAATGTACTTGCTCTTTTCTCCGTTGATCATCATTTAAGGCAATAGCTTAAGTCAATTCTGCTTATGGGCTGTTTTCTCAATGGCAAGGGTTTGTGTCTCTGCTGTACTTGGAGGGTCCTTGGCTATTTCAGAAACACTTCTTTTAGATAAAGAGTTGGATAATTTGGGGAGTAGGGGGAATTTTTCAGAGAAGACATTTTGAAGCATCTACAATGTCATTACAATTATAGGGGAGCCTGGACACAAACCCACAATTTTATTTTAAGAGTAACTGCTGGGGAAATAAAGGTTGCTATGAAGTAAAATTATTTTCTTAATACACTGTCCTACATGTTTAATTGAAAAATTAGTGCAAATTCATAGACAGCTAAACCCTCTCAAAAATGAGAAAATGAAGGTAAGTTTAATGACCCACCTACTTGTCCTTGTTTAACTATGGGAAAGGAAAGAGAAATCTTTTCTACTTTATCCACTTAACTAACAAGTACCAATTTTCCTCCCACGACTTCCCATCTCTAGCAAGTACTGGTTGGTTTTTTTTTTAGTACTCTCTTTAAGGGCCTCAAATCTCAAAACTACATTTCCCTAAATCCTCAGCACCACATTTAGTTTTACCAGAGGATTAAGATCTGCCCCTCCCTGTTCTCCACTACACACACACACACACACACACACACACACACCCCACACACACACTCATGCACACATACTCACAGCATATAGGTCAACATACTCAACATATTTTATTCATTTAACCATTGAAAGTGTAGCCTTATAATATAAGCAGAAGAGTCACCGAATTTACTTCTGAAAAGGTCAAAAGACTTAGAAAGGAAATGGTCTTACCTGAGATTATTCACTTAAAGATATTTACTGTGGCTGTGACATTTAAAACAAAGCATTTGTACAATCCCAGATTCTCAGGATTAGAAAAGAACATCTTGTGGCCTCCTAAGTACTTAACGAAAAAAGCTCTTGAAATTACAGTTAGTTGTTAGTGGCTTTGGGCAAACTGCTTAGCCTAAGTCCAGTTCCCACAATAAAATGGCGAGAAGGGTACCGACTCAACAGGACTATTCAAGAGTTAAATGAGGCAAGTGCTAAATAAGTATTAGCCATTTAAAAAAAATAAAATAAGCAAAAGTCAAGAGCCTAACATACAGTGAGTGCTCAATAAATATCGTCTTTTCCTTTTTTTAACCATGAGAAGGAGAAACCACAAGCTGATGATGTAGCCCACATGTGCACACCCATGCAAACTTCTGCATTACAAACGAATGGCAAACGGAGGTGCATATAAAGTGCATTTTAAATTTCTCAGAAAAGCATACTAATTAAGGCATTTCTTATTCTAGTATTCATTTTTTCAGTTTTAATTTTCAGGACTAAGGGTTGCAAAATACAGACAGAGGTATTTGATAGTCCAGGGGAAATGCTCTTTTCAACAATAAGTAAATGTATGACAATTTGGAAAAACAAAAATGAGTCAAACCTTAAAGCAGGAATGAATCACAATTTAAATAGCCAGAAACTCCCAACGAAAATGACGTGTTCATGAAATGTTAAGCGGACTTCAAAAGTGCATAAAACTTGAAAGGTCCAGGAATTAGGTAGCTCACTTCCTCTTACATTTTAGCACAGGTTGGGGAACTTCCAGCCTATAGGGCAGATCTAGAATTTGATTTCGTCAACTATCAGAGTGAAATTGCTGCTGGACCCCAGGGAAAATTCTGCACCATGGGAAGGTCTCTGAATACTGCAGTTCATTCAGAGTATGTGTAATCCTTAAAAGTTTAGATATTAGAGTAATTGAAGAGCTGTGAGCAATTAACCAACAGATGAACTTTTCAAAGAGCATCAGAAAACAACCTATGATTTTAGATAAATCATTTAACCTCTTTAGACTATAAAAGGACAATTTTGACTAAACGATGTTCCAGTTCAGAAGCAACATAACTTTATGAAGTTAATACATAATGTTAGACCCACAGCCCAAGTGACTAGTAAGGGTATGGTTTCCACACTAATGGACCTCAAAATCTTTTTCAGGCTTCTCATCTTCCTCTCTCACTATCCTGTCTTATTCTTTATCCTGCTTTCCCACTATCTTTCTCTCTACCAAGCTGTCCTACTTTTCTTAATTAGAACCCTACTACAGTCTTTTCTTCATTTTACCACTTGTCTATTTTCTACTGTATACACTAGTTATGCCATTGAATTATTTAAAGGAACTTATACTTATTGACCAAAGTTGTACGTGCCCTCTTAACTTTTTAAAGCTTTATTTTATATTTCTCCATGGGGTAAAAGGAATATAAGTCAAGTTGCTTTTTCATATATGCCCCAAAGAAAAAAAAAGCATTTTTTTGATACAAAAAAGTTTCCTTAATCCTGCTCTGTACATCTCTGGGTACACCGTTTGAAATACGAAAATTACAATATTTTACGTCAAAATATTAATCATATTAAATGTAACTAGTAACAATGAATGCTGCAGAATTTGATTAGCAATAGTAATTGTGCACCGCACTGTTAGGATGTTGAACAGAATGATTCTAAAAGACAAACTGTCCTAAAAGACTCTGCTTAGAAATGGTTTGGGATTTGAACTTAAGTAACAGGTTTGTAGCAACAGACTGGCAAGAGCTTAGCTCCACTGTACTTTCCTTTGAAGCTTCCAGTGGCTCCTTTTGCTTTAAAAGCACTTACTGTTGCCAGCCAAAGTGACAATTCAAAGGCAGTCATGTGGACAATTGCACCATCCACCGAAAGGATACAGTTACTGACATAAACCCCCATTTTAAATGGGAGAAAAAATTCCTGTGGATCCAAACTTGCCCAGTGGTCAGGAATAATTCTCTTGAAAATCTCGCTTACATTTTGGTTCAAAACGCAAGTTCTAAATTGCCCACAATCACTATAGCAGTGAAACTAGTCCTGTGTGCAACAGGACTCGACCACATGGTACTCTACTGAAAAATTAAACAACTTTATCTCAACATACTATGGTCCATCAAAAGCCATCGAGTCCTTCCCTCTAACTGAATAAAGGAAATACATTTAGTTTGAATATAATTTTTCTTACCGTTAAAGGATACTGCGGGAAGGCATGATCAGGGACACAGGCAGACAGGGAGCAAGCAAGACATGAGAGAGAAAACCGTCCCTGAGAAAGGCATCATCTTCTAACGCAAACGTGGGGTCGTTTTTGGACAGCCATTTTGGACAAGCTCTGGCCTCTCGTTAAATGTGACACACTGAGTCAGAGGCAGACATCCTTCTGTGGTTATTCACTTCCTGTCTGATTAATTTGTTGCTTGTTCCTTCCTCCTTTTCTGCAGAAAAAAAGGCTAGATGGGTTTTACTTCAGAAGCAAGCAAGAAAAAAACCCTAAATTTGGAAAATTACATGTTTCTCCTTCCCACCAGGTGTAACATACCTTTAGGTACAGGGACAAGAGGAGATTAGCACCTCCATCTGGTTAACAGCCCAACTTTATTCTAGACACCTCCACAAAAATAACTGCTCACGGAACGTGACATTCCTTCAAGAAATTCCATTTTAAAGCATCGCTCTCGATATTGATGATAATATTTAGGATTAAGGGAAAGAGTCACTCAAGAACTAAAAACTCTAAGCAGCACTAATAAATAACGTAAGTGATCCTTCCTCATCTACAGAGCCGGGTAGGGAGTAAGTTACAAACGCAGGTGAAGAGAGCTAGTCAGGTGTATGAAGGCAAATGAGTTTTGAAACGTGATTTTGGTGCCCAAGTCAGGATAAATAATATACAGGCACAACTCATTTTATTGTGCTTCGCTTTATTGTACTTTGCAGATATTACATTTTTTTTTTTTAAACAAATTGAAGGTCTATGGCAACCCTGAGTCAAGCAAGTCTATTGGCGCCATTTTTCCAAAAGTATTTGCTCACCTTGTGTCTCTGTGTCACATTTTGATAATTCAAGCAATATTTCAAACTTCTTCATTATTATTATATTGGTTATGGTGATCTGTGATTGCTGATCTTTGATGTTACTACCACGACTCGCTGAAGGCTCAGACGATTACCACTTGAATGAAGTTTTTTAAAATTGAGGTATAGTTGACTTACAGTAGCAATAAAGTAGTTTTTAATTAAGGTATGTACATTTTTTTTAGACATGATGCTACTGCACACTTAACAGCCTACAGTAGAGTATAAGCATAACTTGTACACGCACTGGGAAACCAAAAAGATCGGTGTGACTTGCTTTATTGCGGTATTCGCTTTATTGCAGTAGCCTGGAACGGAATCTTCAGTATCTCCGAAGTAAGCCTGTACAGCTCAAGGCAGCTGAAGATCAGAGCTTTCTAAGCCAAAATGTTTTGTTTCCGTCCGCCACACTTAATGGGGTGACAATAACTCTCCCAGAAGATGCTTGACAGAAGCACAGAGATGATGAGTACACAAGGAGGAAACTCAGATCCCTCACACTCAAAGGACTCTAAGAGGTGGGTAGGCAATGGAATACAGGCAAAAAATATTATACCGAAACCTTGAGAAGTGTATAAAAATCTGAAAACGCTCATAATTTTTTCTCAATCCACCTGAAAGGTTCAGACTGATATTTGTGACACATACCACGTACCTCAGAGAAAACGGTATCAGCTGAAAGAATGAAAAACAGAGGCACATTCTGGAGAAGTACTGGGATAGTTGACGTCCAAGGTTCTTTTAACTCTCAATTCTTTGAGCTATGAGTCTAGCCTCACAAGGAGTTTCATGATGCCAAGCCACGGCAGAATTCCTAGAAGTGGAGCTTCCAACGATTAGTGACCTAGAGTCTTCTACTTTGCCTGGTGCCACTTGATGGTACAAACTTTATTCTTCTCAACTAACGTAGGGCCTGGAGTCCAAGCGACACTCAATACATGAATAAATACATGCAGGCCTGAGGCTGGACAGAGGTGGAGGCCTGCAGCTATTATCTCCTTCGCCCTCCACTAAGCTCGGGAAAACACAGAACTTGATCACCTACCAGGTAAATGCCTGAGTGACTCTTTGGGGAAGTCTAACTATAGTTGGGTCTAAAAGGAGAACATGGGCAATAGGGTGATTTCTCTATGTATTTACAGAATTACTTTGAAGTTCTCTAATAAGTAATGTGCCCCAAACACACACACACACACACACACACACACACACACACACACACACACACCCTAGGACACTACAGTTCATGACTATTCTCACCCATTAGGAAAAACTCAACTAGAAAGGGGTATGTCACTTAGAAGTCTGGAGCCTGTGAGACACACAAGGGAGTAGTTGTCTAGGGTTTGGGTCTATTTCATCTTTAATGAGAACTTGTAAGGACAGTCAACTTTGGATACATTTATGAGGTGTCCACTATGCACCATAGGACATATATCAGATAATGTTCCTCCCTGTTTAAAACCCTCCAACGGTTTCTCATTTCACTTTAAAAATCCAAGCTCTGCCTAGGCCCACAAGGACCCACAAGATCTGCGTCCCCCCGCACACCCAGCTCTCTGACCTCATCTCAAGTAAACTCCCTCTTGCTAATTTCCTTCCAGGTCTTTCTGTTCCTTAAATGCACAAGCTCATTTGCATCCTGGCCCTGACACTTGTAAGCCCTCTCACCTGGTACACTCACCTCCCTGGTTCCTTTTCATTCTCCAGTTGTCAGCAAAAATGCCCCCTCTCATGTCCCATCTCTACTCCCATTTTCTTTTATACATTGCACATGTCACCACCTGGCATTTTTTCATTTAATTGTTTATTTACTTGTACATCCCTCCCCACTAGAATTCAAGCTCCACAGGACCTTGTTTCCTGCTGTCGCCTCAGCATCTAGAACAGCATCTGACTCCTGGTAGGTGCTCAATAAATATTATTTGTTGAATGAAAAAGAAAATCAATCTCTCTTTAAAATTCTACCAGAGCATAACATTCGTTTAAGAGCCTAAGGCTGTTCCCCCTAAAGCAGTGACTAAGGAATGCCAAGCCTAGACTTGCACTTTCTTCTCGGGAAGGCTTAGGTTAAAGGGAAATCTGCCAGGGAAAGGACACTGGAGATCAGCAGTAAACCCTTTAGCCAACCAGGGGGCTTGGCAATGTGTGCAGAGTCTCATGCAGTGCAAACGGCTCATGTCATCGGGCAGTGGGGAAGAGAAAAATGGGTTAGGAAAGTTAAAAACAAATAATCCAATCGGAAAGGAAGGGGAAGAAATTAAAAGATAAAGGAAATAAGGCAGGAAAAGATGGAGACAAAGGAGAGATCACATGGTGGGCGGGGGGTAGTTCCAACTGCATCACTGACAAAGCGGCCTTGGAGGCCACCCTCTGCAGTGGGTGTAGGTGTTGGACGTGAAAGCGCTCTCTGCCCTTCCTCTGTGCCCAGGTGTTCCCAGATCCGCGTCAGTTTCTCAGAATAAGGAATTTTAAGGACGAATGAGACTGCAGAGATCAGAGTCCACACCATCATTTACAGAAGAGGAAACGGGGGTCCAGAGAGGTTAAGTGACCTGCCTCTGTCACACAGCAGGCAGCAGCAGAGCTGGTGCCAGAAGCCCAGTCTCTCTCTCCATGGTCCAGTGTCATTATGGCCTTAAGCCTCATTTTAAGTTCAGAGGAGGATTTCACTTAATTCCTCTCTATAAGCATAAGAAGAGGTGGAAGGAAGAGGGGTAGAGAGAAGGCTGTGATGTGGAGGGGAGCAGTTAAGGGTAGGGTTTGTACTGCTGTTGGGGATGTTATTATAATCAAAGGCTGAAGAAAAGTGGATTGAGACCCCAAGGCGAATAAAGATAATCACAATTCTGGACTTCAAAGAGAATCTTAAATGCGTATATCACCCTATTCAATACATAGACCAGTCCCAGCCTAATGACAGAGTAAAACAATAATCAACAGTCTCCGGACCAATCAGATGAAGACTCCTCCATGTTAATCTACAGAAACAGAAAACGAAGGACGGACAGAGATTATAGTACAACATGGTGGTTCTCACCAGTCTGGGTAAAGCCGTAAAGAATCACAGCCAACGACCCTCCTATGGTGACCCCAAATCAACAGAGACTGAATAAGGGCAACAGTGACATGTATAAAATATAAGAACAATTGTTTTTCATAATTCTAGTTTTTCAAGTTGTGTTTTCATGACTACATGTTATAGTTCAGTATTTCCCTGGTAGTGGAAACATATTTTAGAATACTGTATTCCTTCCATTCTAAAACACCACCTTCTTCAATAGCAAAATACCCCCCTTATAGCTTTTTCGGGGGAAAAGGAAACAGTACCAAATTAAATGTATGCATTTATTGTAAGAGAAATTCTACTTGTAACTTGTTAAAATATAGGAATTATGCGATTTAAAAGAGCAGAAACAAAGGAATTACCTTCTTCCCCATAAACTTACCAGTACAGTTACATAGAGGGCTGATCATTTAAAAATAATCTCAGAAACAGAGAAATTAAAAACAAATTTTGTACTATTCTATGTCCTGCTAATATAAATTGGTATAATCTTACTTGGGGAAATATTTGCAATATATTTCCTTATGTTTTGGCAGCTCAGCATCCACTGACCCTACTTACAATGATGTCCTTCAGTTTTCGTTTGGAGACACATCCCTCCCTCCCTCCCTCCCTCCTTCCCAGACCCTGTGGGTCCAGAGGAATTCACTCCCATTCCAGATACATGAAGAGCTAGCTCATGGGATCCTTGCATTCATGTGGCCCCAGAGACTTTTTTGGCGATGGCCTGTGACCTCATCAGAACCAAGGGAATTTGTGGCCAGAGGAGAGGACTCTTCCTGAGGGATGAGACTGGAGTTGGATCTGTGACGATGGAGGGGCTGGAATTGGCTCACTCATCCTCTCACCCACATGGAGTTTGAAAATGAGACCAACAAAGTGGGGAGCTGGGGATGGAGAAAACCCAGCAGTTGACGTTGTTGGCTGAATCCATCTATACCTGAAGCTAGCACTATTTTGGACTTTTAACTTATACTAGCAAATAAATTCTCTATTTTGTTTAAGCTAGTGTGATCAGGTTTTCTATCACTGGCAATACAAACACTCTTACGTGATACAGAAATCAGCAGTAGAAGTGAATATTGAATGTGACTAACCCTAAAATGTGCAACTGGCTGATTTAAGGTTGGATGACAGCTAGTGCAGGCTCTCCTGCTCTAGGAGGTTGGCCATCCTGGCTATGTGATGGCAACACTGCTGGTTATGGCGCCACCTATTGAATCCTGGGTCTAAGACCACGAGCCTCCTGAAGGTGCACCATTAAAGGATTCGGAGAAGAAATGTAGAAGGTTGGAGTGTGTCGGCTACTTGCATCCTTCAGTGAGAGCCACAGGAAAGAGATAAACTTAGGATGAAACTGATTGGAAGCCCAGAGGCAGGGAAAAAGGGCTTTGTTAATAGAGGCCTTTTTTTTTTTTTTTCCTGTGAGGTGCAACCAAGATGGTTGAGAGTCAAATAATCTGAAGCTTTGTGGGTTTAAAAACCCAAATTCTCTACACTATGTTAACATTAGACAGAGCAGGGCCAGACGGTAAGAACAATATCAGGAAAGAAGTTTGAAACCTAGGAGAAGCCCGATTCCCCATCGTCCCTCCAAAGACACTGTGGTCTCTCATCTGAGTAGAAGGCCCGTTACATTCACTGTGATACACTGGTTTCCATCTCAGGAGCGAGGAGGAAATTATTAGTGGCTTCACCACCTCAGGCCACTGTTTCAAACTGTACCTAATCAGAGGCCACAAAATTTGGGAGTGGAGGATGGTTCATTTGCTGGGAGACAGAAATGCCCAGGCTTGGCCCCACATTCAAAGAGTACGACTCAACACAATCCTGAGTTTTGTTCACTAGTCCATGGAGTTCAGGGGTTAGAGAATCCTACCACGTTTTTAAGTACTAGAGGATAAAGCCCCAGAATGGTCGGAAACAGTTTATGATTGCTCAAATCCTAAGTCAATCCCTAGATCCCTGAAGCCAGGAGAACAGGGTGTAGGCCGTGGAACAGGTGCAGCCCTGCTCTGAGAGACGGCTCTGAAGGCAACAGATAAGGAAGGCCCACCCAGAGAGAAGGAGGTTAAGCCACTGGATGACCAAAGTTCTCATTCCATTGCCACACAGCTAGAATCTGTTCAGTGGGTTATAAAATATGCTAGAGACAGGAGACCAATGTCTCCGCTCCTTTCCCAAATGGAAGTTTAATTGTGAAATTCTTCTACTGTTCTCCCTCCACCATTGTATACTGGGTGTTAAATTTATAATCTAGCACTGGACCGTGAGATACTACATTCAGCACTGACGGACAAGACTGTGGAAAGTTTGGACTCGGCGCTGGACTTGGACCTGGATTGGCCACCTATTTTGGGGAGGAGGGTGAGTGTGATTTATTATGTGGGAGCATTTTTGAAACTGTATGTGTGGGAAGATGTGTGTGTGTGTGTTGGATAGGTAAATAGAGTATACATTGGTTGCTTTGGGGTTGTCCAGCATCCATTCTTCTGAATTACAGTAGAGCCTCAGACCTGGGGAGAGAGACATCCACTGATCTCCACTCCTGCTCTTCTGGCTCCAGTTGGGCTAACTCTACCCGGGCTCCAGGAATGGAAAGTGACCAGCCCTGGCCAGTTAGAGCCTGCGGTTCCCTGGCTGCAGTGATTGGTTCAGAGACGAGCATGGGACTACTTCGTACCAAGGAGACGCAACGAGACGTTTTCTAAGATGTGTGGGGCTGGGACTGGTGGTATGACAGCCACATGTACACACATGGAGACTGAGAATGAAGCCCTGCAGTGAACAAGCTGTGAGAGGAGCCTGAGACTAAGGGATAAATTAGGAGTTTGGGATTAACAGATACACACTACTATATCCCACTCCTGGGCATATATCTGGAGGAAACTCTAATTCAAAAAGATACATGCACCCCAATGTTCACAGCAGCACTATTTACAATAGTCAAGACGTGGAAGCAACCTAAGTGTCCAGTGACAGATGAATGGATAAAGAAGATGTGGTATGTATACACAATGGAATACTACTCAGCCATAAAAAAGAATGAAATGATGCCATTTGTAGCAACTTGGATGGACCTAGAGATTATCATACTAAGTGAATTAAGTCAGAGAAAGACAAATATCATATCACTTATGTGTGGAATCTTTAAAAAATGACACAAATGAACTTATTTACAAAACAGAAACAGACTCACAGACACAGAAAACAAACTTATGGGTACCCAAGGGGGAAGAGGGTTGGGGAGGGATAATCAGGAGTTTGGGATTAGCAGATACAAACTATTATATATAAAATAAACAACAAGGTCCTATCTTATAGCACAGGGAACTATATTCAATATCCCATAATAAACCAAAATGGAAAAGAATATGAAAAAGAATATGTACATAGATATATAAAACTGAATCACTTTGCTGTACACCTGAAATTAACATAAAATTGTAAATTACTGTACTTCATTAAAATAAATAAAAATATGAGGCAATTGGAAATTTGAATATTGATTGACATTTAATAATATTAAGATTATTGCTAATTTTTAAGCATGATAATGTTATTGAGGTTATGTTGTTTTTTACAAAGAGTCCTTAAATATTTCGAGATACATACTGAAATATTTGTGGATAGAAAGGTATGATGTCTAGGTTTGCCCTGAAGTGAAAAAGGGGGAAAATAGCTAGAGGTTTAAAGAAAACAAAATTGGCCAGAGATAATCATTCTTGAAGCTGTGTGAGGCATACGTGGCAGTTTGTTATAATGTTCTGACTACCTTTCGTATACATTTGAAATGTTTCTATAATAAAAAGTTTAAACAATAAAATAAAAATGACTCGAGGCTCACTCCCTTCTTCATCCACTAGAGGCTGTTAATGGGGTTTGCTCACTCTGTTACAATCATGCTCAGACCTGGGAGTTACAGAAGTTACCTTTTTCTCCTCATAATGATCTCTTTGGTTGATAGATGAAATGGGACAGAGACTGAGGGCTCCCTTATACTGATTCAGAACCCAAGTAGCTCTTCCTAGAAAAGCATTCAACTCTCAAAATTGGAGACCCTCTTAATGGCAAGAAAAAAACAAAAATCTAAATTCCAACCAACCAACCAAAGAACAAAAGAAAGCAACGCTCCCCCTAGATTAGCACTGTCCAGTAGAAATAATTTGAGCTATATGTGCAGTTCTATATTTTCTACTAGCTACATTAAAAAGAAAAAAAGTGAAATACTAATAACATATTTTATTTAACACCCTATTTCAAAAATATTATCATTACAACATGTACTCACAATAAAAAACCTATTAATTAGGCATTTTGCACTCTTTTTTCCTATTAAGTCTTCAAAAACAGGTGTGTATTTTACTATGGGTGACATTTCAAATGCTCAAGAACCGCTACCACACTGGACAACACATCTCTAGATGGTGAGGGCCTGGTGGGAAGGAGCCCTATCTTATACTTAATGATTTAATTAAAATGCAAACATTTCCCAGGTGTCACCAACATTCAATACAAGTGGCCCGCAGGGGAAAAAACCACGTGAGATATAGAAAAATGTTTCTTACAACTCAAGGGGCCAATGGGTGGAAAGCCCTGTTTTCACATCCTGCCATGTATCTGTTTGCACACACACCCAGGGAGAAGCTGCTAGAATATGGATAGCTGTGTGTTCCTTCTGGCTGCTAATCTGGTTGCTAATCATTAGGTATGAAGCCCAGGATGGGGTCTCTACAATGATTTCTGGGGTGGGGACAACAGCCATACTGTTCCCTGTTCAGTCTTCCCTCCAGCCATACGGCTGGTTACTCAGTGTCTCCTGCTGGAGAATTGAACCATGTGCACACGAAAGCCCTTCCCTGGGCTTCTCAGGAAAAAAAGGCTCTATCCAGCTCTGCACCTTTGGGCCTGATGGCACTCATCTGAAGCCTGCAGGAAGGGCTCACTGACCCGAGACTCCCCCTGGGGCCCCCTGACTCCAAAGAAGCAGGGCCAGGCTAGTGCAGCTGTTACGTGGAGAAGCAGACCCAGATCCTCTGCACGGGGACAGGAAATGGGGGTGTTTGTGGGTGTCACAACAACGGGGAGGGCCCGTCTGGGATTCAAACCAAGGATGCTAGACAACCTGCAATGTACCAGACTGTCCCACTCAATAAAGAACTGACCCGCATGACCTACAGAGGTCCTGTTGGACACTGATGTAGGTGAAAAAACTATTTAGTTTTCTGAGCCGAGAACTTAACTCCATTTTACATACAATTCAAAGTAATTATTGCACTGTTGTATTAGTCCCTGAATTTTCCAGTAATGCAACTGTCATATAAATGAAATACTATGTTTTGCTCAGCTTTTTACCCAGAGTTGCTCACCTCTGCTGGAAAATGTGTCCCAAGGTATCGCCACTTGCGGTACCTAAGTCTCTCTTACCCAAATTAGCCTGCAGTTGCAGCTGTCCGCCTCACAGTGATTATCAGGGTATCTGCAAACCCCTGACCACTCCATTTTGTTTGCTAATCAGTTGTACCCGATCACTTACAAATTGAAGTTATTTTATAATAAATTACATTCCTTTCATTTCTCTTTTTAAGTACAGATAAAGATTACATGGATCTGGGGGGACATGACGTGTGAGGTCAGATTATTTCCCTGGTGAAGGTTCATCGAAGCTTGTGAAGGGGGCATTAGAAAATACTGTTATTCAAAGTGAGCCCGGGGTCAGACAGGGCTGCAAGCCACTGCTTCTGTGCATACCCCTGACTGAGCTCCTTTAAAGTCAGGCACGGCAGTTTGATGGCTCTGCTTGTCCAGCCTGGGAAATAAAGAGAGGAACCCACGGGGACCGTCACAGCTGCTCACCTATAATCCTGGGAGGGAATCTCACACTTTGTTTCCCAACGGTCACAGCTGCATGCGGTGCTTCTTGCCCCTGTTTCTTAGCAGGCCCTGCTTCGCTCAGTGGCTTGGCTGAAACAATTTGTTCTGCTCGAATGACCCCAGATTCCATCTGATTTTGCCACTTCAAGAACTTTCCGCCTCCCATTTGGCTGCTCTGGAATCTCCAGATGACTGACTGGGAAAACAGACTGTTGGAAAAACACTTCCAGGTTGTCTCTAAAGGGATGGCTGCCCTATCAGACAACGGAAATGCCTTCTGCTGGACCCAATGCACGTACGTGTTCCCTCAACTCCAAATACAGGTGCAGGGGCAAGAGATCAGAAGAGGTGCGACCACAAGGTGATCTGCTCTACCATTCTGTGTGTGTGTTTTGTTTGTTTGGGTTTATTGGGTTTTTTTGTTTTTGCTCAGTGCTGACTAAATGACTCTTCCCCTGCTGCGTGGAAGCTGCTTAATTCAGTCTTGGATCATTTCATCCTGTTTGAGAACCATTCCAACAGAATGGACGGAATGATGGCTTACGTAAAAAGCAACTCCAGGACTACGTTTAAATATTGACTAGGTTGAGAAAAGCAAACCACAAAGACTTGAGGTGTAAAAGCCACATGTGGTTTATGTTTTGTAGGACACCCTCAGGAAGGTAAATGGACACAGTTTAAAAAAATCAAACTGGTTTCTCCCTGCCTCACCCTTACCTACCACCATTAAGAAATAAAAAACAAAATAAGACTAAACAGCAATTAAACAGAACCCAATCTGGGTGTTACTCTTGGCCTTGGGGTGGCAGCTCTGTCAAGCAAGGCAAATAAGTAGCTGTCTGGGTTCCATGGCTAAGGTCAAGCATAATCGCCGCCGGGTCCACAGCTCCTCCCATCCCGGCCACCGCCCCTCTCAGTCACCACAGCTGCTTCCTTCCAGATTTGCTTCTCCAACTCCAGCTCCTCTGGCCCCATGCTCAACCTCCTGGCCAGTCTTCTCCAGCCAGAAAGAAAAACGCACAAAGAAGACTAGTTCCTAGGAATCAAATCGTCTATGATCTTTTATCTGCTCTCCCCATGTACCTGTCTCTGACCTCACGGCTGACTAGGGAGCAGGAACGCTGCGAGGGCTCCCAGTCACTCAACACTCAGTATCCACTGCGTGCCAAGTGCTGTTTTAGGTGTTGCGGCTGCCACAGGGATCAGACAGGTGAGATCACACAGTGATCTCCACCCTCACAGAGCCCACGTTCACATCTGAGTTGACGATGTGATGGAAGGAAAACAATTTACCCCACGTTCCGTGCCGCACAGGTGTTACAGAGTACCCCGGTCACTGCCAGAGGAAGGGCTAGTTCAGGCAGACTCTGGTGTAAACGTATAGTGCACCAAAGTCCTGGGGTAATCATTTCGATTTGAGAACCATTTCCATACAAACATACTTGAGGGCACGCTGCCAGGCCAGTCCACAAAAGTCTATTTAATTCACAACATGACTAAACTAAAACTCTAGTTCCACTTCTTCAAGGGAGAGGACTCAGAAGTGATGGAGGGGAGAGGGCTTCATGATTGCTGCGCCAGCCTCAGCCTCTGCCCCATCCCCAAGCCGGCCCTACACTTTCCCTTGACCGCACTCAGGGCATAAGGGGCTCCTGTCCCTAAGTACTTCTTACCCAGAAGTCATAATTCCCCTCCACAGGGTAAGATGACCTCATCAAGATGTCAGGAGGAAATCGACTTGTTGCCTTTTATCTTTACAGACAGAGGAGTTGTTAACCCAAACGACATTAAATTAGTGGATGTTTTGTTGAGAGAAAGGAAGCCGTTTGGCTGGAGGGAGATGCTGTACAGTACAGTCACACTGTCTAGGGTAAACTTTCTTAAGTTTTTCCTACATTTTATAGTTTTCTTGCTTCACTTAAATATATATATTTTTTCTTATGAAAACGTCATACATGAAAAGTTTAGAAAATAGGAATCATATAATTTTTAAAGTGACCCATTAGTACTCAGAGAAAACCAGTTACCATTTTGGAATTTCCTTCCAGTCTTTTTTCCTTTCTGTGCATGCATCTGAAATGGAATCATACTGTATATATATAGTTTTATACTCTTCTTTCTCACACTTCCCCGTGTTATTAAATATTATCCTAACACAATTTTAATAGTTGCATATTTCATTTTTATAGATGTTCCATTACCTATGTAAATACTCTTTGTTGTTAGATATTTAAACTGCATCTAATTTATTATTACAAATCCTACTATGATTAATACACTTGTATGTAAATGTTTGTGGTCCTTTCAGATTATTTCCTTAGGATAAATTTATTAGAGTACAATTACTAGAATGGAAGATATGAAGTTTTTCCTTTTTCCTCTTGATACATGTTGTTATACTATTTTCTTAGTTTTAGCATTCATATTCTCACTAGCACCCATTTCATCTTTTCAACATGTGCTTTTATCACTTTTCAAATGTGCCAGTTTGATAGACAAAAAAATTGTATGTATGAGCCATTTTAATTTTCATTTCTTTGATTATTAATGAGGTTAACAATGTTTTATATGTATTTTTTGTCTTCTCCATTATTAGTATATCTTTCTCCATCTGTTATCTGGATTTTTTTTTTAAATCACAGGGTTTTAATCTTTTCCCTTATTTCTTCCACTTTTGAATTTAAAGACCACCTAAAAGCTCCATGACTTTTCATAGACAAAATAAAATGTTCTGACCACTGGGGGACTGGGTAGATAGCAGTGACCATTTCTGTGTGTTTATAAATAAAATTTCATAAATCCAGAATCACTCCTACTCCCAACAGATATACATTCACAAAAGAATTCCCTGAGATTGCAACTGTGGATAATTTTGTGCAGCCTCTGAGAATGTTCAATGTCTAAGAAATGTTTCCATCCCATACTGGGAGGAAGGAGCAGTACATCCGGGCACATCTGACCACGGTTCTTCCTGTCTCAAAGGCAGAAGTAGGAATGCCCTGATTTATGTTATACACGTGCAGACGTGTAAACGTCTAAAGTCTGAGTACAGAAAACAACCATTATGACCCTGAGTCACCTTATTCCATTTTTCACAAGACCAAAGTTCCCAGGAACTAAGGAGTAATTTAGGCTGACCTAATGAGCATCCAAGCTTCTGTTATGTTTGCCATCTTCCTTAGTAATTCTAAAAATATTCTGGAAAAAGTAAAATCTAACTTAGAATTTTTTTGACTGAAAACTTGGTGATAAAAACCTTTCTGAGCCTAAGTCATTCAAAGTAACTACAGTTATCTATTTGATGATTCACCGGAGGACCTGGGCTGGAATGACATTCTCTGGTCTCCTTTCCACCTGTGTCTTCCCAAGTCAAGAGCTATTCCTTACTTGGTACAGTTTTCTCTCCTAGACTTAGAAGATGCTCAATATGTCTAAATGAGAAATGTAGATAGTTTGGGGTAAAGTGACTGGCACAACGCTAAATACTCAGCAACATCAGCTATCATTACTACTATTAAGTGAGCTAAACTTCTCCCCAGTTAGTGCTACTTGGTAAAAGAGGGAACACAGCAGATGAAGTGGCTCTTTTTGTTTATAGAAGGATAATTCAATGTAATTTAAGAATAAAGAATTTACTCTATGTCATAGTTGAGAAAACCTGGGTACTCGTACTTTCAGAGTCTCCATTTTATATTGGTTCTACAGCTCATTTTCAAGTCTACTTAGGCCTATTTCAAAAAGCTGGCATTGATCTACACAATTCTCTTTTACGAATGCCTCTGCTTTTTTGTGCAATTTCAAAAATCACTAGACTTAATGAACACAAATTCAGAAAAAATGCCCCAGAAACTTCCTAAAAATACCATTTCTCCCAAAAGTTAAGGAGAAACAGGGATTCATATATTGAGTTTATGTTCACTGCCTTGTTTTCATTTCACCTGGAGAGGCTCCAGGTTAGAGTTCCAGGAGGAGGATGGGGACCCCAAATCCTCCACTTCAGAGAGCAGGCTTATCTTCAGTGCACTAAGAAAATGTCCCAAAGCCCTTTGGGACTGTCTCACCCAACTCGGAAATGGAAGAAAGAACTTCTTTTCAAGTCTGCTTTATTCTAGTGGTTGAGGAGTGCAGAAAGAACAGTAATGGTCTGTGACTGTTTTCAGAGGGGGCACATAATGAACTGAAAGAAAGCAGGCCTTGAGACAAGATCTGGGGTCTCTGAGCAAGTGAGAAAACAAAATGATTCCTATCATCATGCCCAGGTTCAGCCACCACGAGATGAGGGACGCAGACGTGAAACACAGTTGTGCCCAGAGTCAAGGAAAGCTTCAGCAGAACTGAATACCACACAGAAAACGCTTTGTGGATCCAACTCTTGTTGGCAGGGAATTCACGGAAAACCAATCTGAAGATCACCGATGTGAAATTTTATTTTCCAAAGTACAAAGGCTTCTGAACACAGAACTTTCTAGTCATCCTAGGTTTACTCCTACCTCGTGCAAAATACTCTGTAGGGGCACATTTCTAATATTCTTCATCAGCAGTGCCTACTGAATTCTCTTCAGCCTCTAATGCACAAATGTGGAGATTAGGTTTTCTTCCCTTGCTTTCCGCCCTCTCCCTATATCTTGCAAATACAGATGAGAGTTTCTCAGAAATGCTGAGAGATACATAAAGTTGAGGTATCTCAAAGTCTTTATAGGCATAAAGATGCACAAGGTTGAACAATGGAGAACAACACCACATATTATACCCTGGATTCATTAACAATTACTTAAAAACAGTGTAAAAGGCAGTGTACAATATATATTACTTAGGAAGTAACTGGGACCTGTTATTGCTTTGCTAGCATTTGGGCTTTTACAAAAATAAAGTCCACGGAAGGACTGGGTCAACTCAGTGGGTATTTTCCTTAAGTGTAACTCCTCCCACTCCCTCCCACACACAAGAAAGCAATTACATTTTAAAAAATATAAAATCAGAACTGGATGAAAGTCAAATCAGTTTCTTTTTAATCCATAAATCTGGGAATATAAAATCACTATAAGTTTATTATGGTTATATATTTAAAATCTCTAGTTCTATTTTCCTCAGCATAAGTAAAAAAGTACTGAAAGGTTTAGAATTTACTTGTAAGATAATGTAAAATATTACTATCTTCGTAACAAAAGAAATTCATGAATTTATGGAAAAAGGAATGATATTTATAAAACATGTTAGTAAAAGCACTTGCATATGTTTGCATATCAACATTTCAAAGTATTCAAAGGTCATTTATTTAAAAATATTTAGGACTTCCCTGGTGGTCCAGTGGTTAAGACTCCAGGCTTCCACTGCAAGGGGCATGGGTTTGATGCCTGGTCAGGGAACTAAGATCTTGCATGCCATGTGGCATAGCCAAAAAAAATAAATAAATAAAGTATAATATTTAAAGTATAATTAAAGGAAAGTTAAGAATTGCTTTACTCAAACTTGCAGTTTCTAAAAATTTATCAGAACCAGAGAGCCTGGATGTATCAAAGATTAAGTAGAAATCCACATTCAAGAGAGTTCCATGGAATTCTCAGAAAGGGAGAGCAGGCAAAGGGTCATCTGAGGACATTATTTTAGCCTAAACTTTGAATATCATTCAAACAGGGGAGCCAATGCCTGATATTAACAAAATGCAGTTTTCTACTGGTAAGGTCAGATGACAGCCCACCCTGTCTGCCAGAATTAGTGGATGAGGAATCATTTCATGAAGTCATGCACAAACATGAAATAGACTGTAAAGGTTTGCTGCCATCCCTCAATCATCGCTTTGCTTGGCTAGGCTGACTGCCGGCAGGAATATCTCCCTCTGCAAAATTGTTTCAAAGTAATGACCTGGAGGAAGTGGTGTGCTGATACCATGAAAAAAAAAAAATCCCTCAAACACAAAGATAGTTCAAAAAGCATCTGTATATGGCTCAGAGGAAACAAACAGCTCAGCTAATTTTCAAATCAAAATAAACCCAAGAGACCAGTTTACCTTGGCTATAACCACACACACACACACACACACACACACACACACACACACACACACACACGCACACACGCAGGAAAACTGAGGGTCAGCAATTATCCAGTGATTCTGTTCTGTGCCAAAGGGGATGAACGGGGAAGATTATCCATCCTGGAGCCAGGATGGAATAAGAGAAGATACCCCACCCCACATGGCTTCCCACACAGATTCACATGTATGTAAGGGGACTTCACACCATTCTCTCCATGAGACCGGTGGGTCCTAGAATCTGACGTCCCTCCCTGAAGCCAGTAGTAGATAAGAAGCCATTCTGAGACTCTAACATATGGTCTCTCCATCACCGAAGGCTTTCCATGGGTTTTCCTTCCACAATGCTGTCCTTACAGAGCTAAGAAAGGAGCAGGGCACCTAAAACTTTTTTTTTTTTTTGTCAACATTAGGCTGAAATACATCTACAATCTTTTAAAATGAACAATATTGAATTTTCAACTTTTGAGCATTTAAAAATATTCTTCAAATTAAGCCAACACATCAACAACAAAGATCACATTTATATTTGGTTTTGAAAACCATTTGGAATTTTCTGTAAAAGCAGCTACTTTTCTGACAGAATAGGTGGAGATTGCTACCAAAATCTTAAAAAGATCCTTATTTTTATTTTCAAATAACTTTCATTTGAGAAGATCATTAGATATGTCAGCAAAAGTCTTTAAATTGGTTTTTCAGTCCTGGTTTTGTATCACTGCTTTGACGTCTTTCTTGCTGATAGGGTGAAGGAAGTTCCAAAAGCCCTTCAGTTCTGATCATTTGAGGAAATTCATCTCACAGCTGAAGGCTTATTTATTTTATTTGATTTTCATCTTTGTGAGAGGAAGACAGGAAAAAGTGATTGAATTTTAATATCAGAAACATGTGTCATTGACCGTCAACTGGGTAGTAAGATTTTTAGTTTAAAACTTTTAGTACCCAGGGGACAATTAAAGTATTTTAAAGGATGCTTTCCCTTCCCCTTCACAATATTCAGGCTGGGTGCAGGAAGCAGAGATTTTGTCTTAGCTCGGTAGCCCACCCACAAGAGCAGCTCCACGCTACAGTTTTCGACATTTGTCTTTCTAGGCGGAACACCAGTCAGCAATCCTCTGAAGCTCATAAAACCCAACATAACCTTTTGGGCTTCTCTGGTAAAAACACATTGAGTAATAAAGGACAGAATGCTTTCTGTTCAATGTTTCCAGTGCTATTCTCTGGCCAGAAGAAATACCAAATCATAGGCATCTGGAAAAGAGAGATGGCCCAGAAAGAACAATGGTCTTACACAGCCTGTGAGCGGTGACCCCCTAAAGGTTCATCTCCTGCTGTCTGCTTCCTGTGGAGCTACAAGCATTGGAGCAAAGAGCCATTTCTATCAGACTTGACTCAAGTGATAGGGGGGACTTAAAGGGCAGTGGTCAACTTCTAGGGAGTGAAATGTTGTCTGATCACCTTGAGGATACAGGGAGTGGTGAAAAGATGCGGGTCCATGGCAGTGACAGTGAGAGAAGGAAGTGTGGTCCATGAGATTGCACACCATGTAATGATAGTATCTTCCCTATGAGCTTTCCCAAAGGCATCATTCAGCTTTCGAAAACAATTAAAAGGCCCATCAACATCTCTATGTGTAGTTTACACATCATACGATGCTTTCTTGGCTGGTCCATGGGCATAGAAAGAATTGAATAAGATACCAGAAAGTAGACGAGCTACAATGTGAACTGATGCAGAGGTGGAAAGGGCATGACTTAGGAGGGCAAGGATTCAAAAAAGGTCTCTGAGGTTTCATTTCCGCAGTTCTTACTCACATAATTTCCTTTCTGGATCTTAACAGTGACTAATGGGCCTTAGAAAATGAATCGGGGTACTAGGTGGAAAATGCCAGAAGTCGACGGCTCTCTTCAACAGTGTTAAGTTTTTTTTTTAACCCTTTCTTTACTCTAAAGTCCTCTTTTCAGAATAATTTAAAATTCCATAATTACAAGTGCTCCCTTTGTGCCTGTGTTTCCCTTCTGAGACCAACTGCAGCTAGACCCACCCTAGACGTGGCCAGCTGGACGAGAGCAGGTCCCTGGCCAGGAGTGGCCAGTCTTCAGGCTGGATAGCACACTGAGCTGGCCGGGCATGAAAAACTCTACTCACATAGGGCGGTCAGGTTCCTCCCAGAAGGATGAACTGGGAATCATGGAGAGGGAGGGGCAGTCAGCCGATGGCACCAGACAAGAGACAGAAAGGCACAGCTGACCCAGTTAAGCAGTGGACATGAAGAGAGAGGAGATGATCCATCTCCTGGCACATCATGGTTTCTCAGGTCCCTAAACTGCATCCTCGTCTTCAACGATTTTAACAATATTAATAGTAACAAGAACAATAATATTAGCTAACATTCATTGCACACTCGCTATATGTTAAGGAGCATTATAGGCCCTTTTACAAATATGAATCCAATCGTTTTCACAATAATTTTATGAAGTAGATGATGATGATGATGTTGGCAATGAAGCACAGAGAATTAAGTAACTTGACCAAGTCTACACAGCTTTTAAGTGGTAGAGACACAACCTGAACTCAAATGGCCTGGCCCCAGAGTCCATGCTTCTAACCAACATGTGTCTCCCTGTGGGGCTAGTTCTGGGTACCCCGTTTCCTTATTGACCTTCCTGCAATAAAGTCCCTCTATTAGGGAGGGCTGACAGTGTGTCTATTTCTTGCTCCCCTATTGTCTCAAAATTAGCATTTTTCTTAGTGCCACTCATTATGAATCTCAGTAACTTAAGTACATATTTATTAATTCAAGAACCATTTAATGCTTACTATGTGCCAGGAACTGCTATGAGCTCTGGAAGCTGTTACAGCTCTCGGGAACCTTATCCTTGGTAGAAAGAGAGTTGGTCTGCAAACCCCAACCCACTAGAATGTGCTTCCAGTGTCTACTCTGTAAGGTCACACTTCCATATATAACACGCATATATCACTTATGCATGATATGTGTACTATGATATCCTATCTTTGTACATATTGTGTCTTATTTTTGCATAATACTATATTGTATCCTGAGCTCATTGATAAAATAATGTCTAAAAAAGCACATTTAAAAAATCACCAATCCTTAAAAAACTAAAAATAGAGTTACCATATAATTTTGCAATCCCACTCCTGGGCATATATCTGGGGAAAACTCTAATTTGAAAAGATACATGCACCCCAATGTTCACAGTAGCACTATTTACAATAGCCAAGACCTGGAAGCAACCTAAGTGTCCATTGACAGATGAATGGAAAGAAGATGTGGTACATATATACAATGGAATATTACTCAGCCATAAAAAAGAATGAAATAATGCCATTTGCAGCAACATGGATGGACCCAGAGGTTATCATACCATATTAAGTAAAGTCAGACAGAGAAAGACAAATATCATATGATATCACTTATATGTGGAGTCTAAAAAAATGATACAAATGAACTTATTTACAAAACAGAAATAGACTCACAGAGGCAGAAAACAAACTTATGGTTACCAAAGGGGATGGGGGGGAGGGGGTGGGGGAGAGATAAATTAGGAGTTTGGGATTAACATATATACACGACTATATATAAAACAGATAACCAACAAGGACCTACTGTATAGCACAGGGAACTCTACTCAATATCTTGTAATAACCTATAATGGAAAATAATCTGAAAAAGAATATATATACACACATATATATGTATAACTGAATCACTTTGCTGTACACTTGAAACTAACATAATATTGTAAATCAACTATACTTCAATAAAAAAATGAAAAATAAATCACCAGAACAAGAACAGACATGTTGAAGATGGCTTCCCTCCTAGGATTTCAAACGTCCTTCCTAAGTTTCAGAGGTCTTCCCTTCCTAGGATTCCGGGTCAGAGTGAGGCTGTGGGGAGGGCAACAGTTATGCTCGTGCTGGCTGGGACTCGCTCGGAAAGAGTACGTGCCTGTAGGTGGGGCTGCCATGTTCCCCCCAGACACGGTAGAGCAGCGGTGGTTCTAGCAGGGCATCTCAGGAGTACGAACCACGGCCTTTTCTCCATCCTACCGAAGCTCAGGGTCGGCCACTTGTTCATGGTACGGGCCCCATCGCCCCTAAACGATGTTCATATATGTCTGTAGCACTTGCAAGATGGGTGCTCCCAGACACCGGGTGTCACACTGTCTCATCTACCCCTACAGCAACCACAACCCTGCTCTGCATCGACAGGCCTTTAATACATTTTAAGTAATTGTCTTCCCCAAATTCCAAAGTCTACCGTGCAAACTGGTGAACATAAATAAGTTTAAAGAAGATCAATTACCTATAATCCTACTGGGTAGAAATATACATTTGTTAACTTTTCGGATTATTTCCTTCTGGTCTTTATACATACATGAAATGTTTTAAAATTAGGATTGTAATGTATGTAAGTTTGGAATCCAATTTTTGATTTTTAATGACTGCATGATATCCTACATCAAAATTTATTTAACATTCTTTTATTGCTGGTCATCTAGTTATCTCTTACTTTCCTTTTATAAGTGTGCCAATATCAATATCATTATATACAGATTCTTGTGCTCAGCTAGGATTATGCAATGGAATAAATTATAGAAACAGAAGTATTGGATCAAACAGTTTGAACAATTTAAACTCTCTTGATACACAGTGCATACACACATTGGGAAGGCTCACATTTCCTCTGGCATCATAAAGGAATGCCCCATTCACCGTACTCTTGCCAACACTGAATATTACAGTTTTAGAAAAGCTATATCCTAATTTGGTTTCTTCAATGGGTCGGAACAGAGTATATATTGAAACTCTATGCTCCAAAGTAAATTTCAGAAGAGCCACTTACGAACAAGAGTAAAATAAGCCTATGATCGTCAGTCCCCAACTTCAAGCCCCTGAAGCCTTAAAATGCTGTAGAATTTTTAAAATGGAAATTACTTTAGAGATCAGTGAATAAACTGTTTTGGTTTATAAATAAGGTAACCAAAGCTCAGAGAGGTTAGGGACCTGGGCAATGTATTCGAGTTAGAACTAGAATCTAGTTGTCTTGCCCCATGAGTCATTTCTTTAGAATAGGTTGACAACCTAACAGAAGCAACAGAGTGAAAGTATAAAGGAAAAAAACAGCATACAATATTTGAAAAGGAAACCATTACTGATCTAAATTCTATTTTATCTTTGACGTCAAGTCAGAATAACTTGTTTTATGGACAAAAGCAAAAGCTCACATCTAAGTACTACTCTGTTCTTAAGATCCTTGTTTAAATCTATAATAAGATTTTTTCCCCCGCAAGCATTCAAATATTCAGCATTGATCTATTACCTTCTCATCTGGCCAACATTCACTAAGAAGATACTGTGGCCAGGGGCTGTGCTAGGTGCTGGGGTAGCAGGGGGGAAGTGTCACAAGGTAAGAAACGAGGGATTCATTCTTGGGGGGAGGTGGGCAGGAAGACGTGAGCAAACAATCATAATCCACGCGACTGGGTGGTGACAGGAGTGCACGGGTGCTGTGGTGGTGGCAGAGCGATGGATGTGGAAGGCTTCACACAGGAGCTGGCCAGGAGCTGTGCTTGTGCTTGAAAGCAGTCTACTGAGCAGAGGAGGGAGAGGAGCCTCCCAGGCGGCGAGAGAGTAAGGCTGCTCGTCAGATGTGGCTGAAACATGGCGGCCTGGGGAGACGAGGCTGGAAAGGTATTCTGGGGTCGGGCAGTGTTCAGGAATTTGGACTCCCAAACTGGAGGTGCCTGGCCCATGAAAGACGTTTAAGCAGTGGTGCCATGGTCAAAGTTGTGCTTTATCAGCTCACTCTGATGGCAGCGAGGGGAAGGGCTGGAGTCTTTGAGGGCAGGAGACTTATCTGCACTAGTCCAGCCCACAGGCTTTGAAGGTATAATTCAGGGAAGAGGCAGAGGAAACATAAAAGGGGACATGGATTCAAATAATACTGAATGTTATTTGAGAAATAACATGACATAGAGATTGATTAGACGGGGGTGCCATTAATGAGGTGGGGAAGGCAAAAGGAGGTCCAGGTTTTAGAGGGAAGGCATTTGCTCGCATTGAGCTTGAGATCTGGCAAGATATCAGGTATATCCAGAAAGCAAATGGAAATACAATCTGGAGGTCAGGGAGGGACAAGCACAGGTCACAGGTCAGCATAAGCAGTATAGGGCTAACCACCCCTCCCACTCCAACATCCTCCCGCGTACACTTGCGTACTTCCTCTCGCCTGCAGGCAGTACTGCCCATTAGAAATATGCCAGCCATATACACAATTTACAGTTTTCTAGTAGACACATGAAAAATAGTGACAGGTGAAATTAACTTTAAGAATAAGTTTTAGGGGCTTCCCTGGTAGCGCAGTGGTTGAGAATCTGCCTGCCAATGCAGGGGACATGGGTTCGAGCCCTGGTCTGGGAAGATCCCACATGCCGCGGAGCGACTAGGCCCGTGAGCCACAACTACTGAGCCTGCGTGTCTGGAGCCTGTGCTCCACAACAAGAGAAGCCGCGATAATGAGAGGCCCGCGCACCGCGAGGAAGAGTGGTCCCCACTTGCCGCAACTAGAGAAAGCCCTTGCACAGAAACGAAGACCCAACACAGGCAAAAATAAATATAAAAATAAATTAATTACTTTTAAAAAAAAGAATATGTTTTCTTTAACCCCATATATCTAAAATATCATTTCAACATGAATCAATTACTAATGAGATATTTTACAGTCATCTTTTCGTACTAAATCTTCATATCCTATGTATCCTTTACACCTACAGCCCAGCCCGTATCAATTCCGACCAGCGACATTTCAAGGGGACTATGCACCGGACTATGCGGAACTAGACGGTGAGCCGCAAGGGTGATTTAGGCACCAACATGATGTGTCTCTAGGCCTTGGAATTTGTGGAATTAAATTAAACAGAACTTAATTTTACAGATGAGAGAACAATGAGGAACCTGTTGAGCCCCCCAAATCACTACCCACCACCCCCTTCTCGTGCTCTGAGAGGCAGTGGCAAAGGGGCAGCGTCACATGTGACTGGAAGTTTGAAGGGGTGAAGGATAGGGACTACCCCTCTATAAACCTTAGTTATTAGGTTATCAAATATCCTGGAAGCAATCTGATCGAACTCAGATCCACTTGAACTTGAACTGGTTATCTCTTAATCTGTATATGTGTCTGGTCTCCCAATAAGTTTCCTAAGGCAGTGGTTCCCAAATGTCAAACATTTGCAAACCGACTTCATAATCCTGGGATGGCTGCATACCACCCAAATGATATCATTTACTTAATATTTTTATTTAATTCAACTAACCTTAAAAGAATCTGAATACATAATTTAGTGTCATCCTAAGTGACTAGATCCACGAAACCATGGATTTCATGTGTTGTTAGATATTTTTTCTAGCACACATGATAACTAGGGGAGAACCCACTTGCAAGCTCACTCACATGTTGGCAGGACTCAGTTCCTCGCTGGCTATTGGTCAAAGCCTCCCTCCATTCTGTGCCGTGTGGGTCTATGGGGTAGTTCAGAACATGGTAGCTGGCTTCCCTCACAGTAAGCAACAGAGTGACAGAAAGCCCCCAAGATGGAAACCATAGTCTTTCATAATTAAATCTCAGAAGTGATATCCCATCCTCTCTGCTGCATCCTGTTCACTATAAATGAATCACTAAATCTAGCCCACATGAAGGGGAGGGATTTAAATAAGGGTGTGAATTCCAGGAGATGGGGATCCTTGGGGGCTATCTTAGAAGCTGCCTACCAGGTAATGATGTAAAATGTCAATGACCTCTATTGGTGATGATGTCACAAGCGCTGCTAAAACTACGGCAGTTTGTTGGCTACATTCATACTTGCAGGACATGCAAATTTTCAGTTAGAGGTTAGTGAAAATAAAGGTGTGTTATGTTCACAGACTTCAGCTTAAACCCCCTTGTGTTAAAGAACTCAGCATACCTCGCACCACCTAAAACTCAGTCTGATGCTTTGTGGATGGGCACAACGACTCCTCACATACCCCTGGAACCACCATGTGTGGGCATTTACCATGTTTGTGAAAGAATCCTTTTTTTTTTTTCTTAACCTTGTGGTACTGCAAGTCCAACTCTAAAATAAATCGACTTTGAAAACTCTGAAAACTGTTCCCACAGCTGCAAAAAGCAAGTGTTTGATACTAATAAATCAGGATTAGTGGAGCTCGGCTTATAATGAAACTTTCACCTCCTCTGGGCAGGAGGAGAAACTGATCTACTGGGACAAACAAGTCATGTTTCAAAGGAATCACCATTTTTCTAATGACAAGTAGGATCGGAGTAGAAAGCAAATAGAGGAGGGATGTTGTATTCCTAAAAAATCCTATCTTCTTAAACTTGGGGCCCTCTGAAAACACGAATCAAAATTATATTTCTAAGGGCCTTGCTTGACTCTGCTTATTATCTTTCCAGCCATAGCCACTGCAGGTATTTTCCTTCTAGATGGTGAAGAATAGCCTGGGATGCTAACGATAGGCCCAGAGCAGAGAACCAGTGACCTTGGTACACAATTATAGGTTAAATTTTGCCCTCCTGGACCCCAATCAAAATTCGTCATCGCCTGCTCACAGAAATGCCTAGGTGTTCCATTGTACTGGGGGTGAGACAGGAGTTATATTCAAAATATTTAACAACCAATAAGGCACAGGCAATAACCAATCCAAACAATGTCTGATGCTGGAGCAGGGTCCTGGGGCACCCCTTGCTGTGCCAGGCATTAATCCTTAGTTGCTGAAATATGACAGAGGTCTTAGGGGTGCTGGGGTGTACTCGGGTGACTGAGGTTGGTGATGAGTCACCAACGGGTTTTGAAGCATCTCAGTATTTTAGAAACCAGCGCGGCTGCACCAGTGCTAACAGTCTGAATATCATCTGCTGCAGTGGGGGGCTGCTCCTCCCAAGGGTGCCCATGGAGGGTTCCAGTGTAGGAGCTGACCCTATTGCCCTTTGGCACTCCGTCTGGCTTGTACTGTGGGGACACAGCCCAGCCCTTCTTTCTGCGCCTGGAGTTGAGGTCAGTGCCTCTAGGTCCTGGACCACTTCCAAGGCTCTCAGAACCCCCTGCTCATGTCTTCTCAGGGCTGGCTGGCTGCAGTCTCCCAGCTCCCAGGCACCTTCTAGGAGCAGCCTGGACAGCTGCTGCCCGCTGGCACCAATGGACTTCTACGCAAGAGAGGGCTCGGTGTTTCCTGTAAGTTTGATGGAGGGGCTGTTCTTAGTCCACAGGCATCACACCACCCAAGCAGCCCCACCACCGTACGGGGCAGAGATGAAAAAAGAGACTCTTTTCGTGTACCCTCTCATTTCAAGGACTGGTTTAGCAACTACCTGAAATTCCTGAATGGAGCCCATGTTTTACTTTTTCATAAAAGAGGTCATTCTGCAGTGCCTCTTGGTCTACATTATTTTACTAAAATGCTCTGGTTGGTTTACTTTGCTCTTGCTTCTGGTAAGCAGAGTAGGGGAGGCTTTGGCTACAGGTAGCCCTGGGTCTGAATTCTGGCTCAGGGGACTGCAGCCCAGTCACTTCCCCTCTGAGGCAATATAAAAACTTCTGTAAATGGGGCTCACACAGAGCCTGCCTTGTAGGCTGGTCGAGGGTCTAATGAGACAAAGACAAAATGGATAGATACTCTTATAAACTGAGTACAAGACTGAGAATAAAAACTTTTAGTCTCTGTTTGGGGTAGGAACTTCCAGTGTTACTCCAGTGTACCAATTTAAGTATTTCTTAAATAGATCTTTTTTGTTCACTCAAGCTGACTAAAAAGCAGACAAAGGGCGAATTTAGAGGTCAAATGTATTCAATAGGTTTTGCACAGACTTAGATCCAACCTATGAGAACTCAGCGTTCTCCCTACTGACTGAAGTTAACATACCTCCTTTTTTTCCAGGAAAATAGCTAACATACATTAATTCATTAATATTTGTATAACTAGCTAACATTTGTTTCAATCACAATAAATGCAATTTCAAATCAAGATAATATAAACATAAACATTAAAAGATGAAAAGAACCTCATAATATTTTCTTCAATTGCCTTGACATATATGCAAAGAACAGCATGATTTCTTTAGGTATTGAGCATCTGAAAAAAAAAAAACTTTGCTTTTGCCTATGCTGCTAAAAATTTTTTTCTTAAAAATAAGAATTATGGAGACTTCCCTGGTAGTCCAGTGGTTAAGACTCCACGTTTCTACTGCAGGGGCCGCAGGTTTGATCCCTGGTTGGGGAACTAAGATCCCACGAGATGCAGCCAAAAAAAAAAGAAGTACATTTTCTTCTCAAGTGCTCATGGAACATTCTCCAGGATAGACTATATCTTGGGTCACAAGTCAACCCTTGGTAAATTTAAGAAAACTGAATTCATATCAAGTATCTTTTCCGACCACAACACTATGAGACTAGATATCAATTATAGGGAAAAAAACTGTAAAAAATACAAACACATGGAGGCTAAACAATATGCTACTAAATAACCAAGAGATTACTGAAGAAATCAAAGAGGAAATCAAAAAATACCTAGAAACAAATGATGATGAAAACACGATGACCAAAAACCTATGGGATGCGGCAAAAGCAGTTCTAAGAGGGAAGATTATAGCAATACAATCCTACCTCAAGAAACAAGAAACATCTCAGATAAACAACCTAACCTTACACCTAAAGCAATTAAAGAAAGAAGAACAAAGAAAACCCCAAAGTTAGCAGAAGGAAAGAAATCATAAAGATCAGATCAGAAATAAATGGAAAAGAAATGAAGGAAACAACAGCAAAGATCAATAAAACTAAAAGCTGGTCCTCTGAGAAAATAAACAAACTTGATAAACCATTAGCCAGACCCATCAAGAAAAAAAGGGAGAAGACTCAAATCAACAGAATTAGAAATGAAAAAGGAGAAGTAACAACTGACACTGCAGAAATACAGAGGATCATGAGAGATTACTACAAGCAAATATATGTCAGTAAAATGGACAACCTGGAAGAAATGTACAAATTCTTAGAAAAGCACAACCTTCCGAGACTGAACCAGGAAGAAACAGAAAATATGAACAGACCAATCACAAGTAATGAAATTGAAACTGTGATTAAAAATCTTCCAACAAACAAAAGCCCAGGACCAGATGGCTTCACAGGTCAATTCTATCAAACATTTAGAGAAGAGCTAACACTGATCCTTCTCAAACTCATCCAAAATATAGCAGAGGGAGGAACACTCCCAAACTCATTCTACAAGGCCACCATCACCCTGATACCAAAACTAGACAAACATGCCACAAAAAAAGAAAACTACAGGCCAATATCTCTGATGAACATAGACACAAAAATCCTCAACAAAATACTAGCAAAGAGAATCCAACAGCACATTGAAAGGATCATACACAATGATTAAGTAGGGTTTATCCCAGGAATGCAAGGATTCTTCAATATATGCAAAACAATCAATGTGATACACCATATTAACAAATTGAAGGATAAAAACTATATGATCATTACAATAGATGCAGAAAAAGCTTTCAACAAAATTCAACACCCATTTATGATAAAAACTCTCCAGAAAGTAGGCATTTGAAGGAACCTACCTCAACATAATAAAGGCCATATATGACAAACCCACAACCAACATCGTTCTCAGTGGTGAAAAACTGAAACCATTTCCTCTAAGATCAGGAACAAGACAAGGTTGCCCACTCTCACCACTATTATTCAACATAGTTTTGGAAGTTTTAGCCACAGCAATCAGAGAAGAAAAAGAAATAAAAGGAATCCAAATCAGAAAAGAAGAAGTAAAACTGTCACTGTTTGCAGATGACATGATACTACACATAGAGAATCCTAAAGATGCTACCAGAAAACTACCAGAGATAATCAATGAATTTGGTAGAGTAGCAGGATACAAAATTAATGCACAGAAATCTCTGGCATTCCTATACACTAATGACGAAAAATCTGAAAGGGAAATTAAGGAAACACTCCCATTTACCATTGCAAGAAAAAGAATAAAATACCTAAGAATAAACCTACCTAAGGAGACAAAAGACCTGTATGCAGAAAACTATAAGACACTGATGAAAGAAATTAAAGATGATACGAACAGATGGAGAGATATACCATGTTCTTGGACTGGAAGAATTAACATTGTGAAAATGACTATACTACCCAAAGCAATCTACAGATTCAGTGCAATCCCTATCAAACTACCAATGGCATTTTTCACAGAACTAGAACAAAAAATTGCACAATTTGGATGGAAACACAAAAGACCCCGAATAGCAAAAGCAATCTTGAGAAAGAAAAACGGAGCTGGAGGAATCAGACTCCCTGACTTCAGACTATACTGCAAAGCTACAGTAATCAAAACAGTATGGTAGTGGCACAAAAACAGAAATATAGATCAATGGAACAGGATAGAAAGCCCAGAGATAAACCCACGCACAGTCACCTTATCTTTGACAAAGGAGGCAAGAATACACAATGGAGAAAAGACAGCCTCTTCAGTAAGTGGTGCTGGGAAAACTGGACAGCTCCATGTAAAAGAATGAAATAGAACACTCCCTAACACCATACACAAAAATAAACTCAAAATGGATTCAAGACCTAAATGTAAGGCCAGACACTATCAAACTCTTAGAGGAAAACACAGGCAGAAACCTCTATGACGTAAATCACAGCAAGATCCTTTTTGACCCACCTCCTAGGGAAATGGAAATAAAAACAAAAATAAACAAAATGGACCTAATAAAACTTAAAAGCTTTTGCACAGCAAAGGAAACCATAAACAAGACCAAAAGACAACCCTCAGAATGGGAGAAAATATTTGCAAATGAAGCAACTGACAAAGGATTAATTTCCAAAATATACAAGCAGCTCATGCAGCTCAATATCAAAAAAACAAACAACCCAATCCAAAAATGGGCAGAAGACCTAAATAGATATTTCTCCAAAGAAGATATACAGATTGCCAACAAACACATGAAAAGATGCTCAACATCACTAATCATTAGAGAAATGCAAATCAAAACTACAATGAGTTATCACCTCACACTGGTCAGAATGGCCATCATCAATAAATCTACAAACAATAAATGCTGGAGAGGGTGTGGAGAAAAGGGAACCTCTTGCACTGTTTGTGGGAATGTAAAGTGATACAGTTACTATGGAGAACAGTATGGAGGTTCCTTAAAAAACTAAAAATAGAACTACCATATGACCCAGCAATCCCACTACTGGGCATATACCCTGAGAAAACCATAATTCAAAAAGAGTCATGTACCACAATGTTCACTGCAGCACTATTTACAATAGCCAGGACATGGAATCAAATTAAGTGTCCATCAACAGATGAATGGATAAAGAAGATGTGGCACATATATACAATGGAATATTACTCAGCCATAAAAAGAAACAAAATTGAGTTATTTGTAGTGAGGTGGATGGACCTAGAGTCCGTCATACAGAGTGAAGTAAGTCAGAAAGAGAAAAACAAATACCGTATGCTAACATGTATATATGGATCTAAAAAAAAAAATGGTTCTGATGAACCTAGGGGCAGGACAGGAATAAAGACATAGACATAGAGAACGGACTTGAGGACACGGGGAGGGGGGAAGGGTAAGCTGGGACGAAGTGAGAGAGTAGCACTGACATATATACACTACCAAATGTAAAATAGATAGCTAGTGGGAAGCAGCCGCATAGCACAGGGATGTCAGCTTGGTGCTCTGCAACCACCTAGACGGGTGGGATAAGGAGGGTGGAAGGGAGATGTAAGAGGGAGGGGATATGGGGATATATGTATGCATACCACTGATTCACTTTGTTATACAGCAGAAACTAACACAACACAGTAAAGCAATTATACTCCAATAAAGATGTTAAAAAAAATAATAAGAAGAAGAATTATGGAATCCCTGAGGGTTAAACAGTAAAAGGCAAGGCCTAAAACAAAAACCCTGATCCTTCCACTCTCGTTTACTTAAGTAAACATTCTCTCTCTGATTTCAGTCCCAGAAATCAATCAATGAGTAAGTCCTTATGCAGAGTTCCATTTCATGTTTTTTATAGGAGTTTTAGAAGCTGCAGGTGCATTGAGGAGTAATATTCAACCATTAAGACCATTACAGAAGATTAATTTCTTCTAGAATTCTATCTCCTGTGTGTAGACACATATCCAAGCCTACTCAACATCTCCATGCAATGTCTGTCTAACAGACCTCTCATGCTCATCACATCCCAAACTAAACTCCATAGATCTCCCCTTCCCTGCCACCCCCTTGCTCTACTTACAGCCTTCCCCGTCTCAGTCTGATGGCACTTCCATTCTTCCTATGCTTAGGGTAAAATCCTTGAGGTCTTCCTTGACTCCTCTCTTCCACTTATCATCGTTCAATCCAACAGTTAATCTTGTTCTACCTTCAAAACAATCAGGATCTGCACTATTCACAATAGTCAAGACATGGAAGCAACTTAAACATCCATTGACAGATGAATGGATAAAGAAGATGTGGTATATATATACAATGGAATACTACTCAGCCGTAAAGAATGAAATAATGCCATTTGCAGCAACATGGATGGACCTAGAGATTATCATACTAAGTGAAGTAAGTTAGAGAGAGAAGGACAAATACCACATGCTATCACTTATATGTGGAATCTAAACTACAACACAAATGAACATATCTACAAAACAGACTCACAGACATAGAGAACAGACTTGCGGTTGCCAAGGGGGGAGGGGCAGGGGAGGGTTGGATGGGGAGTTTGGTACTAGCAGGTGCAAACTATTATATATAGGATGGATAAACAACAAGGTCTTATCTTATAGCACAGGTAACTATATTCAATATCCTGTAGTAAACCATAATGGAAAAGAACATGAACTTTGCTGTACACCCGAAACTAACATGACATTGTAGATCAATGAAACTTCAATTTAAAAAAAAAACAGGCTCTGATTACTCCTCACCATCATCTCTAGTGCTGCCACCCTGGTCCAAGGCACCCTCATCTCTCACCAGAGTACTGGAATAGTCTCTCTCTTCAACTCTTACTCTCCTGTACTGTATTCTCAATACAGTAGCCAGAGGCATCCTTTAAAGAACAAAGCCAGATCATCGTCTCTCCATGGCTCAAAGTGATCCCAAAGCTCCCTCTCACTCTTGATTGAAAGCCAGAGTCCTACAAGGGCCTACAAGGCCCTCCAGTACTTCCCCCTACTTCCCTCCTCCTCACTTACTCTGCCTGGTCACACCAGCTCCTCCTTATTCCTTGAATATGCCAGGCTTGCTCCTGCCTCAAGGCCCCTGTGCCTTTCTCCCGGTAACTGCAAGGCGCATTCTCTCACCTCTTCCAAGTCTTCACTCAAATGCCACCTTCTACGTGACAATCACCCTACCTGCCCCACTTAAATCATACACCCACCCCTGCCTTGCCACTCTTCCTACCCTGCTGCACTTCTTCCACAGTCCTCGCTACTTTTAACCCTGTACTATACCACGTGACATACGATTTTATTAGGGTTTTGTTATTGTCCACGTCTCCCACCTAGAATTTAAGATCTACAGGGAAGGTGCTCAGTAAATATTTCTGAATTAAGGGAAAATGCCCCCCAAAGGGCAGAAAAAAGACCCCATAAAATATCAAGAGTCCAAAAAAGGGCTTGTAATGTCCAATTGCAGGACCCACATATTATATTTCATTTTCTTTTTATAATGCTTGTGGCATTTTAAAGAGGAGTGACAAAGAAGTAGAATTGACACTGAGGAGAGGCTGCTGCTTGCCCAGGAAAGACCCTGTGGAGTGGCATTCCCGGGGAGGGGTAGATCACCACACTTCCAGCACAGGGACTTCGCCACAGAGGTCCCCAAATCTCCTTTTTATCTGGGAGTCAGAGGGATCAGACTCAGAATGACCGACCCATCTTACAAATTCACGAGAGGCTCCCTGGCACACCAGAATTCACAAATGATGGCATTTCTTTCCAGTGACCATGGTCATTGTCCAGAGTATACTCTTCTGAGATAGTGGTAGCGAGGAAGCTGATTTAATGTTCAGAAGGTGGTTCAGGGATCTTGGAATCAGGGCTAAGGATGGGTAAGCCTCTTGAAGGCTGTTTAATCTGGGCCATGGTCACTGGAAAGGTTACTTAATCTGGGCCTGATCTTCAGCCACACTGCTCAATGGACAACTCCTCTCAATCCACAGTCATGTCCACAAGATTGAGGGTCTCTCTTACTGGCCAATCCTGGGCAACCGCTGGGAATTTTTCCTTTCTGGGCTGTCCTCTTCACCGTTCACTGCACACAAACTTTCTCCAGGTAGGATGGATTAGGAGTCTACTGATAAGGTTACACCCATATTGCTGTGCCACCTTCCAGAAATAGAGGTCACTTGGCTGGAGTTTTGTGAGCTTATAAGCTCCTCAGTTGCTTGGCCTGCCCCTCTTAGGCATGGGTCTGGCCTCTGTAGATCCCAGAGGGGTAGAAGTTCTCCAAGTCCTTGGGAGCTCTCAACATCGCAGCCCGTGCTGGAGCCAGGAGCCAGGAGCCATGATTGATGTTCACCACTCTCACTAATTAGCTCTTTTGGCCAAGACAAATCACCTAACCTTTCGGGGACTCAGTTTCCAAATCTAAAAATGAGGGGAGGGTTTCCCTGGTGGTGCAGTGGTTAAGAATCCACCTGCCAATGCAGGGGACACGGGTTCAAGCCCCGGTCCGGGAAGATCCCACATGCCACAGAACAACTAAGTCTGTGAGCCACAACTACTGAGTCTGTGCTCTAGAGCCCATGAGCCACAACTACTGAGCCTGCGTGCCACAACTACTGAAGCCCACACGCCTAGAGCCCGTGCTCCGCAACAAGAAAAGCCACCACAATGAGAAGCTCCTGCACTGCAATGAAGAGTAGCCTCCGCTCGCCGCAACTAGAGAAAGCCCACGTGCAGCAATGAAGACCCAACGCAGCCAAAAAAAAATTAATTTAAAAAATAAAAATAAAAAAAGTAAAAATGAGGGGATTGAACCCTTGAAGATCCCTTCTATTTCTAAAAACCCAGAGTTCTATTTTTTACCTACCTCTTTAAGTTTTAAATAATGACAACAGCATCTGAAACCCTGTTTCCGAAACTTTTCCCAAAGCCAGATGTTCCTGGCACCGAAGTAGGAGAAAAAAATAGTTTTTGAATAACCTAACTTTTTTGTCTTTTAGAGCAAATTATCCTCTGGCCTTTTCAATTCCCTTTCCCTTACTGCTACCTCCTTATGAATCCTTTTAAAAAGCTTTAAAAAAGTAAACTATCCACCCTTCCATATTCATCAGGATCTATCTCATAATAACATTATTTCCCCCGCCCTCCCCCCCAATTATTTTTCCTATGAAAAACCACTCAAACACTTTCATTCTGGCAACTATGCTCATCAGCCTTGATTTGTCCCTGTTTTGCAGGGAAGGGTATTAAATGCTCTGAGGAAGTGGAACATAAAGATTAGAGGTGGGGCTGGGGGAGGAAGCTAGCTGTCTGTGCAGGTGAGTTCTGATCTCAGTTTTCACGAGGTGATGGGCAAGAAGGGGGAACGCAAAGGGAAGGAGAGAAAGAGTGAAGGCACATGTTGTTTGCTTTGAAAGAGGTTTTAGGCGAAGCCCTGGTGGCAGCCCATCAAGAATGTTCAGTTGGTTAAATGACTTCTGGAACTGGGACTTTCCTAAGAAGTCACACCACAGTGAGAGGGCGGAGCTGGAACACCAATTCCTGTCCTTTAGCAGCTCTCTCCGTGCATCTGTCTGCGTAGCAAGCTGGTGAGGTATTGGGCAGCCCCTCTACTGGTCCCACACCCAGTTTCCAGGAGCCAGGATCATTCTACAGGTCTCTAAAGCCTTTAAGGAAGACCAAATCTTTCCGTAGCCAGCCTGGAAATCAAAGATGCTCCTAACCACCATTTAATAAGTCAGTGATTTATTAAAAGAAGAGCAATTCACTAGCAGACCCTCCAAACGAATCTATAGGTATAATACATGAATAACTGTCTAGCCTGAAGTTAGCAGCATATTCTAAATAAATGTAGGTGCCAAGATATCATCTAATGACTTTTAACTGAGGAAGGATATGCCCTAAAGAATTTTTAGGAGGGGTGGGTACATGCATGTGTGCAAACATGTATCCTACTATATAAAAAAAAAAGTCTCTGTTTTTAAGTCACACTAGGATTACAAACCAATACAATGAGTGAACCTAAAATATGACATATTATTTAAACACAGGCACAAACAAAAGCAGAAAGCTAGCCTAATTCATACCAGAAAGTATCAAAAACAGACATTCTGGTAAGTATCTAGCTAGTCTGACAGTCTCAAAGCAGTAACTTCGAATTAGTATGGAGAAATTACAATGTTGGTGGTGTATGAATACCTCCGGGTGGAACTGGCATAGGATGTCATGTACACTAGGAAGAGGTGCCTCTGAAGTTTGTCGGTTTGTTGCATCATAACAGGGTTCCACCTCCAGGACTCATATTTTCCCAGTTTATTTTGTTATTCTTTTGAAGACAAAGCTTTCTCTGTCCTTTCATCAACAAACAAATAAATGCTACTGTTCTTGTCATTTCCTGATAGCTTGCTTTTTTGGGGGGGGGTGGGTGTGGGAGAGGAGAGGAGGGACACTAAGGCTTTTTTTTGTGGGGGGGGGGGGAAACAGCACCAACTTTCTAACTGATGAAGAAGTGGAGGGAAATTGAAACGGTAGAGTGAAGAATCAGTCGGGCACACAGGCAATCCCTTCCCTAACCACAATGATACTCCATTTAGAAGTAGCACCTCCAGCAAAAGCAGCCCTACACAGCACTGCGCCCGCCTGCCCATCACATCTTCCCTACCAGTTCCTTCCTGAAAGTCTGAAATCTACACAAACCCCCTGGCCACAGCTCCAGAAGAGGCCCGCTGTTCTTGCTCCTTTTCCTGGGACAGCAGACCAAGTCCTCTTTGGGTCCTTACTACTCAGAAGCAAAATACATTTTGCTTGAGGCATTCATGAAGGAAAATGATAATGGTTTTGTAATCTGAGGTGAATTCAAGCCTGTGGGTTTGGAGGGAGGGTGGTATAAGAAGACATAATTACTGGATGATTCTCAGAAAGTATGTTTATTCTTGCACAGGGTCTAGTTTTAGTCAACAGAATTGAGGGTAAGGCTTTTTCCTGACGTTTACATAGCTGAAAAAGTATAAATTATGGAAGGAATAAAAAGCATTACCCCAAGCTCTTCCCTTTCTTTTCCTTCTCTTCACCTTTGTCAGTTCTCAAAAACCAAACTGCTTATAAGCTGAAAATGACTGAGATTTTGTATAGCACTCCAGAGTTAGGATAAAAATCATACAGTTGGAAAAAAAACCCCATATTATTGAAACTCATGCTCTTTCCCAAGGGTGTAGATCACAGGAGGCAGCTGGTTCCTAGTAGATAATGTGAACATTGGAACCTGCACATACAATACTTAAAAAATCTACAGTTCCCTAAATATTTAGAATACATAAAGAACCCTTAAAACTCAACAACAAAAAACCAAATAACCTCATTAAAAAATGGGCAAGGGACTTGAACTGACATTTCTCCAAAGAAGATATACAAACAACAACAAGCATACAAAAAGATGCTCAATATCACTAATTGTTAGGAAAATGCAAATCAAAACTATATCATCTTACATCCATCAGGATGGCTGCTATAAAAAAAAAAAAACAGAAAACAACAAGTTATTAGCTAGGTTGTGGAGAAAATGGAACCCTTGGGCACTGTTGGTGGGAATGTAAAAGGGTGTAGCTGCTATGGAAAACAGTATGGCAATTCCTCAAAAAATTAAAAATAGAACTACCATATGATCTACCAATACCGCTTTTGGATATATATACAAAAGAATTGAAAGCAGGGTCTCAAAGAGGTATTTGGACACCCATGTTCACAGCAGCATTAGTGACAAAGGCCAAAGGCGGAAGCAATCCAAATGTCATCCACAGATGAATGGATAAAGAAAATGTGGTCTGTACATATAATGGAAAGGTGGTCTGTACATATACATTCAGCCTCAGAAAGGAAGGAAGTTCTGACACATGCTACACCATGGATGAACCCTGAGGACATTATGCAAAGTGAAATATAGCAGTCACAAGAAGACAAATACTGTATGCTTCCTCTTATGTGAAGTACCTAGAGTAGTCAATCTCATAGAAACAGAAAGTAGAATGTGGTTGCCAGGGGCTGGGGGAGGGGAACTGGAGAGTTGTTTCATGGCTATGGAGTTTCCATTTCACAAAATGAAAAAGTTCTGGAGATGAGTTGTACAACAATGTGAATATATTTAACGCTACTGAACTACACATGTAATAGTTAAGATGGTAAATTTTATGTGTGTTTTACCACAGTTGAAAAACCCAAATCTATGGCTCCCAGTATGCTCGTGTTGATAACAATAATACCTCAGACACACCCAGGAACTTCTCTCTGAGAAGCCCAGAGAGCTGGCCTACAGACTTGCTGATGCCAACTCAAAAACGACGGCCGAGGACAAATTCAACTATATGGTTGCACTCATCAGAGCTTTATTTTTTATTTTCTTTTTCTCCACTAACATGAATATTTTGAATATCTCACCATTTCACTCCTCTGAAACTCAGGCCACCCAAACATCTGTGGATGCTGATTCTGAAGTGCTACTCTGCATTATCTGGGATTCTGGGGAAAAGAGGCCTGCCTAAATGTCAGGGTCCAGGAGAGGAGGGATATGTGAAGTCAACCCCCTTCCTCTTCTTATTTAGAGAATTCAGTAACATGCCCATGCAGTCCCTCCCCATAAAATTCAGCATCTTTTCTCCAGATAAAAGATGACCACTTCTCTCTTTCTACTTTTGACCTTCACACTGAACTGGCAGTACTTCCTGTCTAAGAATTACACGTGAGATTAATATTCCAGGTGTTCTCCACCATCCAACACGATCTACCACCTTCTTGCCATTCTGAGTTCTCTTCTTTTTGTCTTTTTCTTTTTCCGAAACCACTTCCAGATTTGGGGATCAGAGGCGCTGCATAATAATGACACTTTATAAACCTTGTCTTGCATCTCAGACACAAAGGAGCACAGTGAAGGGAGAAAGCTGGAGAAATGGCTGGGGAGAGAACAGATTCCCCCAGGAGAAAGGGAAACAGCTTTTGGAAGGATGCACTCCAAGAAAAAAGATGTCAGGTCCATCTGGAAAGTATTTAACAAAATAAAAAGCCCTTTTCTGCTATGAGCAGCAGATTAGCAGAATACAAAACTCCCTGAACAACAAACCTCTAGGACCAATTAAAAATCAAAACAAAACCGAAAGAAGAGCTCCTTCCAGGGATGTCCAGCCACGGCTAAGCTGTATGCCTCTTTCTGGTGCTCAGGAGAGCTCCTGGTGCCATGTGCAAGAGACCTGCCCACGGCAGTGCTCCTCCGTGTGTCTCCTCCAGGCATTTATTCGTGCAAAGGGCTCCAAACATCAAATAAAGTCCAATCTCCCCTCCAGCTCCCACCCCCAGTGGAAACGTGGGCTGCCTCAGTCAGAGCTAGTGCAGGGTTTCTGAAACCACTTGGGCTGAGAGATCTCCAACTTAGAATCCTCCCATAGTCTGTCAGCTTCCTCTCCATCTTCTTGCATAACATGGTAGCAAAACACGAAAAAAATGTGGCAATCTGAGGACATCAACAATGATTTTTTTTCTCTTGCCTCACAGTTTTGGTTATTTTGCAGTACTGGGACATAAACAACACATGGGTCCACTAACCCCTCACCCCGTTGTCGTTCTGTTTTTCAGCACAGACACTTTGTAGTACACTTTGGAATGAAGAGAAGGAAACAAGAAGCTCCCAAACCTGGGCTCTTCTCTGCCTTTCTCTCCCTGCCTCTGTTAACACGTGAACAGCCACAGAAGAAGGCTCGTTCGTTTTCAAATGGCCCAGAAAAAAGCTCGGCAATCTCTCTGGCTAACCTGTTTTAGTGCTTCATGATAGCCCAAGAAGGTAGTAACTTCCTTCCTCTCACTCAGATTTGAGACATTTCCCTTTGTCATACAGGTCTGAAAGCGGCAGGCCGTTGTGTAAGAGCCTTTTACTGAAGTTCTGTATTAAACTGTCCCTCAAGGACCACAGGATGAATAATCTTGGGCCCTTTAGCTGTTTCTGGGCTCTAATTTCCAATGCTTTAACCATCTCTTAGGCTCTTCTCTAGACTCCTCAAATCTTCCTTTCTAGAGGAAGCACAAGCTGAAGACACAAAGCTCTAGTGACAGACCTCATGGCTTCTATACACCCTGCACATAACAGCCCCAGGCTATGCTCTGAAACCCTGGGGCAGGGGGAGGCAGGGGACTTCCTCATCCCACATTCAAACTGCCCACACCCCTCTACTCCCATTTTCTGTTAATAAAAAGAAGGAAAATTGCAAAAAAAAAAAAAAAAAAAAAAAAAGAACACAGAAAGGAAGAGGGCAGAAAAATATATATAAAAGAAAAGGGAACTTAAGAATTTATAATGATACAAGAAATTATTTTAACAGGAAATACAAGCCAAAAGATTCGTTCTGCCAGGCAAAAAGTGCATAAAAACAACAAACTTTTGCATGCCGCCTTGCAGCGAGTTTGTCCACACATTATTGCTGCATTTTCTACCGCCCTTTGAACACCCAGCATCTGCCTGCAAACACAAAACGATGTGTCCCAGTTTATGCTAATAGGGAAACTCAAGGAGAGGCTTAGCTGGATTCCACGAAATAAGTAATTTAACGACCATCTGAAGGTTTGTTTTTTAGGGTACAGAAGTTCTGAATAGGGAAGCGGGAGGTTCTGAGAATTTCATTTTCATAATAATGGCTTGCTGCTTGTTCCTCTAATAACGTGTGGCTACCAGCTACGCCCTGGATCTTATATTCAAAGCCGGAGCAATTTCTTCACATTGCAAAGAATTAAAGATGGTTTAAGGAAAGAGAACCAGTTAGGTATTTTAGAATGGCTATGAAAGATTTTTCAGGGGAAGAAAAAAAAGGCACTAACCTGTGTTGTTTTAATCCGCTGAAATGACCCAGGTTCTCAAGTTCCCCCTCTGTCTTCTGGCCAGCTTCCTGTAAGTGTTGCATGTGACATTATACTTCCTCACTGCACCTTCTCTGACTCGTTCAAGGAGCGGTCAGAGGCATGTGATAAGACCATCTCCCTGCCTGCTTCACGCTGGGGCAATCCTGTGTCTGAAGAAATGCTGTGTCCTCGCAGGGGTCCCCAGCTGGCTTCAGGCATCCCTAGGGCTCAGGTAAAGAGGAGAGAAGCAAAGGGGGTGGGGGGCAGGGGACAGTAGTATCCGGGCTCCTGGCTCTTCTGACTCCACAAGGAGGGAGGGGGAGAAAGGGTGAGACAGAGACTTTTGGGCCCCAGGGCTGCCCATCTTGGGGTAGGGGCGGCTGAGCTCACTGGGGCTTAGGTGCTGTCCTATCACCAAGACAGGCCTTGGTGCTACTGCCCTGGGAACTGCTGAAGAAGGGCGGCCGTGGTGCTGCACCCAGGCTGTCCCCAGGATCCTCTCTGGAGGACATCAGCCCGGAGGAGCATACCCAGGGCCTGGCTCGTGGTTCTGCACCCTGCAGCGACAAGGGCCACTCACCCTGAGTTTCCGGGGACAGTCTCAAGTTCACATCCAGTCTAGCTAGTCCTGCTGACGGACTGTGTGCCCTAATTCTGGGCTCAGCAAACAAAGCCACAGTACTCCCTGCCTCCCAGGGCTAAATAACTGGCACCCACTTCCCCCCTGCTGGTCTCCAAAATATGCCAGCCTTTTGGTTTCCCCTGAAAGGGCTGACTTTGTCTTCCTGTGGGATGCTGGGGGGGGTCCTGGCGGCACGTGAGCCCTGGCCATGGGGGACCCTGATGCTGGCCTGGCAAGAGCACCTGGGAGAGGCCTGGAGCGAGGAGGTCTGGAGCAGAGCTGAGGCAGGACCAAGCAAGAAGCCCCGGGCTGCCATTCTAGCTTACTTGTTCCTGTGGTCAGTACCCGCCTCTTTCCTTTTATAATTCCTCTAGCTCTCTGGAGGTCCAACACACTGGAATTTGTGGATGTAGGAAGTGGTATGTGGGAGTAAAACGATGTCCTGGACAGAGGGGAATATTCTGCAATTTGTGCAACTTGACCCAGTGCAGAAACCCCAAAGTTGCTTCTATTTGGCTACGCTGGCGCAATTCTTTTTTTAAAAAATGCTTTTAAAGGCATTTTTAAGTTGTTTTTTAGGAAGGTAACCGTAGACAAGCTCACTGTTCCAAGTCTTGAAAATATTACCCTATAATTCCCTCAAAGAAGTTTTCCATGTGAGAATACCGAGTAAGGGAACGAACCCTGGGAGTCAGAACTTTGGAGAACACTAAAACTCTGAAGTCTCACCACATGATTGCATTTCTGGCTTTGAAAACATGCAAAACTGTTTTTACCATTTTGACAGTTGATGCCTGGTTTTCTGATTGAACTGTACAGTTAGATTAGCCAGTTGAGTGAGTCAAGATGGCTGAAAGCACGGCATTCGCTTTAAAATAGGAATAATGGTAAAACTTTGCCATCTTGGAAAAACAAAATACTCCATCGATGATAAATAATAATGAGTCCATTTAAATTTATTTAGAAGTGTCACATTCTGGGCTAAGCTGCCAGTTCCATTTTTTTTCAACTAAGCAGTTACATATGTTCTGCTTCAGCCATGCTCTGTGTGGATTTTTTAAAGGTCTCAACAAAATGCCTTATAACTTCCTTTTAAACTCTAGAATCTGGCCTCCTGTCCATGAATTTTTTTTTTTTCTGTTTAGGCATTAAAAGAATTTTAATAGACTTTATCCTTTAGAACAGTTGTAGTTATAGAAAAATCAAGAAGATAGTAGGGTTCCCACACATTCTGTATCCAATCTCCCCACTATTAAAATTTTACATTTAATATGATAGATAAATAACAATTAAGAAACCCAATATTGACACATTATTATCAACTAAAGGCCATAGGTTATTTCGATTTCCTTAATTTTTTTCCCCAATGTCCTTCTTCTGTTCCAGGATCCCATCCAGGACACCATATTACGTTTAGTCATCAAGTCTCCTTAGACTCCTCTTGGCTGTGACAGTTTCTCAGACTTTCCCTGGTTTTGATGACCAGTTCTGAGAAGTACTGGTTAGGTATTTTGTAGAATGTCCCACAATTGGGATCTGTCTGTTGTCTTTCTCATGATACTGGGATGATGTGTTGTTTGGAGGAAGACCACAGAGGTAAACTGCCATTTTAATCACATCAGATCAAGCATATATACTATCAACATAATTTAATACTGTTGATGTTGGCCTTGATCACCCGAGGTAGTGTTTGTCAGGTTTCTCCACTGGAAGGTTGCTCCTCACCCCCTTCCATACCATACACTTCGGAAGGAAAAACTTGAGGGTGGAGTATCTATACAAATTATTTTGAATTCTTCTGCACGGAAGATTTCTCTCTTCTCCCCATTCAACAATTTTTTCAACCATTTATTTATATCAGTATGGCCTCATAGGTATTCATTTTATACTTTGGGTTATAATTCAACACTATTTTACTAATTTTGTTGCTCAAATTGTTCTACCTTTGACTGGTGAGAGCTCTTTCAGTTGGCTCCTGTGCTCCTTCGACATTCTCCCACCAATATTCTGTTTCTTGGTTTTTGTTTTTGAGCATTTCATTATTTTCTGGCACTAAAATATGCTCCACACTTATCACGTATAGTACCGCCCCAACTGTCCATTACTTATTTTGTCTTGACAAGAGAATAAAAGAAAATAAATCTATGGGTCTGAGAAAACTTAAATTTGCCTTCAATTGTCATTAGTTCTGCCCCATGTATTAGTAAACATTTTTAAAATTGTTTTTATAAAATTAGTCCTATCCTCTACCAGCAAGAAAACACCAAAACATCAACTGAGTGAAATTCTGCATTTCCTTAATTCCAAGATGCATGTTTGTGTTGATAGTGCTTTTTTCCTTCATATTCTAACATTTCTGGAACCAAAGTATACATTTAATACCATGTCCTTGCCCCCGCCTCCTCACCTGTCATAAATTTGATGGTACACCTTACAGCTGATGGTGTCTTGGGAATGGAGGAAGTAGAGCAGTCGATTAGTTCTTGTTTGGACCGTAGACATCACTTAACTACTTTCACTGATATTTTTCCCCCACTGAACAAATATTTTGACTAAAGTGGTTTGATGTGTAGCATCTACAGATTTTTACCTACTCCCAGACACATTCTAACTTTACCTCAAACCACATATTCTCATCAAGCATTAAGTTCTTTTCAATTTTGTATGGGTTACTATCTGATTCCTTTTATATTTACCTTGTCACTTTTTCAAGATCTCAGAATCCGTCATCATGCCTGAGGAGCCTAATGCTGACACTAAATGGTTGCAAAAATGATGTCTCACTCTTACAGATGAGGACTAAAAGTGCTTACTGGTCAGAAGCAGATCAGGAAAGACTCCTTGGTCCCCCCCTTTCCTACTTGGGGAAGTCATCTGATTACGTAATGGCAAAACTGGTCATTCCTTTCTCTATGGCCAGGAACTCATGAACTGCCGCTGCTTTGGGAGTGTCATGCTTTACAGATTTTTTTCTTTTAATGGACAGAGACTCGTTTACCTAATCACCACAGGCATATTTCAAGACAGTCACAGATAAAATGCCCAGAAAAATGCCTTTTCACCCAGGTATTTAGAACTTGGGTACTCTAAACATTATTATGTGTCCTACTCCTGTGTAAAATATACTAAGGTACTGACTGTGCCCTAACCATCTCACCAGCATCCAGAAGAGATTGGAAGAGATGCTACACTGACTTTTTTTGGCAGCCCTTACCACATGCACGGAGTTGTCCTTTGATATCTGCAGGGGATTGGTACCAGGACCACCACCCCGCCCCCGACACACACACCAAAATCCACGGATGCTCAAGTCCCTTACAGTCAGCCCTGTGTATCCGAGGTTCCACTTCGGTGGATACAGAGGGCCCAGTGTACTTTAATTCTCACAGCAACCCTTTGAGGTAGGTACTCTGATCCCCACTTCACAGATAAGTAGCCAAGTTAGAGGAGCTAAATAACCACCCAGAGGCCCTTGATAAGTTTGAAGCCAGAGACTCAGAGCTTAATGCTTCTCTTTGCTATAGATGGTTTACCATCTATAACTCACAAACGGGCACTTTATTGAATACAGTCTTGTTCTCTAATTATTTTTTGCACATGCTTTTCACCTCAGCCAAACCTAAGTGACAGTGAGGACAGGGACAGTGTCTTTTAGCCCATTAACTCAGCTTTCCAGCCTCATTCCAGCAGCTTTCCTGTTAACTCTGAACTTTTGCCTTACTGCCAACCAAATTTTTTTTCTTATTGGAAAAAATTCACAATTTTTCTCATAAAGGTAAATAATTTAACTTCATAATTTCCCTCCCCCTACTCTGTTGTTTAATTTTGTTTTTCATTTATTAGCTTCTTAAATTTTAAGCTTATTTTCTTTTCAGTCCTTTAAATAAGTCTTAACTTTTTAATCTAACTATATTTTTAGTACAATCCCCATAATTCAGTGCACTGTATTTTCATTGTTAATTTTAAAATAGTCTATAGTTGCAGTAGTGATTTCCTTTTTGATCCAAGAATTATTTAAAAGGACCATATCTTAGTTTCCAAGTGCTTGGATGGAGGTAAGGGCAGGAGCCATCTTGTGTAACTTTCAATGCTATGTTATTGTTATATGTCTACTTTTTGGTTAGTTTAAGTTTCTTTGTGGTGTAGTATTTTATCAATTTTTGAAAATGATCCATGGTCTTTTAAAAAAACTGTGTATACTTCCTATTTGTTGGGTTAGGTTAATAATAATAACTATGTTATTCAAATCTTCTGTTCCTACTTAATTTTATTTACTTGATAAAATTCTGAAAGTATTTTGTTAAAGTCTCCCACTATGATTATGGAAAAGTTTATTTATGCTTTAAATTTTTAAATTTATTTATATTTTTATTTGCATTATTTTGCTTGTATTTTCAACAAATTTTACTTTAATTCAGTGCTAAATGTTCAGTACATAAAGTTTCATTGTTATTGAATCTTGTTTGATTTATATCTATTCTCTTATGTCTTGTTCAGTATTTCTTTTTACATTGAATCCCACGCTTTTTAGAATTAATATTACTATCCCTATTTTTGTTTTGTTAGTTAGAATTCACCAACCTATCCCTTTATTTTCTGCCTTTCTGTGTAATTTTGGTATACAAAGGCTCCTAAAGACAGCATTTAGCTGGATTATCTTTTTAATCAATCTGAGAGTCACTGATTTTAATACAGGAATTTAACCTAGTCACATTTATTGTTATATGTTTATCTTATGCTTGCTATTTTATCATATGGTTTTCTTCTTACTTTTTTTCCCTCTTTTCTTGACCTTTGCTGATAGACTATGGTTTTTTATTATTGTAGCACCCCTAGCTCTGTGTGTGTGTTTTAATATCTAATGGTTTAGAAATCCTACCTATACTTTTTTCTAAAGATCAAATACATGTGACCTTTCTTGGTGAACATCAGAGAACTGCATAGTAGGACCCTGTTAATTGGTAAGGTCAGTCTATTGCTTTGGGAAATTTAATGGTAGATTCATGTTAATAACAATAATAGATTTTGTGTATATATGGGAATGACACGACATAGGTATTAGAAACCCCTCTAAAAGAGTATGTGACCAGGTCTCCATTCACTTCCCTTCCCCCTTCCTACAACAAGGACTGGCTACTATAGCTTTCACAAATCTTGTGGATGAGTGTGGGGTAGAGGGGCAGTGGTTGGGATATAGCCAGGAACATCTTAAGGAATGCTTCTGCAAATTCTGGACTCTGAGACATGCAAGCACTTTGGAGATCTGTAGAAGTACCTGTAGAAGGGAGGCTGTCAGGGTGAGTTTCCTGCTATTTCACTTCCAGTCACTAGAAGTCATCATCAGCTGAGAAATCTAATCTAGAATTAGGTAAGAGTGCAACAGTAATATCACAAGAATGTAAACATACCCTCTAAAGAGGTGAAGAATCCAAATGAGAAAATAAATGTTGCTAGACCTGCTTAGGAGGCTAGAATTCTGAGTTTCTTAATGTCTAATTAAGAAAGCTCAGTAATCAACAAGAATCCACTCTTTTTTCCCCCTAAAAAGGAGGTGGTTTCCACTTTTTTAAAACTTTGATATAGGTGCAGGGGTGATGGAGAAAATTCTGGCCATAAAATACCTAAGCAGGTATTCTTTGTATGTGTTTCTATAAGTGCATGTGTTTGAATAAAGGTTAACATTAAAATTCCATATTTAATTTTTCATGGAGAATCCCAGTGGGAGGGAGGGAATAGGGATAAAGGTGAAGCAACTGTTTGAAGCCCTGCCATTAACTCTCAATTTACTGGACTGAGATCCTGGTTTGGATCACAAACAAGAAGTGATTAAATACCTTAAAAGAGTGTTTCTGTTCTAACATATTTTAAAAATTAATTTAGCCGCATAAAATTTTATGATGTAAATTTTTTTTTAAGCATTCTCATAATACAAAAGAGGAGACTAAGGGATTCCAAGAGTTGAAGGGATTTGTTCAAACAAGTAAATAAGTGATAGAACTGGGATTTAAACCCAAAGCTTCTGACTACAAGTCCAGTGTCATTTCCAACATACACCAAAACTTCTGTCTCAGAGAAAGCTAAACCCATGCACACCACATACATGTTGTGCAGAGAGAAATTGCAGCAAGGCACACCCTTGGCAGTCAGTGCTTCACAATGTAGGTCAAACAGTCCAGCCGGACCCCAGAGCAATTGTTTCTACACTGACCCTCAGGGATTTGGGGAGCATTATGTCATGCCAAAGGCTTTCCTCATTAGCAATCATGCAAAAAGACACCATGCACCACATTTCTGAGCACTTGGAACAGCTAAAAGGAAGATGAAAGGTCAAGAAAGTTCTCTTGATGATGCACTGCACTCTGGTACATTTGATTATGCCACTGTAATGTAATCTAAGCCAGAATCATCAAGCAGAGGCTCTGACCAGCTGTCTTTAAAGCCAGAGCCCTACCTGACAGAGTCATTCTTTGGCATACTACAGGACCTGAGGCCAACAACCAAACTGGTCGTTTCCAATTTCACGCAGTTTAATTCCAAATAACTAGGCCCCTCACTCATCTTTGTTGTTGATCAAAACATTGAAAGGATATGGCAAATTCCCTTGTTCAAAAAAAGACTGGCTGGGGCACACAGAAAGCCTTGACATTCACCCAGGATGAGTTTTAAGAAGCCTCATAAACACAGAACTCCAGAGGTTGTAGACAGTATTGAGAACCAAGACCCTCTCACATATTTCTTGCTCCTTTCTTTTAGGCTGAATAGAGAAAAGAAGAATATAAGGCAATCTTACAATTCAGAGGTGAACCAAGGTTATTGGGAGAGATCATGAGTGGGTATTATGCAGATCTGTAGCCCTGATTCAGGATTTGTGTTTTTCTCACACATATACATAACACGGGACCAAGAGAACAGCTAATTAATTGCCTGTTTTCACAATCTTCCTACTCAGATGCATCCCTCCCTTCCACATTTAAGAGCACATAGAATAGGGTAGAATGGGTAAACAAGCTCAGGTCATTCCTAAAAGGAAGGATTCTGGAATCAAACTACCTGGGTTCAAATCCCAGATCCATCACTTACTAGTTGCAGTGAATTATGTTATTCTTTGGGTCCCAGTTTACTCATCTGTAACATGCAGATAACCTTCTGAGTATTGAGTGTGATGCTGCATTCAAAGAGCTTAGCCAGTGCAGTGCATAAATGGTGGCCCCTGTTACTGTTAGTAGGTGGAAATTTTACTAGGAAAGTCTACATTAGAATTTCTTACAAGAAATGCAATCAGGGACTTCCCTGGTGGTACAGTGGTTAAGAATCCACCTGCCAGTGCAGGGGACACGAGTTCGAGCCCTGGTCCAGGAAGATCCCACATGCCACGGAGCAACTAAGCTTGTGTGCCACAACTACTGAAGCCCGCACGCCTAGAGCCCGTGCTCCACAACAAGAGAAGCCACCGCGATGAGAAGCCCACACACCGCAACGAAGTGTAGTCCCTGCTCGCCGCAACTAGAGAAAGCCTGCACGCGGCAACGAAGACCCAATGCAGCCAAAAATAAATAAATAAATAAACAAACAAATTTATTAAAAAAGAAAAAGAAATGCAATCAGAGTCAAGCAATGGGCTTTATTTCTGAGGGTGCTGGGTAAACAGGAAATAAAAGATATTCAGAAATCAGAGGCAGTGGAGCTACAGGTCCTCCAGTCATTCTAGAGAGGCACAGTCCATCCAGGAAGTAGAACAGGAAATCCATATGGATACTCTAACTTTGGAAGTGGTGTAGCATTTATGCTTCTAAATTTGGAAGAGGTGGATGTATTTGTGTCTGATCAAAAAATTAGGAGGAAAATGGTTTGTGAATTATATCTCCATTAATGTTTTTTGAATGATGAAGGGTTTCATAGCCAGTGAAAAACTATGTGGATGAGAAAGACAGAGAGGTTTAGCAGTGGCCATGAGTGTAGGGAGAGGAACAGATGGCTACACAGAATTTTGGAGAAATTGTTTATGTGGTGCGAACTGTAACACCTTTAAGCCATGCCTTTTAGAAAACCTTAGATGAAAGAGATATATTACTCTTCAAGGCTTTCTGGCTTTCTGATGTTTTCTTTGAATGAGACTCCAAGCTGGATCTGGACCATGTGGGGTCTCTAGATTTATTCAGGTTATAATTAGAGTGTGGGTCATATCCAGCTGAGCAACATCAAACCCAACCACATGTGTTTATCACATATTTTCTGGATTATGATTTGGATTTTGAAGTGGCTGCAGACAGGCTGAATTACATGATTCTATACATGAGGTAAACTTTCAAAAGATAAACATCTCTCAAGATTTTATTAATTACTCACAGTCATTCTGAATGAGTAACAATACATTTTATATATAATTACCTATTATTTTCTTTGCCTAGAAATAAAGTTGGTGCTCTGAGAGGTACCTAAAATAAAACAAGGTGCTATTTGCTAAATTACTGTTGCATATCTCTCAATGATATACTTATTGTACTGAAAGCAACAAAGCAGCTACTAACTAACTTCCAAGGACAAACGTATGTACAAAAATGATCAAACATCTCTGAATCTAATAACATAAGTGTACTTATTGAAATATGTTTCCTGAACATTTTATATAAACTGCATTTTAACCTTAGGGCCACTGTGGATCATTAATAACACTGTTGGAAGTGTAGGCAGAATAGGAGTTAATGGAATATTATGATGAACTGCTTATGGTTTCTGTTTTAATAAATTATACTTCCCTTTTTACTGGAAAATGACCACCATGAATTGTAATATTCATCAAAATACGTTGACATTTTTAGTAACTAGACTTTATAGGTGTAAAGCTTTCCTAAGCAATAAGGAATATGCAGGGGGAAGATAAGTTGTAACAAGTAGTGTGCTACTAAATGTACAACTAAATGTATAAATTCAGGTTAAAAATAATTCATTTAGCTCGATTAAAGACAAGGATTTAGGGGTACAAAAACAAATAAAGCAAAGCAACAACAACACAACCCTGGGTTGTCATTAATGATAAACTGTCTTGCAATCCAATTTGCTATCCAAATTGTAAAGACAAAAATCTAGGAACCCACGACCAAACTGTGCTAACGGTGCACAGACACATCTTAGGATTATGTTTCTCATTTGCGCAGTTGCAATAACAGGCATATTTTACTTACAGAAATCCAACTCTTTATGCTTGAAGGAAAAAGACAGAAAAAACAATATACACAGTGACAGCCATTTCACTCACCATTCCGCGCAATGAGTGCGCCCCGAATCTCCTGAGATGAGGGATGTGAATCTGTGGTTGTCACGGGCATGCCACACTGGGTGTAATGCCAATCTTCAAAAACACATATTTTTCACATGCCAGGGCTCATAAATGGCAACCAGCTAGTTCATGTGGAGGTCAACCAAGGAAACAGTGATCAAGAGTAATTCCGAATAGAGGAAATTGCTACCTTAGCCACAACTGTAAACGTCACTGAACTGCACTGGACCAGATACTTCTTTATCTCAACGTGGTTCCCCATCCTGACAACGGCAGCTCAGAAACTCTGCTGCTGCAGTGACTCTAAGGCTCAGTTATAAACCACCGTTCCTTCTGGACAGTCCCTCCCTCACGTTCTCCTTATGCCAAGTTGATGAAGGAAAGATTTGAGACGGATTTTGAAAAACCAACAACAACCTTTTACTGTTGTCCTGTGCCTGTGATAGTTTCATGTCTCTCGAAAGGAGACCGGAAGTTTGGAACATTATTGGCCCTTTTAAAGGAAAAGAGGAGGCATACCCAGAGGTGAGTGACTATCTTAACACATGAGAATGTGCTAATGACATGCTCCCCACCGCAGCCTGCTTTATCATCCCTTACAAAAAATCTGGAACAATATGTAGCGAAACAAAGAAATTACTTTCCATCTCTCAGTACATCTCTGAAGTAAAGAGTGAAACTTAAGGCAATAAGCACCTCAAGAGAGAGGTGTTCTGTCTCCTGTGATGCCAATCTTGGCCTTGGTCGAAGGTCAGCCCCTTCCTCCCTCCCTCCCTTCCTTCCTTCCTTCCTTCCTTCCTCTCAACCCTCCCAGTAGAGTCTCACCCCCTCACTCCACTGGACCAGTCATCCCCTAGACCACTCCTTACCAGTCCATCTGGAGGTTAGGGGAAAGAAGGGGGCTTGGCACCTTGCAGGTGTTTACTGAATGAATGCACGATCACTGCCTCCCAAAAACAAAGAACAGAGGAATTCCTCATTCTCAAATCCACAGTCCAGTTCACCAGTTTTATAAACGGTCCACTCTGTGTATGCACAAAGTATAAAAGCTTGAAAATGAAAAATGCTGATTCCAATTCTAAGTTAACCTGCTTAGTAATTTATAGATCTTAAGGTGAAACTGGATATAAAATTCCCTTTGTCCCTCCTTCTACAATCTCCTGTACTAGTGTTTCTTGGACCTTCTACTTTCACTGAATCATAATACCATCTCGACTGCTCTCCTTAGCAGTCAAAAAAAAAAATGAAATCTCCTAGCTTTTCAGTTTTCTTTCTAGGATTAAACATAAACAGTACACCTCCTGACAATATTTTTAACAGAGTGGTGTCCAAACAAGATAGAAAGTCTTTGACAAATAGAAAGCAACCAATCTATCTTCAGTCATACCTGTGCTAGTGATCTTTGTTCTGGTTCAAGGTGCCCATGGGCTCTCTTCAGAAGGATGGGCAGTGAGAAATGGCCAAGCAGGTGCCTGCCATGAGGACTCACGTGTGATGGCCACACAAGCACACTTGAGACTAGCACTATGGTGAACTTAACGTGTCTACAGACAGCCTGGTTTACTGGCATTGCATGTGCTGTGTATTTGCTACCCCTGATCTAGGAGTATGTGTTTTGACCCACAAGGAGCTGGCTTTCTCTGTTGCTGGCTGGGCTGAAAAGGCAGCGATTAGAAAAAATAAAGATTTCTCCACACAGCCTCTCAGCAGGGATCTGCCCTGTGATCTGCCATACCCTGATTTTCAAAATTCAGACTGAATTCAGACTGTTCATAAAAAGACCACTAAACTAATTCCAAATGTAAGTACTAAGACTGTTACTACAGTTCAGCTGCTTCTGAAGCACAAGCTACCTCAGGCCCTAATAGCCTAATTTTCCTGTATATGCTCAGATTGCTTTGTAAATGCTCTTAATAGCACAAACTATTAGCATTATCCATTAACCTAAAATAATTATGACATTAAGTGTTTATATGTATTAACAATGTTTTTCTTTAAAAAAACAAAAAACAAACCCTAAGTCCTTTTTAATGCATTGCCTAATTCATCATCATTGAAGAAAGCTGTTATTTCTACTTTAGAGGTGGTGACACGGACTTACTGCTAAATGAAAAACAATAACATACTCCTCTGAGCAAGCTCTAAAATTGCAGAAGAGCTCGGTTTGCCACCTATTACTGGGTCTCAGTTCAATACATATCTATTAACTGATTAGCTCACTCTCCCATGTTTATCTTGTATGGAAAAAACCTAGCAATAATATGGTACATTTTGATGGGACCAGGTGGTTCTTATAGTCAAGATCTTATAAACACAATGATGTGATACTGTAACTACCCAAGCTATACAGCCAGCCCACCATGGTGGGTGAGTGCTCTAGTTATCTACTGCTGTGTAACAAATGAGCCCAAAACTCAGCTTTGTAAAACCACCATTTCATTATCCTCATGGATTCTGTGGGTCAGGAATTTAGAAAGGTCATGATGGAGACAACTCGTCTCTGTTCCATAATATCTGTGGTCTTAGCTGGGATCATTGATAACTTGGGGGCAAGAAGGCTAGGGCTGGAGAATCCACTTCCTTGATGGTTTCTTCATTTATGTCTGATGTAAGGCTGGGAAGGCTAAAGGATGGGCTCACCAAGACTGTCCACCACAGCACTTACATCTAGCTAGACTTCGTACTTGGTGGCTCAAGTCTCCGTGTTCCCAGTGAACAAGGCAGAAGTATGGCCTTTTATGACCTAGCCTTGAAAGTCACATGAGGCCACTTCTGTCTTACTCTCTTAGTAAAAGAAGTACAATCCCCTTCCCCCACCAGAGTCAAAGGAAGGGGACACAGACCCACCTCTCAATGGGAGAAGTGTCAACATATTTGCAGCCATGATTTCAAATACCTAGAGTGAGCCTTCAGTTTCCCGTTGTCTGGTGCACCAACATTTGGAACTTGAACTTTTATTGATCAGCATTTGTGTTTTCAGAATATCAACCATAAGTGCCTGCAATTATATTTCTGGATAATCAGATTCTGAATTGCCAGGGAGGCAATAAAATGCCTACATGGATGTTAGGAAAATATTAATTTGGAAGAACAACAAAGTATACAACTGGCAGATTTGTTGGCCTGTTTTGCCTTTAATTTTATCAAAATTATTCTGTTGGGAAAAAAATTTTTCCCCTATTTCCACTAAGGCTATAGAGCAATCAGATGCCCCAAGCTAAATTAAAACACTTAAGGAAACTTAGGGGAAATCAATTTAACTTTATAGAACTAACTATTCAGCATGAGGTGGCAAATTCAAACTTCTATCAGAGCTGGGCAGGTAGAGAAGTAAAAGCCAATGGAAATATTGCAGACTGGGGTTAACTGAAGCACATGTGCCCTCTGCCTTAAGGTATCTGAATTTGATTTTTAAAAAATACTGCATTTTCCAGAAATGGCTCTTAGACCACAGCTTACGATCTTTGATTGAGATTACATGGTGGATATTTCTTAGGTTTACAGTTTTTTGTCCTGGTTCTATTGTTCTATTTTGCACTCCTCTGAGACCAGAAAATAAACCCTCAATATATAATTACGTAGTTAATAAACATGTATTGAGCATTTACTATGTTCCAGACACTGAGCGAAGCTACTGACATTTGTTCCTTATTTAATGCTCAACAGTCCTTTGGGGTATTACTGAACCCATTTTACAAATAAGGAAATGGCGCTTCAAGGAGGTTAATTAACCTGACAAAGGTGATAAAGCTCCTGAGTGGTACACAGTGGTTCACACCCAGACAGGTTTGACCCCGATACTTGCGCTCTTAGCCACTGCATGTTATAATATGGTGCTTTTGATGAATGTGGCTCCCCTAAACCACAGGTGAGTGGTGTCCAAGAAGGGGGCAAGCCTTGGTCAACACTTCTTTGGTTATAACCCATCCAGTTACTCTAATTTTGGGAGAGAAATGGAAGTTTACCTGAGGCACTGAATATGCAGAGACAGTCCCTCCTACACAGAATACTGGAAGTTTAAGACTGTATAAGGTCACTGTACTCCAGCGCCCAGACCACGTCTCTCTGGACACCGGGAAAGAGATCTGGAGATCTGTCTCAGCCTTCTAGAAGATGGGCAGTGCCTCCACCATTGATCACCTGATAGAATCCCATCCACTAGCAAGGCACAACTCACATATTTATCAAACGAGCACAAGATATGGGATCATGGAAATCGGTGTTTCTGTGCTCAACACCCTCTCTCGGCAGACCATCACATGATTTTCCCTTTAAAAAATCTATTTTGAAAAATCCCCTTTAAAAAAAGAAATCCTCCTCTATTTCCTTGAAAAGTCAAATAGAGTTCTCATACATCAAACATATGACAGAGGCAGTTTTTAATCATTTAAATTATTTATCCTTCATTGTTTAATGCTTTACACCACTCCTCAATGTATAATTTATTATACCATTTACGTTTATTAAAAATTGATCACAGGGACCGGCTCTCTCCCCATCTTCTCAGGCTACAGATATTTTTCTGTCAGATCGCTTGAGAATAGACAACAATTTTTTAAAAATTGACTTTAACGGTTTGTATGCATGTCCCTTTCTTAGGGTTCCTTTTCTTCCACAAAAGGACTAGAGGTTACCTTAGTGTATTAACTGCTCATTTCCCTTTTTCATATATTACAAGAAAGCTCATCTGAAGGCCCACTGAGGCTTTCAGGAAAAAGGCTTATTTTACTTTTCTAACTTTTAGAATGTGGATGTGAAAAGGAGGCATGAAAGAACAAGATTCTAGAGTCTTCCATGACAGAGGTCATAGCTGTGGGGCTGCCTCTTTCTCTTTGCTTTTTCTGTTCTGTTCAGTATTTCCGCCTCAGATGATTCATTTTCCTTGCCTTAACTGGCGTGTTTTTTTTTTCTCTTCTCCTTTTTCCAATTTTGTCCTAAATCCCCTTGCCTTTGCACTTCTCAACCCTGGGACCTGAGTTGCTCTCTGCAAGCTGCCAACCTCAAATCCTATAACTCTCCATCACCAGTATTTCCAACCCACTGCCCTCAAAGTGAAAGGTTCAAGAAGGTGCCATCCTTGGACACTCCTGCCTCAGACCTGGTCACTCTACTCTTCCCCATGGGAGGACAGGAGAGAAGCAGAAAGCAACATAGTGGGTGAGAGAGGTGGGGGAGGGAAGCAGAAGAAGCAGGTTCTAATAAGGTTCTCACAACATGTTAGTCTGAAAAAGGTTTGCAGTGGACTAAAACCCAAAGGAATCAAACGTGGTACATTCCAGTTGGCTCTCCTTGCTACTTCCAGCCCACCTCGATGGGATCCAACCCTGCCTCTCTTCCAGGGCTCCCCCTACTGGAGCGGATGAGACTATCACTGGCCGCCCAAGCCAAAAACCTGAAGGTAACCCTCGCCTCTTCCCTCTCATTCACTCCTATAACCAATCAACCAATCACCCAGACTTGCAGATTCTACTTCTTAGTGTCTCTGGACTTGTCCCCTGAGCCATCCACCACTCTCCCCTGCCTGGCCCCAGAACAGTTTCTTGGGGTCTCCAGGCCCAGGTCCTTCCATTCTCAGCATGATGTAGCTATGATGTCTCTGAAAGGCAAATCTGCTTAAAATTCTCTTCCTATCACAACTGAAATCAAGTCTAGTCCAAACATGGCGTACCAGGCTCTCAGTAAGTGAGGAGGCTCCTGCTTAGTTCTTGGGCCTTTTGTTTGAACCCGAGGTGTGACTCCTCCCCTCCCCCCACCGAACATACCCACGCAGCTCTACTCTCCACACTCCACTCGCTAGCCACACAAAACTTCTTCAGCTCCACGGAAGAGCCATATTTTCTCTTGTCTCTTGGCCAGGGAGCATGCTGTTCTTTTCCCAGCAGCCCTCTAGCCATCTCCACAGGATGCCTCCTCTGTCTTTCCGTGAAGTCCAGGTGTGCTCCCAGGGCCCCTAGCACTCTTCCCATCCCAGCACTCATCACTGGCATGGTAATTTTCTGATTCCTCATTTCCTGTGCTCCCCACAGACTAATAAACTCCATAAAGCCAGGGACAAGGCTTTGCTTGTTCACCATTGTATGCTCACTGCCTGGTGCATGACATGCACTTAATAAGTATCATTTGATTGAAGAATGACTGTGGGGTAGTCTGTTCCACTGCTGGCCTCCAATGAAGCATGCCTCCTGGTATTCACACCTTGTGTAGTCCTCTCCCCTTGAACTGGGCTGTACCTGTGACTTGATTTAAAAAAAAGAAAGTGCAAAACCTGCTAGTTCTGGGCCTGAGCCTTAAGAAGGCCTGGCAGCTTCTGCTTCTCTTATTCTAACTACCATGTAAAAAGTCCAGCAATCCTGCTGAAAAGACCATATGGAAAGATCACTTGGAGAGGCCACTTGGAAAGTGAAAGGTCCTGACACTTCCTGGAGAAAAAGGGAAGCCCAGCTCAGTCCTGCCGCAGGTAACCTGCCATCTGAATGCAGCCCCAGACTGACCACAGGCAAGAATGGCAGAAGAGCTGCCCAGCTGAGCCCAGCCCAGATTGCAGAATTTTAAGCAATTAAATGATTGTGGTTTTAAGCCACTAAGTTTTGGGGTGGTTTGTTACATACCAACACATAACTATAATAAATTCAATATATAAATAAAATGGAATACAAAAATCACAGAATAAATTTTATGCAAAGACAAGTCAAAGTTTCTAAAAGGCAGATCTAAGAAAAGAGCAACAGCATTAAAAGGATATAGAGGAACTCATACCACCAGCTTCCGTTTAAAATACATCACAATTTTCCTCTGTCATTTTCTTCGGTTTTAAGATATTTTCCAATGAAAAGATTTCCCTACCTTTTTTTTTTAAAGGATTCCTGGTCTGACATTAAAAATCAAGGAGTCCAACCAAGGATGCAATGTGAACATTAAGACACTAATGGAGGCTTCCCTGGTGGCGCAGTGGTTGAGAGTCTGCCTGCCAATGCAGGGGACACGGGTTCGAGCCCTGGTCTGGGAAGATCCCACATGCCGCAGAGCAACTGGGCCCGTGAGCCACAACTACTGAGCCTGCGCGTCTGGAGCCTGTGCTCCACAACAAGAGAGGCCGCGATAGTGAGAGGCCCGCGCACTGCGATGAAGAGTGGTCCCCGCTCGCCGCAACTAGAGAAAGACCTCGCACAGAAACGAAGACCCAACACAGCCAAAAATAAATAAATAAAAATTTATTAAAAAAAAAAAAAAAAAGACACTAATGGAAACTAGCCGGTGACCAGGCCATCCTGCTGTTCCACTTCCTCTTACTTACCAGTAGGGTAGATCCAAAGCTGTGGATGAGGGCATGGGGGCTGCTGTGTTCAGGGCAGACTGGAACATTGTAGGGGCTCCTGGCTTAGCTGGACTGAGCATCAGATGTTCAGTTCAGTGTGAAAAGTCACCCAAAGAACAAAACGGCCAATTTTGACTAGAAACTAAAATGATCAGTAGAAGTAAAACAGACAGCTACCCATGACTTTAGCCCAGGCATCCAATCACTTACACAAACACATACACACACACACTATACTGATGTCCCATGGAGACAGCTGAGGCACTATCACATAATCCAGGATATGGCTAGATTCTTTTTAAAAACCCACGTAGATAGGCAGAACGAAGAGAAAGTGCTAAATTTACAGCGGTTTGGTGGAACTTTGGATTGATGCTTCTCATAATTACTGCTCTTTCAGAAAGAAAAAGGATCATCGTAAAAGAAAGAGGGTCTAAGCTAAGTATCTGTCTTTCACAAAAACCAAAAAACAGAATGTCAAAAATATTTTCTAACAGTTTATACTGGACTAATGCTTTGATGTTTCTGAATGATCTCTAGTAGGTAAAATTATCAACGTATTTTTGAGAATATATCATGTCTTCTATTTTATTATTATTATTATTTTTGGCTGTGTTGGGTCTTCGTTGCTGCGCGTGGGTTTTCTCTAGTTGTGGCGAGCAGGGGCTACTCTTCGTTGTGGTGCACAGGCTTCTCATTGTGGTGGCTTCTCTTGTTGTGGAGCACGGGCTCTAGGCGCACGGGCTTCGGTAGTTGTAGCTCGCAGGCTCTGGAGTGCAGGCTCAGTAGTTGTGGTGCACAGGCTTAGTTGCTCCGCCGCCTGTGGGATCTTCCCGGATCAGGGCTCGAACCCGTGTCCCCTGCATTGGCAGGCGGATTCTTAACCACTGTACTACCAGGGAAGTCCTATCATGTCTTTTAAAACTATCTCCAATTAATAAATCTTATCTGGTGGAGACTGAAGAAGTAGATTTAAGAAAAATCTGGCAGCATGAATGCTGCATGTTTTGAAAGAGAAGGATCAGTTCCCAGTGTGTGCAAAGCTCCAGACTCTAAGCAAGAGTAACAGAACCTTAAGCATAAACATAAACCTTCAGCATTTATTACATGTCCTGTCAGTTGGTGAGACTGAGCATTTAAATGCTGCTGAGAGAGAGCGAAATCTAGACTTAAAAAATGGGAACTATTTCCCACTCTTTTTTTTCTCCTAGATAGGGGGGCTCTGTGAATAGATGCCACTTGGCTGCTCTCTGCAACCCAGCAACCTCAGAGAATGGAAAGCTTGTTCTCTAAATTTTCCTCTTTTGGGGGGTAACTTCTGGCGGAGCACAGACTTGTGCTTTGACTGTGGGGAGAGGACAGGATACGCAGGCAGTGAAAATGAGCCAAGCACCCCATTTTTACCTTCAAGGGAAGAGAAAAGGCTGGCATAAGAGCAATAGCGTTTCTCAAGAGACAGGACCTGGGAGATTGTCATGGGGAAGCCAGTCATCTCAGATACAAGGAAATGAAGGGGTACCAAGCTTTGTGGTAGGGATGGGAACTCATTTTCCTTATGTGCCAGTTTCTAGGCTGGGCCTTTTCACATGATTTTATTTAGTATGTATTTAATGTGTTTATTGGATGGGTGGATGAATGACGAAGGCAGGCAAGTCCTATCCAGAAAGGCCACAGGAGTCTGTGAATGGTACAGGTGGGACTGGGATTCCGCAGAGCAAGGTGGAGAAACAGGGTGGAGAGGTTTATAACTGAGCCTTGGGGATTAGGGGAGGGGGGCGGGAAGGAGGGAGTCAAACCTCCTAGCAAAGACCATGTCCACGCAGCTGACACAAGCCCCCAGATGTTTGACCAGGTGACTTAGAATCACGGTGAAGCTTATTAAATGCAACAAGTTCACGTACAGTGAAACTGTGCAGAATCCCACAAGCACTCTATACCCTAGAAAAGGGCAAAACAGTGTGAGGCACCTTGGAAAAGTGCAGGGTTGTTCAAGCCACGCTCTGTGCGGCTTGCGGGGGACCCCCTCACAGAGCACCACGGAAGGCACATACACTCGACTTTATCCAGAGAAGCTTCCCTTCTGCTTGAAAAAAATGAGTTCTCTGCTAAAAAACTCAAAGTGAAAACTACTGGTGCAGCACAAAGACTCTTAGATAAGGATCCTGCAGACGTGAATCTGAGTTGTAGTCCTACCACTAAGCAGCTGTGCGACCTCAGACAAGGCATTTCGTCTCCCTGAGCCTCTGTTTCAATATCCGGACAACGAAGATGACACCTATCTTACACGGCCATTTTGAGGATCTAATGTGATAAATTATGTGAAAACACTTTGAAATTATTTCAGAGGCACAGGTTTTAGGGAACATAAAAGGTTTTCTTTTTTTTTTTTAAATAAAGAAATTTCTCCGTAAGTCAACAGGCACTTTCCTTGGAGGCCATTTTCTATCTCCTGTGTTTGTATCGACAAAATCCATGGCTGTCTCGGAGGAAAAGAATTATTTAAAGAAGATAATTAGTGCTCAGCACAGTTTCACTGACACCCCCAGAGTAGACAAGATAAGGGGATCTTACTCTCAAAATCTACCTCTGGGGTTTGGCAAATAAGCTGGTAGAAGAGCTGCTAAACTGACAGAAAATGGGTTAAAACCTCCAAGTTCCATGTTCATGGCTTCAAAGTGAGAACTTAGACCTTTGCTTGTGTTGGGAAGGCTGACGTGGGATCAGAGATTTAGAACTAGAAGGGACTCCCGGATAATCAACCTCTATTTTACAGATAAGAAAACAGTGAGCCGGGATGGGAGGTGACTCATCCAAGTTCACAGTGGCAACTGTGGGACTGGACCTTACATCCAGCACTTTTCCACTGCAAGAAGTCTGGCTAATGGTAGACTCCTGAAATCTGATTTCCCATCAATAATGCATCTGTGTAAAGTCAGCTCAACTTCCCCATGATCCACTTAAACAGAGCGCTCAGAAGGCATGCCAAGTGGTGGCATTTCTGCTGTGCCTGGGGGTAGGGCGAACCACTTCCTGGTTTGCCCAGGACAGTCCACATTTATGCCTGTTGTCCCAGCATAATTATTAATTGTGCTCCCTTGCCTCTCACAAGTATCTGGATTTGGATGGAGAATTACAAAGCACTCTTTGTGCTTTTCTGGGAGAAAGAAAGGGACTCAGGGTAGAACTGTTCCCTGAGAGCTTGGTGTGGTGGTTTGGAACCAAGAGAGATGTGATAGTTGTCTTCAAATACTGACAGGTCTGTCTTATGTTAATAAAATTAGACCATTCTGTGGCTACAAGGATTAGAGTATGGATCACCACGTGGAAACCACAGGAGTGGAATTCTTCAGTATGAAGAACTGTACTCTAAAGGGTCTCCAGAGCCAACCTGCCTGGGTTCAAATCCTGGTTCTGCCATTTACTAGCTCTGTGACCTTAAGCAGGTTGTGCTTTAGTTTCTCCATCGGTAAAATAAGAATTCCATAGGGAGTGCTCTGTAATCATCTGCCCCCATTACTATTCCTGACTGTTACTTGGCAGGTAGTGGATGTGCCCAGAGTGGGCTTTCCACAGGTCGACTAGGAAGGGGCTGTTGGGCTCCTCCTGGAGAGGCCAGTCAGCACTGGCTTGGCTGATGTTGGAGATGCCACCCTAACCCGGTGAACTCAACGGGGCTGCTGACTGCTTGAGGCTGAGTGTGTCAGCAGGGGGCATCTGGTGTCCCCAGTGAGGGCAGCACTCTGGGCTGAGCACTCTGGAAAAGGACCTTGTTCAGGACTGTCAGGCGGCTGGGAAGGAACTGCCATCCCCACTGCATGTGGCAGTGGAAGATAGTGCTTTAGAACATGGGGCTATCAGACCATCTGCTTTGAATCCTGGCTCAACCACATGCTAGCTGGGGACTCTGGAAAAGTTACTTAACCTCTCTGTGCCTCAGTTTCCTCCACGGTAGAATGGGGATGACAACAGTGCCAGTCTCAGAGGAGTGAGTGTGATACAAGTACAGCCCAGCACAGAGCAAGCGCCTGATGAATACCGTTACCGTGACGGTGGCACCAGCCGCTGCAGCTTACAGCAGGAGAGCACCTGCAAGGAGCGGGCACTGAAGTCGGGGGGGGCAAGGAGCCTGCCCAAGGTCTCACAGCCCAGTAAGCACCTCGCTCTCTTCTCTGCCCAGCGCTCAGTCCAGCTCGGGGCCAACTGACTCACCCACCCTCTGAATCCCCAGGCACGGTTGGTCAGTTGGTGCCGGGGCTGCAGAAGTGATGGGCCTGAACTCGGGCAGCGGGCATGGGAGGGCCGGAGCCGGGCCAGCGCGCGGTGGGCAGAGCTGAGGGCACCCTAACCAACAAGCAGGGGTGAGTCAGGGTGTGAGGCCACAAGCTCAGAGCTGGGTGGAGATGGGATGGAGGCAAGAGCGATTTTACTGAAACACAGCAGGTGGCATCACTCCATGGGCTAAAACCCTATTAGATTAGAGTATGGTCCTTGCAGAGTACCTGGCCAGGCCTGCATCTCTGACTTCGTCCTCCCCCCCTCTCCTCACAGCCCTCCTTCTTTCTCTGGGACCTGTCCAGCTTGTTCTCACCTCAGGGCCTTTGCATTCGCCATTCCCTCTGCCTGATGCACACTTCTCCCCAGATATTCACGTCTGGCTCCTTGTCATTCATACCTCAACTCTCATAAACTTCCCTTAACAGCTGTGCCTCAAGTAGCACCCCTACCATTCCATCCCATCATCCTGTCAGCCTTGTTTCATAGCCCTTATCACTACTAATCTACCTAAGTAATTAACTAAGCGTTAATTATTGAAGCATTCATTAATTTATCTGAGTTACTTGTTTGCTGTTTCTCCCTCCTAGAACATACATTCCACAGAGACAGGGAGCCTGCCTTCAGCAAGCTTCAATAGTGAGCACTGAGCAAATGTTTGGTGAGTGAAGAGATGAAGCAAAAACAGGCTGCAGAGGAGTGAGGTTTGGGGGCGACCGACCTGGAGAGGTGGGTTCAGCTGTATTGGTCAGTGGGAGCCTGGGGTCTGGGTGGGTGTGTCTGTGGCTGCGTTAGAGACAAGAGGCCGCCCTGGAAGGGGAAGGAGTCCCTGGAGGGAACGGACAGATGAACTGAATGGTCTTCACCTTCTGAGCAGAGCAGGGAGTGGCATCGCTCTGGCTGGCACAGGTACCTAACCTGGCCCCGAGTTAATACAAGCACACTGTGTGTGGCAGGAACAGGCCTGCACTCAGCAACTCTTCTCCTGGAGTGTGGTTTCAGGCCCTCAGCACCTGGCAGACAAGAGGCAGGTCGGTTGATGTTTTCTGAACAGTGCTGAGGAGAATCTAGCACAGAGGCCTGCAGAGATGGGGCTTAAAATACACATTCCTGATTATGGTTCTATAGAGCGGCAAAGTTTAGCTGCTTTAAAACAAGCAAGACTCCCACGGGGGTAAATCTATGTGTGGAATTAGCACCCTATTCACAGCCAAGCAGAGCTCATCTGAGCGTCCTGAAATAGGGCAGCCAGGCATGTGAGGTTCCCGTAAGTGTTTCTATCTTCACGTCATGTTTGATTTCTGGTCCTCCAGAGCAGCAGTCCCAGATGAAGCAAACCAGAGCCGTAAACATGCTCTCTGAAGGGAATAAGAGGGCTGCTTTGACCAGAAGGCTCTACGCTGGAGACCCAGCAAGAACAACAAAAAAGAATGTGGTTCCCATTAAGAGTCCTTCGGCATTCATCAGCCTACTGTCTTGATTTTGAGAGTTTTTTCCATCAAGTTATCTGGAGGTGGTACCCTGGATCGTTATGAGAACATGGATGCAACAGTTTTAACAAGCGTTGGTAAACGTTCATAAAGCTCTAATTACTCGAATTTCATATCTAGGAAGAATATCACTGCTTTACAGATTAATTTTTAAATTTTAACGTTGGTGGGGGATTAGGCAGTAGAGAAGTTAGAGACAAACTGAAAGGGGAACAAAAAGCACTTCTCTATAAACATGTCCTTTTCAGTAACCTTCTTTCCCAGGAATTAAGGTCAAGGGTGAGAGAGAGAAGGAGGAAATAAGGGCCTTAGGAACGTTTATGGGGACCAGGACCACAGATGAGACTTTTTGAATAAGGTCGTGCCCTAGAAAAAGTCACTCTCCTGACCTAAATTCAGGAGCAAATGCCCCGTGCCTCTGGTTTACAAGCGACAAGAGCTACCATTCAGCCACTACCAAAACCCCTGAGGAGTTCAGAAGAGGAAGGTAAGTAAAGGGTTGGGCAGAGAAGGAACTAATAAAACATTTTCCCCTTCAAAGCACTTGGCTAATGTTTCCCAATTTCAACTTCACAGAGAACCTTGAATGCAGCCATTAATAGTCCTTATTAACAGACTGGAGAGGGAGAGAAAGATTACCATAAATGTGGGAACAAAACTCTGGAATTTGCACTCCTCCCCAGCCTCCAGCCATAAGCTTCCAGAGGGGAAAGGCAGAGGCCTTCGGCTTCAGGGGAGAAGCAGTGAGCTCAATCCTCATTTAGTTTTGATTTTATCTGTGGAATGCCCCAAACCCACTGGCACACCCCTGAGATAGCACGGATAGGCAAATTGCATGGGGGATTCCAGATGTGAAAGTGTACGTAGGTAAGAGAACGCACACAGGTTTTTTTCTCTTTTTCCACTTTCCACTGCCGAGCTCCTCTGTTTTGGTTGAGCTCCTCTGTTTTGGTTGAGCTCAGCGGCACAAGTGCCTTGGATAATCTAGAAATTGCTTCCATATGTGGGCACAGGAAAGAATGTACTCATTGGCTGCCTGAGAAGGAAGCTCTGGCAGCCTCTCTCCTGCCAGAAAACGTGTCTCGGGCTGCAGAGAGCCACAGGGTGTTTGAGCTGAGGGAGATCTGGGGAAGCATCTCCAAATCCCCACTCCCCCTCAATTTACCCATGAGGACTCTGAGGCCCAGTGTCACACAGACAGGGACAGAGCTGGAGCTAGAACCTGGGGCGCCGGGACTGCCTTTCTTATTTTGAATGCTCTTTTGCATTTAGATTTGGTTTTATCCAAGAACGTTTTTTATCTTAAATAGGTGTAAATAACTAGGCAAATTATTAAACACAGACGGAGTTTGCTAGGTGTACCTGCCATCCTGTGAAGCCCCTCATGCATCCAAGGTCCCAAGCCCGTATTCAAGCTCCAGAGCCAAAGGGCTACCTATTATTTGTGACTGGATCCTAGTTCCCGGTCATCCCTAACTATTCTCTCTAGGCTTGGGCCATGTAAAACTTGAACGAATGTCTAAAATGGACAGCAGTCACCCTGAGGTTAAATTTGCCTACTTTTAGGGGTGTCTCCTTAGTCCAAGCTCTTCAAGTGAGGTGACCTCATTTGGACAGAAACCATCCTTATTCAAGTATTTTTCTCAGGTCACATGTTGTCTTTCCCTCTCCTCTCCTCACACCCCTGCTTCCCTGCCTACTCCCCACTCCCCTACCCTTCGCCCCACAATTGCTTGAAAGAAGGACCTGTAGTTAATTCAGTGTAGCAGCAGGATGGCAGGTTGGGGTCTGGACCAACATGCCCAGCTAGATACTGAAGGCTGGCCCTAGGGGCTGGACCCTTACAGGAAGCTCCGCTCAGAGGGCGCCAGGGAGCTCCTCCCACTCTGCAGTGGCACCCACACCAGGGTCCCCACGGCTCCTGACCACTTCAGAGCCTTAATGCCCGGTTAGTGCTGGGTTGGTCCAGAACTTGAAAGAAAGACTCCATTTAGGACCCGACAGAGAGTGGTCTGCAAGCACCTTCCTCTCTCCAGAAACCTACCACCCAGAACCTTGGGTGATTTAGGCCTGAATCACATCATCTTGAACTGCTTGACCCGAGTGGGTAGACGCAGCAGTTTCAGATGCGCAGGGGTGGAAAGTCAGAAGGCACTCCTGCCTGTGTTCCCTGCTTGGCCAGGGGCAACTTGCGCCTCACCACTTTGACTTCTCACCTCCAAGCAAAGAGCCAGAGCAACTTGTCCCAAGACCCACCAATGAGTCGCCCACACCTACAAGTCAGGGCAGACAAACCTCAACTTTTTTTTTTTTTTTTTTACAGCCTTCTGCCTGTTGCCGCTAGGGAATTCTGCTTTCTTTTCTTTTTTTTTTTTTTTAATTAATTAATTTATTTATGTATTTTTGGCTGTGTTGGGTCTTCGTTTCTGTGCGAGGGCTTTCTCTACTTGCGGCAAGTAGGGGCCACTCTTCATCGCGGTGCGCGGGCCTCTCACTATCGCGGCCTCTCTTGTTGCAGAGCACAGGCTCCAGACGCGCAGGCTCAGTAATTGTGGCTCACGGGCCTAGTTGCTCCGCGGCATGTGGGATCTTCCCAGACCAGGGCTCGAACCCATGTCCCCTGCATTGGCAGGCAGATTCTCAACCACTGCGCCACCAGGGAAGCCCAACCTCAACTTTTTAAAGGCTTGCTATGCGGAGGACCTGAAGCCTGGGTGGGGTTTAGCAGTTCTGCTCTTTAATCCCAACTTTTTGGGGTCTTTTTAAACTGTCCTGTCCCTTCTTATGCTCCATTATGAATCAAGTGTGTTAAAGTGCCCTTCAAAAATGTTTTCTTAATACTACCATAGATAATTAGGATTATTACTAGTCTCATTGCAAGTATTAATTAGATAACAAGGTCTTTCAATAAATATTTATTGAATACTTATTATATGTGAGACAGAACTAGGGATGTAACACTGAATATACCCTTCCCTGTAACATGGCTCCTCCATTTAGGGAACTCGGAACAAAGGGGCTTCAGCTGCCCTGTATCACCCTGTTTATGCTTCCATTTCACTATAAACCGTGTTGGATGGTGATGAGTGTACACTTATTCAACTGTGAGCACCCTTGCAGGACAAGCAGGGTCTGTCTTATTTGCGCCAGGACAAGGCATCAGGGACACTCAGTGTTCTCTGTATGAGCAGAATTAAAACTCAGCTTCGTCTCCTCCCTTCCTTGGTCCTCCATCTCCATCACCATCTCACCAACTTCCAGCGATTGGAAGCGCAAGGAAAACCTCTTCAAGGACTACAAAGCCTGTGTTACTGGATCTCCTTCTGCAGAGATCTGCCAGAGCTACAACGAGAATTGGTTTCTACACGCCTGATACATTTCTGTTTAAATCAGTATTTTTCAAACTGCAAATTGCTGCCTATTATCTGGCTGTCAAATCGATTTAATGGGTTGCAACCAGCTGTTGCTTCTTTTCTTTTAAAAAAAATAATAAAAATGTACTGCACATGGTAAGGATGGGAATTGTTTTATAGAGCTTTTGTTTCTATTATCAATCTATCTATCTATACTGGATCTCAAAGAAGAATACATTTCTTACTGTGAGTCATGGTCAAAAAAGGTTTTGAAACGCTAGTTTAGATAATGCTTCTTTATATGGAGTACTCACTGTTCACAGAGAGATTTCTTTTCAAATATTGCCCAGATGCCATCTGGCATCTGACATTGTGATCTGTCACATCTGACATTCAAGGAATAAGGCACTCTAAGCATGCTTCTTTTTGCTGTTTTTTTAAACTCTAAACCATGCGTAGTCTCTTAAATTCCCAGACCCCAGAATCTTCACAGTACAAGGTTCCTGCCTGTGGCCTCCGTACTAGGACCGAGTTTATTCGTGCAGCTCTCGTGCCTTGGGCCCTTCTGAGGTACCTCATGGGGGGAAAAAGGAAGAACTCCCTGGGCTGACTTACTGAACAGGGTCAGTTAAAGCACACGCTGCCCTCTAGTTCCTCCTGGCAAGCAGGCCACTGCTGGTTTCGTGAGAGTTCATCAGTTTACACTGGAGCTGGGACGGTAAGATCAGGAGAAGGTGGGCCCCACCTGCACCCACCAGGGCTGGCCCACAGCTGTCCCCTCCGTACCCCGTGACCAGGCGGAGGGCCGGAAGCCACTTTCCCACTCCGCACGCCATCCAGGCTGAAGGAGGGGGAGGAGCAGCAATGCGGCAGCAGCCTGCAAGTACCAGCGAGGCAGGACGGGGGGCGGCTGCTGCTGGCACAGCACACGTCACCGAAACTGTCGTTCCAACCAAGCCAAGGCGCGGAGACCGCAGACCTGGGCAGCACAACCTTCTAAATTTGAATCCTAGCTCCGCCTCTGGTTTCTTCCTTAACTCTATAACAGAAGGGTTCCGGGTCACATCAGAAAAACACAAAGATCCTGTTACCCTCTGACCAAGAGCAGTGACCTGTGGATTTGAGGTTGGAAAGGCCCCTTGGGGCTCAGAGCAGCGCACCTCCCTGAAAACCTTCCCACATCGGACCGGGCTTGAGAATGGAGTGGGTTTTGTCTTACCTCCTGCTCTCTGAAGAGCTATTCTATTCTGTCCTTCCCTGGGCTTTGAAGTGATGGCCAGATAAGCTGCCAGCGGGGCCTGAAGGAGTAAAGCAGCCCTGCCCTTTGCGGAGGGGACCTTTAGGGACTGCTGGTCCAGGTCTCTGCAGGCACTGTGGAGAACGCCCCTCGATTCCCCCCAAATGCTTTTGCTGAGGGTGGGATCACACTGACCAGGGCTGAAATCAGCCCTGACAATTTTACCTTACAGCCCACTTTGGGCTTATTTTGAGGCAGTACAGCCCAGAGGTGGGGAAAACAGCTCTGGATGCCCTTCCAGGCCTGGGTTTCTGTCTTTACGTGACTTCCTCTCCATTCTTGCCTGTGGGGATCCCTGGGTCATTGCTCTGCAGGTACGAAGGTGACCTGTAGTTGTCCCTGTCTGCAGAAACGGCTGTCGAGCCCTGTGGTTCTGGCTGCAGAAAGGGGCAGGGCTAACCAGAGTCCCCTGGGCAGGCCTCCGCAGGCTGCCGGAGCCTCTGCCAGGAAGGGCTCGATGTGCTCCATCCCAGCAGGGGAGCAAGAGCCCTGTAGCGGGCAGGCCTCTCGGGCCCCAAGGCCAATATGGCCAGAGCTTGGCTAAGGCCTGGTTGCCTGACAGCAGCAGGGTTCTGAGAAACATTCTTTCTTTACGGATAGGAAGTGACCATTTCCTCTTCTCCCTCACATCCCTCACTGAGCTCTGCTATAAGCCCAGTCAGTTTGATTCCCTAACCTCCAAAAGAGACTTGAGCAGACGGTACCAGGGACTTTCTAGAAGGCAGAGGCTCAGTACTGCAAACTCCCTGGGAGCAGCTGCCACTGGAACCCTGCCTTGCCTTTTCCTCACCTGGGCTTACTGCGTCCTGTACCTGAAGGAGGTGTCCAGCTGCATCCCTCACATCTTTAAGTCAGTGTTAACCTTGGCCCTGCCCAGCAAAGAAATAGACCATTCTATGTTTCATCTGTAATTTAATAAGAAAATCACTTACAGAATATTTTATACAGTCTCAGGCAGGGGAAAGAGAACTGCACTGGAACTCAGCAGGCCTGTTACCAACTAGCCATTGGCCTTGGGAAAGTCACATGACTTCTCTGGGGTTCTCCTTCTACCAAGAGGTTAGGTAAAATGGTCTTCATCTTCACTTGGCTTCCCATGTCCAACATTCTGGGATTTTATGAAAGATTCTACATTTTATAGTTGAATATTATACTCTTTCCCCACAGGTTGAATGTCATTCATTTATTCTTTTTTTTTTTTTTTTTTTTTTGGCTGTGTTGGGTCTTCGTTGCTGCACATGGGCTTTCTCTAGTTGTGGCGAGCGGGGGCTACTCTTCATTGTGGTGCGTGGGCTTCTCACTGCGGTGGCTTCTCTTGTGGAGCGTGGGCTCTAGGCACGCGGGCTTCAGTAGTTGCAGCACTTGGGCTCAGTAGTTGTAGCACTTGGGCTCAGTAGTTGTGGTGCACGGGCTTAGTTGCTCCGTGGCATGTGGGATCTTCCCGGACCAGGGCTCGAACCCGTGTCCCTTGCATTGGCAGGCAGATTCTTAACCACTGTGCCTCTAGGAAAGCCCCCATTCATTTATTCTTGAGAACATCATGTGTCACTAGTCAATGATACTAAGCAGCATTTGTGACACTCTAGGAAGATTTTCTTCCTCATTAGAGACTGCTGAAGTCTTAGGGGTCATTTAGAATGTATGGCTGTGATGGGTGTCAGGTGTTAAAGTGGGTGATTCGGAGTAAAGCTAATGTGGTACTACAAACACCATGAAAAGAGCAGGCCCTTCTGCTGACAGGTCAGCTGTTGGTCTTTATTTTTTCTGGCTGTCCTTTTTGCAACGTGTTGGTGACACTAACCCAGAAGTATGCAGAGAAACAGGAAGTCCAGGTTACTTCCCCAGAACAATGGATCAATGGTCAACCATCTACATGAAGAAAGCTGGGGCCACCTAGGTCCTTTACAACTGAATGTCCCTTACTGAAGGGGCAGGTGGGCACTGTGGTTCAGAGCAGGCTCTGAAGCCACACGGACTGGACTGAATCTCACCTCTGCCAAGTTAGCCATGTGAACTTGGACAAGCTGACTATCCTCAAATTCCTCATCTGTAAAATGAAGATAATAGTGTCTGCCTCATAGGGTTGTTACATGGATTCAGTGAGTTAATTCAGAGCATTTAGAACATTACCTGGTACATACTAAGCAATATCTATGTTATTAGATGCTATTATTATTACTACTTGTCCAAACATCATTACTAGAAATCTGAAGAGGAATAATTCATTCCTGACTTCTGTGAGTAAGCGAGAGAAGGCAGGCACCCTCTTGCTTCTGTTTCCTAATGACTTCTTCGTAAGGGCGGCCACAGCTTAGTGCAGCTCACCACTTTTCCCTGCACTTCCAGGGCCCCCACCCAGCAACCTCCTTAGGTCAGGAAGCTTCTCACCCTGCAGAGGACGCTTAGGATCCGAGTCCCTTCACTCCCACTGCTGAGGCGTCTCCCCGTAGCTCAGGACCACCAGATTCTTTCCCTGTTGTCACTGCTGACCTCTGTACTCTCTCCACCACCAGGAACTTCCTCCCTTTTCCTTCCTCCCTCTGTGTTGCTGGGGCCAGAGCTGAAGGGAACAAAGGGGAAGTTTCTACTAGGCCTCCATCCTTCCATGGGCATCTGGGTTGGAACTCAGAAAACATCTTCTCCTAGTCACCACCTTATCTACAAATGGTGGTTGGGCTCCCTCGGGCACCAGTCCTAAGGTTCAGCTTCCCGGGTGGCCAAGTTTGTCTAACCTCTCTGTAAAGCAAAGAGTCCACAGGGGTACCATTTACCAGTGTGCTGGTCCAGGATCTTTCTATGCACAACTGGAGACCCTGTAATGTTAGCACCAATCTCAAGAAGCAAGAGCAGTGTGCAGTTTCTTGGATGCCATCCAAGATGGTCTGCCTCTGAGCCAAAACAGCAATGTGTTGTTCCTCAGACCAGGATTAAGAAACACAAACAAGACACTCAACCAGCAATGGTCACAACCACCAATCAATGGTCACTGCAGAACTCCCAAGGCAAAGCCCCAAGTGGGTATTCTTCTCCACCCCCGGGAATCCCCACCATCGTACTGAACATCCTCCAAAGCACACACTTACAGTCACCTGCATATGGTGTTTGGTCTGAGACTGTACAAAGGGCACATTAGTGAGCAATGACCTCTGCTTTCTAAGACACTGCAAAGGCAGATGTGTACAAAACTCAGCAATCCATGTGCTTTCCCAGCAACATTTAGAATTGGTACTTCCTGGCTCTATCTGAAGTGTTCTTTAAAAGGGGTAAGCCAATGACATGTGTGTGCACGTGTGTGTGTGTGTGTGTGTGTGTGTGTGTGTGTGTGTATACACATGCACCCGTGGGTGGTAGATGATGAGGACATATGGTTTCAGGGTTGGGACCATGTGTGCACTAATACAGAATAAAAGTGAGTATAATGGATGTGTGTAGGCACACACGAGCTAGTGTGATTTTCATTGGATGTAAATAAAACAAGATCTGCCAGGCATACCTGGACTCACCTGGCTCACATCTCACTCCCACAAATAACATTACAAGAAAATCTTGGGATAATAGCTAATGGTCTTTTTTCAAGAAGACAATAAGATTCAAGTATTAACGAAGAACCCTATGAGTTCCACGTAATACAGCCACAGTATTTTAGCTAAATGAGGAATGCGGTAAACATCTATTTCTCTCCCTTATTTACCAAATACTTAGTCAAAAACAGGTAAAGTAACATTTCAGACTTATCAAATTTCTGACTGATAAGTTAAACTGTTAACAACTGCATTGTTTAGACAGTGCCTTATCTGGAGATGTCCTAGCCTAGCCTCAGTCTTCTTCCCATTCTTACAAATTCCCCTACACTATTTTTGCACAGTGTTTTATTGTTGTCAAGGTCATGTGACCACTAGGCAACAAAGCTGGGATTATAAAACCATGGTAAACTCCTAGTCTACTGCTCTTCTGCACTTTTCACTTTACTACTCTACCTTTAGCAGAGGATTCAGTGCAAAAGGAATTAAGTAAATAAGCTGGTTGATATCAGGTCTTAACCTGAAAAGTGACTTGACTTTCAAGAGTCTATTTCTGAGGACTGATGGACATCCAAAACCAGGGGCAGAGTGAAAGTGAAGGTAGGGCAGAGGGAACATACGCCCTCAGGCAACAGCATATGACGGCCCCAAGAAGCTGAGTGTTTGCAAATCCCAATGCCAAAGCTATGGCCTGTGCCCAGTTCCCCCTGGGCACCACTTTCCCTCACTGCCACTCTCTGGCTAAAATCTAATACAGCTACCTACCAAGGCCAACCAGGTACCCAGAACCCAGTCCGGACTTAGGACTCTGGCTAGTTGAGGGCCAGTGGATTTCTGGCCTTGAGAATGACCTGTTTTTTTGAGTGGTGGACAGTTCAGTCCTGCAGGACTGGGCCACCCATGGAGACTCAGGGTCTAGAGATTTTCCTGTTCTCATCAGACCTCCCATCTTACTGCACTGAAGCCTCCATTAAGACTGACTGTGAGAGGCATACGGACAAGGCTGCATTCTGTGAACTCACTCAGCTCCCGTGGACCTTAGGGTTCTGCACAAGAACGCACATTCTGAGGAATTCCTCTGGTTCCATTATGCCAGGACTTCAGCCTCAGTCTCGCCTGGAACCTTGTGCTTCTCCCTGCTTTAGCCTGGCTCCCTCCAGGCAGACACGTCAGCTTGCCCGTCTAGTCTGTGGCCTTTTCCCAGCAGGAGGCCCTTGGCTTGTCCTGACAGTTTGGCAGGATGTACACACTGATCTTTCCGGGGACACTGATCTGGACCCTTCAGCCTCATTCGGGAGATCCAGCTCTCAGAGGGTCCAACTCTGATGTGTTCTTTCTTAAGCAGGACATCCCTTTATGAAGCTTCCTAGCCTTTAAAACACTCACGTTAAAAATAGAGCAACACTTTATTATGGCAGATATCAAGGACTCACAGGGCTTCTTAATTTTCAGTTCCAGTGTCTGCTGCCCAGACACAATCTTTTTGCCATCTGTGTCAGGTTAGTTACAAAGCACCGTTATTATTCTGGGCTACACAATGTTGGCCCGACCTACCCAAATACAAGAAATTTTGCAGATTGATTTAGTTACTCTGCTCATATAAATGAATCCAGTTGTACAGCTGTTTCTGATTAACTAATGTACTGCTGGAGTTATATACAAATAATTTTATAGTGAACTCAGCAACTACAAGGACAGGAGCAGTGGAATCTAGTCTCACCTCCCAGAAAAACAAGCAGGAGCCACAAGGGCAGGGGCTTTCAACCACACTCCAGGTTTAAATTCCTATCCGCTATGATTCACTTTTTCCTCTTGATGTAATTCAGCATAACTTATAACTAATGCTCTCAAAGAATGTTTGTCTTCAGACTTTAAGATTCAAGAGGGAAACCCAGTTAGCTGTGCAAGCTTAAAACTCCTTTAAAGTTTCCCATCTTTGCGTTTTATAAGTTTCCATTTTTCCTGGTGAGACATTTATATTTCCTGAGACAATTTCTTACATAATATATTTCAGAAAGAGAAAATTGGAATCAAAAGGTCTGTATTTACTTTGTTATATGTAGATATCAAGTGTTTTGTTTCATTTCAATACAGAACAATTAAGCTCAGTGAGCTTAGGCTCAAGTTTCTCTTCTCCAGGTCTAGAAGACAAACCATATGCACATTAGAAAATTAAGGAAAAGACAGGGCATGAATAATTCAAATGAATGGAATTAAAAAAAAAAAAAAGGTAAAGAGAGTAACAAGTGCTCCCTAAAGAAATCACTTGAAACAAAACAGGAGAAAGAGATTAGAAAGTTTATACTTCTAAAATGAATTACACTGGCAAGGATGTGGGGAAACAGATATTTTCAAATAGTTTTAGTAGGACTATGAATTACTACAACTTTTAGAAAGTAATACCACTTTAGGGACTGTGACAGAAATCAAAGCTTCTGTATGTTAGTATGTTCTGAACGCACGGATATTCGGAGAAGAACTGTAGTAGCACAAAACTTGAAATAATATGAATGGTTAAATTACAGAATATCAATCAGCTATAATATAAATGAGTTTTTAATTTGGAGAGAATGGCTATAATGTTTTGTTATATTAAAAAAAAAATTTAAAAAAAATCTTGGGACTTCCCTGGTAGCGCAGTGGTTAAAAATCCGCCTGCCAATGTAGGGGACATGGGTTCAATCCCTGGTCCGGGAAGATCCCACATGGAGCGGAGCAATTAAGCCCGTGAGCCACAACTACTGAGCCTGCGCTCTACCGCCCGCGGGCCACAACCTCTGAGCCTGCATGCCACATCTACTGAAGTCCATGCGTCCTAGAGCCCATGTGCCGCAACTACTGAAGCCCACACACTCTAGGTCCCAGGTGCCACAACTACTGAGCCCGCTTGCTTGCAACTACTGAAGCCCGCGTGCCTAGAGCCCATGCTCCGCAACAAGAGAAGCCACTGCAATGAGAAGCCCACGCACCGCAACGAAGAGTAGCCCCCGCTCACCACACTACAGAAAGCCCACGTGCAGCAATGAAGACCCAATGCAGCCAAAAGTAAATAAATAAAATAAATAAAAAATAAATCTTGTGGATATCAAAAAAGATACCTTCACCCCCATGTTTATGGTAGCATTATTTACAATAGCCAAGATAAGGAAACAACCTAAGTGTTCATCAATGGATGAATGGATACAGAAAATATCTCACACACACAAATATTATTCAGCCAAGAAAAAGAAGGAAATCCTTCCATTTCTGACAACATGGATGGATCTTGAAGGTATTATGCTAAGTGAAATAAGTCAGAAAAAGACAAAAACTGTATGATCTCATTTAAATGTAGAATCTAAAAAAGCCGAACTTGTAGAAACAGAGATTAGAATGGTGGTTACCAGGGCCGGGGTAGGGTGGGGGGAGGTAGGAGAATTGGGAAGATGTTGGTCAAAGGGTACAAACTTGCAGTTAGAAGATGAATAAGTTCTAGGGATCTAATGTACAGTATTGTGATTATAGTTAACAATACTGTTTTAAATACTTGAAAGTTGCTAAGAGACTAGATCTTAACTGTTTTCATCACTAAAAAGAAATGATAATTATGTGACATGTTGGAGGTTAGCCAACCTATGGTGGTAATATATTACAATATATGAGTGTATCAAATCAACTCTTGTATACCTTAAACATTGTATACAATGTTTTGTGTCAATTATGCCGCAATTAAAAATCATGTAGCCTAATGTGTATAAGGTTTCTATTTTTAATAGAAAAACTATATATGTGCTTATATATTTGTATATAGTTTTATAAGCAAAGAGAAAAGAAGGGCACACCCCAAACTGGTAATATTGATTACCTCGAGTGGTTAGATTTGAGAGACATAGGAGAAAAATTAACTTTTTCTTTGTATACGTCTTTCTCTTTTGTTTTATTTATATCAAGCACAAAATACTTTTGTAATCTCAACAAGGTAAAAACTGTAATTTTTTTTTAAGTGATAAGAGTCACATTTTCAGCAAAGACTGAATTACAAAGACTGAGCACCTGGTTTGGTGGTTGACAAAAGGGACATGTTTCATCACAGCAAAGTAGAGATGATGTATGCAAAAATTCTATACAGAAAGGAATGTTATGGTTAAAGTAATACCATAATACCCCATGCACAGTCCTTTAACCAACTGAGAATTGTTTTCTCTTTTTCTTCTGCCAGTTTCTCATCAAAGGGAGAAGATTAAGGGGGGGAAGGTTTACAATGTTTAATTAATAAGGTTCTAGCTCCAACATCTTTGTAAAGTATCACGTAAAGTAATCCCCAATTTTAACAATGATCTAATTTTTTATTTTGTCTCAAACAACATGTGAGGCTTTTTTTTTAAACAGTGCTAAAACTCTAGGGAAAAGAATAATGTGGAATTTTACTCACAAAACCTGGGATTATTTAAACTGATGCTTTGGGTTAAATTTTAAACCATGCGCGGCAATCAAATTCTAGCTCTAATAGATAAGAATAGGCACTGCTAAAGTAAATTACTACCTTTTAAAGATTTTTAAAAAGACTTCAACTACTTTGCCTTTTTCTAGGCCCTCAAAAATTGAATTAGAAATTTCAGTACCATCTGAAAACTTGTCTTAGTGTCCCCCAGCCTGCCTTCTGGGGCCTGGGAAAGATAACTGGTTTCGTCTTGTTTTATTCTCTCTGCCCCCACCCTTTTGTCTCAGTCCATCACCCTGGTCCTTCCTGAAAGTCCCTCCCGCAGCACATACATGTGCTCCTTACATTACATGAGCCTGCTCAAGAACACCCATTTCTTCCCCTTCTATCTCTGGCTGATCTGTCTCCACTATTTAAATATCCATCCCCATAACACAAGTCTATTGTGGTGAAGACACTGATCCCACTGTTTACATTTTTTTAAAAAAATAGCTAGGGTACATGTTTTCTCAAGATCTTCTCCAAGGTCTAAAGGTTCTCTGCTTTCAAAATCTATCCTGCCTACGGCAGAAAATAGTCTCAGAGTTTCCTGAAATACTATTTGATAACATGTTCAACACTTCAAAATTGCATCAAAGATGTGGCCAGATTTCTTTCTTGGTCCCTCCCAGGCCTAAATTCTTCAGTCAACAGACCTAATCTCCTGCATACGCCTATAGAAAAATGCTTGGAAAGTTTCAGAAACGGGCTGGGTGACACACAAGTGGTTGAAAAGCAAGAAATTCAACCAACTGCCCATTTGGTCTGTGTAAGCCAACTAAATGATTATATTGATGCTGTCACTGAATTGGTTGGTTGTCTGACTTGACTCAATGGACTAGTTGTCTGGGCATCATTAGCAAGAGCGAACAGATGAGAAGACAGTCATTGAACAGGAAAATATATCCACCCCGACAGCAGAATGCCATGCAACTATTAAGAACATAGTAGCAATATATCCAAGAAATGCTAAAACTATCAGGCAAGCAAAATGCAAATAACCCAGTCTCAAACATGTGGGGTGGAGGAGGGAGAATAGGAGGAATGTAATCAAACTGTGTTTAGCTGTTACAATGAGGTAAGGTGTACACATTACATATTCAGTAAAGTAACCAAGTATTGCCTATGAGAGAAAAAATATATTTAAATAATGTAAATGTGTATATATATATATATATATATATATAAACATATATAGATGTGTATTGCCTATGTAAGAAATATGGAACATATGTAAAATTAACTTTTATTTTAAATCGTAATTGACTCCTCTGGCCAAGGAAACTATTTGGCCCTCAATTTTCCATTTTATTCACCATTTCCTTCCTCCTGCAGACACCTCTTACCTAAGAGGACTATTTATCCTCCAAGTACAAAGGAGTCTGTGGCAGTCTGGGGAGAGGCTAGTGTCCTTCAATTTTGCTTAAACTCCTTTCTCAAGTTGTACATCACCTCTTAGCTCAAAGAAAAAGATGGAAAATCCGTGGGTGGGAGAGCCTGAACACTCACTAATGTGGAAGTGAACCACATACAGGTATTAGATCAGGAAATGTTACTTCTTAGGTTCTACAATAATAATTTCCACATTCCCCACAAGAACACAAAATCCCATTCCTTTATTATTAGGATCATTGTTATTTTTCAATTTGGAAGAAATAAAGATAAACAGCATTTAAAGATAATTATGTATGTGATGAAAAGTAATGTATTATACATATCAATCATGGTGAAGGATGAAATCACTCTTAGGATGAAACTTGTTTCCCAGCATCTTCAGAAGCCAACATCAAAATCTACTTTGCCTTCGTAAAAAATTCACTCACCTCAAACCTTACAACCAGAGTGGTGGAAATAAACTGCCATTCAACAAACATTAATTGAGAACCTACTACACAAGAACCTACTGTTTCTGAGAGAATGTAAAAAAAAAAAATTAAGTTATTTCCTTCAAAGAGTTTACAATCTAATGAGGGAGAAAAAAACACATGCAAGTGACTCCAATACGGAATAGAGTGGATTCCGAGCCACAGGTGAGGCCCAAACAGACAGCAATGAGAATTTACTAAGAAGAGGGAGGAGTCGGCTCCAGAAGAAGATGGCGTTTCAACTTTTCTTAAGAAGTATGTTTTTACAATGTGAACCATGTTCATCGAATCCACTGAACTAACAAAATTTGTAGGTGATTGTGTCTCCTGTTTATTTTAGCTGTATTCTTCTCTTATTGAGTATTAACAAAGTCTGCTATTTTTCTTCTCAACAAGTACTTGTGGCCAATACGAAGAATCTATAGGATTCAACATACAAGTGAGGAGAAGGGCAGTGTCAAGTGGAGAAATGGCAAAGCAGAGGCATAAAGATGGGAATGGAAAAGAATCTTTGGCTGGAGTCCACAGCATGAAAAGTGGCGTATAATACAGCAGAAGGTGAAGTTAAGGGTTAAAAGTGCAGAGTTTGGAATCAGACTGCCCCAGGCTTGAATACTAGTTCTGTCACTAGCTGTGTGACCTTTGGCAAGTTACCGAACTTCTCTCAGTCTCAGGCTCCACATACATGTATAGAATCTACCTCACGGGGCTGTGTGACTATTAAATGATTCAATTAAATGACACATAGTAAGTGGTAATGTTAAAGAAAGAAAGGAAAGGAAAGAGGGAGGAAGAGAGGGAGGGAGGGAGGGAGGAAGGAAGGAAGGCAGGAAGGAAGGAAGGAAAGGAAGGAGAGATTTTGTAAAGCTTGGGCCAGATCACAGAGAGCTTTGAAAATCTGATTCACTTAAATTAATATAACTAAGCAATAAAAGGAAATTAAAAGGAAGATACTGAGTTACAATGGAAAGATGGCTTATTAGAAGAGAAACAATATATCCCTAGTATGCTAAAATGTTATAGTCAGCCCTCCACATCTGCAGAGTTTGGTATCCACAGGGGGTCCTGGGCCAATGCCCCTCAGATACCAAGGGATGACTACTTGTATAACATCACAGCAACATGGTTTTACAATGTGAACCATGTTTCTGAAGCTTCTAAACTAATGAAAACTGTAGGTGATTGTTTTGCCTGTTTATTTTAGCTACGTTCTTCTTTTATTGAGTATTAGCAAAGTCAATTATTTTTGACTTCTCACCAAGTATGGACGCCTGACCTGAAGGCTGCAATGCTGAGCACGCTCCCCAGGCATCCGTCAACGCTTCTCGACTCCTGGCCGCCAGGGAACACGAGAGCAGTGCTGCTCCCATCCGGTGGGCGTGGGCGCGACACCTGCGACCAAAGCAGCTTGGCCGGGGACAGGCAGTCCCCCCGCTCACCCCCCACGGATGAGGGCCACCGTGTGACTACCACAACATGTTACCCCAGCACTTCCTGGTGCCAAAAGGACAGGAAAGTAGCACATCTTTCTTCCCCTGGCCCTTTATCTGCCCTGGTCGTCTCAATAGAGTAGCTTGACTGGCTAAGCAGATACCACAGGCTGGTAGCCCTCCCCTCACCCCCCATACTGACGTTCTCCTCTGTGACGTCCCTCCTCCTCAGCTGTTAAGAGAATACATGAGGTGATCAGTGTGAAATGCTCAATAAACTACAGACAGCCGAGGGATTATTACGTGCTAATTTATATACAAAGCAGTTCCTATGTTTAGGCTCTTTTTTTATTTCCATATGGAAAGAAGAATACCTACACAGTGTTTTGTGCAAATTAACACTGATAATAATGATGACCCACAGCCTCGGCCTTGGCGCCATCTTCCGAGAAACCTCTGCGCCATGAGAGCGAAGGTAAGCAGTCCCTGCCAGTGAGCTGAGGCTGTAAGAACTGGAGATTGTGGGAGGAGACGTGGCAAGGGAAGGCCGCCATCGTTCCGGATCACGGGGTTCTCAAGGGTGCCCAAGAGCTGTTGGGAGAGGAAGGATAGTTTGGGGAGAAGCAGAGGAGGTGGTGGTGGAGGAAGAAGCAAAGGCGCAGGCTGAAGAGCAAAAGAAGAAAGATGGGGCAGAGGTCCAAGTAAACTTGTACACCCATGGAAGCCACGGGAGCAGAAACAAGGGAAGCCAGAGGCCAGGCACGCTGGTACAAGTCGTCGGACTGCATGCCAACTGTCTAGAACTTGTCTCAATGGATCTGGAACATTTATGGCCATTCTGATCGCCTTGACCACCTCTGAGAGACCCATCTTGCTGGTATCAAAACAGTCCCTTTCAGTCCTTTGCCCTGGACTTGTGACATTCTGGACTAGTTCTGTTCTCAGCTGTGGCTGAATGTAACATGTGTACAATAAATCATCTCTTTTGCTGTCTTAGCTGAAGAAAAAAAAAAAAAGCCCACAAATACCTAGCGGCAGCACTGTCCTGGATAATCTGCCAAGTGATTCACATCCATGATTTCATCCGACCCTCAGAACAACCCCATAGGTACAGGTGGTTACAGTACTCTGATTTTAAAGATAAAGAAACAGAAGTCGCAGAAAATGTGGAAGACAGAGCTGGGAATGGAAGATCTGCCTGACCTCCTGGCTCATGGTTTTACCTTTAGGGACTCTGCAGGTGGTAGTACGTCAGTACCACCTGGGGGGGCTTTCAAAAATAGATTCCTGGGCCTCACCCCAGCCTTACAGAATCAAGCCTTTTTAAGTCACACCCATGACTAAGGACCAGCATACTTCAATACTGGTTAAAGCGTGTTAGGTAGATAGCATTACTCAACTAATTGAAGGTATTCTGGGGAATATGGTGAGCCTCAGAGTTTTTATTACTTCAAAGTATAAAAGGCACAGAGTTAATTATTTTAACCTGACCGTAATCCCTACAAGGTGAGAACAATTGATAAATGTTGGGCTGGGCAATGAGGCCCGTAAGGAAGTATTCATTTCTCCCAGGGAGAAGGAAACTGAACTGTTCCTCAATTGGAGCAGGGAAGATGGAACACAATGGACATGTGCCTATGAATCTTCCCATACCTGGCACATGGAAGACACTTAGTAAATACTTGTTAGATAGACAAATGAGGGAAGACTGACTCTCTCCAGCTGGAAGTAATTTCACTCTCCTCTAAATTCCCTGTATTTGATCTGTACCTTTTTTTCATCTTATTTACCACATTCTACCCTGCATTCCTGCTGTTCAAAACCATGTCTCATCTCTACCAGAAGGTAAGCATTCAGGGACCAAACCCCATCTCCTTCTGAGCTAGGTCTCCCCTTCCACCCTGGCACAGGGCACAACAGTGACCCCTAAAAGGGACCCTCAATGCCAAATGAGCATGTTGCTTGATTTCAACTGTGAGCCGATTCACATACGTGGGTCCTGGCTATTCACAAGGCCTACCAAACCGTCCAGCACTGCAACATAATTGTGGATTGCTGGGTCACAGTGGCAGAGAAACCTCTGTATGAAAATCATTAGGAATTTGGTAGACCTCACGGGAGGGCAGGCTTCCGGAAGATGACGGCTCTGGGAGACACAATCCCAAATAACAGATGCTTAAAACTGAAGGGGTTACAGCAACAACAGCAAAAGGCACTTTTCTTTAATTCTGTTCTCCTGATGTGCACTGTAAAAGCCATGTATGTTCCTAAAATTACAACCGTAGTGAGGAACACCCTGAAATATCTAAGATGGTGACACAGACCCAGTAACAAATACTTCCCACAAAAGCGGGCTCATCCCTGGCCAGAGCAACTAAGACAGTGCGTTTAAAAAGTAAAGGCATCCCACCTTCTCCTCACTGCCCCGTCCCACCACTTTAGCCCTTTATTGCTCTTGGGTCTGTGTGGCCCTCCAATGCCTTGTGCTGTGCTGCTTTTTGCTGTTTCACACGCCATTATCCCACCTGATCCTCACGCGATGAGATGGAGGAAGAGCAAAGGTTATCAACCCCATTTCTTGGATGAGATAAGTGAGGCTCAAGGTACACAATATGCATGATATGCCTAAGGGGCCAGAAAGTGGTTGAACACACAGTAGACACTTAATTGCTGAAATGAACAAACAAATGAAAGAAGGCATGAATCTCTCCACCTGGAAGTAATCTCATTGTCTCTAAACGTACCAGAACCTGATTTTAACTTGCTTACAAATCTCTCTGTTCTACATCACACAAACCTAAGAGTTTATGTGCTGCCTAGGGAGCCAAAATTATGGCAGAGGTTGGGTAGGTCCCAAGGAAGAATATGATATTAAAATGTTTTAATAACATCTGCAGAGTCTAGTCTGCACAATTCCACTCAACAGGTAATGGGCTCCTACAGATGGCTGCAGATTTGGTCCCTGAGAAACTCAACCTCGTAGGGATGTCAGGCAGGTAAAGATACACAGCAAGAGTGAAGGCAGAGTTGGAAGCCCTGTAAAGAGGGATTAAGATGCAAATACTGATGGCCTATGCAGGATCTCTCACCTCCGGAAGTCAAAAGGTATTTTATACAAACTGAAAAGGAAAATCCTTCGGAGTTATTTTATCCACTAGAGAAAAAGGCATTTTTTTGAGGAGGAAAAAAATATGCCAATGACTCAAAATGAAGCTGCAGTATTGTTTTGGAATTGCCTTGGGAAACTGGCAAAAGAAAACCCACCTAGGGCGGGACTCTGTCCAGGGGCTCCGCGGCTGCACCGCCTAAAGCCTGGGACCACCCACGGCCAGCGATTGGGGGTGGGGTCCAGTGACCATGCAGGGGACAAGAGTGACACGCAATTTTCAGAAAAAGGGACCAAGTCCATCCAGTCACTGCTGACAACCGGAGAGGCTTCCCAGAGAACTGAGATGAAGTCAGGAGCCCGTGGCCCAGGAAGGAATATGTATTCCTCCGGGATTGAGCAGGACCAGAGGACCTGGCCCGGCTGGGCCCCTCGCAGACGCACCCTTTGTTAATCTCAAAGAGTTCAAAGTCTAACCACGAGTTGAAGATTTGGGTCCCCCTGCCTGGGTCAGCTGGTTTCTCTTACCCTTGCAACTTTAACTGTTCTTTTTTAAAAAGAAAATGTAGAGGGAATGAGACTGAAGTGAAGCTGCCCGGAAAGTTCGGGAGAGGCCCCGGGAGAAAAGCGCTGACGGGGACTAGAAGTCCTCTAAGGTCACTGCACACATCGAACGCGCGCGTGTACACCGCCCACTGCGCGAGCAGCAGCCTGGGGCACCCGGCGGGAGGCGAGTTTGGGAAGCCGAGTTGCGGGATGGGTACGATTCCCCAGCGAAGAAAGCGAAGCGGCTCCAGAGCAGGAACTGGCCCCGGAGATGCCCGAAAGTCCCCATCCGCCGGCGCTGGGGATGGGGAGCAAGGGGGAAGACGCGCCCCAGCGCATCCCCGCGAAGCCCCTGCCGCGGGTACCCACAGCGCGAGCGGGGCCGAGCCCCCCGGGCGGCCCCAGGCTCGGCGGAGCCAAGCAGCGCGCCCAGCCCCAGAGGCGCCCGCGTCCGGAGCCCATCGGTCCGCGGCCCCTTCTTCCCCCGCCCACCGGCCAGCCGGCAGGACGCGCGAGCCGCCGGGCCCGAGTCGAGCCCCCCAGGAGACCGCGCGCCCGCGCCCCCGCCCGCAGCGGACGCAGCCCCGACGTCCCCGCGGCCCCCGCCCGCGCCCACCCGGCGCCGAGCCGCGCCGCCCAGCCCCTCCCCGGGGTCCCCGGCGGCTGCGAGGGTCTCCACGGGCGTTGCCCTGAGTCCCCGGAACCCGGTCGCGCCCTCGGTGGCGGCGGCGGCGCGTCCCTTACCGCGCAGCGGCTCCGTGGGGCTCCAGGGCCTCGCGGCGCACCGGGCATTTTTTTCTGGGAAACTTCTCCCCAGTCCGTAGGGCTGAGCAGCCGGGCAGGAAAAGTGCTCAGCGCCGGGAGGCTGCGACCATCCGGGAACTTCGCTGGGATGTAAACCCTCCCCCTCGGCTCCCCGTCCCCACCCCCCGGCGGCCCTGCCGCATGTGGACGCGCCGCGAGGCAGCCGTCGGCCCTTCGCCCTCCTGTCTGCGCGTCGCGCCCGCGCTGCCTGGTGCCGAGGTTCTGCGCCCCGCGGCCTCGGGACCCTGGAGGAGTGTGGCAGTAGTGGGGCGGTTAGGAGTCTGGGGCTCGTGTGTCGCTCCGTCTCCCTCCCCTGTGTTTGCAGAGGAGCGGGAACTGGAAGGGGTGTCCAGCCGAGGGCACTTTCCCCCAAGGACTGCAAGCTCTCCAGCTTCCCGCTGCCGGGGTTACCCCCCAACCCCGAGGGAAGACCTTTTCTCATCGCCTTCTCCTCTGTTCTCAAAAGAAGGGGCCTGCTTTGAGACACCTTAAATAGAAATTCATCTTAAAAATGAATTTTAAAATGGAGTGGCGCCCACAGAGGCCCAGGGTCCATCCACATCTGTCTTCCTGAACACTGTGTGGGGACAGTAGTGCTACTCCTCTCGTGTCAAGATGCCCGCCCCTCCCCCTCCCCCTACCGCCAGCACGAAGAATCGGCTGGGATTGAATGGTTTTGCTCCTAGTGGGGATGGATTTGTCATCAGCCACCCACATCCTCAAATACGGTGGCATCAACAGCAAACATTTGGAGAAAGCTGAGGCTCTACTCTGTTGCTGGAGCTGTTACTGACCGGCTCTGAAAGCCGCCATTTCCAGGCTCCAAAGAAAAGTTAATACTCACTAATACGACAGAGATGTTAGAACGTGTGCATTTGAAAAGAACAAGTTACGATCGATATAATAACCATTTAATCATACTGTTAAAATATCAAGGCTGTGTATCCCCTTAAATAAAAGCAGAAAAGGTGGGAACATAGGCACTTCAGAATTGATGTCCTAGGCTGAGAAGGTGTTTCATCCTTGACTTTAGGCTGTCTGCTCCTATGCCAGTTCCCATGTGCACACTTGTACCTTGACATGCTCTTAACAGATACAGTAATTCTTCTGGGAAAGAGGTTGGTAACATGGATAAACTTCCCAGTGACAAAATTTGTCCCTAAGTGTACCCATCTTTTAAAGGTTCATTATGTATTTCATCATTCGAAGCTTTTCTTTTTCAACCATTTCTATAGTGATATGCATATGCTTGCTATGTTTTATATAAAATGAAGACCATTGATTTCATATATCAGTATATTATTCCAGACTTGAAAAAAAAAGTCAGTAGCACTTACCACTGTGTATCATGGAAGTTAAGTCCAGGAGCTGGCTCCTATCAGCCCTCTAAGCCTCAACTTCTGCTTCAGTCAAATAGGGATAACAATAGCTCTTACCTCTTAGGATTGTTGTAAGGATTAAGTGTGATAATCCCTCTAAAGATGAGCAGAGTAGCGGCACACAAGTGGAACAGGAATTTTTACTTATCTTTAATTCCCCAAAGCCCAGTAGAGCTCCTGGCAACTTTTAAGGAATTGATTAAATATTGGTTGGGATAAGAACTCTCGAGTGTGTGTCTTTCAAGAATCCATATAAATTTTGCATTTGTACACAAAAAAAGAAAATTAGGAAGATAAAATATATGTCCATTACCATTATTTCATCATTGGAAGCCAAAAATAAATGGTATTCTGAATTGTCTACTGTTTTAAGTCACCCATAAAGTCAGTGATAAGTTGTCCAGAGTGCCCTGGCTCTCTCTCCTCAGAGAGGAGAGTCTCTCAATAAGGTCAAAACCTGAATAGTATTTTATCAGTGGTAATTTTCTAGTTTCAGTGAGTGGGCTATGGTTATGTTAGATGTTAATATTTAGGAAAGCTGAGTGAAGGGTACGTGGAAACACTTTTTACTATTTTCACAACTTAGTTGTAAGTTTCAAATAATTTCAAGTTGAAAAAGTTAAATTTTCGTCTTAAAAAGATCAAAACCTAAAATTCTACAACAGATACCTTCTTCCCTTGGGTGATGTTAAATTATACCTTAAAATTAAGATACTGAGGGAATTCCCTGATGGTCCAGTGGTTAGGACTCTGTGCTTTCACTGCCGAGGGCTAGGGTTCCATCCCTGGTCGGGGAACTAAGATCCCACAAGCCACAAAGCTTGGCTGAAGGGGGAAAAAAAAGATATGAAATGAAGAATGAAATTAGAAGACTTCCCTGGTGGCACAGTGGTTAAGAATCCGCCTGCCAATTCAGGGGACACGGGTTCGAGCCCGGATCGGGGAAGTTCCCATATGCTGCGGAGAGTATCAGAGCTACTATTTTGGGACTCACCCTAACCTCTAAACTAGGCCTGTGGTGTTTTAGAACTTCCCCTCTTATAACAATTATTTGTTTATTGCAATTACTTTTTAAATGCCTGTCTCCTCACCCCTCCCCCAAGACAGTAGTCCCCTTTTGGGGGAGGGACATGTGAAGGCAACTGGTTCACCACAGTACTCCCAACACCTGGCACATTTCTAGTACTCATGACCACTGGGTGAATGAATATACCAAGCATTAAGCTAGGTCCTTTTACATATAGTATCTCATTTAATTCTCAAGGCAAATTAACTGATTAGATATTTGTCACCATTTTACAGATGAGGAAACTGTGACTTAAAGAACTTAGGCAACCTGCCCAAGATCACTCAACTTGTGAACGTCAGAATCCAGATTATTTTGACAGCAACACCCTGACTCTAACTACTATGCATACTGTCCCTTGACCCTACTTCTTGTGTTTGTTCCACCTCTGACCTTCTGCTGGTGCGAATGACCTGAATTGACTAGCATCCAGATTCCTTGGTGCCAAGTAGCAAAAGAAGAAAACTTATTGATCTTTGAACAGACTTATTGGGGTTCAGGTATATCTGGTTAAAGGCTCTATACTGACAAGTGATTTGGGTTCTCTCTTCTGACTTAATGCAGGAGAACATAGAATGTTATGTGGGACAAGAGCACCAGGCTAGGTCAAGGGATGCTGCAGAGAATCAGGGTGTACTTAGTACCATACCTTATTCCAAAAAAACTTAAGACAGTAAGAACTGAATGTGATGAATTTAAACCTTAGTCGAAGATAGCAAATTAATCATCTTCTTTCCTTATTAAAAATATATTCTCATTCTAAATAATTCAGGTATTCCATAAGCATAGGTATAGAAGGCTAAAGACTCCTGCGATCCCATTCTCCAGAGATAACCACTGTAATAGTAGGATATATATTCTTCTCCATATTTTTTCCTATATATCCTTATTTTTTAAAAAAAAATCAACAAATATTTATGAAAAGCCAAATAAATGGGGCCATACTATACATTTTCTTCTGTAATTTGCCTTTCTTTTCCCACTAAATAATCTATTGCATTGTTTTTCTGTTACTATATAACAAACTTCCATAAATTTAGCAGCTTAAAACAACATCCATTTATTATTTCATGGTTCTGTAGGTTAGAAGTCTGGACATGGCATGACTGGGTTCTCTGTTCAAGGCATCACAGGCTGAAATCAAGGTTTCAGCCAGGGCTGAGTACTTCTCTGCAGGCTTTGGGAAAAATCCACCTCCAAGCTCATTCAAATCATTATTAGCAGAAGTAAGTTCCTTATGGTAATAGGACTAGGGTACCCATTTACTTACTGGCTGTCACCAAGTGGCTGCTCTCAGCTCCTAGAGGCCACCTGCATTCTAGCTTCCTCCATCTTCAAAGCCAGCAATGGAGAATTCCCTCACATTGAATCCCTCTCACGCTTTCAGTGTCTTTTACCAGGAAAAGCTCAATCCTTTTTAAAAGCTCAGCTGATTACATTAGGTCCATTGAGCACAATCTCCCTATCTTAGACTCAACTAATTTAGGGCCTTAAGTACATCTACAAAATCCCTTTACAGCAGCTTCTATATTAGTGCTTGATTGAACAACTTGGAGAAAATATGTGTGTACCAGGGAGTAGAAATCTTGGGGCCATCCTAGAATCCTACCTACTGTAGATACATAGGTTTATCTTTCCATTTCCCTAAATATAAATCTACTTCATTCTTTTTAATAGCTATGTAGTCTTTCACTGTATGATGAATCATAATCCAACCAAATCCCCTATTAGCAGACATTTATGTTGCTTCCAGTTATTTGCATTTTAGAAATACGCAATAAAGATTCATGCTCGTAAATGCTGACACACCTGTGTCCTTCTGTAAATTAGTATCCTAGAAGTGGAGGTGCAGAGTGGAAGAGTTTGCACCTTTTGATAGATCCTGCCAAATTGCTATCCAAAACGTGATACTAATTTATACTTTGAATGACAACATTGAAGAATGGAAATAGCTAATTCTTATAAACAATTAAATTCCCTTCATAAACTGTTTCATCAGGAGGCCATAAGTGTAATGGTTAAGCGCACGGACTCTCTGTCAGGTTTTTTGTCTTGACTCTTTGATTTCCTAATTGCATGAGCTGGAGCAGGTGGCTAAGCATTAGTTTCTGTATCTCTAAAGAGAGGATAAAAATGGCATCCCTTTGTATTAGTTATCAGTTGCCGTGTAACAAATTACCTCAAAACTTAATGACTTAAAACAACACACACTTATTATCTCATAATTTCTATAGGTTAGAAATCTGGGTGCAGCTTAGCTGGGTGTTTTGGGTTAGGGTCTCTTGCAAGGATGCCATCATCTCAAGACTTGATTGGAGGAGGATTCACTTTCAAGTTCACTCACTGGCTGTTGGCTAAAGACATTAGTTCGTTACCACATGGGTGTCTCCATAGGTCAGCCCACATCATGGCAACTGTTTTCCCTCAGAATAAGTGAGCAACGGGCAGCACCCAAGATGGAAACCACAGTCTTTTTGTAATCTTGAAAGGGACATCTCATTGCTCTGCCATATTCTAGCCATTAGAAGCAAGTCACTAAATCCAGCCTACACTTGGGGTGAAGGTGTAGTACAAGGGTGTGAATATTAGCAGTCAGGGGTCATTGGAGTCATTAGAGGCTGCCTACCACTCTCATGAAAGTGTTGCGAGGTTCAAATGAGTGAATGCGTGTGAAAGAATACACATGGTGTCTGATTCTCAGCAAAGCACTCGAGAAAAGTTCATTATTCTTGCTGTTACCATCATCATCCTTGTTCATTACTCACACCCATTTTCCTATTTGACCCAGCATCACATCAAGAACAAAAGAATGGCATTTACACCACAGCTGCTGTTTGGACAGTAGAGCAGGCAGTTTCCATCAGGAAACAGAAATCTTCTCAAATGAGGTAATATAGGAAAGCTTAATCAAGGAATTGTTTACAAAGGTGTTTAGGAAAAGGAACAAGGGACGCTGCCATTACTGCCCCCAGGCCTGAAGGGGACAGAATGTGAGAGGGTAGCTTCAGCTCTGGGAGGGGGCTGCTGGCAGGAGTTGTGACCTTCGGATGAAGAATGGTATCAAACCGCGGTGACCCTGGGGTGAGACTGGAGGCATAAGTACCCTGGCTTCTCTCCTCCCAGTGTCACCACCACGTGAACCCAGCCAGGAGCCAGAGGACAAGGAAACCCGCCATGCTGTCCGCACAGGTCAGCCCCCCAGGGCAGGAGGGAGGAATGGAAAATGGCCAGCACGGGCAGGCACAGCTGTTCACTAACCGATGTTTCCCGGGGACCTGACATCATGTCCCTTCACATAAAAGAGGAACTGAAAGGCAGTTAATCCTCAGTGTCCGGCATAGGGGGCAGGAAAGGGTGGTGGCAGGGAGCACAAGTCCAGAGGAGTTTGATCCAATTGCTGGTTTCTGGTGCGCCTACAGGAGCAGTGAGGAAGGTACAAGGATTGAAACTCATAACTGGCAGGCAGGTCCCGAGTAAGTGTCTCAGGAAGATCATGTGGGCTGTAGGTTTTTTTTTTTTTTTAAATTATTAGCACCTTTGTAATTATTATTTATTTATTTATTTATTTTTTGGCTGTTTTGGGTCTTCGTTTCTGTGCGAGGGCTTCCTCTAGTTGCGGCAAGCGGGGGCCACTCTTCATCGCAGTGCGCGGGCCTCTCACTATCGTGGCCTCTCTTGTTGCGGAGCACAGGCTCTAGACGCACAGGCTCAGTAGTTGTGGCTCACGGGCCCAGTTGCTCCGCGGCATGTGGGATCTTCCCAGACCAGGGCTCGAACCCGTGTCCCCTGCATTGGCAGGCAGATTCTCAACCACTGCGCCACCAGGGAAGCCCGGCTGTAGGTTTTATTTATGTAGGGAATGGACTTAATGACATGAAAGGCGTTTGTTCTGGTGACTCTGATGGATGATTAAGCCTTGCTTCATTGGTCAGGTGCCAGGGCAGGTACCTGCGAAGACCTTAGGGGCTTCCAAAGGCACAAGGTTTTCCAAATGTCCTCCTCCTGTAACAAGGATCCAGGTGCCTAACTTCAGTGAGATGAGGCGGCACAACTGGAGGACCAGGGAGAAGTGGACCCTTAATAGCATAACCAGGAAGTGGGGTGACCCCCAGGACTCAGAGTGGGCCTTTTTCTTCCCAGTCTCAGCATTCACAGGGAATCCCTGTGGAAGTGTAGCCGTGCTGGGATGGTTATTCCATGCTATACACCTGCAGAAGTGGAGGATGCCGGAAGGGGGCAGGGAAGGCTGAATTTGTTTACTTTATTTATTGTGGCAAATTGATATTCACTTAAAAAAAACACTTTATGAAGATGCTGTTAAAATATGATTGATCTGGAAGACAACCCTTTAAAAGGTGAGGAGGGCACTTGCTAAAATATCCCAACGGTATTTTGAAGAATGATAATGTGTCACGGACCCAGGCAAGTGATGAACTCAACCTTCTGCAGTAGGTTTTAGAAATTACAAAAGTTAAATATACGTAAAAATATAAAACATATCAAAATAGTGATAATAAAATTAAACAGTAGAATTTATGAGATGGGGTTGACTGAAAATCTGTAATTTGAGAAGACATTATCTGTGTGAAAGTACTTAAAGATGTTACTAAACCTAAAACTTTTTAAAACTTCAAGTGTGTGTACTCCTTTTTTTTCAAAAAAGGCAAGTGTTCTAAATTTGCTCTTCTTTTCTGTGATGATAAATGGTAGTTAGCAGTGTGCTACCTATTTAATAGTTTAGAAAAAAATAAGTTCTCTTAATCTATCCCTTTAATGTAAAGTGACATTTTAATGATGTGAGAGAAACAGCCTTTGAAAAGAAATTTGTACTCTAGAAAGTATTTTTGAAAAGAGGTATTTAGAAGTATTTCTGTCATCCTATGGTGTTGTTTTTTAAAAAAATCAAGTATATTATCTATAAAAACCCTTATATCTATTTACTTTGAAAACTTGGAGAAGAATTTTAGATCTGCTTAAAAATCTTCCTATCAACGTATTTTAGAAGAGAGGCAGACAGCTGAGCCCTTTGTTAAACTTGTAAAATGCATCAGATTCTAATAACCGTTCAAGAATAAATTATTGACTGCAGGGAACGGAGGAATTTACCAGCTGATTTCAATAGAGACCTTTACATAACAGGTGAGCGGGACTGAAAAAATTACCGTGATTTCCTAAGTGCACCCAGTTCTGCTCTCCCTCGTCGGCAGCAGGTAACCGCTGGGAGGCCGCTTCTGCTACGCCAACCGCATGGTTCAAAAGCAAGTAGTGTACTTGGAATGGGACCTCCAAATCCAATCTTATCACAAAGGGTTAAACCGAGGTTGTAAAAAATAATGGAGCACTAAGAAGATCTATGGTTGCCAGGGGCTGGGGGCAGGGAAGAGGGATGAATAGGCGGAGCACAGGGAACTTTTAGGGCAATGAAATGACTCTGTATGATACTGTCACGGTGGGTCGTGTCGTTATGCATTCATCAAAGCCCATAAAATGTACAACACAAAGAGTGAACTCTAATGCCAACTACAGACTTTAGTTAATAATAATATATATCAATATTGGCTCATTGTAGTGAGGTGGATGGAGTTAGAGTCTGTCATACAGAGTGAAGTAAGTCAGAAAGAGAAAAACAAATACAGTATGCTAACACATATATATGGAATCTAAGGGGAAAAAAAAAAGGTCATGAAGAACCTAGTGGCAAGACGGGAATAAAGACACAGACCTACTAGAGAATGGAACTGAGGATATGGGGAGGGGGAAGGGTAAGATGTGACAAAGTGAGAGAGTGGCATGGACATATATACACTACCAAATGTAAAATAGATATAGCTAGTGGGAAGCAACCGCATAGCACAGGGAGATCAGCTCGGTGCTTTGTGACCACCTAGAGGGGTGGGATAGGGAGGGTAGGAGGGAGGGAGATGCAAGAGGGAAGAGATATGGGAACATATGTATATGTATAACTGATTCACTTTGTTATAAAGCAGAAACTAACACACCATTGTAAAGCAATTATACTCCAATAAAGATGTTAAAAAAAAAACAATTAGGGCTTCCCTGGTGGCGCAGTGGTTAAGAATCCGCATGTCAATGCAGGGGACACGAGTTCAAACCCTGGTCTGGGAAGATCCCACATGCCGCGGAGCAACTGGGCCCGAGAGCTACAATTACTGAGCCTGTGCATCTGGAGCCTGTGCTCCGCAACAAGAGAGGCCGCGATAGTGAGAGGCCCGCGCGCTGCGATGAGGAGTAGTCCCCACTCGCCACAACTAGAGAAAGCCCTCGCACAGAAACGAAGACACAACACAGCCATAAATAAATAAATTAATTAATTTTTTAAAAAAGTTAAAAAATATATATATTGGCTCATTGTTTTATAACATATGTACCACACTAATATGAGCTGTTATTAATCTGGGAAACTGGGGAGAGGAGGGTTCTGAGTGGGTATATGGGAACTCTTTGTATTTTCTGCTCAATTTTTCTGTAAATCTAAAACTACCCCTCAAAATAGTCTATTAATTTTTAAAAAATGAAACATATTCAATTATAGTCCTCTTAGAAAGAATATTTTTGTTGCATTTTTAAAGTGAGAGCAAAAATTTTGTACCATTAATAAATAAAACACTTAAAAATACTGTTTACCTCTAACTCATTCACTTTAATTTATACTTTTGTGTATGTTTAATAATGTACACAATGGAGTATCACAGTAACACCTGATTATAATCTGTAAGTCATCATCAGTCTATGGCGGGGAGTTGCACCCTCAAACATTTTTGTTGATACTATGCACATTCAAAATGTTTGTTGGTCTCTGGACTAACGCTTTCCCACGGAGAAGGTCAGCTTCACCTGGCTCAGTGAGTGTCTGGCGGTGGCTTGGTAAGCACTCTTGGAAGATGGTGCTGGAGGATGAACTACCGAAGCTGCCTTCCTGGGGCCGCGGTGGTACCAGCCAGGCAGCCTGCAGGGGGGGTGTCCCGCAGAGCAGCAGTCAGGATTAGGGGCTGAGGGGCTTGGTTTATGTGGAGAACATCAAAGAACCAGAATTTCATGACTTGACCAAGTGACAGGCAGGCCAGGGAGGCTGGTGTGGAGCGCTGGAAGAGCCAGGTCCTCTGGCAGGAGGGGAAGATAAGACTGGCTTACGTGGGCTATTCATCAATGAGGTCAGTCACGGTGGTCATGGGGAGGCCCAGCAAAACTTTCAAATGGATAGATTCCATCGGCAAGTCCAGTTCTGGCAGCACGGTGGGGCCTGTCAAACCCGTAGTCATAACTTGGTATCAAGAGTCACTGGAGTGATCAGCCCCTGCGGGCTGGACTCGAGAGATTGGACTTGGAGGGGCTGATGCGGCCAGTGTGGCCGCTGGAGCCAGTGAGGGCTGAGGGGTCAGTGGGGCAGGCTGGGCTAGCCAGCTCGGCTTTCCCTTCAGCTGGGAAGAAGGAAGCAGCTCCCACTTCCTTACTCATCACAGAATCGAATTAGGAAATGAAACGGCCACTTCCTGGCCTGTAGAGAGAAAGAGCTCCTTGGCCATCTGCCAACTAGAGGAAACCCCAAATTCAGCCTCTCCCCAATCCCTGAAGCCCCGAGTTCCTCTGAGACGGTGCCCCGTCAGGTACAGCAGTGGTTGCACACGTCTTCTGACAGCAGAACTCTTTCTTTATGCACAACACCAAACATATAAAGCCAGCCAAGGCCGAGCTGCCCTGGTGGAAGGGCAGGGGAGCTGCAGGGTGGGAGCTCAGACGTCTGTCCATGCTTGGTTTCCAAAATGAACCCTGAGGCGCAATTTGAGAACCAGTGCCTACAGAAGCAAGTCCAAGCCCCTTGACGTTCCTTCTATTTTACTTTCCAGTCTTGTCCTTGGCCACTCCTTGCTTTACGTTTTATGCCTCAAAGTACGGCATTGCTCCCACACATCTGAGCTGTTTCATGCCTCTGTGCTTTGGCTCATGCTGTTCCTTCTGCTTGGAATGCCTTTCCACTGGCTGCCTCTGGCCCAGTCTTCAGAATTCACCTGTGATAGCATCTCCTTTGATAAGGTCTCTGGGCTCCCATAGTGCCCTTGAGATGTCTACATCTGAAAAGTTATCTCTTCCTACTGTATCTGTATCTGTTACCCTTACTAAACTGTAAACTTCCCAAGTGCAGGAATCGTTTGAATCTCTGAGTCCTCCATTCCCATTCCCAGCACTTGGAATAATTGATACAATTTTTTTTTTTTAATTTATTCTTTGGCTGCGTTGGGTCTTCGTTGCTGCGTGTGGGCTTTCTCTAGTTGCGGTGAGCGGGGGCTACTCTTCATTGCGGTGCATGGGCTTCTCATTGCGGTGGCTTCTCTTGTTGCGGAGCACGGGCTCTAGGCACGCAGGCTTCAGTAGCTGCAGCACATGGGCTCAGTAGTTGTGGCTCGCAGGCTCTAGAGCGCACGCTCAGTAGTTGTGGTGCATGGGCTTAGTTGCTCCAAGGCATGTGGGATCTTCCCAGACCAGGGATCGAACCCGTGTCCCCTGCATTGGCAGGCGGATTCATAACCACTGTGCCACCAGGGAAGTCCCGATACAATTGTTTAAACATTATCAGTCATCAGTTTAGAATGCAGTTTAGAAAGGAGTCACCAGTCTCCTTTCTGGAAAGCAAGTTGGAGAAGAGAGTGTGTAATAAAGAAGGGAGGGAGGGGCACAGTACCTGAAAGCAGAGGGGAGAGGAGCTGAGGACTGAGGGGCTGGAGGGAAAACAACCACGTCCTGTGGATTTTTGCATAAAGTCACTGAAAGTTTACATCAGGTCTTGGGCCTGACTTACCTGGCACCAGTGCTGCCAATTAAACCTGGTAATAAGTAACTCTGGGAAAATGCACCCTTGTCTGCAAGAGAAGGGACTTTCCAGGAGTTCTGGAGGCTTTTGATTACTTCCCCAAGATGCTGCAGGCCTCCAGGGATTCTAACCAGCATAATGGATTTTTTTAAGAAAATGGAGACAGCTGAGCAAGGAAAGTTCGTTCAAGTCCCAGGGGGATGATAATGGTTTGGTTTAGGACTCCTTCAGATCTGTCTGAAGGAAGAAATCTCTTACTGGAATTGTTTGTTCATGGTTAGGGAGGGGGAGAGGGAAAAGGCATTGGATTTTGTATTATGAGAACCAGATGGATCCCAGGCCCTGCTTTAAGATATTGAACAATCTCTCCATATATAGAATGAGCTAGCAATACTCCTCTTTCCCTGCTTCCCAGGTGCGCTGCAAGAACAAATGCGGCCAGCACTGCCACTCACTGGCTTTGTGACCTTGGGCAAGTTCTTTAAACTGTGCACCTCGGTTTCCTCATGTGTCAAATGGGACACTACTTCCTTTGATCAATGAGATAATCCACAGAAAGCTCTTAATACAGGGCCTGATATAGAGTAAGCACTCAATAAAAATTAGCTGAAGTTATTGCTAACACCCTGAGCCATTTGGACAAGTTTAATTGATGATAAAAAGGCAGCTGAGCTACCAAAAGGCGAGACAGCGTAAAACTGACCCGTGCGTCAGCAGCAGCAGCATGGGGTGGGGGGGAGCTTGTTAGCAATGCAGAGTTTGGGGCCACAGCACCAGCCCTAGTGAGTTTAACAAGGTCCCCAGGTGATTCATATTCAAGTTAAAGTTCAGGAAGCAAGAACGTAGAAGCACTGACATATCTACCACTTAACTCTCTAGGTCACTTTGGGCAGGTTCCTTAATCTCCCCGTGCTTCTTTTGTCATCTACAAAACCCTGGCTCACAGGGCCGAGGTGGTGGTTAAATGACGTAATCTGTGCCAAGTATCTAGGGTGGCGTCTGCACGTGCTAAGCGCCCTTCAGGATTTGCTGCTCTGCTCGCCAGCCCCACCCCACCCCCGCCCCTGCCCAGGAGGCTTTGCTGCTCGGTTTTCCAGCCCTGCCCCCAACCGCAAGAGCCTTGCACCTGGGGCTATGATTCAGCAGGAACCAGACGGTCGGGTTCACGTCCTGGCTCCCCAACCTGGAGAAAGGTCTGCCTGTGTGACCTGGACAGCCACCTGTCTGTTCCAAGTCTCAGTGTTCCCTCTGTTAAAATTGGGCCGGTGACTGTGCCTAGCTCTCGGGGATGCTGGAGCGTTGAGGGAGATGTGCAGCAAAGGCCGGGCCGAGGCTCGCGCTCGGTTTTATCGATGGACACGTACTGATTGGAGTCCACGCTGCAGGCTCAAGCGTGTCCCTGACCCACTGGAGCGCTGTGCCTCTTGCTGCCCAACCAACGGGTGCAGAAACTCCCTGGGTACCAGGGACGACAGGACCCAAACCCTTCCAGGCAAAGGAGAGAGAGAGGGCAGGCTGGGCCAGGTGAGTAAACCAGCCTGACCCCTCCCCAGGCGACTCACCTGGATTCCCCCCTAGCCCCTAAGCCCGTGAGGGTGGGGCTCAGCGGCAAGTTTGGGGAGCGTCTAGCGTTTTGCCTCCACATAATGAGTGTATGTGCTAGGTGTACTGTGTGGATAAAGAATAGAAGAATCCTGAAGGTATAAACATGATGACCAGACGGGAGACTCATCCCCGTCTCTGTCTGTTCTGGGCCTGCCAACCTGCGCTGTTAGGATTGAAGGAAAGGCCAGTATGTCATCCCATCTCATCGTTGTCTCTAACACCTTGTTTTCACAGTTCCTCTCAGTGACTCTGGTGTCACCACAAGAAGTGTGTCCTTTTAAGGTATGAACCTGAAACTCCAGTGGGCTTCTCTGAAGTGAGTGGAGAGCTTTTCACCTACTTCAGTTAAATTGGCAGTGGGGATCGCATTGCTTGGAGAAGAATCTTGCACAATGAACGTGAGAACAGGTTTTTTTTGTCTGTTTTTGTTTTTTATTATATTGAAGTATAGTTGATTTACAATATTGTGTTAGTTTCTGGTGTACAGCAAAATGATTCAGTTATACATACATGTATATCTATTCTTTTTCAGATTCTTTTCCATTATAGGTTTTTACAAGATATTGAAAATAGTTTCCTGTGCTATACAGTAAATCCTTGTTGTTTATCCATTTTACATATAGTAGTGTGTATCTGTTAATCCCTAACTCCTAATTTATCCCTCCCCCCTTTTTCCCCTTTGGTAATACATGTTTGTTTTCTATGTCTGTGAGTCTATTTCTGTTTTGTAAATAAGTTCATCTGTATCATTTTTTTTAGATTTCACATATAAGCGATATCATATGATATTTGTCTTTCTCTTTCTGACTTCACTTAGCATGATAATCTTTAGGTCCATCAGGGTTGCTGCAAATGACATTATTTCATTCTTTTTTATGGCTGAATAATATTCCATTTTGTGTGTGTGTGTGTGTGTGTGTGTGTGTGTGTGTGTGTGTGTATGTATATATACAGACATGCATGGTGTACATAGCATGTATGTAGTAAAATGAATTATTTTTAGTACTGACATAGCACTGTAGTTTTGTGAATGTCTTATATCTTTTTTCAGGGAATAGTTTATATAGAATTTCAGCCTTGGGTGCTGGCGGTGAAGCGTAGTACTTCTTCCTTGAGTCTTGGGGAGATGTGCTGTTCTCCATTTTCCGGTTTACAGGACTGGGGTAGTGCGTTATACTACAAAGACTCTTCATTTCAGGAGCTTGTTTTCAATGAGACTAATTATTGGTATTAATACTAGAATTAAAAGAAAGTATAGGATAGATGCAAGCTGTCCAACAGCCATATATGGGTACTCCACAGGCTGTCCTCCGATTCATGTTAGTGTCAGTAAGTCTGCCACTAATACTCAGAACGAGAATTGACTGAAGGGCTGAAATATTATGCTTCGTTGTTTAGATGTATGGAGTATTGGAATGAATGCCAGGATTAGGATTGAGAGCAGCAGGGCTAAGACCCCTCCTAGTTTGTTGGGGATTGATCGTAGAATTGCATATGCGAATAGAAAGTATCATTCTGGTTTGATGCGTGGTGGCATGCTGAGTGGGTTTGCAGGGGTGTAGTTGTCGGGATCTCCTAACAGGTCGGGTGAGAATAGCGCTAGTATTAGTGAGGCTAAGATTAATAGTAAAGTGCCCAAAATGTATTTTGTAAATGTATATATTTAATTGTATAATAGGGGTGGAATGGGATTTTGTCTGGATCGGATGGAATTCCTGTGGGGTTGTTGGATCCTGTTTCATAGAGGAATAATAGGTGAACGGCCGCTAGTGCTGTGATGATGAACGGGAGAATGAAGTAGAAGGCAGAGAATCTGCCTTTTATCTACGGAAAAACCACCTCAGATTCATTCGACAAGGGTGGTGCCAATATATGGGATTGCTGAAAGTAGGTTTGTGATAACAGTTGCGCCTCAGAATGATGTTTGTCCTCAGGGTAAGACGTAGCCTATGAATGCGGTGGCTATGACTATAAGTAGCAGGATAATTCCAATGTTTCATGTTTCCTGAAAGGCGTAGGATCCATATATAGGCCGCATCCTACGTGGGCATAAAAGCAAATAAAAAACACGGAAGCTCCATTTGCGTGTATGTACAGGATGATTCAGCTGTAGTTGACGTCTCGGCAAATATGTGTTACTGATGAGAAGGCAGTTGTTGTGTCTGGTGTGTAGTGTATTGCCAAGAATAGGCCTGTCAGGACTTGTAGGATTAGGCAGATGCCTAGTAAGGAGCCAAAGTTTCATCATGAGGAGATATTTGATGGGGTGGGGAGGTCAATGAATGTGTTGTTGAGAATTTTTATGAGCAGGTGGGTTTTTCAGGTGTTGGTCATTGGTGTTCTTGTAGTTGAATGGCAACAATGATTTTTCATGTCATTGGTCATGGTTGAAGTCCATGTGAGAATAATGATGACATATTGTATTTATTTTAAGCATTATTTTTGTGATTAGTTTTGTGGGGTTTCTTCAAAACCTTCTCCTATTTATGTCGGTCTAGGGTTGATTGTGGGTGGTAGTGTTGGGTGTGGGATTGTGTTAAATTTTGGCAGTTCATTTCTAGGTTTAATGGTGTTTCTGATTTATTTAGGGGGAATATTGGTTTGTGTTTGGTTATACAATGGCTATGGCCACCGAACAGTGCCCTGAGGTTTGGGTTTCTAATAAGGTTGTACTGGGAGCATTTCTTTTAGGGTTGGTAGTAGAGTTTTTAATGGTACTTTATATTTTGAAGGATGAGGATGTGGAGATTGTGTTTGAGTTTAATGGGCTGGGAGATTGAGTTATTTATGTTACTGGTGATTCTGGGTTTTTCAGTGAAGAGGCTATGGGAATTGCAGCATTATATAGTTATGATACTTGGTTGGTGATTGTTACGGGTTGGTCATTATTTATTGGTGTTGTGGTTATTATGGAGATTACTCGGGGTAATTAAATAGGAGTATGCTGAGGGTGATAGTAATGAGGAATGATAAAAAGTAGAGCTTGATAAGGCCTTTTTGATTTGAGACTAATGTGGAAGATTTTAGTTGAATGAAAGCTGTAGTCTTTGGTAGGATGGTTTCTAGTCAGATTAAGTTTAGTAAGGAGGTTGCTAATTTTTGGCTTATTAATAGATTTAGATGGGGAGGTAGGTGGTGTATGATGGTGGGGAAGTATCCTAAGAGAGTGGAGAACTTGGAGGAGTCTGACGGGTATATATATTTTAAGTTTTGTGTGTTAAGGTTGATTTTGAATGCTAGTACAAAGCCCAAGGTTGTTACTACAAGGGCTGTCAATTTTAAATGTAGGGGTATGGTTATTAGGGGGATGGTTGTTGGAGGAATGGTGTTGGAGATGAGGAAGCCAGCAAAAATACTTCCGATAAATAGGCTCTTGATGGAGTTGATTAAGAGGGGGTTGTCTCTGAAGGAGAGAAGCGGGGCTGTCCTAGTAGTGCAAAGAAGATAATGCGAGTGCTATAGATGGCCGTGAGGGAGGTAACGGTTAGAGTTATTAAGAGGGCTCAGGAGTTGGTACAAGACGTAGCGGCAGTTTCGATAATTAGGTCTTTAGAGTAAAATCCGGTGAGAAAAGGTATTCCTGTTAGTGCTAGGCATCCAATGATAAGGGCTGTTGCAGGGAAGGGTAAGGTCTTGAATAACCCTCCTACTTTTCGAATGTGCTGCTCGCTGTCTAGGTTGTGAATGATAGACCCAGAGCATAGGAACAATATGGCTTCAAAGAAAGCGTGTGTGCAAATGTGTAAAAATGCTAGATGAGGTTGGTTGAGGCCAATCGTTACTATAATTAAACCTAGTTGGCTGGAGGTAGAGAAGGCAATCATTTTTTTAATATCGTTTTGGGTGAGGGCGCAGATAGCTGTAAAAAGGGTGGTAAGGGGTCCTAGGCAGAGCATTATTGTTTGAATGAGTTTGTAGTTTTCTATTAAAGGGTAAAATCGGATAAGTAGGAAAACTCCTGCTACAACCATTGTGCCTGAGTGGAGTAGGGCCGAGACTGGGGTAGGACCTTCTATTGCTGAAGGGAGTGAGGGGTGAAGTCCAAATTGGGCTGATTTTCCAGCTGCAGCTAGTACGAGTCCTGTGAGGGGTAAGTTTAAAGAGTTTTGGCTGAGCATGAAAATTTGTTGTAGGTCTCATGCATTTGTGTTAGATAAAAATCATGCCATTGATATGATGAATCCAACATCTCCCATGCGGTTATATAAAATTGCTTGAAGAGCAGCTGTGTTTGCGTCTGCTCGCCCGTGCTGTCATCCGATAAGCAGGAAAGATATGATTCCTACTCCTCATCCAATAAAAAGTTGGAAGAGGTTGTTGGCTGTAACAAAGATTAGTATAGTGATAAGGAAGAGGAGTAAATATTTGAAGAATTGGTTGATACAAGGGTCGGAGTGTATGTTATCATATTGAGAATTCTGTAATGGATCATGTGATGAACAATGCTACTGGTATGAATATGATTGAGAAATAGTCTATTTTGAAGCTAAGTATTAGTTTGAGGGTTTGGATGGTAATTCAGTGTCAGTTTGAGATGAATATTTCTTGGCCTGTGTGAAGGAATATTATTGTTGGGATTAGACTAGTAATGAAAGCACAGGAGACAGTATTTTTTACATATGACGGGTATTTGTTAATTTTGTAGAAGTTTGTGCTAGTTATCATGATTGGAATAATTAGTATTAGTAATGTAATTAGGGCAAAAGAAGAGAATAGGTTTATTACTTTTATTTGGAGTTGCACCAATTCTTTGGCTCCTAAGACCAATAGAGAACTACTATCCTTTAAAAGTTTGAAAAAGCCATACTATTAGGTATGGGGACATGAATTAGCAGTTCTTGCAATACTTTTTTGGTAAATAAGAAGTCTTAGTCTTCTGTTGCTAGATTCACAATCTAGTGTTTTTTTTAAACTATATCTACAGTACAGGGGACCAAGATGATCTTGGGGTTTAGTGATAGGAGTAGAAGTGGAAAGATATGTAGGGTTATAAGAGCATGTTCTCGTGTGAAGGAGGGTATAATGTTGTTGACACGGTGTGTATGTTTGCCGCGTTGTGTTATGATTAGTATATACATGGAGTACAGGGTTGTAATTACAATATTGGTTCCTATTAGGATAATAGTGAGATTTGATCATGAGAAAGTTGACATGACTACGAACAATTCTCCGATTAGGTTAATGGTAGGGGGTAGGGCGAGGTTTGTTAGGCTTGCTAGTAGTCATCAAGTGGCTATTAGTGGGAGAAGAATTTGTAGGCCTCTGGCCAAGATTATGATTCGACTATGAATTCGCTCGTAATTTGAGCTTGCTAGGCAAAATAACATAGATGATGTGAGGCCAAGAGCAATTATTAGGGTGGTAGCCCCTATATAACTTCAAGGGGTCTGAATAAGGATAGCTGCGATAATGAGTGCTATGTGGCTGACTGAGGAGTAGGCGATGAGTGATTTTAGGTCTGTTTGACGTAGGCAGATAGAGCTAGTTATGATTATTCCTCATAAGGAAAGCATAAGGAAAGAGTATGCTATATATTTTGTTAGAGGGTTAAATATTGATGTGATTCGCAGCATGCCGTAACCCCCGAGCTTTAGTAGTATGGCTGCAAGGACTATGGAGCCTGCGATAGGGGCTTCTACGTGTGCTTTGGGTAGTCAAAGGTGGAGGCTGTAGAGGGTCATTTTTACTATAAATGCTATCATGCAGGCTAATCACAGAAAGACATTGGACCAGGAGGTGGGTAGTGGTTGGGTTTAATATTGGAGTAATAGGAAATTTAAGGAGTCTATAATGTTTTGTAAATATGTTAATGCCACTAATAATGGAAGTGATCCAGTTAGTGTATAGAATAGAAAGTAGAGTCCTGCATTAAGTCGTTCTGTTTGGTTACCTCAGCGGGTAATGATAATAAGGGTGGGGATTAGTGTGGCTTCAAATATAATGTAAAATAGGATTAGTTCTGTGGCAGTAAATGTTATGGTTAGAAGTGTTTGTAACATGATTAGTATTGTGAGGTAAAGTTTTTTTTCGGATTAGTGGTTCTTTGAGTAGGTGGGATTGGCTAGCCATTAATATTAGGGGGAGGAGTCATACTGTTAGGATCAGTAGCGGTGTGGAAAGGGAGTCGAGAAGAATGTTAATGAGTAGTTGAGGCTATTGTTGAACTGATTAAGAAGAAGTAGGCTTGTGAAGCTAATTAATAGGCTGTGGGTTGTGGAGTTGATTCAGATCATGTTGTTTTTTGATAGTCAGGTCAAGGGTATTAGTATGATTGTGGGGATGATAAATTTTAGCATTGGAGAAGGTTGAGGTTTTGTACATAATCAGTCCCATATGTATTCGATATTATTACTAATAAGGCTAATCCAAGAGCTGCTTCGCAAGCTGCGAATACCAGTAGGATGATTGGTATTATGCTGGCTAAGGTGAAGTGTGAGTTTAAGATTGTTAGGGCTGCTAGGATAAACAATGATAATATTATACCTTGTAAGCAAAGTAGTGAGGATATTAGATGGGATCGGTATATTAGTAAACCTATAAGGGATATGGTGAAGGTTATTATAATGTTTATATGTACTAGAGACACTTGGTAGTTATGAGTTTAATCACAATCTAATGAGTCGAAATCACTTGTTTTATTTTAAACTAAATACCATGTTCAGTCCACTTCAAGCCCTTTTGAGTTCACTCATAGGCCAGGCTGGTTGCTAGTAGTGAAATTATAAACAGGGCTACGATAAGTATTGTTTCTAGGTTGTTTGTTTGGGTTGCTCAGGGGAGGGGTAGTAGGAGGGCAATTTCTAGGTCGAAGAGAAGGAAGGTGATTGCTACTAGGAAGAATTTTATAGAAAAGGGTAGGCGGGCGGATCCTATAGGGTCAAACCCACATTCGTAGGGGCTTGTTTTTTCTGCGTAGATGTTTAGTTGAGGAAGTCAGAAGGCAATAAGTACGAGTAGTGAGGCTAGTATTGTGTTTGTTAATAGGGTCAATATTAGGTTTATTGTTCTTTTTCGGGGTGTACCGAAACGAACTGATTGGAAGTCAGTTGTACTAATTAATACTAAAAGAACTATGAGCCTCATAGATAAATAGATACATAAAGAAATAGTCATACAACATCTACAAAATGTCAGTATCAAGCAGCATCTTCGAAGCCGAAGTGGTTGGATATGAAGTGGAATTTTAGTTGGCGTAGGAAACAATAAGAAAGGTGGATCCAATAATTACATGTAATCCATGGAAGCCTGTGGCTACGAAGAAAGTTGACCCATAGACCCTGTCTGAGATTGTAAAAGGGGTTTCATATATATATATATATATATATATATATATATATATATATATACACATACCACATCTTCTTTATCCATTCATCTGTCGATGGACACTTAGGTTGCTTCCGTGTCTTGGTTATTGTAAATAATGCTGCTATGAACATTGGGGTGCATGTATCTTTCCAAATTAGAGTTTTTTTCTAATATATGCTGAGGAGTGGGATTGCTGGGTAATATGGTAGCTCTATTTTTAGTTTAAAGAACCTTCATACTGTTCTCCATAGTGGCTGTATCAATTTACATTCCCACCAACAGTGTAGGAGGGTTCCCTTTTCTCCACACCCTCTCCAGCATTTATTATTTGTGGTCTTTTTGATGATGGCCATTCTGACTAGTGTGAAGTGATGCCTCATTGTGGTTTTGATTTGCATTTCTCTAATAATTAGCAATGTTGAGCACCTTTTCATGTGCCTGTTGGCCACCTGTATGTCTTCTTTGGAGAAACGTCTATTTAGATCTTCTGTAGGTGGGCACAGTTTTGATTCCAAGTCCAGAAGGGACTAAGGGAGTAAGCCCTGTGGAAGTTGGGACTTCTTCACCAGCTCCACGGCCTCCCTCCCAATAGGGGCAGCGTCTGCCCAGAGAAGGGCCTTGAGTGGGCAGGCAGGCTGGGCCAGAATCCTGGCACTGCTACTTCCTCGCTTCCTGCATGACGTTAGGCTAATTATTTCTTTCTCCTGAAAATCAATTGACTTGTCTGCAAAATGAAGGTAATAAAACGTCCTTGTGTAGCATTGTCATGGGAATGAAAATGGAGCATACTTTATAAGGATCCAAAGTGAAACACTTGAGAGCGTGAATGGGGCGTTATTAGTAATTCCACAGGAGCCCGCCTAGCGGCACTGTCCCTGTCAAAGTGGCGCATGTGGTCTCCTTAATTAAAGGGCACATGCTAGGTGCTCAGTGAGTGGTAGGTCACTTCTATCGTTACATCTACTTAAGACAGGATTGCCAGATTAGCAAAGAAAGGTTGTGTCACAGGGCCCAGCAGTAAGGTGAGAATTACGGGGTTAGAGATAAAGCAAATGTAGCCAAGATTCAATTCATGAATCACTGGGATTATTGCACACAATTAGCATGAAACACAGGTTAGTCAAAGTAGGGAGGAAGAGAGGGTGGATAATAAATCACTCCCAGGAGAAGTTTGGGAAGGAGGCGTCTAACACAGGCAGTGGTCTCTGGTCCAGCAACAGGTCTTGCGACAAGCGTGAATAGAAAGTCACCCTCTGCTCTGACAGGGCCTCCGGTGTCCCTGGATCAGCTCTCAGCAGTGTGGAGCTGGGTTCTCCAGTGAAGAGCCTTCAAGTCCCTGGACTCAGTGGTCCCATGTTAAGGAGTCTGCCAGAAGCGAATAAGGCTGCGCCCCAGGGGGTCTTGTCTCTATCAGTTGCTCCTCCTGTTCCAGTGAAGTTTTTCCGAGGACATTACCAAACAATTTCCTTATCTAAAGTAACACTTAATTTATCACACGGAGACACCACAGTCCTATACCGGATGTTCCAAAACAACTAATTTGGAAGTTCGTGTTGGCCACTGCAATTCCATCTTGAATTACTTAACACAGCTTAAATCCTATGAGTTTCACACCAGATGAGTAGGAATCATGACATGAAAGAAATCACATCATAACACAGGGTCTGAAATATTGCCTGGAACGTACTTGTAATAAAAAATTAGTTGTTGTTTATCTGAAATTCAAATTTAACTGGTTAATACTGTACCTTATCTGGCAACTCTTGTTTAAGAGCCTCAGGTCACAGGGACTTAAGTTATAAAAGTAAAACTCTGTTACAGCCAATGCCATGAAGAGGGATTGCCTCTTAGAAACAAACTGTTGCATTGGTTCTTTTCTCCCAGTAGTCACGGGTTATTTTGGAGCTGGCTTTAGGAGAAGGGGGAAGAGAAACCAAATGAGGGTGAGGGGAATGGTGGAAGGTGATGGAAGGTCCAGGGAAACTGGAGGGAAGATGACTAAGATCTCCTGAGGAACAAATGGAGACAACCTCAGACCCTTTCAGGACGTGGAGCTTTAAGAGATTAAGGACAGAATGAGCCCTTTTGGGGAAAGATAAAGAGGAGTTTGGAAAGCTCAGAGTGAGGCGATGAGTTGTACTTCCAATGCCCTGAAGGCAGGAGGATGGTTACTGGTTACTGGTGTAAAGTTTTAGGTGTTGTCTATCTCAACCCTGACATTTTCGGTATGTTAAGTTATTTACCCAGAATGTTCAGAGGAGAAGATTAGCAGGGCTTTTTCTTCATTTGCTCTCTTTTTTACCTCAAAGGTGATCTGAGAGCTTTCTCTCTCCTGTTGGTGTGAGAAAAGACGGTAAGAGAAGGAGGGAGATGAACCATGGTCACCTACACACTGAGTGCTGCAGGCGCACGTGAGGAATCAGTCCTGGGCCTGTGCTGCGGGCAGGAGTGGGTCTGGGAAGAGGTGTGCACCGCCAAGGCTCTGCAGTGGTCCTGTCTGACTCAGGGGGACACCTGCTTGTTGGTGGCGGGGCTCCCCCTGGACTCTGCAGAGCCCGGACTAATGTGAGCACCGAGGCTGTCATTTTTGCAGAAGGGCCCTGGGAAGACCGGCCTCTTGGCTGGGGTGTTGCCTCGGTGGGCCATCAGCCCCTTGGCCCTTCACTGATGGGCTCCCCCTCTTTGGGAGGGGGTGGTATATTTAAGGCAATTTAAGGAGTGATACGAGGGATGCAAGCTATAGGTTTCTTTCTCACTACTGCCCACAGACATTCAGTCTGGGTTAAGCCCCTGTACACACACAAACACACGCACACAGAGGTATCCCCTTTTTCTGCGTGTGAGAGGAGCAACTGAGAGCCTTTCCCCTTTCTAATCTGAGTCCTGGAGTGGGAGGGAGAGAATTCCACCACTGGTCCCTTCCTGAGATCAGACGGCTTGTTTGTATGGAGATGACGCAGTAGAAGAGGCTATTTGAAAAGCCTTTCTAGAAAGCAGAGCACAAGACAGCTGCAGGCTCTTACTCGGCTGTTTACCTCATGGTCAGGAGAGAAGTTAGCTCCCAGCAAGTGGGGTCAGTTCCTTCTCTCTTTCCCCTTCCTCCCCATAACCCACACGAGGCCGTCCGCATGCTCCCCTACAACCCAGCCAACCAAACCACACACTGGGACCAAGAAATTGGAGAGAAAGTGGAGGGTGGCACCGAAGGCCATCACCTGGCTCCCACCTTCCGCCTGCCTTTCTCCTCTATCGGATTCAGAGTTTTTCATTTGACAATCCCCTCACTCGGGTTTCAGCATCAGCTGGTTTCCACTTTAGCTCCTGTTCCCCAGGGACGTGACTTCTTGCTCCTTCTCACACACAACAAGGCAAACCTGAACGAGAGGATTATCCAATGAAAAGAAACTATGAAGCCAATTAGGAGAAACGTGGGCGGAAGATGGGTGTCAGGTGTGTGCCCTCGCATCTGCCCTCCGCTTTCTCTCTCCCATGTTTGGATTCACATGTGCGGTCCAGAACTAGAGTTAAATGTATTCAACAGAAAAAAAAACTTCTTTATTCTGAGATTATGCCCTTCCTAATTTTTGGTGTTAAAAGTTCTTTTTTTTCCCATAAAATGAAGGTCATAATAAATGATGATTTAAAAACTGTTCATAGTTAGCGATATAAGATGTTAGTAGACTCATGTCAGTCCCTGAAAACAATTTCTTTAAAATATTTTACGCTTACACTTGAAATCCAGAAGTCCGGGAAGCACTGAGTTAGAACCTTGGCGCCCCAGGTGTCTGGGCCAGAGCAAGCATTCACATTCCGGTACCCGACGTGGCACTCACAGGCACACCTCTGCACTGCAGCGTCCTTTCATGACAGGCAGGCAGGTGACGGAGCAGACTCTTTCTGACATCATGGATCCTAGGGTAGAATAAATCTAAACTTCCACTGGTGTCCTTATTATACCACAGAAATTGATGAGAAATTCAACATGCATTTTGACAGCAACAAAACGCTACCTGCTCCATTTTTGAGAGTTATGTGTACAAAGCCGCTGAAATACATTCTCCACCGGAATCTGCTTTTAATTAGCCCTGTTGCTTTCTAATGTTGTTAAATTGAACAAATATACATTTGAATCCTAACTGAACAAACATGGAATGAGGGGCTGTGGGAAAACTAGGAGTGGATCAGATGTGGCCTCTGCCTTCCAAGAGGTTACAACCCAGTAGGGTGATAAGAAAATGACCAACTGTGGTAAAGGGAGGACAGTGGGGGAAAGGCATGAGATGACTCAGTCTCAGGGGGGTGGTGGGGAAAAGGGAAACAGTTCAGAGGAGGCGGAGGTCACAGTTGACAGGGGACCAGCAAAAGCATTATGAGAAAGGTGACATCTAGATGGACCAAACTATGTGAGCAATGTGGGAGCTGCAACTGTGTAATCACCCGAGTGTCCCTAGATCCCTGTACCCAGTAAGTGCTCAATAAATGTTTGAAGGATTAATTAAATAAGTATTACTGGTGATATATGTGCTAGTTAAAATAAAGAGTTACTAAACACTATGTTTTTCTTGGGCTTAGAGCATTTGGGGAAAGCTCTTAGTTTAAGCAAGTTTTATGTGTATATACCAAGGGATGCTTTCTCACATTTCAATTCAGTGGCTGCAGTACTTACTGTTCAGCACAAGAGGGAGCTGCTGCCCAGCTTACTTAACTAAAATAGTAGTATTTCTCTAGGTTTGCCCATTTTTTCTCAAATTACAGTGTAATATATTGTGCCACTTAACTACCCTCCCCCCAAATAGCCCACCAACCCCAAATTTCCTATCACAATACAATAAAATTATTATCGATGGTGCATTATTTTCTAAAAAGAATTTCTCCTGTTACATGATTAGTAGGAAAAAATATATTAAAAAATATTTTAAAATATATAAAAAAATGTTTTATAAACAAATACCTTAGACCAGGCGGACTGTTCTTCAGAGCCCTAAATAATCCAGGGTTTCCCAGTAATGGGAGCTTTGCTTATAAAAATGCTTTAGGACCTCATATGTGGGCAACAAATCTGAGATAACAGTCACTTCTACGTGCCCAAGGTTTCATGAGGATCAAAGTCTAGGAGAGATGTTAGTTGAGTCCAGACCTTTGAACTTAGGATGTGTAATTTCTTTTGCAAAGAGCTACAAAGTGTAGATTACGTAGTAGCCAAAATTCAGGTGTGTCTTGAATAAGAACACCTGATATTTATAGTAATCAGAGTTTAGGGGGGAAATTAGCAAGTAATTGTGTATATGATTTCAAAGGATTTCTTGGTTTACTAACAGATTCTTTACAGAATTTTTCCAACAGCAAGCTTCCTAGTACTGTACATTTAAAGAAAACACTTGAATTCCCCAAATCAAATCTACATACTATTTTTCAGTGACATTGTTTCTGTCAAAGTGTGTACTGTTATCTAAAAACAGCCCCTATAAATGACAGTGTATAGAAAATTTAAATGCGGGAGGTAGCTTTATTAAGGTAAACGGAGAGCAATGTGTTTTTAGTCACCTGCGAATGAAATAATAGAAAGAGTTTAAAGTGAAAGAACATTTGCCCAATTCATGACCAAATTCAACCTATGTAAAGAAATCTGAATTTCATCTTAAAGAAAGAAAACAATCCCTCTCGTCTTCCCAGAACTATTTCATTATTTATGATTCTTTTTGGAACTGTAAGTCCCAGATTTCTGCCATCACCAACGGCCACACTCTCCCATGTCTGAATGCCCGTGTTTGTACATCACCTTCTACCTGTACTGTTGTTCCATGCTCTTCACTCTTGAAGGGCAAGGACCAGGGCTTCTTGATTTTTGTGTCACTTACAAAGCCTAGCCCAGGGCCAGTGGTGGGCTCTTCATTCACGTTTAGAAAAGAATCACAGCCAAGGGTGACTGATAAATAAATAAAGGAGGAAGAAAATGGGCTCTTAATGCTTAAGGGTTATGTGTTTGCTTATTTCTGGTTGATTGGTTGTTAAATCTTAATGCTCCAGTCAAGAGGTAGCAGGGGTGGTGAGGAGCATGGACTCAGGCATCTTGAGTTCAAATTACAGCTCAGCTGCTTCTAGCTGTGTGTTCTTGAGTAAGATTCCTGTCCTTTCCATGTCTCAGTTTCTTATTCAGTAACATGGGATGATGCCGATGCTGATATGAAACTTCCCACATAGGGTTTATTCTTCATAAAATGTGCAGAACAGTGTCTGACATACAGTAAATACTATTAGTGATTATAAAATAGAATAATTATATTGACTGAGAAGTAGTCAAAGTGTACGTTGTTCATTAAAAGCCAAATAAAGCTTTAAAAAATGTAATGGAGATGGAGTGATGAAAATGTTCTGGAATTATATAGTGGTGATTGCTGCATAGCCTCATATACTAAAAACCACTGAATTGTATACTTTCAAATAGTGAATTTTATGGTATGTGAATTATATCTCAATTACAAAAATGTAATGGAGAAAAATTCAATTCAACAAATATTTATGGACACATAATAGGTACTCAACCTTCTCCTGGGCTCGGTGGAGGATATAAAGCAGTTTAAGACATAATCTTTGCTCTGGAGGGTATTGTTTAAGGAGCACCTGCGGAGTGTCATCGGCACCTTCCCCAGCGTCCTGGAGGACATCACTCTCCACGTTTCTTACACTGAGACTCAGAAGGGTTACGTAGCTTGCCCAAGGTCCCACAGGAAATATGGGTAGCAGGAACCCAGCTGCTTTCTTCAGGTAGGGACAGTCTTGTTGAGGACAGATGATTTACATCTATAGAGTAAGTAGTGAAGCAGACATCACAGGAGGTCATCAGGCCCCATATGTGGGATAAGGAAAATCAAAAAGAGCAGCCAGTGGTAGGGGAGGCAAAGGCCTTTAGAGGGGTCTTTATAAAAAGGGGAGATTTGTGCATGTGAGTCACAGTGGGAGTAGGCATCCTGGATGTGTAAGAAGTGCTCCCTGACCTGCTTTTCCTAGAATTATGCATAGTCTCAGGTTGAAAGCCTTATAGTGATCATGTTAACGAACATGGCATATGAGACATTCAGATGACACAGCTGAAGCCGTAGGCATTTGTTTGGACCAATGACACCAAGGTAGGATGTCAATGAGAGAACAGGAGGATCTAAACACAATTTAATTTGCTTGACTCACCACCCATTTGCTTCTTTTGTCATTTATTCAGTACTTTTTTTTTTTTTTTGAGCGCCTACCTGACTAATACCTGAGAATATAAACAGAAATAAAATGCAATCTTTGCCTTTCGGGAAGATTCCAAGCTAGGAGTTGACATCAGACAGGTATACAAGAAAACAAAGTGATAAGTGATATATAGCAAAGGGCTATAGAAAGGTGAATGGAAACACAGACTTAGAAACACTACGTTCAGTTGATGTTCAAAAAATAAAGATTGTTGAAGAGGTTTATTTTTCTGGCTAAAACGTATACTCTTGCAAAGTACCTTAACAGGGCCTTTCCCAGCTGATAGAAGGACGAGAAAGGCTTGGGAAAGAGGTATCCAGGGCTGGGAAGAGACAGGAGACCCCTCCTCACTCTGCTCATGTGGGCTCCCTGGCTGGTGGGTGGGCCACTTGCCCCAAAGTGGTTTTAAATGTAAAGTGGGACAATTTCTCTGCTCTCCCTTTCCGAGTGACTTCCTGAGGGAAGATATGTTGGGGCCTGGTTGGAGGAGGGAGCCAGGCCCCTGAAGGATAGGATTCATCTCCCCCAAGAGGAAACCAGTTTCTCTATCTGGGCCTCACTTTCACCCAACCCTCACTCAGGGCCTATTTTCAAGGATAAGAAAGGAGCAGTTTGTGATTTTAAAAAACAATGCTTCTTATTGTGGTAAAATACACATAGCATAAAATTAATCATTTTAACCATCTTTTAGTATACAGTTCAGCAGCATGAGTATGTTCACAAGGTTGTCCAACCGTCACCACTCTCTATTTCCAGAGCTTTTTCATCATCCCAAACTGAAATTCTGTACCCCATTAAGCAATAACTTGCCCCTCCCCCTAGCCTCTGGTAACCATATTCTACTTTCTGTCTCTATGAATTTGACTACTCTAGGTATCTCATTTAAGTGCCATCATATATTATTTGTCCTTTTGCATCTGGCTTATTTCACTTAGCATAATGTTTTCGAGGTTTATCTCTGTTGTAGCATGTGTCAGAATTCCATACTTTTTAAGGCTGAATATTATTCCGTTGCATGTGTGCATCACATTTTGTTTATCCATTCATCCACTGATGGACACTTGGCTTGTTTCCACCTTTTGACCATCGTGGATAACACTGCTCTGAACATTGGTGTACAAGTATCTGTTCGAGTTCCTGCTTTAAATTCCTTTGGGTTTATACCGTCAAGTAAAATTGCTGGATCATATGGTAATTCTGTTTTGCTTTTTGGGGGACCACCAAACTGTTTACCATAGTGGCTGCACCATTTTACATTCTCAATACCAATGCACAAGGGTTTCAATTTCTTCACATCCTTATCAATAGCAACTGCAGAAGAATGTGGAAAGGATCCTGAACTTGAGTTGAAAGAAGTCAAGTACCGTTTCTGGCTTTTCCTTTTTACTCCCTTCCCCTCCCAGCTCTGCTTTTTAATAAAATATTTATAGGGGAATAATTTTAGATTTACAGAAAATTTACAAAGATAGTAGTCTTAGTCTGTTTGGGTTGCTATAACAGAATACCACTGACTGGGTGAACAACAGAAATTTATTCCTCACAGTTCTGGAGGCTGGAAGTCCCAGATCAGGGTGCCAGCATGGTTGGGTTTTGGTGAGGATCCTTTTTAGAGTTGCCGACTACAGACTTATCGCTGTGTCCTCACCTGGTAGAAAGGGCCAGTTAGCTCTCTGCAGCCTCTTGAACAAGGACCTCTTAATCTCATTCATGGGAGCTCCGCCCTCATGACTAAGTACCTCCCAAAGGCCTGACTCCCTAATACCATCATATTGGGCATTAGAATTTCAACATATGAATTTGGGGAAGACACAAGCAATTAGACCATCGTAACAGTAGTTCCCATATGCCCTTCTCCCAGCTTCCCTCACTATTGACATACCTATGGTACATTTATCCAAACTAAGCGGTTAAGATTGGTACAATATTTTTTTTTTAAATAAATTTATTGATTTATTTATTTATGGCTGTGTTGGGTCTTCGTTTCTGTGCGAGGGCTTTCTCTAGTTGCGGCAAGCGGGGGCCACTCTTCATCGTGGTGCGCGGGCCTCTCACCATCGTGGCCCCTCTTGTTGCGGAGCACAGGCTCCAGACGCGCAGGCTCAGTAGTTGTGGCTCACGGGCCTAGTTGCTCCGCGGTATGTGGGATCTTCCCAGACCAGGGCTCGAACCCGTGTCCCCTGCATTGGCAGGCAGACTCTCAACCGCTGCACCACCAGGGAAGCCCTGTACAATACTATTAACTAAATTATAGACTTTATTCAGATTTCCACTAGGTCCTTTAGCTGCTCCAGAGTCTAATCCAGACACCACATGGCAGTAAGCATATCTGCTTTTTAACTTTTTTTAAAAATAGAGGTATGAATGCCAGATAACAGCATGTTAGTTTCAGGCTCACAACATAATGATTTGATATTTATATACATTGCAAAACGATGACCACAATAAGTCTAGTTAACATCCATCGTACATAGTTACAAAAAATTTTTTCCTGAGATGAGAACTTGTAAGATGTACTCCCTTAGCACTTTCAAGTATGCAGTACAGTATTATTAACTATAGTCACCATGCTGTACATTGCATCCCTGACTTATTTATTTTATAGCTGGAAGTTTGTACCTTTTGTCTCCCTTCACCCATTTTGTCCCCCTCCCCTCCAGTCCTCACCTCTGGCAACCACCAATCTGTTCTCTGAATCTATGAGCTTGGCTTTGGGTTTTTATTATAAATTATTATTAATTTTTAAGATTCCATATACAAATGAAATCATTCAATATTTGTCTTTCTCTGTCTGACTGACTTCACTTAGCAGAATGCCCTCAAGGGCCATCCATGTTGTCTCAAATGGCAAGATTTCATTCTTCTTTATGGCTCAATAATATTCTTCTCTGTGCATGTGTGTGTGTGTGTGTGTGTGTGTGATATTTTCTTTATTCATTCATCCATTGATGGATATATAGTTTGTTTCCATATCTTGGCTATTGTAAATAATGCTGCAGTGAATGTTGGGGTGCATATATCTTTTTGAGTTAGTGTTTTTGATTTATTTGGATAAATTCCAAAAGTGGAACTGCTGGATCATAGGTTAGTTCTAGTTTTAATTTTTTGAGGATCCTCCATACTGTTTTCCATAGTAACTGTGTCAATTTACATTCCCACCAGCAGTGCATGAGGGGCCCCTTTTTTCCTCATTCTCTCTAGCACTTGTTATTTCTTGTCTTTTATTTTAATTGACGTATAGTTGATGTACAATATGGTGTTAGTTTCAGGTGTACAGCAAAGTGATTCAGTTATATATATATATGTGTGTGTGTGTGTGTATATATATATATACACACACATATATATTTTAGATTCTTTTCCATTATAGGTTATTACAAGATACTGAATATAGTTCCCTGTGCTATACAGTAAATCCTTTTTACTGTTTATTTTATTTATGTATTTTATCAATTTTATCTATAGTAGTTTAGTATAGTAGTTTGTATCTGTTAATCCCATACTCTCAATTTATCCCTCCCCCTCCCCTTTCCCCTTTGGTAACCATAAGTTTGTTTTCTATGTCTGTGAGTCTGTTTCTGTTTTGTAAATAAATTCATTTGTATCATTTTTTAGCTTCCACATATAAGTGATATTACATGATATTTGTCTTCCTCTGTCTGGCTTACTTCTCTCAGTATGAAAATCTCTGGGTCCATCCAGATTGCTGCAAATGGCAATATTTCATTCTTTTTTATGGCTGAGTAATATTCTATTATATATATACCATATCTTCTTATCCATTCATCTGTCGATGGACACAGGTTGCTTCCATGTCTTGGCTATTGTAAATAGTGCTGCTGTGAACATTGGGGTGCATGTATCTTTTTGAATTATAGTTTTGTCTGGATATATGCCCAGGAGTGGGATTGCTGGATCATATGGCAACTCTATTTTTAGTTTTTAAAATACTGTTCTCCATAGTGGCTGCACCAATTTACATTCCCACCAACAGTGTAGGAGGGTGCCCTTTTCTCCGCATTCTCTCTAATACTTTTTATTTCTTGTCTTTTTGACAATAGCCATTCTGACAGGTGTGAGGTGATGCCTCATTTTGGTTTTGATTCGCATTTCCCTGATGATTAGTGATTGAGCATCTTTTCCTGTTGGCCATAAGTATGTCTTCTTTGGAAAAACGTCTATTCAGGTCCTCTGCCCATTTTAAAATCAGATTGTTTTTTGCTATTGAGTTATATGAGTTCTTTATATTTGGGAGATATTACCCCCTTTTCAGACACATGATTTGCACATGTTTTCTCCAATTCAGTAGGCGACCTTTTCATTTTGTTGATGGTTTCCATTGCTGTGCGGCAGCTCAGCAGCTTTTTATTTGCTGAGACCCTTCTGACACTCTCCTCTCTGAGCCTCAGTTTTCTCACGTGTCCAATGCAAACAGCGATAGCAGCAACCTCTACCCACCGGGTACGGTGAGGACTGAGTGGATAGAAGAGGTGAGAGTGCTTTGTGGGCTGTAAAGCTTCATGCCCACGAAAAGGATTATCATTGAAGCTTGCAGCCTCCCTCCTTTCACCAACTGGCCTCCCTGCCCTGCACCAGGTCTTGTGCCTCTTGCTGACTGAGCTGCCAAAGGCCGTCAGAAGGAGGCTCTGCCACCAGGCCTGCCCTGGCCAGAGGAGTCCTGGCGCTCCTGGCCCCGTAGGTGGCACTGACCTGATTGACCGAGGGCTCTGGCCTCTGGCGGGGCCTCCTCCCCGTGCTTCCTGTGTACTTAAAAAGCTCCTCCAGGTGCTGGCAGCTTGACACTTTGGGGGTGGAGAGAGGCTGGAGGTTACAGGCTCAGCTCTCTCCCTGGGCATTTGAGATGACCACTTGGGATATCCTCCGGCCACAGAGGGAGGAAGAAACCATGAGTTGGCTCAGCTGCTTTTTAATTCTCTCCAGGTTGGGGTCGGGGAGGGGTGGTGGGCTGAGGGTGCAGGGGTGATATTCTGAGTCTGGTTTGAGAGATTGCAGGAGCTGAGCTCAGCATGCTCTCTCCACTCCTGGCTCCCTCTGGGGCTTCTTGGAAGGATCTCTCGCTTGCTCATGGCCACTCTCTCCCACATGGCTTCTTGGTTAGTGCTTGTAGTGGGTTGAATAGGGGCCCCAAAAGGTCCTAACCTCTGCTACCTGTGAATGTGACATTCTTTAGTAATAGGGTCTTTGTAGATGTAACTGAGTTGAGGATCTTGTGATCAGATCATCCTTTAGGCCCACCCTAAATCCAATGACAGGTGTTTTTATGAGACATAAAAGGAGGCAACACAGAGGCAGAGGAGAAGGTCATTGAAGACAGATGCAGAGATTGTAGTTATGCTGCCACAAGCCGAGGAACGACACAGGTTGCGGCAGCCACTAGAAGCTAGGAGTGAGGCGTGGAGGCTATTCCCCCTCAGAGCCTCCATAGGGAACCAGCCTGTCAACACCTTGATTTTGGACTTCTGGCCTTGTCTTAGTCAGCCCTGGCTGTCATAACAAGGCACAACAGACTGGGTGGCTTAAGCAACAGAAATTAATTTTATCACGGTTCTGGAGATTGGAAGTCTGAGCTCTGGGTGCCGGCATGGTTGGGTTCTGGTGAGGGCCTTCCTCCTGAATTGCCGACTGCTGCCTTTTCACTGTGGCCTCACATGGCAGAGAGAATGACAGACAGCAAGCACTCTGGTGTCTCTCCTTAAAAGGGCACTAATCCCATTTTGAGGGCCCCATTTTCATGACCTCATCTAAACCTGAACTCCCCAAAGCCCCATCTTCAAATACCACCACACTGGGGGTTAGGGCTTCAACATATGAATTTGCGGGAGGGACACACAATTCAGTCCATAGCAGGCCTCCAGAACTGTAAGAAAATAACTTTCTGTTGTTTCAGGCCACGCAGTTTGTGGCAGTTTGTTACGGCAGCCTTAGGAAACTGAGACAGTGGTCCTCCCCACTTCCCTAGGCACCCTCCTCAGTGAGACCACCAGTCCAAAAGAAGACTTACAGGCCTCAGCGGGGCCAAGGCAGGTAGCATGCTTGCGGAAAGCTGAGGATGTGGATGAATGGTGTGACAGCGGCCTGGACCCTCTGGGTCCAGACTCAGTGCCCCGGGGAGGACTGGCACTGGGCAGCTGGGGGCTGTCGTGGGTGCCCCTCGTCTTCGGCCACATCACTGAGGAGGGGGACCTGGCACTGCACTTGGTGGTGATTCATCAGCATGAGCCCTTCCTGGATTTCCTCCTAGGCTTGCGGCCTGGGCCTGCAAGATGAGCTGGGCCAAACAGCCCTGCACCCAGCAGCCGTCCTGGGGAGGCATCCAGGGTGCAGAAGTCATATGTGGCGGGCACCAGGTTGCACATGGTGGGGCCACACCGTGCTGCACCTGCTCTGCCACGTCGCAGCTCCAGTGCCCACCTGGTGCTCAGAGGAGCTGCCCACGCCTACCTCAGTCAGGGCCTGACCACACCCCAGCACCAAATGCCTCAGTTGCCTTGTACCTGGAACCTACTTAGGGAAGCGGAGAGTGAGGAGGACTGGAAACTGCAGCTCTGGTCTGAAAATTATGAGGGCCACGCCCCACTCCACACGCCGTCATCCTCGAAGACGCAGAGATGGTCCAGCTGCTCCCAGGAGGTTGAGCTGACCTCAACAAACCAGAACCAGCGTGAGGCCGGAGCGCCCTGCCCTCGGCGGTGGAGACCCAAGCAGCTGACTGGTGGGAGATTCTCCTGAGGGCAGGCTTGGGCCCTGCTGCCCCCAGGTACGCGTGTGCACCCCCCGGGGCGGCCCTGCTCCTGCCCACCCCCTCCTCGCCTGGCCCTTCCGAGCACGGAACATCTGAGGCTGAGGAAAGGATGACAGGCCTAGCTTCTGCAGCAGCAGTAGTGACAGCCACTGCGGGGGTGAGGGCGCGAGTTGAAAGGATAGATTGGGCGGTCCAGCAGCGGGGGCAGGGTACACTGGCGGGTGGGAACGGGGAGAAGAGATAGCAGGCAGAGCACTGAGACCGACCGTGGGCTGGAGCAGTTGGAGAATTCAGGCAGCAGAGTGCAAGTGTCCTCGTGGAGCAGTCAGCACAGACCTGGACGGGGCTGGTGGGAAGGACTTGGACAGCAGCGGCTGAAAGTTACAGCAACGGCAGAGGTAGAACTCAGGCGGAAGTGGAGACCATGGGTCATAGTGATCGGCAGCCGGAGGCAGTGACAGGTGATCTGGGGGAGCAAGAGATGAAGAACTCAGGCGGAGGAGAGAGACTGCAGTGGCTTTGGCCGCTGAAGAACGGGAGCAGGGCTAGGACTCGAGCGGTAGCAGTGGGAGAAATGACTTTGAAGATGGTGGCTTGAGAACTAGGAGCAGGGGAACTCAGGCTTCAAAGCAAGACCCAGCTGTTGGGGTGTGAGGAGAGAACTCGGGCAGCGAGGAAAGAGGCAGCCGCCTGTGCGCCTCTGCCTCGCCCCCTACCCCCAGGATGAACACGACGGCATCGTGGTCCACAGTGATTGGAGCAAAACCAAATACCTCCCACCTCAGCCTCGAAACGTCTCCCCATCTGATTTGTTTAATTGTTAATACAATTTCCAATTTGATAAAACCCCAGTTCTGACAACCAGAAAAGAAAAAATAAATAACTTCAGGATTCGAGCTCTGAATAATTTCTGCTTCCATTTTTCAGTCTATAATCCCCATCCCCCAGGAAAACTTACCCGTCTTGTTCCAATTTGAGGATGCTCCTTATTTCCCAAGAAGTCACCCCTTTACCCAGACACACTCATCAATAAAGCCACATGGGGCAGGACAGGGCTGGGCGCTCACCTCTAGGTGGGGAGACAGATCCCAGCCTCCCCTCCCATTTCATCAGGAGATCAGCCCTTAATGAAGGGAAGAGATTCCAAAGGTGAAAGTCCTTGACTTGGTGACAGATTGATGCAACAGGTATTTAGGGGCTGGTGGGGCTTCACACTGTGACATTGTTGTACCCACTCAGCGCCACCCTGCTGGCTTCCCGGACAGGTGGTGAGCAGGGAACATGTTGGAGGGCCTCACTTTTAGGGGAGAAATGGGCTATTTGATGTAAAGGAAACAGCATGAGGGCAGGAGTTAAGAGACCTGGCTTGTCACTAACTACCTCTGTGAGCTGAGGGAGGTCACTTCTCTGAGCCTCAGTTTCCTTGCTCTTAGAATGGACAACATGATTTTTAAGTTCCTCCTCTGAATCAATAGTGAGTCCTGGGAGACTGTGATAAATTAGGCAAGCAGCAGACTTAGGTGCTGAATTTCTCTCCCTCTCTTTTTTGGCTAATTGTAGTAAAATATACAGAATGTGAAACTGGCCATCTTTTTTCATTTTTATTTTATTTTTAATTATGGTAAAATACACATAAAATTTACTATCTTAACCATTTTTAACCATTCAATCAGTGGCGTTAAGTACATTCACAGTGTTGTACAACCATCACAACTGTCCATTTCCGGAACTTTTTCATCATCTCAGGCTGAAGCGCTACCCATTAAGCAATAACTCACCCCTTCCCCAAACCTTTGTAACCTCTATTCTATTTTCTGTCTAATGAATTTGGCTACTCTAGGTACCTTCTGTAAGTGGGGTCATACAATATTTGTCCTTTTGCATCTGGCTTATTTACTTAGCATAATGTTTTCAAGGTTGATCTGTATTGTAGCATTTATCAAAATTTCATTCCTCTTTAGTGTTGAATAATTCATTATAAATGTATGTATATGTATGTGTGTGTGTGTATACACACACACACACACACACACACACACCACGTTTTGTTTATCTATTGATGGACATTTGGGTGGTTTCCACCATTTAGCTATTGTGAATAATACTGCAGTGAACTTTGGTGTCCAAGTATCTGTTCAGGTCCCTGCTTTCAGTTCTTTTGGGTGTATACCTAGGAGTGGAATTGGTGGATCATATGACAATTCTACGTTTAGCTTTTTTTTTTTTTTAACATCTTTATTGGAGTATAGTTGCTTTACAATGTTGTGTTAGTTTCTGCTGTATAACAAAGTGAATCAGCTATATGTATATATATATATATATATATTTATATATATATATCTCCATATCCCCTCCCTCTTGCGCCTCCCTCCCATCTACGTTTAGCTTTTTGAGGAATTGCCAAACCTTTTTCCCTTTAGTTTACTCTTAAATGAAGGCACTCAGTCCTGCCACGGGTGTGTGATGGGGAGTCCCATGGAGGTGTAGATTGAACCCACCTGCATTCAGACAGGCTGTCTGGCACTGCCATTCCCCGTTCTCCCTGGTACTGATGTGGATCAGATGTGTTCTGGGGATCTGATGGCCATTACTGAGCCCAGGGCTGCACATTTTCTAGTTCTGGGGTGAACTGCCTTGTGGCTTATAGGTTGCTATGGAGAAAGGAAATAATTTTCTCTCCTTGTCCAGAATTGCAGAAATGATGATGATATGTGCACACATTTCTGATTTCATTTATAGAACTAGAACCCCAAACAGGAGTGGGGTAAGGACTGGGGGAAAAGGCAGGTGGTTTAATTGGGAAGGCAGAAAGATGGCTGACACTAGGACTGAACCTCTCAGAAACACTGACCAGAGTCGCAGAATGGCCCAGATGGAGCCAGAGTTGATCCAAAGAGCAAGCGAGCAGATGAACTGGCCCAGCCCGGAGCTGCTTTGAACCCACAAGGTCTAGGTTCAAATGTCAGCTCTACTTGTTATTTTGGGCTGTGAACTTAACCTCCCTCAAGTTCAGTTTTCGCATTTGTAAAACAGGGACAGTCATGAGAGTTCTGAGGATAAATAAAAACATGCCTGTGAGCCCATTCCCACAGTGCCTGGGCCCACACTCAATACAGGTTAGGACCTCTTTTCCCTCAAACCTCGAGCATCAAGCTCAGGTGCTGTGTTAGACTGGGAAGACCTTCCCTCACCTCCAAGTTCTAGAAACCTACTTTATTTTATTATTATTTTTTTTTAATTTATTTATTTTAATTTTGGCTGCGTTGGGTCTTCGTTGCTGCGCGTGGGCTTTCTCTAGTTGCGGCAAGCGAGGGCTACTCTTTGTTGCAGTGCGTGGGCTTCTCATTGCTGTGGCTTCTCTTGTTGCAGAGCGCGGGCTCTAGGCGTGCGGACTTCAGTAGTTGTGGCACGTGGGCTCAGTAGTTGTGGCGCAGGAGCTTAGTTGCTCTGCGGTATGTGGGATCTTCCTGGACCAGGGCTCGAACCCGTGTCCCCTGCATTGGCAGACGGATTCTTAACCACTGCGCCACCAAGGAAGCCCTAGAAACGTACTTTAAAACGTGAGTTTTTGAGACAGTTTGCCGTGGTGGCCATTGTGGTGGCCCTTCTAGAATTTTCCTATTGTCTTTCTACTGCTTTCTTTCTCTCCAAGTCAAATGTTTCATCTTTTTGGGACTGGTAGATGGGCCTTTTTTAGCAGCTACAAAACTGACTTTTAAGCAAAGGATAGACTCTTCGGGTAAAATTTAAAAATTTAAAAACTAACAGAAAAGCTCAGTTATCCCGGGCAAAATTCTTCTGGACACCGTTGGAAATGAACGCTTCATGCAGCAATCCAGATTCATTGACTGCGAAAGGTTCGCTCTCCAGGCAGCCACAGCAGGAGTGAAGGGAGAAGCGACGTGAAGACACTTTGAGGCCATAACCTTATGTAAACAGAAACTTTTGTCATGAATGATAACCACAGAGAAGTAAATGTGTGATAAGTGAGCGTGTATCCAAGTAGACAGATGTCCCCGGCGCTGAGGTTCAGCTGGGCTCTCTGCTCATCCTTGCTGATTTAATTCAATGAGCCGACCTGCAAACACAGCCAGCGTTCCGATGATGCAGACGAGCATGAAGACTCCGAGGAGAATGTGGTCCATCACCATCGCAACGTACTTCCATTCCTCGGCCGCCTGGGAGAGAGAAATGTGTTAGAATTTCCGTAAGACGGTCACGGACTCACGACGTTCATGCTATCCGTCATCTAGGCGCCCTTCAATCTGTTGATCATCCCTCCACTGGCATTATGATCTTTATTTTTTAAATAGGTTATTCACAATATGATGACGTGCTAAGATGGCCTGGGGGGTCACTGGGCACATCTTACGTCAGCAACTGCCCCTTGAACGCCAACCTTCCCATCTAGCCAAACCCATCCCTCTGTGCTCGAGCATTTGACCATTTAACAAGAGGTGCAGATCCCAAGCCACAGAGCTTACGTTATTGGACTCCTGGTCTGACTTCATGGTCTCTGCGATGTATTTGATGCCCTCGATGGCACTTTTCACCTCGGGGTGTTTGATCAGGGGAGAGTGGAAACCCATGGGTGGAGGTCCAGGCTTCCCAGAAATGTCAGAAATATCAATGTCTTCTGTAAAAAATTTTTTGTCTTGTTTTTCTCTGGATGGTCTTTTCATCGTGGAGAAGAACATGATATTTGGGATAGTGTCGATAAAAATCTATAATAAAATAAAAAAGAAGTCCACGTATGGGAATTATTGTCAGCAGGGCAAGCATCAAACTCTGATTTTGAATAAGCAATGTGACCTTAGGCGAATCATTCAGCTTCTCTGGGCCTCAGCCTCTTTGTCCCTAAAACAAAAGGACTATACTAGATTTTCTCAAAGCTTCCTCATCTGTATCCTGTGACCTGTCAAATTACTAAGGCTAACAGAGATGATTCTGTAATGCCAGCAGCTTGCCACTGGAGGGAGCCTGTGTGCAGCTACTGACTCATAAGAAACGAATGAAGCTTAAGCTTCCAGATCCCCTGTAGGCACCCACTTCTTTCAAGGCCTGTGTCCTCATGATCAAAAGGTTAAAGAAAGGGCCCCTCCCGCTAAAAAATATATATAAGGTTCCGGCCCCACAAAACGGCTAGACTGTTTTCTTCTGTTTCTTGATCCTGAAGAAATGCAACAGGTATTGCCAGGAGTCACCTGGCCTTTAGAGAAGCAGGGACTGTCTCTCCTCCCAAAAGAATACATTGCAAGCGGTAGTTTCTCTGTCAATTCATAACAAATCTTTTGCATTGTGCACAAAAGACTGGACGTTAGTGTCTCTGTGAAGATGTATAAAAGAACCAACATATTGGAAATGTTAACACATTTTAAAATTCAGTAATGTAAATATTTGAGACCAAGTTCCTCACTAAAACTTTTTGACAATCTCTCATCAAGCCCGCTCCCTACCCCGACTCCCAATTTCTAGCCCTTATTCTAGTCTCAGCAGATGATTCTACCAGCAAAAATATAAGCAGTCTGTTCACAAACTGGAAGACGTAAAAACAGACATCTCAAGATTTCACAGCATTTGAATAAAAGGATAGTGATTTATTCATCTTCTCTAATCAAAGAGATTCTTTAAGGTTGAGTTTGGAATGGGCTCTGTTAATTCTGGTTTTCTTATCTCCCTGGGACGGTTGCTTGAGTTATTTATACCCAGCAAGAAGCCAAAGAAAGTTCCTTCCCCAAAACCCCTACAGCCCAGAAAGGACTTTCCGTTCCTAAGTGCCCACAAGGGTTACCTAGGAGGCCACTGGCCACACAGAAGAGTAGACCTGCGGATGCCTTGAGGGAGGGGCGGCCCTGTGCAAAGTGTGCCGGGGCCTTGCTCGCTCACCTTCCGCACCCACTCGGGCATGACGTGGGTGCTGGGGGAGCGGTGGTGTGTGTTGATGACGATGACGGTGATGATGATGGATGCGATGACGAACACCATGGTGAACAGCATGTACTTGCCAATCAAGGGCACCGCACTGGAGGTGGAAGGGATCAGCTCCACAATGACCAGAAGGAACACGGTTAAGGACAGCAGGACAGAGATGCTCAGAGTCATCTTCTCTCCTGGACAAAAGAAGAAACAAACACAACCCACCTGTTACGGGCTAAATTGTTCTTCCACCCTAATTTATGTGTTGAAACACTAAGCCCCAGCACCTCAGGGACTGTTTTGGAGATAGGGCCTTTAACGATGTAATTCAATTAAAATGAGGTCTTAGGGTGGGCCCTCATCCAATATGACCGGTGTCCTTATCAGAAAAGGAGATTAAGACACAGACACACACAGAGCAAAGGCCATGTGAGGACACAGGGTGAAGACAGCCATCTGCAAGCCAAGGAGAGAGGCCTCAGAGGAAACCAACCCTGCTGACGCCTTGATCTTGGACTTCCAGCCTCCAGCACTGTGGGAAAATAAATTTCTGTTGCTTAAGCCACCAGTCTGTGGTCCTTGGTGAAGGCAGCCCTAGCAAATGAGCACACCACCAAAACCCAAGGGTGAGAGGAATGTGACCGGCATGTTCTCAAGGTCTCGTTGTGGGGAATTTTTTCTGCAGAATTTCCTGTGAGACCTTGGCAACTTAACTCTGCTGATGATGGCAAGTGGCAGGTGTTTCCATCAGAGGCTTCCAAGCAGGAAATGCTACTTCACCTCTTGCCCAGCATTCCGTTTCTTGGCGGAACTCAGGAAACCCAGAGATGTTCTGGGTTGTAATCGAGACCCCAGATGGCAGTTTTTCCATCTGCAGCAGAATGTCTTAAACCTCACAAAACTGAACTGCAGCCTGGCCTACTTGTTACTCAGCAGTTGGATGGGCAGCCCAGAAGTACATGTATCTTTTTCTCATTGTGGGAGCAAGCTGCAAGACCAAAGCCGAGAAAGGACAAAATCAATGATTTCACACCACTCACTTTCTCATCTTCATCTAAGGGGATGATTTGGGTTTTTTTTCTTGTTTTGACTTTTTTTGTTTTTCATACTAAGGGATGAGGGATTCCCCTTCCCCTGAATATTTTCTCCAGGCCCTACAATTTCAGGGTGAACAATTCCCGGATGGTGTCTTGGTTGGACAAGTAAACAAGAAAGCCAGGGGCTGGATGGCACCGGAATATTTTTGTGGGGATTGACCAGCTCAGATGCAGTAGAGAGCCTTTGGAAGGGACTTTCCTTGGGCTGGTCTTGGTGTTTGTGTCCTGGGAAACCCCTCGTGTGGCCCTGCTTTCCAGTGTGGAGCTTTTCCCATTCTGGATGCGTCCAGATGCTAGGAATATACACAGGATCCAGAATGGATGCAAACAAGAAATTGTCAGTTTCTGGTGGGTAGGAAAGTCTTCAGAAGTAAAAAAGAAAACAGAATTATAAATATAAAATATTGATCAAGGTACATCAAATTTCTTGATTAATGATAATAATGATAGCTAACAATTATCAAGCAGTCTCACTGTTCTAAATGCCTTTCAAGCATAAATCATTTAATATTTATAGAAACTCTGATTAGTTTCCATATTGCCCTGCCTAGAGTTTTCTCTCTTCACTTTAAGAAGCCTCATTTGATTAGAAAGTTGAAAAAAATATTTGTTTGTGATCATTTGTTTAAGAATGAGTACAATCCCTAGAACATATGTTCTGTGGGGAAAATTCTGCCTTATTCTCTACCTTATCCCTGTCTTGTAACAGTTGTTTAAACGGTATATGTTGAGTGAGTGAATGTGTAAGTTTTTTTTCCTTGTTGGAAAGTTGGATTTAGACTTTTGTGGGTTTTTTTTTTTGGGCCTTTTGATAAAATTGTTATCTGTCATAAGTTTGAGGACCACCTTACCACCTTTCTTTCTTCCCTGCTTGTCTGCCGTAAATCGTTTAAGAGCAATGACTTGCTTGCAGGCATATGTGTTCCCTTTCCCCCTTTTCTGTAGATTGTTGGTGTCTGGTGAAATTATGTCACAGATGTGATTACTCAGTAGGAGGTAAGTAAGTCGTCCAGGCTGATATGGGAGAAAGAATTGCCACTTGGGAAGTATGGTGTTGTGTGTAAAGATACTGCCATCTGGAGAATAGATACACAAAAGCTATTTTCAAGGGGCAAGCAGTGGGCAAAGGAGGCAAGACTTGATTAGTCACATACAGCAAGTGACTTCATGGGGTACGAGGCATCGGCAGTGTCTGTGATACACGCCTTACCCAGCACATTTCGGGGCACACAGCAGGTATTCAGCAAATAGGTGCTGGTGGTTATTCACTTAACCAGACTGAGCTATGTATGCGCATCCTCAGAGTCCCCTTCAGCTCTCTGCCTGCTCTGTAGTCTGCTCTGAAGTCCCAGCTGGGACTTCACCACTGCACATGGCCACTCAGTACATGCGTCCTCCCAGGGATGGTGATTTGGGTCTGTCTGCCTGTATTTGTCTATTAGCCGTGGTTATTTCTGGCTTCCCCCAAAATAGTAGCCCGAGATCCATCAGGGTCAGCAGCCGCCGCCATGGCAACTGCACCCACCTGAGTCTGTGGGCAGGTAGAACACCAGGCCGGTTAAGAAGGAGAAGAGCAGGCAGGGAATGATGACGTTGACGATGAAGTAGAGGGGCAGGCGCTGCATGACAAAGTGGTAGGTGATGTCCAGGTAGGGGGTGGAGGGGCAGCAGGCGTAGAACACCCAGTGCTTCCAGCCCCGGGAATCCTTGATCACCCACTCCCCACTCTCCATGAAGTTGCTTAGGTCTGGCTGGTCGCTTTCCTGAGAAGATGGAATGAAACTTTGAATTCCCAGCCTCGTCACCCTGAGGAGGGGTAGGGTTTCCTAATCAGCTGTGACAAGGCAGCCGATCCCAGCACTGTCACATACCCAGGAGGGACCCTGGCTCACCTTCGCTTTGGGGTCTTAGGTTCCTTTCCTGTAAAATAAGGGGGTTTGGACTATTGGAATTCTCCATGTTGACTCTACATTCAAGTCACTTGGGAGCTTTAAAATATATGGGTGCCCTAGCTCCACCCCAGTCCGATTAAATCAGAATTCTTGGGCCTGAGCCTGGGCATAGAGAATTATTTAAGCCCCAGGTGGTTCTCTTATGCAGTGCATCAAGAACCTTCCCAACCAATTGAGAACCATCAAACTAGACAATCCCCAAAGTTCGAATGGGTGCTGAGAGCCTATGATAATGGAGGAGCAGAGTTGGAGACTGAATCACGCTTTTCCTGCATCCAACCGCCTCACGGTAGGTCACCACCTACCGGGTTGATGGCCACCACGGATCCGTCATAGGTCCAGGTGCCCAGCTTCATGCTGCAGTTCTGTTCGTCAAAGGGAAAGTGGGTGACGATGATCTCGCAGTAGCTTTTAAAGATGGCGGGAGGTGTCCACGTGATGTGGCCAGTGTAGTCCAGGAGCACTTTGGTGAACTTGACAATGGCAAAGTCACCATCTGCACTACAGTTGGGATAAAAGAGGAACAGGGATCCAAGTGACAGATGAGCCTTCAATTCTGCTTGGGGATGTTAACGGGAGACAGTTGTTAATTATTCAGGTGCTAATTATAGAAGCTTTCTTTTGCGCTGCATCACTTTTTATCTGTGACAATGTTTTTCAAATTTGTCTGATAATAAGGATCACTGGGGTGCTTGTTTAAAATATAGATTCCTGAATCTAAAAAATAATACAAGTGAATCTTTACAGAACAGAAACAGACTCACAGATACAGAAAACAAACTTATGGTTATCAAAGGGGAGAGGGAGGGGGAGGGACAAATTAGGAGTATGGGATTAACGGATACAAACTACTATACTTAAAATAGATAAGCAACAAGGATTTAGTGTATAGCACAGGGAATTATATTCAATATCTTGTAAAAACCTATAATGGAATATAATCTGCAAAAAATCTGAATCACTATGCTGTATACCTGCAACTAACACAATATTGTAAATCAACTATACTTCAATAAAAAATAAAATAAAACAAAATATATATTCCTGAGCACCATCTAAGTGCTGAATCAGGATATCTGGGGATGAACCTGAGAATCTACAGCTTTAAAGGAATAACAGGCGACACGGATTCACTGCATCCCAGATTTTTCTTCCCAGTCCTCAGTAGTATTTGTGATGTTAATCTCCATGTATCCCTTCTCTGATATACTTTGAAAGTTAATTGAGGAAAAAAACAGGAATTTTAAATAAAAACATGCCTAGTGGCTCATTACGGTGACAAGCAGGTTAAAGAAGGGGTCTGTTACCTTTAAAGAACTATTTAGACCCCAGTGGGGTGGGGGTCACAAACTCAGATGACTCCAGGGCCAGGCAGGCAAGGAAGGAGGGAGGGTTGAGCCTGGCAAGGGGAGAGACCCTGTCTCCTCTGAGGAAGGCGCCACTCGGCTCTGCCATGGTGTCTGCGTGGGAGCGAAGGCTCCATGTTGCCTGATATTGGATTCTTCCTTGGAAGCTGGGAATCAAGACTTTTAATCCAAAATTGCCATATTTTTGAATGTTGGATTTTTCTAGAGAAGTTAAAAATTCAGATTTTAATGTATTTCCCAATTTTCCAATGTTGGCAATAGTTTCTCGTTAAAAAAGGCAACATGGTAGATACTAAAAAATAACAAACTGTTTCTGCAGGTCTTGTTCAGTGGGTGGTCCGCTCACCCCAAAACAGCTCGTGCCCCAGAGCCTTGGCAGAGAGCAGGACAGTATAATAGGTGCTGAAAAGTGGGTGGGGTCTACCTTGCTGGGCTTTCAGGGACATGTGGTATATATTGTGCCTCACTTCATAAATCAAGAGATTTTCTTCTCGTTAATTTTTCCTTGGGACTGAGAAGAGGCTCTATCCAGAAAACCATGCAGCTTGAGACCCTCCCAACAGAGCAGAGGGAAAGGATGGTCTATGTCTCCTTCTAAGCAGGTGAAACAGGATTCTCTCCCCTATGAGGGTCTTTCTGAGTGAGCTTATCAAAAGGACCCGAGCATTTTAATTGCTTCCCTCAGATTCTAAGTGAAAGAGAAACTTAACTCTGAGAGATAGACACTCTGTCCTATGAGCGTACTTGTCCAAAAGTTTACACAAATGATTGTGTACTTTGACTCAAGTTTGAATCCCAGGTCGGATTGGAAAATATGTAATAAAATATCAAAATTGGGGAGGGTCATCTTAAAAAGTATCATTTCTGCTCACTAGCCCTGGCCACCTTCCCTGGTGAGTCTGCTAGAACGCACAGCCTGCTCGCTCCAGACACGTGCTGTAGGATGTCAGACCACAGATCCTCTAGGCCAGTGTTGAATGCTCCTGCCTGGGAAGGAGGCTCTTTGCAATGAACATTCCCTGACAAATGAAGGGCGTATGATAATGAACGTGTCATTAAATTGGAGTGTCTTGAATCACATTATAATTTCACAACGTGCAGTCTGTCACAGAGCCCAGCGGATGGGCCGCATAGGCATCCCAGGCCATCAGCAGCACGCGGCATCTTGGGATGCTGTGAAGATGTGATGAATAACAACCCCAGGAGGTTCAGACCTATTGGTCGGAAGGACATTTAATTCCAAGGAACTCAATTATATGATGTTTGGGTTCCTTGGATAGTTGCCATATACCCTACAGGAGCTCTCAGGGATTAAATGTCCCCCACCCTGCAGCCCTGATTCAATTTGGCTCTGATAATTGTTTCTATTCATAACATGAGACACCATATGGCAACCCTAGCATGTCAACTTGGCTCTTGGTTTTTAAGGGTTATTTAATGTGAACCGTGGTGAGACGCATGCCAAGAGTGGCAGCCCTTCCGTTAGGGCACTTGGGCTCCACCTGCCCCCGTAATGTCCGCCTCCTCATCCTGTCTGTTGTGCTTACTTGTTATAAAGAACTAGGTCTGGGTGCCAGATCTTTTCCGATGGAATGTGAATTTTTTTCACGCCACCATAGTCGTCTGGGTTCCATTTTAAGTTGCAATCCACCCATTGCTAGAAATGAAGACATTAGGTCGATTAAAACACTAAAAATATTTTTTAAATCTAGGGTTATCAAGAGCTCTGATGAGCACGGTAATTCAGGTATGGACAGAAATTGTGCTCCAGTAAGAAGGGTTTGATTCAGAATTCAGTTTTCCCTTTAGTAACAAGTAAGAGCAAACACAGAGCACTGAGTACATGCAGGCACTGTTGTAAGCATTTTACCCATATTCGTCATTTAGTCCTCACAATGTTCCCATGAGGCAGGAGTGATTATTGACCCCATTTTACACGTGAGAAAACAAAGGTAGCCCCAAGTAACGCCACCAAGTGGTAGCAGATCTACCAGGTACACTGCCCACCTTAGGAAAGGAGAATGACCCTATTGGGAATGTTTTTCTCAAGCAGGCAACATCATTTTTGTTTAAAGTATTATATTTTCTTCTACATTATGAAAGTAACATATACCCAATGCAGCAAATTTGGATAACACAATGTTGAATTGTCTCCCCCAAATTAATATGAAGTTCTAACCCCCAAGACCTCAGAATGTGACCTTATTTGGAGTTAGGGTCTTTACAGAGGTTATTAAGTTAAAGTGAAGTCATTAAGGTGGGCCCTAATCCAATATGACTGGTGTCTTTATAAGATGGGGACATGTGAAGACAGATACATATTCAGGAAGAAAGTCATGTGAACGTGAAGACAACCAATTCTGAGCAAAGGAGAGAGGCCTGGAGCAGGTTCTCCCTCACAAACTTCAGAAGGAACCAGTTCTGCCAACACCTTAATTTTGGACTTTTGGCCTCAAAAACTGTGAGACAACAAATTTCTGTTGTTTAAGCTGTCCAGGTTGTGACTTTGTTCCAGGAGTCCTAGCAAACTAATACACACAGAAAAAGCACAAAGTACAATAAAAAAATAAACACCAAAACATGATCCACAGTCCCACTACCCCAAAATATCTACTTTTAACATTTTGGTACATATCCCTGTTACCTAAATTGATTCCCTCTGGGCCCATGTTAAATTTCAGGGTGACTAAAAACAACATGAATGCAATTATCTAGCTGAGTTACCTGTTTCAGACGAACATTGGTTGTCACGATCTGATTTACTTCATCCTGAAAAAAAGATAAGGCCCCATCTTTAGGAGGACAAGAGGGGAGCCGGGGGAGGATGCCCCGGGGCGGGAGGTGTGGAGAGCCTGGAGCTCTCTTGTCTCACCACGTTGATGAGCTGTATCAGCTGCAGGCCCACCGTCACCTCCACGGCCTTGCGGTGGTCTTCCACGGGCCGTACTACGCTGTTGTAGTTTTCAAATAGCTTTGCCACCAGGCGGGTCTCATGTTCGGAGCCCAGGACGAGGCCAGCTGAGACAGCAAACAACACACTCACTGTCAGAGTCTGCTCCCACCCTCCACACACACTAACGTGAGTAACTGAGGTGTGGCCAGCTCATGGAAGGCACACAGGCCCCCTCGTTGAAGGGCTCCCCGATGCAGCTATTATTGCCTTGAATTCCTTTCCAAGTGCAGCTGCCAGTGTGGTCCCTTCCCAGTGGGGCATGCCAGATTATCATGCACTTGTACTTTGGACAGATGACATTCCTTCATCCAGCATCTGGCTGCATCAAGTTTGCTAGGAACACGCACACACAAGAAGAAAGGTCCACACAAAGTCGGTCTTGGTATTTCAGAATCTGGTCATGATGCAGTGAAATCTCAGATTGGCTGGCCTCAGAGCTCATGATGCTATGAACAGCCCAAGACTGATGCTGATTCACACCCACTAGGTTGTTATTCCATAATTAACAAAATTAAAATTGACAAATATTGGTGAGGTTACAGAGAAACTGGAATCCTCATATGTTGCTGGTGAGAGGTAAATGGTGTAGCTGCTGTGGAAAACAGTTTGGTGGTTTCTCACACAAGTTATACACAGAGCTACCATATGACCTAGCAATGCCATTCCTGGGTATATCCACAAACGAACTGGTCATACAAAAATTTGTATGTGGGGGTGGGGGGGGATAAATTAGGAGGTTGGGATTAACGTATACACACTACTATATATAAAAGAGATAACCAACAAGGACCTACTGGGAATTACACTCAATACTCTATAAAGGAAAAGAATCTGTAAAGGAATATATATACATATATATATATATGACTGAATCACTGTGCTGTACACTTGAAACTAACACAGTATTGTAAATCAACTATACTTCAATTTATAAAAGAAAAAATCCAAACAAAAAAACCCCCAAAGCAAACAAAAAATTTGTACATGAATATTCATAGCAGCAATATTTACAATAGCGATATGGTAGAAACAACCCACATGTCCATCAACGGATAAATGGATAAACAAATTGTGGTATATCTATGCAGTAGAATATTATTCAGCCATGAAAAGGAATGAAGTTCTGATACATGCTACAGCATGAATGACTCTTGAAAACATTATGCTAAGTGATAGAAGTCAGACACAAAAGGGCACATATTGTTTGATTTCATTTATATGAAATATCCAGAATAGGTCAATCCATAGAACAGAGAGTAGGTTAGTGGTTACTTGGGACTGTGGGGACTGGGGAATGGGAGTGACTGCTAATGCGCCCAGGGTTTCCTTCTGGGGTGATGAAAAAGTTCTGGAATTAGTGGTGATGGTTGCATAACATTGTGAATGTACCCAATGCCACTGGATTGTGTACTTTAAAATGGAAATTTTATGTAATGCATATTTTACCATGGTAAATCTTACATACTTATATATTTTTCCATAATTTTAAAAATAAAAAAATAATCACTGCTGATGGTCCCATGTCCCAATTAAGTTGCTAAGAGTGAAAACCACATGTTCTGCTGACCTGGGTTTGGGGCTCCTATTTGGAGCATGAATGATTCCAAGGAATCTTTACTACATTTTCCTTCAGGATGGAGGGCAATATCATCCAGTATTCTCAGAGCCCACAGGCTTTGTGTGTCCAGTGTGATATGGTCCTCACCAGCAGGCAGGCAGGCAGACATTCTCGCCTGAGATTCTAAGAAGTGGGCTGACTTGTCTGCGGTCATGCGGCTAGGGCAGAGCTGAAGTTAGAGCCGGTCATTCTGTGCCGTGCTCCTGAGCTCACTTTTAATGTTATGAATGTGCTGGAAACTGTACAGCTACATGTGCCATTATTCCTATGAGAAAATGTGTTCCAAATTCCAACAAGTGCCTTATGAAGAATCTCTGTAACTCAAGCCTGCTGAGGTTTAGGGGTTGCCTGTTCAGGGCTGGGAGAGGAAGTAGACACACAATCCATTTGCCCGGATTCATGTAACCAGATCTCCCCTTTCCGCAGGTTATTGCTGAAACTACACTTTTTCCCTGGGCCAAGACAACTTTAAAAATGAAATGAGTGAGATGCTTTCCCTTTTTTCCCAGTTGTGTTAACCGATCACCGCTAAGGCAGGTTTTTTTTTTTTTTCTCCTTGGATCCTAAGTTTGGAAGCATTTGTCAACAAAATAATTATTAAGTAAAAAGTAATTCCGTTTTCTATCTTTATTGATCATCAAAAATAATAACTAACACACCCAACTTGTCTTGTGCCAGCCCCTCTTCTATGTGCTTTGTATGTACTAAGTCTTTCAATCCTCATACCTGGGTGTGGTAGGTACTATCATGGTCCTCGCTTTACAGATGAGGAAACCGAGGCCCAGATTTCATAAATGGTGGAGCCAGGATTGACACCCAGAGCCCGTGCTCTCAACCATTATTTCTCATCCAGAACTTTATATCAGTTTGAAATAACCAATGCTATGGAATGAATTGAAACATTTTCATGCTCCCAAAAGTATGTGTTTTAATTAGCCTGTAGAGCTTTATTAAAGGTCCTGTATTTGTATTACCTTATTGAATCCTTATAAAAATCCTATGAGGTCAGTCTTTACTCCTACTTCGCAGATGAGAAAACTGAGGTCTGGAGAGCTGAGCCATGTATTCATGGCTCCCAGCTAGTTAGAGGTGGGATTATAAGGGGAGGCTGTCTGACGAGAGGGCCTGTGCTCTTCACCACCTCCCTAAAGGCAAATGTGTCACGTCCATTCGGATTTTTGAAGGTTTCAGTATAGCTCAGATATCTTCATTATGACCTTCCTGGACTCTATGTATTGAATGCCTTACCTAGCCTACCTCTTCATTTCTAGTTTCCCAAATTTTCTGGACCTAAAAGGGTCTGTGCAGAGCTTTCATGTGGCATCTCCCCCAAACTACCTGCATGTGAGGACCCTTAGAGCACCATGTTGTCCAAAGACCCAGGTTTTGCAGGTGCCCCACTGAGCCCCTGGGATGCAGCTGTCCTCTGTCCTCCACGCCTTGTCTATCCCGGGGCCCACCCAGCCCACGGTGGGAGCAGTGGGGGACTGGCGTGGATCACTGAGTGCCTTGGCCACTGGGTTTGAGGTTATTGCTTTGGTGTTACCTTGGGCTGCTTATTTTTAAGTGACCGTTTATTCCAGTTTGTCAGGAAGAACATACTAGAAAGCAACAGAGAGAGCAGATGCTCAGCATTCTGTGGCAGGAAAACTATGCAGGCCAACCCTAAGTTCTGCTAGGGAGTAGGGATCACTGGGAGCCAGGCACGGTCAGGGTTCCAGGGACACTCACTTCCTCCTCTGCACCCTCGCCAAGGCCAAGGGGCCTTGTGCCTTTCGTGATGAACTTCTAAGGAATTTCCAAGGAGGTCTCCATTTCTTAGACCATATTCATTGGTATTCTTTTCTTTTTTCCTCCCCAAAGCAGGGTAGAATGATAGAAAACTTATAGAACCTGAACTCAGAATTCTAGGATTCTGTTCCCAACTCCAGTATGGTCTGGAGAATTGGAACACCTCTTCACGGATTCAATAAATCACAGTAAATACTTTCTTTGAGAAGCAGGATGTAAATTAACAAACACACAGACAAACACATACGTAATGTCAGAGTCTCCCTTTTCAGCAAAATCATGCTGGTCATCCCCATTCAGATGGTGGTAACATTAATTCATTCACATATTCGTTGAACATTTGCTGTGTGCAAAGCATTGTTTGAGGAGCTTTGAGGTTTTCCAGCATGAATCTGATACAGATCCTGTCTTCCTACCTTCATGGACATTGATATTTTCCATTTACATAAATAACTGTAAACAAGCTGGAAAGTAATATGCCATAAGAAAGGTGGTAATGAAGTGCTTGGGATTCCTGAGCTGGGGGAGAGGAAAAGTTGTAATGAAAGTGCTATAAAAATAGAATAGAGATCATTATGTGTTATGCTAACACGGGGAAAAGTGTCCCTCACTTTTGCCCCCAAAGGACTGAATCTAAGTAGGGGAATCCAGCCATAATTTTAAAGTGTTCTTTTGTACCATACTAGTCCAATCTGTATTTTTATGTGGGGAACACCTTGGTGGGTTGGACAAAAGGAATTCTGTCCTGTTAATAGTCACCTTGGGTAATTCTTATCTCAACCTGGTGCTGTGTTTCTTGCTGCCTTTTCAATTTCAGGCTGTGTTTTCTGACCATGCACATAAAAAATGGAGTCTGATCACATTCCAAAGTGTGTGCATGAAGTGACTTTGGGAAGGTCAGTTCATGTCTTTTAGCATCAGTTTCCCTATAATATAAATTTGAAGATGTTGGATTGCCTCATCTTGCTCTAAATTTCTGTTAACTATCCATGTGAATTGACACCAGCAAACTCTAGGTTTGATCTAAATACATATCACATACTTCAAAAAATAGCTAAACTTGCATTTTTGGAGATCTTTGGTGTCCTAAAAGATCTCTTAAGGATTTTTATATATAAACATATCACTTAAGAATTTCCATTGAGTGTAGTGTTTGCAAACACACACACACACACACACACACCACCACCACCACCATCACCACCAAGCCAGCTTTGGTTGGATCGAGTCCAAATCCCAGAGGATATAGTTTATCAGAGTTCAGGCTATTTCCTTCAATTCTGCTATTGAAAAACATTAATAATAAAGCTCTTCACCTCTTTTGCCCAGAAGACCTGTGTTTGTCAGAGCAATATTAGAGAAGAGAAAACACAGAATGTCAGCCGCCTTGTTTCTCAGTTGAGATGATATCACCAGTAAACTTTTATATGAAGCAATCAGCAAACATCTATTTCCCTCGACCGGAAGTTTGGGATTCACGATAGCTTTTCAGCTGCTGTGTTGTGACACATTCCAGAGTTGAATGCAGGTCAAGGGCTGTGCAAGGTTTTATGGTTTCAATTCAAACCCAAACCTACATATAGTAGTGTCCTTTAAAAAAAAAAAAAAGTAGGCCATAATGCATTCATATGAATTTTTTTTTTAGCTTCAGAAGTTTAAAAAATTACAAAATATTTCATCTCTCATGGAGAGAGTTTAGTTACAGTTATGAAAAGGTTTCTCCCTCCAGCACATGGAGCTGTCAATCTATCCTCTTCATTTTCAGAATTCTCCTAGAGCCATAAAGAGATTTGTTAACCATATTGCTTGTGATTATAAGTCACCCTTCTAAGTTCCTATAGTTGTTCAACTATGATAGCAGCTCCAGGATGGTAGAAGAGGTGCTGAATCAGATCATACGGATTACTAAAATGCAGGCACTGAAGGAAAGAGAGATTGCATGTCTACTTTGTAGCTTTTGACCAGGCAGCTCCTATTTTAATTGGATAACCCAACTAAAAATCTTTATCCACAAACCCAATCAAGCCAACATCGGTGAGAAACTGACAGAGCAGCCTGGGGCTGGTGAAGCCCTGCCATTCTGTGTTCCCATCAAAGAAGCAAGACTCTGGTTCGGGGGCTTCTAGTGCTTCAGCCTCGAAGGAGAGCCCCGCAGCCCTGGCACTTACCTGAGCAGAGGCCGAGGAGCAGGAAGAGTGGCCGGGGCTCCATGGGCTGGTGGTGGAGTGGTCGCCTGTGCCGCTCTCTGGCTGGACACTCAGCTGCTGGAGGGTTTGGCAAGTGAGTGGGCTGAGCCAAGCTATCGTTTACGCCACCTGTTTGCGGCAGTGACAGCTGGGCTGCCCGGAGCCTTGGAGCCCCGGAGCCCCGGGGCTGCGGTCCTTACGTTATTGCAGGGTGTACACTTTACACAACTGCTGGACCTTTGACAAGTTGAGGGTGAACTGCACTGTGCTTTCAATGCACCATGAGTCAGGTCTTCATTAAAAAAAAAAAACCAACACGTTAGATCAGGGAATGAATTATTTTGCCCGGTGAGCAACTCCCTCCCTTTTGTATAAACCAGAGCCTCATCTGTGTGGATTGATTTGATCAGGGTCACTGGGTCTGAGTAGATAGTCAGCTGTGTGTGTAAGACGCTGATCATCCTAAATCACAAAAGTCCACGTTCTACAAAGAGGAAAATTTATTTGCTCTGGTTCCCTCTAGGCTGAGAATGCCTGGGGCTTTTGTGAGGGAGTGGATTTGAGAAGAGTGGGGTTGGTGCCGCTGGAGAGAATTCCATGTTTGATTGGGTTTGGTTTTAAACAACGGTGACTTCTTCCATAAAACTGGTTTTACGATGGTCCCCGGAGTGGCTGTCCCCAGCCCTGTCTCTGTATCAGGCAATACCTATCCTGCAGTGTGCCATTAGCGACAGCAGACAGCCCACCTCCCATGTCCTGTTATTCAAGTGAGAAGTAATTAATGGGAAAATTGTCCCACTGCATAAGCGCTGTTCCAGGCTCCTACTTCCTGCCGTCATTCCTCTGCCTACTCTCACTCAGGGAAGCAAAGAGCAGAGTGCTTCAGGTTTTCAATTTATTCGTTTTAAAAAAAAAATCCCAAAAGCCAGTCATTAGTAATTGCTCAGTCAGAGAAGGATTTTTACCAAAATAGAAAAGGGAGCAGTTATTTAAAGACACCCTGCCGGTTCCTTCCTTGCTTCCTTCTCAAATTGAATCAGGTGAAGAAGGTCCCTCGCCTCAAGCCCCAAAACAGCATCCTGGCCAATTCCCCCATTCCAGTGAATCCAAATAATTAGGGAAAGGGCTGGGAGTGTAGTGAAGAGAGCTTGGAGTGTGCATTATTTTTTTTATATATATTTATTTATTCATTTATTTAATTTTTGGCTGCATTGGGTCTTCGCTGCTGCACGCGGGCTTTCTCTAGTTGCAGTGAGCGGGGGCTACTCTTTGTTGCGGGGCGCAGGCTTCTCATTGTGGTGGCTTCTCTTGTTGCAGAGCACAGGCTCTAGGCACGCGGGCTTCAGTAGTTGTGGCACACGGTCTTCAGTAGTTGTAGCTCACGGGCTTAGTTGCTCCGCAGCGTGTGGGATCTCCCGGGACCAGGGCTCGAACCCGTGTCCCCTGCATTGGCAGGCGGATTCTTAACCGCTGCACCACCAGGGAAGCCCGAGTCTGCATTATTTATATATTTTTTGCTTTAAATTGTGGGAGATGTGCTGTCAACGGAAAAATTGGTTCCCTCCTTTCCATAGCATAGCACTGCGACTACAAAGCCAGGAATACATCCTTTCACCCTGCCCCTTACATCTACATGGAGCCATGGGACTGAGTTCTAGAAAATGAAATGGGGGGGGAAATTTTGAGATTCACCATCCTCCCACTGGAGCTTGTCCATGCTCTTCTAGTCTCTGACTGGCTGGAATGGACATGACGCCCAGGGTGACCTTGGAAACCACATGTTGAAGGGGGCTTTGCTTTTGATATCCTGAATCCTTGAGTGACTCCAGGGAGGAGGGCGCCCCATTGGCCTGGTTACCACCCAGCTCTATTCCATGAGAGAGAAGAAAACTTTGACTGTGTCAAGCCATCAAAATTCTTGGGTTTATTTGTACAGAAGGTAGTTTTATCATTATTAATACAAAATTTACTCCCTTGCATTGGGGATCCTAAAACATGTAGCACAGCGGGGAAAGTAAGAAAATTGGTACGGGAGGCAGAAAAGATGAAGATAATAGTAAATTACTTAATAAAACTGTTGTCTTGGATTTCTTCATGAGCAAAGTATGTACCAAGCCAGTGGCTCTAGAAGAGGTTGGAAAACACAAAGTCAGTGTTAGGGTTTTGGGGGTTTTTTGTTTGTTTGTTTGCTTGTTTTGTTTTTTGGCCACATGGTGTGGCTTGCAGGATCTTAGTTCCCTGACCGGGGATCGAACCCATGGTCCCTGCAGTGGAACGGTAGAGTCCTAACCACTGGACCTCCAGGGAATTCCCAGTTCTTATTGGCTTTGCTTAGGGAGTCTGTACAAGGAAGAGTCAAGCTCAGGCAACAATTGGTTGGTTCAAGAACAGAAATGAAAGGGATAGGATGAGTCCAGAAATCTGGAGCTTTCTGCTTTGAACCCTAAGAGTAAGTGATAACGTGGAGAAAAAAAAAAAAAGGTTCTGAGAAACAAAAGCCCATTAGGACTTCTCAATACCTGGTCTCACCACTGTAGCAAAAATCGTTTAAGGTTGCTCTCTTCACGCTCAGGCCAATTTCTTTCCCAGAGGGCTTCAGGATGGTTTCCATTAAGTTGGAGGAGAGAAGCCTAGGGGTTAGGGTGCAAAGAGGTAAATCGGGCTTGAGAACTGTGTCTGGTAAAGAACCCTAGGTGTGCATACTGTCACGTGCAAATGACTGCAAAGAAAGGTTTCAGAAGCTTACTAAATATTTGAAGGAATTGTATGGCCAAAGAATTCTGTTTTTTTTTTTAAGAGTTACTTTTTTTTTAACGTCTTTATTGGAGTATAATTGCTTTACAATGTTGTGTTAGTTTCTGCTGTACAACAAAGTGAACCAACTATATGTATACATAATCCCCATATCCCCTCCCTCTTGCATCTCCCTCCCACCCTCCCTATCCCACCCCTCTAGGTGGTCACAAAGCACCTAGCTGATCTCCCTGTGCTATGTAGCTGCTTCCCACTAGCTATCTATTTTACATTTGGTAGTGTATATATGTCCATGCCACTCTCTCACTTCGTCTAGAGTCTGTCATACAGAGTGAAGTAAGTCAGAAAGAGAAAAACAAAAACCGTATGCTAACACATATATATGGAATCTAAAAAAACAATGGTTCTGATGAACCTAGGGGCAGGACAGGAATAAAGATGCAGACGTAGAGAATGGACTTGAGGACACGGGGAAGGGGCCAAAGAGTTCTTGAACTCAGACTACCAAAACTTTGGTTGCCCAAGCCTTGAATCAGTCCTTGGGTGCCCAAAGACGCACTGGGGGAAAGCAAGCTACAGTCTCTGCAGGAGGGCACTCTCCGCACTGCTCACCTCACATGCGGCCTTGGAGATAACGGACCAGGAAGAAGCCCCGCAGAGGGCACATCCAGGAGCCACGGAGGGCAATGGACAAGGGAGCTCCGCCCAGAGAGCAAAATCAGAGACTTAACCAAGGAATTGTTGCAGAACCTCTCAGTGCCCAGCCACGTTCCCTTGGCTTTCACCTCGACCTGGAGAAATCTACTGACTGCCCACACCTGCAACCCTCTACCTGAGATTTTTTTTTTTCTGGCTGTAGGACAGGGGACGTGATGGAAGTGCAAGGGAATTAATGCCCCACAAAACAGCCCTCAACCACTGTCGGAGGATAAATTCCCGCCTCGGATGGGATAACTGAGGCACTCTCTGCACTGCGTCCCAGGGTTCATCCATGGGATGGAGTCCTGGTTGCCCATAGTGGACGTGGCCTGACAGCCTTGCCTTTATTCGTTTCCATCTCTTTTCTGTCTCAGTGTCCCCACCCTGCCACCTCTCTGATAAACCCCTTGCTGGGTCTGCTTCTGGGGAAACACAAATCAAGACAGAATTTCTCACGCTGTCTGGGCAGGGGATCTTCACGATGACGTGAGTGGGTGCCTTTCCCACGTTTCCACCATCTTACCTATTCTCTTCTGTGGGTGAACCGCTGGAACTGCAGACTAAAAAAAATATAACTGCTATCATCCACAGGAGTAAACCTATTTTTTTCATTGAAAAGTTTATTATTAAAGTAATTCAACCTTATTATAGAAAAATTGGAACACAGATGAACAAAAAGAAAAATTTTTACCCATGATCCTTCTACCAGAAATATCTATGGTTAATGGGTTATTTTATATACATTCAGACTCTTTCCATGCATTTATGTATGTTTTATGTATTTGTGTATTTATTTTCACTGACCCCAAACCCTGCTTTATGTTACTTAAAGTCAAAAGATTTCCTTTAATTTTTAGGTTTTTATGCTAGGGAAATGATATTTTCAGGAAAAGATGAATTTGTTTGCAGTTTTATTGAGGTGTAATTGACAAATAAAATTGTAAGATATTTAACGTGTACAATGTGATGATTTGACATCCATATCCGTTGTGAAAGCATTCCGCCCATGCCCTCACTTATTAAAAATTTTTGTCATCGGGCATTGCTATGTGCCAGGCACAGTTCTAGGCATTTGGAATACATCCGTAAATAAAATGAAGATTTCTGTTCCTCAGGAAAAATGCATTCTAGTTGGCGGAGATTATCAATAAAAAAATATATAGAACTATACTCCAATTAAAAAAATAAATATATATACAGGTAATAAGTGAATTGTTTAGTATCTTAACAGGTCAAAATGCTGTGGAGAAAGTAGAGCCGGGTAAGGGGGATCGGGGCAGCTGGAGAGGGGATCGCGATTGTAAACGTGGTAGGTCGCGGGTACGCGTCAATGAGGATGAGGCATCTGAGCAAACACTTGAAGGAGGCGCAGGTATCTGCGCGCTGAGCATTCTGGGCAGAGCGAGCAGCAGTAGAGGTCCCCAAGGGGAACGGGCCTGGCGTGCTGAAGGCAGAGCAACGAAGCCAGCCCGGCAGCAGCAGAGTGAGTGATGGGGAGACGGCCAGAGGATGAAGTCAGAGAGTAGCCTGGGGGCAGAGGGGACTCAGCACACCTTGTAGACTTTTACTCCGTGTGAGATGCGGAGCCCCTGCATGGTTTTGAGCGGGAGTGACGTGATCTGACACATGTTGTAAAAGGGCAACTCTGGCTCCTGTGGCGACCGGAGGCTGTAGGGGAGACAAGTTAGGAGCTACACAGTAATGCAGGAGGTGGATGGTGGTGGATGGGACCAGAGTGGATGCAGTGAGGGCCATGAGAAGTAGTTGGATCTGGGAACTATATTCTGACACCAGAGCTAACGGGATTTCCTGAAGGATTGGAGCTGGATGCAAAAAAAAAAAAAGAGGGTGATGATTAAAGATGATTTGCAGGGCTTCCCTGGTGGGGCAGTGGTTGAGAATCTGCCTGCTAATGCAGGGGACACGGGTTCGAGCCCTGGTCTGGGAAGATCCCACATGCCGTGGAGCAACTGGGCCCGTGAGCCACAACTACTGAGCCTGCGCATCTGGAGCCTGTGCTCCGCAACAAGAGAGGCCGCGATAGTGAGAGGCCCGCGCACCGCGATGAAGAGTGGTCCCCGCTTGCCGCAACTGGGGAAAGCCCTCGCACAGAAACAAAGACCCAACACAGCCAAAAATAAATAAATAAATAAATAAACTCCAATCTCTTTAAAGAAAAAAAAAAAAAGATGATTTGCAGGGTTTTGGCCTGAACATTATGAAGGTTTTATGTGCCAACAAGTGAATTAAGGAAGGCTGTGGATGGAGCAGATTAAAAGGGAGGAAAATCATGAATTCTGTTAGTTTGAGGTGTCTATTAGAAATCTGAGCCGGCAGTTGGATTTAGGAGTCAGGAGTTTAGAGGAGAGGTCTAGACTAGCGTAAATGGTGCTTAAAACCACGACTGGATAAGATCAAAGGAATGAGTATGGGCAGAGAAGAGAACTAACATCAAAAGCGCAATGAGCTATCACCTCACACCTGTCAGAATGGCTATCATCAAAAAGACCACAAATAACAAATGTTGGTAAGGCTGTGAAGAAAAGGGAACCCTCATGCACTGTTGAGGGGAATGTAAATTGGTGTAGCCACTGTGGAAAACAGTGTGGAGGTTCCTCAGAAAACTAAAAATAGAGTTACCCTATGATTCAGTGATTCCATTCCTGGGTACATATCCAAAGAAAATGAAAACACTAATTTGAAAAGATACATGCACCCCCATGTTCACAGCAGCATTATTTACAACAGCCGAGATATGGAGCAACATAAGTGACCACCAACAGATGAACGGATAAAGAAGATGTGGTATATGTATATACAATGGAATACTACTCAGCCATAAAAAAGAAGGAAATTTGCCATTTGCAGCAACATGGATGGACTTGGAGGTTATTATGCTTAGTGAAATAAGTCAGACAGAGAAAGACAAATACTGTATGATATCACTTATAGGTGGAATCTAAAAATTACAACAAACTAGTGAATATGACAAAAAAGAAGCAGACTCACAGATACAGAGAACAAACTAGTGGTTACCAGTGGGGCGAGGGAAGGGGGAGGGTAAGACAGGGGTAGGGGATTGAGAGGTACAAACTACTGTGTATAAAAGAAATAAGCTACAGCAAAGGGAATATAGCCAGTGTTTTATAATAACTATAAATGGAGTATAACTTTTCATTGGTGAATCACTATGTTGTACACTTGAAACTTATGTAATGCTGTAAATTAACTATACCTCAATTGAAAAAAAAAGTTGGGAAGAAGAGGAGGATGCAGCAAAAACTGAGAAGGAGGAAACACTGAGGCAGGAGGAGATTCAATAGAGGATGGGGTTCTGAAAGCCAGGTGAAGGGCTCTGCAAGGAAGAAGGTGTGGCCCGCTGTGTTAAATGCTGCTGATGGAGCCCATGAGACGAGGACGGAAATGACCACAGGGCTTAGGAATATGGCGGCCACTGGTGACCTTGACATGTACAAAACCTGACTGGAGTAGGTTTAAGAGGGGAGGAATTAGAGGGGCTTTACTGCAGAGCATAACAAGGAAATGAGGTTGTAGCTGCTGAGAGAAGTCGTCAATAGAAGTCTTTTTGTTTTGTGCCCTTTTTGGGGAAGGGAAAAATAACAGCATATTTACATGATGATCATAATGACCCAACAGTAACAAGAAAAAAAAATTGATTGTGTAGTAGGGAGCTGGAAGAAAACACCCATAAAAATGTTTTCAAAAATGAGATTTACTATACATACTTTTCCATAACTTACAGAGTATATAATAGGCTCCCAGTCAAATAATGTCTCTACATTTTCATTTTTAATGGCTGTAGAATATTCTATTTTTTGAGTGTATGATAATTTGTTTAACCAACCCCTTATCACTGGACTTTTGGATGATTTCCTTTATTTATTTATTTATTTTGCTGTTATATGCAATCATGCAGTGGACATCCTTATAAACCAGGTAATTTTCTGATTGTTGCCTTAGGATAAGCTCCTACAAGTGGAAGGACTGGGTCAAAGAATGAAAAGATTTTAAATAATTTTAATGCATATCAAATAGCCCAAATCCCTGTTTTAGAATTGATCAAAGCCATTCAGGTCTGCCCTTATCACAATTATATTTTTCTGTTATACCTATCACAGTTGTGTACTGTTACATTTATTTGTGTGATGATCTGATTTATGTCTGTCTCTCCCACTAGACTGCCGACCAGTGAGTGCAGAGACAGCGCCTGATTTTGCTCACTGCTGTATCCTCAGCTTTTGGCCCAGAGCCTGTCTCACGGTAGGCATTCGGTTAATAATTATTGGTGATGGAATGAATAAATGTAAAGCTTAGTTCAATGCATAGGGGAGAAGATCACACTGATCATGTCATTTGGAGGTAGAATGAGGGATGGCAATCAATTGCTCCAGTGCCTCTCAGGGTACCTGGTACATAGCTACAAAAGTGTTTGTAGTTGACTAATTAAATAATGCATGAATGAAGGGTACTGCTTTTACAAAAGTCCACCTTCTTGTGTGGTTTAGTGAGTGAAATAGTTGTGGATCCTCCCAAGGTCACTTCTTTGGAGAAAACCCTCAGTCTGTGTCTGTATTTTGGCTACCCCCTAGCCAAACCCTCCTGTTCCCAGCGCTGAGCGCCTCCTTCCAGCGGCCAGCAGGTGGCAACAGTGGGTCATTGAAGTGACGGTGGGGCGGCTCTCCTGCCTGGAGCACCGCCCGCGGTCCCCAGGGCCTGTCGGGGTGCCGTCCACCCGGAAACCTGAAGGCAGGAGGCTCACATGTGTTCCTGGGGACCCCGGAGCGGTGGTCTCCCCTCGGGAGAGTTGGGAAAGAGGGGTCAGCTCTCAGGCCCCCGACAGAGTCTATTTTATAGTTCACAGTTCCCAGGAATCCTTACTGGACAGCTCAAGAGCTAAATGAAACTCATTTGAAAACCTGGACTTCTTCTGGCTCTGAGATTTTATCCAGTTCACACCAACTGACCCACCTCTGTCGTTGTCTCAGGCTATCTGAAATGGTCAGTTTCTTTTAATTCAGTTTTTTTTCAGCCAAGCTCAGTGCCCGGCAGTTCAGGCTGACAGTTCTGTAGGAATTACTGGATCTGTAATCACTGGGTTACAGAAATGCTTCTTATGACATACAAAACAGGTTGCTGCCCGCTCACCATGGGTCCACCCTATCTTGGTGCTGTTTTATTCCAGAGGCTGGTATGGATTTGCCCCCATCCACCTTTACTCTCTCTCTCTGCTTTGTCCCCTTGAGACTAATGATAGGGAGGAAATCACCGTTTGCTGAGATCCAGCCGTCTACCATTTCACTCTCACAGCCACCCAGAGGGGTGGGTGTATGTTAATGTGTCCAAGCCCACTTAGGTCATAAGTAGCAGAGATATTTCTAATTCCATATATAGTGCTCTGGCCACTACACTCATGGTCCAAACTGTGCTCCAAGAGGCCGCTCAGAGGGTAAATGTGGCCTAGGGGTGGTGCTTCTTGCCTCTCACCTTTGCTTCATCTAGAGCAACTGCACTTGGACTTAAAAGAAAAAAATTAGGGGCTTCCCTGGTGGCGCAGTGGTTGAGAGTCTGCCTGCCAATGCAGGGGACACAGGTTCGAGCCCTGGTCTGGGAAGATCCCACATGCCGCGGAGCAACTAGGCCCGTGAGCCACAATTGCTGAGCCTGCGCATCTGGAGCCTGTGCTCCGCAGTGGGGGAGGCCGCGATAGTGAGAGGCCCGCGCACCACGATGAAGAGTGGCCCCCGCTTGCCGCAACTAGAGAAAGTCTTCACAGAGAAACGAAGACCCAACACAGCCATAAATAAAATAAATAAATTAATTTAAAAAAAAAAAAAAGAAAAAAATTATATACGTATGGGTGTGCGTGTGTGTGTGTATATATTCTCCTTCTAAAAGGAAAGCTTACATAATAGTTTATGTACTTATATAAAATATAAGTAGAAGTTCTGAGCCTCACAGCATATGTTGATTTCAGGGTGCATTCTGACACGTGACTCATGGCAGAAATGTGCACTGTGGCTATAAGACAAAGCAAAGTTCACGGGAACTGCAGCAAGGCCTCGGCCCTTGCAGCACCAGGGTCTAACCACTTGATTAATTCAGGAAATGCTTTGATGACAAAATCCTTCTGCAACTGGCTTCTCACATTCTCTGGGACAAACGCAAATCAAGGAAAATGAATCTGATGCAAAATCAAATGTGTCCCGCTCCCGCTCTCTGCCTGTAACAAAGGGTGTGTTTTGAACTTTTCTTTGTCACCCAGAGTCTGGGTACTAGCAGTCTGAAGGAAAACTAAAGAAGCCTTTGAGGCCAAGTTGAATGACAAGTGAAAAGCTGGGGCAGAGAAAGAGGGAGTGGAGAGAGAAAAGCCTCTGGCTGGGTCTCTGGAGCTGGGAAGGGAGAGAGTGAAGGAGAGAGTGCTAGTCAGAGAGAGAGGAGTCCAAACAGTATTGTTAAGGAACTTTGCTGGAGATTTAAAGTACACTCCTACCTTTGGCATTTTCTCAAGAGACAGAAAAGATTTGAATTGTTTTAATTATATTTTCCCGCAGGGCTGGGTCCAAGACTGGACCATGTAGGATTCTGGGTTTGTATCGGTTACATAAGCAAACTTCAGTCTTTGCTGTCATCTGGAAGAGTCAAAACCATGCATGTTTTTCAATTTCCTTTTGTCAGCTGCCTGAGTTTCTATTCTGAGAGGTGCAAACTGTTAAACATTGTTATTCACTTGTGTTCCCTAAATAACTTTTAATTAGTTTCAATTTGGACCAAGAATGTTCCACTGTTGACATAGTGACAGGAATTATCAAAAGTAAAATTAATAAGGAACTCCAGAAAAAAACTTGCACTAGCATTATAGTATTTTATCATATCTATCTCAGCAGAGACACAGATAATTTTAATTTTTTAATGTTGGTTTTTAAATGCTTTTCTTCAAAGTAATGATTACATTGGAAAGAGGTTACTTTAAACCTTATTTTTCACTTCTCAAGCATCTTTCACTTCTCAGGCATCTTTCACAATGGAAATTTTCTGTTGTCTTTCAATGAAATTAACTGCATTAGTGCAAGAAATGCAGTCAAATCAGCAACTGTATGTAGCCTCTGAAACCTCGTGTCCAGCTGGATAGTTACTGCATTCATTACACAGTGGAAAACGATGAGCAATGACACTTTCACCTAAAAAACTGCCAAAGAGAAAAGCTTGTCAGGGCTCTCAGAATATCATAAAGCAGACAATACAGGAAATTTCAAAATATTGTTGGAGTTTTTAAATCAACTCTCTCCTCTCCCCTCCCTTGTCCTTTAGGACAATGGTGTTAGTGGTCCCCTAACCATTAGTGCATAATTCTAACAAAGACTTGCACACCCCTTTGGCTAAAAAGTAGCCAAATATCAAAGAGCTACTAATCTTGGGGTCAGCCCTTTTTCCAAAACGAGTAAGGCCTTCTGAATCCCTTTGGGTAAAAATCTGGCAAAGATCACAGAGAATTTAGTAAAGGTTTCTGATACATCAGTGGAATATCCTATGAGGATTCCGCCCATGAGACTAATCCAAGCATGCTCTAGTTTAGTCCAAAAACCTATAAAGTCATAAATGCATGAGCGGGTTTCTTTATTGAAAGGCTGTGACCTGCGGGGTAAATTCGCCAAGTGCAGCAATCAGCTGTGATCCTGTCTACAATCTCATCTTCATCATGCTCTTAAGTACTATGTAATTTGGTCTTGGGACCACTTAGCTAATTACAGATTAGAAGGATGGAGCTTGAATGTTACTGAACAACTGACAGAATTATTTAGTATTCTGCAGTTCAGTGAAAAGAGTATAGATGTGCTTGAATATTTATGGAGTTTTACCTTCTCTTTTTGTTATAGAGGTCTTACAACAAATTAAAACATGTGTCAGTGCCATAATGATCTAGATGGACTTTTAAGGATTGGCTGGCCAAGACTGAATTTTATTCAAGCACTATTTCATTAGTCATATTGATGTAACCGAGCAAGGGCTCGTGTGCCCACAGTGCAGAAAGCCAAATTCTGACAGCGGATGTTTGTGGCAAAGTAAGGGTTTATGTCAGGGCTCCAAGCAAGGGAGTGGGTGACAAGCCGCAGATCCACTCCCACTTGGTCTTCGAGCTAGAGGGTTTTCTTAAAGGGGAAGAACAAAGAAGCTGGGGTTAATCATCGTCTTGTGACATTTCTTATTCATAGTTTCGGGAGTCAGGATGCCTATGATTTACGTCTCTGGTCTGGTGGTCCATGACGGGGGCAGTGGGGACGGGGTGTGTCTGTTAGCTCATCTTGCCCTGGAGAAACAACCTGAGTGTGTACGTCAATGATGTTACTGACAACAGCAATTTTAGTCCTCTGACTCTGGTGGATTAGTGTGCAGTTAGCAGAGGATTGAGGTCAGAGGGCACAAGAAAGGGAATAAAGTTTTGGATAGAGAGGTTAATCATAAACTCAGCAGGGGAACTTGGTTTTAGGGAGACTCGGTTTCACTAATTTTAAGTATTTTAGCCTATTGTATGGCTGTGATTGGTACTATTTAAACTGCCAACGTCTGTGTGTCCCTTCTGTGCGCCCTGACAATGTATCAGTGGCACTAGCTTGGCTTTGTCACAGCTCTGGGCACAGTGGCAGTCCCTGAGGTTGTCTGGAGCTCCTAGATAGACACGGTGCATCTGCCTGGAGCTTCAGTTTTACATGAAGCCTTGTAGAAAACAAAAGTAATCAATTTAACCATTTATTTAATGTGCTGCCGATTCTTTATTTAATTTGCTGTGAAGCAAGCAAAATTATGCATTAACTATGTTATGATTAAAAACTAAATATTGGCTAATACTTGCAGTGAGAGAATAACAACTTGTAAACCAAGAAGTGTGTCTGTTTAGCTGTCAGAGTTCCAGCCAGAAAAGAACTGGTGACATGGAGAAAAAAAAATATGATGACAATTGTCCTAGGAGAGTGACGGGCTTTAGTCCCACCTGGCCCAAAGGTGAGGCAGCCCGAAGTCTGCTGCTCCCATCTCCCATCAAAGTCCTCTGTCATTGCACAGGAACTCTAAGGACTACTGTTTCCAACCTGAGGAAACAGGACCCGTCCTGTTATGTGAAGTCCTGAAAAACCTGGACCAGCTGAGCGTGGGCAGAGCCATCAGAGAAGTTCCCGCCCACCTCATCCTGGCCTGCACTGGGCACAAGGACATCCTCCAAGAATTGTCCCCATTACTCTCCCAGACTGGCTATGGCACCTCCCAACTCCTGTGCCTGAGGTGCCATGGATGGCACCTTGAATGGGGACCACCCTCTAGCACACCCTCATTGTACCCCTGCCCTCACCAGTCTACCCCACTATGGGCAGCACAGCCCTGCTCACATCCAGTCCTTGCCCCTGGTCCAGGCTTCGAGGTCCTGTCTTTGTGTGGTCCATTCCCAGGAATAAGGACTGAATCATTTAAAGCCTGATTTTTCTGTGAAAATAAATATGACTGCAAAATTCATATGACCGTGAAGACCTCAAAGAAGATGGATGCTGTTTGTGGCCCCTTTGAGCGGTCCCTGGGGGTGCATTCATCCTCCTCTGCTGTTAGAGCGTTAGTGTGCACATTTGAGAAGCACGACTCCAGGGGACATCACAGCAAGGTGAAGGATACATCTGTGATGTCCTACCCTCCCCCCCAAACTGGGGACAGTGCTCTTCAGAGGGTACGTGTCCTGCTGCAATCAGGGAAAATTCCATACAGTTCCAGATATCTGGCCTCCTAACTGAACACCTGCAACGCCTTTGTCCCCTCCTGCCAATCTGTGCAAAATGTCAGGGAAAGAAACCAGTTTTCCTTCTTCATGGGCTCACAAGTTGTGCCAATTTTGTGCAGACTGGTCCTTTCTCTCGTTTTCTGTAAATTTGTTTTCAGAAGTATTTGAAGCTGTTTTGGTGAAATTCAGCTCTACATTGCTAGTTTTTCGTTTCAAGAAAGACAAAGCCAGCTTTGGCTGGTGCTGGGGAAGCTGAGCTCAGAGAGCTCAGGTAGGATCAGGGGCTGTTGTGGCTTCCTTGTGATGATTTGTGCAACAGAGCACGTGGCCTGGGCTCCATCCTCTTCCCTGCCCCTTAGAAACTCGGGGAGCCCAGGCAGGAATGAGAAGCCTTTCTGAGCTTGTGACTATTGCTGGATGGAGAGGTCCTGGGATGACCTTTTCCTGGACAAATGACTGCTGTCCCTTACCTGGCCTTTCCTCCTTTCTCCTGCCCTGAGGGCTTTCAGGATGCATTTTGGGTGGGAAGAAGTGTACCATGGGGGGGGTCACTCATTGGAGATCTGATTGTGAGAGTCTTTGGTTCCAGCCAGGCTGGTTCCAGGCCCAATTCAGTTAATTCTGGATTAAGATTGAGGGTCTGACCCTTCTCAGGGAGCCCTTCCCTCACAACCTCTTAAAACATAATTTCCCAGAGACTGATCTTTGGTTTGTGTTTCCTAGAGAATAACTGGCAAATATGGAGGATTGTACTTCCGTATTCATTTCTACTCTGGTGGCTAATTAGCACGTTGGTTAAGAAGGATCTTGCGCATTTATTAGAATGGTCACCTTAGCAGTGTGTCTCCAGGGTCTGGCTCTGGAACAAACATCCCCACCCTCCCAGCTGCACAAGGTTTGTGTATCCCTTTTTGTCCTAAACCAGAGTTCTCTCTTGTACCATAAGCATGAAGACTTTGCAGATGGAAATTCATCCCTGAGACGGGGGCAGAGCATCTGCCTTCCCCCAGATGGCTTAGGAAGGGCAAAGAAAGATTCAGAGGAACGAAGCTAAGAAAGTGAGAACCATGGAATTGGGTCAGCTTAATTCTAGGGAAGAACTGGGAAGCAGGTTTGGGGAACGAGAAGTTACTGTCAGAGACTGAGGGAGACGCACCAGAGAGCTGCCTAGGAATGTGGGAAAGGACGCTGGTATCAGGGTAGAAAGACTCATGACTTCAAGGAAGAGAGGCTGAAGAAAATCCTGGCTGGCTGTGAGCAGGGAGAGGGTGAAGGTGTGGGGTGTGGGGAAATGGAGAAAGAAATTAGGGAGAAATTCAGACAAGCCAGGTAGTGCTGGCCTCTACAGGGACATGTGACTGGCCTGCGTTTATTGGGTCTTAAATTTTCTCACACATCAATAAAGTAACTCTTCCACCTGCATTAGAATGGGATGCATGTATAGCCCTTCTCTCTCCCTGCCACCCCCAAGAAGATGATATAAGGACACTTGTTTGGGGACATAAATTCTAATATGTTTGATTTTTAAAAAATTAGTTTCATCACCCCAGAGTTATGCTTGGTGCATTCATGGTCTGCCTTTATGTTCTCTGAATTTGCCTTTTCAAAGCCAGGCTCTTCTCCAAAAATCTACTCTGGCAGGAGATCAAGGGAGGGCCCGATGTTCTTCAGCTAATGATAAAATTCCACAGTGAAGCTTTCCCAGCATCACCCAGAAAGGACCCAGAACTGTAGCAATCTGGCTGTGAAGACCGCAGCATATGTCCCTCTACAGGCTGTGCATCTCGTCTGAGCAGCACCCCTGTCCCCGGCCAGCAGGAGGATGGCTCGGCCAGGTGGGGGCAGATGGTGCCCGGAACAGCACGCCCCCAGGCTCATCTCTGGTGTCCCTTCCGAGTCTTTCCTGCACCCCAGAGCCACGGCCCTGCCCCTTGCCCCAGTGCCAGTGCTGTGGTTTGCTTATTTTGACGTATTCATCCCCGACATGTCAAGATGAAAGGCAGGAAATGGGCAGTTGCAGTTCCCAGAGCAGGAGTGGTTAGACCACATTGCATCACATCTCCAGGCCGGTCATGGGATCCTGGAGGCAAACTCAGCGCAGGTTGACCTCAGGCACCTCACACACTGGGCGCCGAACCCCCTGCACGGAACCCCTTCTCAGCACGGGCTGCCGGCAGCCTTGCTCACTCCCACTACTGCCTGGGACTGAAGCCACCTCCTCAGAAGGTCACTCGCACTGGGGCTCCCCACTGCCCCGAGGGGCGTGCCCCAGAGCCAGCCCACTTCCTGCCAGCCACTCCCAGGCCCGGTGGCCTGACTGTCTCTGAGCAATTAATGTGGAGCTTTCCCTGCGAACAGGAAGTGCCCCCCAGATCTTCAGGGCGGAAGTTTGGAAACCCCCAGGATTCTAAAAAAGTGGCAGAAGTTGACCCACCAAGACTCAAGCAAAAGAAAGAAAGAAAAAAAAAAAAAAGCCAAGGCTTTGCTGTTTTCCCTGAGTGACTACTGACTTTTCCTGCAGCCACCCAGTCAGCTAGAAGATTCTTCTGTAAACACGCCATCTTTTCCATGAGACATAAGTAAGCATCGCTTCCACCCACACTCAGGATGTTAAAACATTTGAAAAATGATTTGTTCTGGACCAGAAAAAACCTTGCAGGAAGAATTCCATTCCTCTTCCACCAGGTGTGTACCATGTGTCTGGGTTATGGGGAAGGTGGGGACTGTAAGTGTACAGTTCCTGGCTTTGGTGCAGTTACACCAAGCCCTCGTCAACAGGCCACGGAAAGAGCATTTGTGCATTTCATTTCCTCGGGGATGATTTTTGAAAGTGGCTGTAATGCACTTGATCACATTCAGATGTGTTCCGTGGGAAGCGGGTGATTTGAAAGTGCCATAAAGCCAGCTTGCAAGGTGCCCAGATAGAGCGCCACTTCTTGTTCAACAGAAGCCACTAAAGACGAATACTCAGGGATGATAATGTCCATTTGTGCCTTTGTCTGGGGCGGCTTATTAAGGTAGAGACCCCTCAGCGTTGACAGGACAACCCCTTCCTGTGTGTTCTAGGAGAACATAATTGGCTACAAAACCTTTTCTCAATGTCACCACTGCCACATACAAACCCAATTAGCAGCAGTGAACTCCGATGACTCCTGGGAACATGGAAATCGCACGTTCTACAGCTAATCAGACCCGTGGAATGGTGGCACATATCCCTGTCCTCAGGAAGGTGGGATCCGGGGACCACAGGGGGCTGGGTTCTCGCAGAGCCCACATGTTCCACTGATTTCAGAGCCCCCCTTTTTGGGTGAATTACACGGTCTTCAGGGATTAACAGAGACCGGCTTCTGTCTGCTCAAGGCCTCTGGGTCTGGGAGCACCACAGTTTTACTGTGAGGCCAGAGGTATTCAAAAGGAGTCATCTAGGTCTTAATTCAAGCACAGCCCCTCAGTCCTCTCCACAACTCCCTCCCCACAAATCTGGATGGATTTAAGAAACCCTTTGTTTCTTGTGATCTGACCCTCCTCCCAAGGACTAAGGAATCGTACATTCTGACTCCTGAGAGACGAAACAAATACATAATTTCAAGGCATGGAAGGATGCTCTGGCCCACCCCTATCTCAGTTTAAATAAATAACTAATGTTGGCAGGCAGGTGCTAAAAGCATGTGCAGAGAGAAAAATATTAATGCAAAAGGGCAAGACCAAAGGAAATACTTGCCTAGTTTTGGAATCGTTATTATGACGGGACTATGGCGATCGTTAATCACTGCCATGTGGGATCATAAGCTGCAAGAGGCACGCTAGGCTCCGGGCACCTTGCTCCTAGTAATAAAAGTCCCATTTAGAAATAAGCTTCTGACTAGAGCAGCTGGGCTCAAATCGACCAGCCCAGCAGCCATGCAGGAGGCTGACACAGAGCCTCTCTGGAGGTCATGCTTTACCCCGATTGGTGGTCTTGTTGTTTCAGGCGCTCTCCACTGCCCATGGGACAGGTCACTCCTCTTTTTCCCACCCAGCGATTGATGGGAAGAGCTCCCTGGGTGGAGGAAGCCCGGCTATTAGGGTAGGACGGCAGGGCTGGTGCCAGATTTGGAGGCTTTCTCTTTTTTATTTGACATGTGCTGTGCTGGGTTCGTCTCCATGGAGTTGGGTCTACTCTGGCCTCTGGCAGCAGAGAACATTTGGAAAGAAGTAGGGTGGAAGTCTCTGGAATCAGAGACCTGGGGAATCAGCTGGAACTCTCACCTGTAAGCAACAGAAGCCAACTCTTAAATGGCAGAAAAGGACTCTTAAATGGCGATGGGATGGTCCAGGGTTACGGGGGGCGGGAGAGTGAGCTTGGAAAAACAGGGGCCTGAGGGCTCAGCCACAGTCAGGCCCACAGGCAAAACGACTCCCAACCCCAGTCTTTCCATGACTCTGCGCCCCCTGCTGGGGATCTCGGGGCATCGCAGCCCCCCAGGCACCGCTGGGACTGGACGCGGCCACTGTGGCTGAACAGCTGCCTTCGGGCCGCAGACACAGGACCCCAGAGCGCGGCCACAGGGCTCCTTCCTGGCTCCTGCCACCGTTCTGGCTCCTCGCTCAAGTCCAGAGCTGCCCCAAACGGTCAAGACCGGCCACTTGCCTGTGCCTCACAGATGTTTATCGCGTTGCTTGTAAGCCTGAGTTCTGATGCCGGTTCTCCCACTTTGATTGTCAGTGGGATTTAATGAAGATGAAAGGAGACATCTCCTGAGCCCTGGAGGTTCCTCTCCTGTCCCTACACCCAATCACCTCTGGTCCAAGCCTAGTATTCTACTTGGTGCATATCCATGCCCTTCCCTTCTCTTTCTCAGGCTGTTGTCATTTTTATTTTTCACCTTAGAAACTGCATCAGTCGAGAGGGCAACTTGTGGGCAAAGATCAAAGGTGCCATTGCTCTGCAGAAAGTTTAGGGGGGCAGGGTGGAACCAGTGGCCAACTAGCTGCCAAGACAAAGGCGAGACCTGATTAGACAATGCTAAGCATCTGTCAGAATTCCCAGCACGTGGAACAAAGCTTCGGCGGGGGGCTTCAGCTGGGGTCTGCAGCTTCCACAGGGAGGGGGAGAATCTCCGCGAGCAAGGAGACGGTCTCTAGCTGCAGGATGGAGCCGGAGCCAGGAGAGCTTGTCCCCCAGCCAGGTAGGAAGGAAACGGAGTGGGCTGGAGAACATTGGGAGGTTTTGAAAGAGTACAACAAGACTCTCTGTTTATCTTCTCCCTGGCTCCTGCAGCCGGTCTGCAGTTGGGATAAATTCAGCACCGGAGGAAGAGGCAGCGTTTCCTCCCCCTCTCTCCTCCCTTTTTAGGTGAGAGGAGGAGGTGGCATGGGGGATAGAGAAAGATCTGGCGAGCTCACCAGCTGGTGCTGCGGGGCTGAGCACAGCGAGCTTGCTCTGTGCTCCCACAGAGAGGGGCCTGGACAGGAAGGAGAGGTGCCCCCTCTCTTTATCCCCTCCCCCATCTCCTTGAAATCAGGATGGAGGGAGTAGGTAGCCCCCGACACGGTGGGATCCAAGGGTCTCCACAGCCAGCACACCCCAAGCAGAGCCCCACCAACCAAACCAGGCCATGTAGCTTCTCTGATGGGGGCCGTGATTTTGGAGAACAGCATTGTTTCCCGCAGACCCAGGTGAAATGCAGTCCTGCTGCCTGGGGACGGTAATGACTAGCTCCATCCCTTCTGCAGAGCTGGTTACTGAGGGGTGGGTGAAGGGGCAGCCTAAGGATGGGAGCTGGAGAGATTTTGATGCTAGTGAAGGGGAGGGGGGAGGGTGCACAGTGGCAAGTGCTCTGGGTGTAGGGGTCACTGAGGCTCTTGGATAACAAGGGGCACCAGGGAGATTGGAATGAGTGAGCGACAAGGGATTGGGGACAGGATAATCAACTCGTGGCCTCGTGGCCACTAAGATGCAGCCCCACCTCTCTGTAGCTTGAGGAAGAAGCTAGAAAGCTTTGCTCCAGCTTTCCTAAGCCCTGTTGAAGCGTCTCACAAGAGCCTGGGTCCGGACAACATGCCCAGATGCCTCTCGGGCTGCGTGTTGGCTGTGGAGATGGTGGAGGGAGCACGGAGGCCAGTTCACTTCGCAGGGAGAAGTAACTCTCCCAGCTGGCTCTAGGGACAGACTTAAGCAGGACTTTATTGTTTCTATTTTCTAAATGGTTTGTTTTAAAATTTGGTTCAAGGCCTTGTAGTTATGGAGACGAGATACTCGGTCTCCACTTGGCTCATCTCGTGCTTTTTTAGGAACCGTACAAGGGCCTGCCACATCTGGTCTTGCTTTGAGCTGCAGTGTCTGCACTCTGAGAGCATTAATGCAGGTTATAAAATGATAATGCTGATGATAGAAGTCTAGCTATAGTGTTAGCTACTATGGAAAAATTCTTGTCATTGGTCTTTTCTGTGGATTGGGCTATGCACCTCTATCTATATACTGCTTATCACCATAAGTAATAGTCAGGTTTGGCTTTGTTTTGCTTCCTGTGTGTACTGGTGTTTATGGCCAAGCTGAGAAGCAAAATATTGCCACTCACCATTAACAAATAAGGGCTGATCCTTTGGTTGTCTGGGCTCCTTATTAGGAAGTGTGATATTTGGTTATTACTGAGCCCTGCCTGGGTGGGAGGGTCATTTTCAGTAGGCCCAGCCTGGGACCTGGAAGCCAGCATTGCCAGAGGGTGGTTGGCCACTGGGCAGCCTAAAAACCTAGAAGGGAGCTAAGGGAGGTGGGTGAGAGCCATGCATTGTTATGCTGTTTTGATAAAGACATCACAAGTAGGTGAATGTTACATCATATGTATTATATAGACACATGTATGCAGATATGTTAAAAAGTAATCTTCTGGTGGTGGAATGCAGGTGAATTTTTTTCTTTATGTTCTCTGATTTCCAGGTTTCTGCTCTGAGAATAGCTTACTATTGTGATTAAAGGAAGAAGGCCACAAATATTAGTTTGTAAAGAGAAGGAACGAATTTTTATTTTCAAATAACATGTACAGTAGGATTTTTTTTCTAGAATTATATGTATAACTTGTGTGTCCATCTACCTGTCCATCCACTCATCCATCCATATATCCACCCACCTACCCACCCATTCATCTTTCATTTATCCATCCATCCATCCTTCCATCTGTGTATTTGCACAGAAGGATATTTGGAATTGTGTTGACCAAATGTTTGTGATGGTTATTTCTGGCTGGCGAAATTTCAAATGCCTCTGTGTTCTTTATACTTACCTCTGTTACTTGAAATTTGTAATGATGAGGTACATTTTTTAAAAAGAGCGTCTCTGTTCTATTCCTGGGTGAGCCCCGGTCACAGAGCCCAAGTGAGTGCTCCCAGCAGGCAAGGCCAAGCAAGACTCTGACCTCAGGCCCCTGCTCCCTAGTGACACTGAGGCTGCCTGCTGAAGCCCTAGTATGGCAGGTGTGCAGCTCAGCAGGGAGGGAGCCAAGAGGGAGATGCAGGTGACACCTGAGCTCTGTTTAAAACCCACAGCCAGTGGCATCCTGAGCCTTTGATGTACGTTTTATGCCCGGCTGGCTGGGTCTGTAGTTGGCTAGGGCTTGTGGTTCACAGTTCCAGGGGGTGGCAGCTACAAGCCTCCGGGTCCCTGTGCCCCTAAGAGTCTCATTCTTGTGCGGTGTCTCTCTCACCCCAGTTACCCTGAAACTGGCATAGGGGCTCCTGTGGAGGGATCGCCAAGGGTCCCTGGGTTTGGAGGTTGCCAAAGTCAAGGATGTGTCTGTTAAATGTTTTTAGCTCCAGTAGAAGAGCCAGGCAGGTGCTCCTTGTCTACAGATTTGCAGAGCATTTTCTGAGTACTGGGGAGCTGGGAGGCAGCAGGCACTTTCTCACCTGGGGTGAGAGTGAGAACGACAACCACTTAGGGAAGCAGGCTGGCATTTATTATCTAGTGGAGGGGAAGATATACAGACACTGTGACCAGTGAATGCTGTGCTTCTGGAAATGTATAAGGATGATCATTGGAGTGCTTTACATAATATCCCCAAACTAGAAACAACCCACCATCCATCAACATTGATAGCATACATGCCCTAAATAAACCGAGCTATGTTGGTACAATGGAAGGCTATACATCTGTAAAGATCAACTAACTACAAGTAGGTGCAATGACGTGGATGTAACTCACAGACATAAAGTTGAGTGAACGGAGCAAATTCAAGAATATATACAGCATTAGTCCACTCATGCAGAATTCAAAAACAAGCAAAACTAAACCATCTTTTTAGGGATTGCATATAAAAGTGGTGAACATATGAAAAAAAGTCAAGAAAAATTATTATAAAAGTTGGGATAGGGTTACCCCTGGTGGAAGGGAAGTTAGAATTGGCCAGTGTTTCCCAGGGTGGAGGGGGGCTCCTGGGGTGCCTGGCAATGTTCTCCTTCTTAACTTCGGTGCTGGTGACAAGGATGTTTGCTTTACACTTATTCATTAAACCCATCAATTACATCTCACGTGCTTCTTTGAATATATGTTATATTTCACAACAAAAATACTAAGAAGAAAAAAAAAACAAAATGTAGCAAAGGGATCTTCCAGCCTCCATGTCTAGAAATGGCCTCTTTTTTTACCTGTAGGCTCCCTTTATTTCAAGGACCTCAAGCAGCATGTTTGTCCAAGTCTCTGACCAGGGTCAGAAATCAGTAGGCTCTTATTCCCCAAGTTCTTCTATGAGCTTAGCCCTGTGCCAGATACTGGTGGGAGTCAGCGTGGGGAATGTGCTGCCTCCAAGACGACAAAACATTATGAATAACAGTGAAAACACCAGACCAGGCTACAGCGACTTCCAGTGCCAGGGCAATTCTTAGGAGACGGAGCTCTGTGAAGGCTCGACAGATCAGCTTCTGCTGGTCCCGAGGATGGGTTGGCTGATGACAGCAGTGGGTGTGGGGAGGGTGGAGAGTGGGAGAGGGTGTTGTGACGAAGGAAAGGATGTCACGAAAGATGCAGGAAGTTGAGGAGTGTCAGGGAGGCCAAAGAGGCCTGCCTGACCAGATGGCCAGGTCCCCATGAGTTTGTAGGGGAGGCCAAGTATTGCTGGATTGATGGGGTGGCTCAGGAGGGTTTAGAAAACCAGGATGATGAATTTCCCCCGCATTCCCACCTTATTGCTAGTCTAGGTCAATCAATCAATAGATCATCACTCTGCTGCCCCCAGGCACATTATAGTCTAAACAATCAATAGAAGAGAATTGAACTAAGAAGACATGTAGAAACCCTCAGAGAAAAATAGGTGAGTGAATATGAGAGAATTAAAATATAAATACAATGATGCTCTTTGCCAAACTCCATTAGGAAAAAATTCTCATCTGCCCCAGGAAACACATTGATCAAAAGTCCACAGGGACTGGAAAACAGCATGACACGTCTTCAAAAAGTTAAACATAGAGTTACTATATGGTTCAGCAATTTTATTCCTGGGTATATACCCAAAATAATTGAAAACAGAGACTCAAACAGATACTTTGTAAAGCCATGTTCATAGCAGCATTAGTCACAATAGCCAAAATGTGGAAACAACCCAAGTGTCTATCAGTAGACGACTGGATAGACAAAGTGTGGAATATACATACAGTGGAATATAATTCAGCCTTAAAAAAGGAATGAAGTACTTATACATGCTATAACATGCATGAACCTTGATTGCATTAAGTGAAACAAGGCAGACACAAAAGGACAAATACTATATGATTCCACTTATATGTCATCGTTTAATGGGTACAAAATTTCTGTTAGGCATGGTGGAAAAAGTTCTCGAAATAGAGAGTGGTGATGGTTGCACAACCTTGTGAATGTTCTTAATGCCACTGAATTGTACACTTAAAAATGGTTAAAGTGGTAAATTGTGTTATGTATATTTTACCATGCATTTGGAAAAAAAGCCTATAGGGGCTGTTATGAATGGAATGTGTCCCCCTTAATTCATATGTTGATATCCTAACAAACAATGTGATGGTATTAGTAGGTGGGACCTTTGGGAGGTAATTAGGTCATGAGGATGAAACCTTCATGAATGGGATTCATGCTCTTATAGGATGAGACAAGAGAGCTTGCTTCCTCTCTCTGCTGTTAGCTATGTGAGGATACAGGAGGGCAGTCATCTGTCAACCAGGAAGCAGGCCTTCACCAGACACTGGATCTGCGGGCACCTTGATCTAGGACTTCCAGCCTCTAGAATTGTACGAAATAAATGTGTGCTGTTTAAGCCACCTCATCTGTGGTAATTTGTATTAGCAACCTCAACCAACTTAGACAGGCTCAGAAAATTGTTCCTGCATGTTGAGATACAGGATAGAGACCAGGGCTGTGGAATCATTTCTGAACAGCAGGAAAGACAGAAAACAAGGTAAAGTTTCCTCGTTGAAGACTGAAGAAGGAGAAGAAAACACTGTCCTTGGTGGGTTTCTGGAGCTCCTCCTGTAGCCCCGTCAACATGAGAGATGACCCAAATGACCAATGACCGGGTAGACTTGGCCATTTCTTGAAAAGTAACCCACCTCTCTCCTTCCTGCACTCATGCCTAAACAAAGGTCAACCCCAGCTACCCTCCAAGGAGCCATCCCTTGAAAAAGTACTTTTTAGAATTCTTCTTTTAGAAGAACAAAAAACCCCCCAAAGTTAGCAAAAGGAAAGGAATCATAAAGATCAGATCAGAAATAAATGAAGGAAACAATACCAAAGATCAATAAAACTAAAAGCTGGTTCTTTGAGAAGAGAAACAAAATTGATAAACCATTAGCCAGACTCAACAATAAAAAAAGGGAGAAGACTCAAATCAACAGAATTAGAAATGAAAAAGAAGTAACAACTGACACTGCAGAAATACAAAGGATCATGAGAGATTACTACAAGCAACCATATGCCAATGAAATGGACAAACTGGAAGAAATGGACAAATTCTTAGAAAAGCACAACATTCCGAGACTGAACCAGGAAGAAATAGAAAGTATAAACAGACCAATCACAAGAACTGAAATTGAAACTGTGATAAAAATCTTCCAACAAACAAAAGCCCAGGACCAGATGGCTTCACAGGTCAATTCTATCAAACATTTAGAGAAGAGCTAACACCTATCCTTCTCAAACTCTTCCAAAATATAGCAGAGGGAGGAACACTCCCCAACTCATTCTACGAGGCCACCATCACCCTGATACCAAAACCACACAAAGATGTCGCAAAAAAAGAAAACTACAGGCCAATATCTCTGATGAACATAGATGCAAAAATCCTCAACAAAATACTAGCAAACAGAATCCAACAGCACATTAAAAGGATCATACACCATGATCAAGTGGGGTTTATCCCAGGAATGCAAGGATTCTTCAATATATGCAAATCAATCAATGTGACACACCACATTAACAAATTGAAGGATAAAAACCATATGATAATCTCAAAAGATGCAGAAAAAGCTTTCAACAAAATTCAACACCCATTTATGATAAAAACTCTCCAGAAAGTAGGCATAGAGGGAACTTTCCTCAACATAATAGAGGCCATATATGACAAACCCACAGCCAACATCGTTCTCAGTGGTGAAAAACTGAAACCATTTCCTCTAAGATCAGGAACAAGACAAGGTTGCCCACTCTCACCACTATTATTCAACATAGTTTTCAAAGTTTTAGCCACAGCAATCAGAGAAGAAAAAGAAATAAAAGGAATCCAGATCAGAAAAGAAGAAGAAAAACTGTCACTGTTTGCAGATGACATGATACTATACATAGAGAATCCTAAAGATGCTACCAGAAAACTACTAGAGCTAATCAATGAATTTGGTAGAGTAGCATACAAAATTAATGCACAGAAATCTCTTGCATTCCTATACATTAATGATGAAAAATCTGAAAGAGAAATTAAGGAAACACTCCCATTTACCACTGCAACAAAAAGAATAAAATACCTAGGAATAAACCTACCTAAGGAGACAAAAGACCTGTATGCAGAAAACTATAAGATACTGATGAAAGAAATTAAAGATGATACAAACAGATGGAGAGATATACCATGTTCTTGGATTGGAAGAATCAACATTGTGAAAATGACTATACTACCCAAAGCAATCTACAGATTCAGTGCAATCCCTATCAAACTACCAATGCATTTTTCACAGAACTAGAACAAAAAATTGCACAATTTGTATGGAAACACAAAAGACCCTGAATAGCCAAGGTAATCTTGAGAAAGAAAAACGGAGCTGGAGGAATCAGGCTCCCTGACTTCAGACTATACTACAAAGCTACAGTAATCAAGACAGTATGGTACTGGCACGAAAACAGAAATATAGATCAATGGAATAGGATAGAAAGCCCAGAGATAAACCCATGCACATATGGTCACCTTATCTTTGATAAAGGAGGCAAGAGTATACAATGGAGAAAAGACAGCCTCTTCAATAAGTGGTGCTGGGAAAACTGGACAGCTCCAAGTAAAAGAGTGAAATTAGAACACTTCCTAACACCATACACAAAAATAAACTCAAAATGGATTCAAGACCTAAATGTAAGGCCAGATAATACAAAACTCTTAGAGGAAAACATAGGCAGAACACTCTATGACATAAATCACAGCAAGATCCTTTTTGACCCACCTCCTAGAGAAATGGAAATAAAAACACAAATAAACAAATGGGACCTGATGAAACTTAAAAGCTTTTGCACAGCAAAGGAAACCATAAACAGGATGAAAAGACAGCCCTCAGAATGGTAGAAAAGATTTGCAAATGAAGCAACTGACAAAGGATTAATCTCCAAAATATACAAGCAGCTCATGCAGCTCAATATCAAAAAAACAAACAACCCGATCCAAAAATGGGCAGACCTAAATAGACATTTCTCCAAAGAAGATATACAGATTGCCAACAAACACATGAAAGAATGCTCAACATCAATAATCACTAGAGAAATGCAAATCAAAACTACAGTGAGGTGTCACCTCACACCAGTCAGAATAGCCATCATCAAAAAATCTACAAACAGTAAATGCTGGAGAGGGTGTGGAGAAAAGGGAACCCTCTTGCACTGTTGGTGGGAATGTAAATGGATACAGCCACTATGGAAAACAGTATGGAGGTTCCTTAAAAACTAAAAATAGAACTACCATATGACCCAGCAATCCCACTACTGGGCATATACCCTGAGAAAACCATAATTCGAAAAGAGTCATGTACCACAATGTTCACTGCAGCACTATTTACAATAGCCAGGACATGGAAGCAACCTACATGTCCATTGACAGATGAATGGATAAAGAAGATGTGGCATATATATAGTGGAATATTACTCAGCCATAAAAAGAAACAAAATTGAGTTATTTATAGTGAGGTGGATGGACCTAGAATCTGTCATACAGAGTGACGTAAGTCAGAAAGAGGAAAACAAATACTGTATGCTAACACATATATATGGAATCTAAAAAAAATGGTTCTGATGAACCTAGGGCTAGGACAGGACTAAAGACACAGACGTAGAGAATGGACTTGAGGACACTGGGAGGGGGAAGGGTAAGCTGGGACGAAGTGAGAGAGTAACATTGACGTATATGCACTACCAAATGTAAAATAGATAGCTAGTGGGAAGCAGCTGCATAGCACAGCGAGATCAGCTTGGTGTTTTGAGACCACCTAGAGGGGTGGGATAAGGAGGGTGGCAGGGAGACGCAAGAGGGAGGGGATGTGGGGATATACGTATGCATATAGCTGATTCACTTTGTTATACAGCAGAAACTAACAACATTGTAAAGCAATTATACTCAAAAAAAGAGGTTAAAAAAAAAAAGAATTCTTCTTTTATTGTGTGAGCCCACCCTGGACGCTATTTGAAAAAGAAAATAAATTTAAAGATGCTGCAACATGTTTACATATACCCAATGGAAATTTTGCTTCTCAGACTGCTTGAGCAGAAAACCTCACATCCCCATGGCAACCACATTCCACCGTGACCACGCATCTCCGCCAGGTCACCCACCCATTTGTAAGCCTCAGCTCTTCAAGCCCCTCCTGTCAAACACATGGGGCCCAGATGATACCACCCACTGCGGTAGTTCCACGCCTCCAGGATTGCTGGTGAGGGCTTGTTCTAATCTGTAAGGGACATTCCCGGAGACCCATCTAACCTGGGGCAGGGACCAGCTCTTCGTGGAAATCATTAAGAGACAGAGAACTCTGGGGGAAGCCATCGCCCTGTGGAAACCCAAGGCCCTTGCAGCCTACTCAGGGGTCTGGAGCGCGGGGATGAGGGGTGTGCTGCTGACCGGAAAATCAGCCCCTTGGTAATCACAGGAACTGCGAGTCCCACATTCAGTAAAAACTCAGCTGATAATTAGATCCGTAATGCTTTATTCCCTTGAACAGAAATCATGACCCCTTTATAGGGTCTCCGTGTCATCTTCCCTTTGATGTTTCAGAACAAATACTTCTTTCAAATGTATGTTCTCAATACCATTTTCAAATAGCATTTTGGAATGGCTGACCTATGATAAGGCCACCTTCCCTTTCCTCAGGGGGGTGGCCGGGGCCTATCTTCCCCCGCAGTCACCCTTCCCTGCTGACACAAGGAAAGCTTTGCAGGGGGTTGTCGGTAGAAATGAAAGCCTGCGATTTTGATGTTTCAGGGTCCCCAGCCCCTGACCGGCCAGCATTCCCTTCATCCCTCAGTTTTTATAATCAGCGAGTTTTGAGATTCCAGGCCTGAAGTCTCTTTCCCCACAAAATTGCAGAAAGCCTCGGGCCCTCCGAGAACTGACTTGGTATGTTTGCCCTTTGGATTATATTTGATTGGGTCAGACTTCCAGTATAAGGAAGACATACATGAAAGAAAGCAACTGTCCATGTTGTTGGTGGATCACAGGGGGGGTTTTTTGTTTTTTTGTGTTTTCCTTTACTACTTTCCCTTGCCTTTGAGAAAGTACAAAGTAGGGGAGGGGGAAGTGCTTCCTAACAGGCAGAGTTTCTCTGCATCTTAGGCTAAAGCTGGGCTGGGCTAGTCCTCTGCTGGGCCTTCCCTGAGGCTTCTCAACACCCACCATAGAGGCGGGCACTTGGCAGGTATTCCTTGCTCAATGTCCCCAGCTCCCCGCTCAGAGTGACCTTCCACCAAACCCTTTGTTTCCCCCACCATAAAGTTGGAGAAAGAAGAAAGAACAGTGGTTTATGGGTTGTAGGCAAGAAAAAAAATCTTTGACATAACCCATATTCAGCTCAGTAGACATGGAGTGGTATGGACTTTGCAGAATGAGAATCTGAAAAAAAACATGTATAACTGAATCACTTTGCTGTATTAACATAAACACACTGCTATATATAAAATAGATAATGAACCAGACCTACTGTATAGCACAGGGAGCTGTACTCAATATTTTGTAATAACCTATAAGGGAAAAGAATCTGATTTTGCAGAATGAAAACCTCTGGCTTTCCTCTGTAGACAGATAGCTATCAAATAGAAGTGAGCAGCAAGACAAAGAAGAAAGCATGGAGGGGAGAGAGAAGCGGGGAGAAAGAGGGAGAGAGGATCAGTGTCTCCAGGAATCCAGGCCTGGCGCCTAGCCCAAGCCTGGCTTTTCCTCCCCTCCCCTCCCCTCCCCTCCCTTTCTTTCTTTCTTGACATGATGAAGCTTCTTCCCTTTGGCAGCTCTGTTTTATCTTGCTACACCCAGCCAGAGCTATAAGGATTCAAGTCTGTCTTCACAGATGTTTCCTTTTAATCACTGTAATTAATATTAATGGTGATTAATTTTTAATGAGGACATATCAAGGAACACCCTGGCAAAAATGCCCACTGGTAATTTGAATAACCTTGATTTTGTGAGGCCATCGTCCTTTTGGCTTGGCCACCTGTTTCACAGACAATGCATCGGATCCCAGCATTCTCTGATAATGTGTTAATTTTTCCTCCTAGATCTGGGACAAAACCAGGGTGTTTCCAGAGCAGAAGCAGTGGGGAAGTGAGCTGCCCTGACTGATTTCTCCTCCCACCTCTGAGGAGGCTGTGAAGGGACTCGGTGGGGGGATCTCCTCTGATCTTTCAGCAGTGCCACCAGGAAGAGGAATTGTTGTTACCTGATGAGCATTCACTGAGGCTCGTTCTGTGCAAAGCACAGTGCAAAGTCAAGTGGCTTTGGGAATCCAAAGCCAGAGGCCATCCTGGTTCCTCCCGCTCTGACAAAGTGGATGGATGCCTTATTCACGGGCCTCAGGGAACGGTCCTCTGTAGACAGCCTGGTGGATGCCAGTGAACCCTCCCTCACTAATCACGTGGAAACCATTCATAATGTGCAAACTACCCTCACCGGGCAGCTAGCCCAACACCGAGGTGCTGATGGTGGGTGAGGACGCTTCCGGGCAGGGAAGCCTGGTGTCAGCTCCCTCACCAGCAGCTTCAAGATGTCAGGGTTATATATTATTGATACGGGCCTAGTAGTTCTTAATTTCTCTCCAATCATTCATGACTTTACCTAAATCAATGTTTTGAAAACAGATGTTAAGGGAGAAAATGTTCTTAAATAAGTTAGTAAGTTTGCAGAAAAACAAGGCTTTCCGTGCACAAATTGCCAGTTCACTTGATCTCAAGTTGTTTTTTTTTTTAATGCAAATCTTTTCAGACTCCTTATTATGCTAACATGATTGCAATCTTTATTTATTTATTATTTTATTTATTTATTCTTGGCTGCGTTGGGTCTTCGTTGCTGCGCGCGGGCTTTCTCTAGCTGTGGCGAGCAGGGGCTACTCTTCGTTGTGGTGGCTTCTCATTGCAGTGGCCTCGCCTGCTGCGGAGCACAGGCTCCAGGCGCGCAGGCCCTGTAGCTGTGGCTCGCGGGCTCTAGAGCCCAGGCTCAGCAGTTGTGGCGCACGAGCTTAGTTGCTCCGCGGCATGTGGGATCTTCCCAGACCAGGGCTCGAACCCGTGTCTCCTGCATTGGCAGGCGAACTCCCAACCACTGCGCCACCAGGGAAATCCCATGATTGCAATCTTCATAAAGGTGGCATTGACGCTTGAACAGTTGACCCTTGAACAATGCGGAGACTGGGGGCACCAACTCTCTGGCACAGTCAAAAATTTGAGCGTAACTCATAGGTGGCTGTATCTGCGGTTCCTCCATTTTCATGGTTCTGCTTCTGCTGATTCAACCAACCGCGAATCATGTAGTAAGTATTTATTGAAGTGGACCTGCGCAGTCCAGACCCCTGTTGTTCAAGGGTCAACCATATAGTATTTCCCAAACTTATTTGACTCTAGAGCCCTTTACTCTTGAAATAACTGTTGAGCTCCCCAGTGTATTATCAGACTGCCTGCTAATAAAACCAAACTAAGCTAACTGGAATTGAAGGCACTAAGCAGAGCACCACGGCAGCCGAGCAGTGTTACAGAAGGGGCACGTCAGAGGGGGGCTTTGCAGGGTTTCGGGGGTCTGGGCTCAAGTGTTTAAGATGTGTATTTCAAGGTGGGGGAATAGAGTCACTTAAGACTGGTGAACATCGCAAGGGTCTTGAGGGGTAGGCTGTGGTTTGATAAGCAAGCTGTCTGCCCAGGTGGAGTCCATTGTCTCGGGTAAAGTGATCTGCGGGAATTTCCCGAAGCAAAGTCCTATCTTCCTCAGGCAAAGGTCTCTTGAAACAAAGAGCTAAGTCATGTTGACACAAGCTCTTAGGCCTTCTAGCTGTGTGAGGTTGGTGCAGGTTGTTGTAGTTCTGAGAACAATTTATATTTCTTACATTTTGTGGAATGTTAGTCTCATCAAATGTGGTCTGAGAAATATGGACTCCTTCTTAAAGTGGTTTAATATGGTTCCTGTTAGAACCCATCTTCTTCTTCTGACTTAATATCTAATTTAGGTTAGGCTATGTGATTTTGAACAAAATTTGAGTAAGAAAAATACTGAGGACAGAATCAGACTTAGGTCGGAAACTAGGAGGTGAGACTCTGAAGGAGAGCACCTGAAGCCAACTCCCTGTCGGACTATTCTTTCTTATTTTCTGCATTCTTGATGTTCTGGCATTTGAGGCCTTCATCCTGGAGAGACCGGCTGACCCAGGGTTAGCTAACTCCTAGAGACTGCAAAGGACTCTTAGGAAAGTTGCACACTTGATGTGCAAACCAACCAATCCAGAGCCCACATCCCCAACTATCTCCTTTATTAAACTCTCACAGACCAAGCCCATATTCCCCCTGCCTTAAGTCACCCTAGTGTCAGGTCCTGGACAACCAGGGACCACCCCTATAGTCCAGAGCCCATTGAAATTATTCAAACTATCCAACCTAAACCAACTCAGGGAACCCACCCTGCCTTGTCCGCTCCTTCCCAAGAGAACCCCCATAAAGACTCTGGGCCATGCTCTGCTCTCTCCCCTTCTGCTCCTGACGGACCCTGTTCCATCCCCATGGGGCCCTGCACGGCTCCTGTTCCTAGGGATCATCATTTCCATGTCTGTGTGTCTTACCATACCTGTTTAAAACAAATCCCAGGCGCGTTTTAACATACCAACAGGAAATGCAACAGTCTGCACACCAGGGACACATTAGAATCACCCGAGAAGCTGTCTGCCCAGCGCTTGCGCACAGAGGGTTTGATTTAATTGGCCTGTAGTAGGGCCTCAGGTGACTCTAATGAGTAGCCAGGGCTGAGAAACACTGAGCCAGTGGTTCTCAAAGGGTGATCCTGGGACCAGCAGCATGAGTATCACCTGGGGCCTTGTTAGAAATGCAAATTTTGGGGCCCCACCCCAGATCTCCTAATTCAGAACCTCTGGTGGTAAGGCCTTTATCAAGTTCTCCAGGTGACTCTGAAAGACGCTAAAGTTTAAAAACCATTGCACTGGGCCAAAGTAAGGCAGAGTCAGAGAAGCAGGCCACCAGTGGGCTGAGGGCCTGGAGCCCTTACATTTATGACTACATTTAATGCCACCTCCTCCTGCTGATCAACCACTTCTTCGCTTCCTAGAATCACGGTGCACCCCATGAATTTTGGTATGTTGTATTTCCATTTTTGTTTGCCCCAAGATATTTTTTTAATTTCACTTTTGATTTCTCCTTTGACCCATTGGTTGTTCAATAGCATGTTTTTTAGTTTCCCCATATTTGTGTATTTTCCAGTTTTCTTCTTAGAATTGATTTCTAGTTTTATACCATTGTGGTCAGAAAAGATGCTTGATATGATTTCAGTCTTCTTAAATGTATTGACTTGTTTTGTGGCTTAACATATGATCTATCCTGGAGAATGTTCCATGTGTGCTTGAGAAGGATATGTATTCTGTTGCTTTTGGGTGAAATGTTCTATACATGTCTGTTAAGTCTGTCTGGTCTAACGTCGTTTAAGTCCCATGTTTCCTTATTGATTTTGTCTGGAATCTGTCCACTGATGAATTAAAGTCCCCTCCTATTATTGTATTGCTATTCTCCCTTCAGGTCTGTTAAAATTTGCTTTATATATTTAGGTGCTCTTAGATTAGGGGCATAAATATTTATAAATGTTATATCCTCTGGTGAGACTGACCCCTTTACTGTTATGTAATGGCTTTGTCTCTTATTATAGTCTTTGTCTTAAAGTGTATTTTGTCTGATATAACTATAGCTATCCCAGCTTTCTTTTGGTTTCTATTTGCATGGAATATCTTTTTCCATCCCTTTGGTTTCAGCCTGTGTGTATCCTTCTGAAGTGAGTCACTTGTAGGCGGTATATAGGTGGGTCTTGTATTTTTTTATCCATTTAGCCACTTTATGACTGTTGATTGGAGAAGTTAGTTCGTTTACATTTAAAGTAATTTTTGATAATTGTGTACTTATTGCCATTTTGTTAATTGTTTTCTGGCTGTTTTTTATTTCCTCTCTTCCTTTCTTCTACTCCTGCTCTCTTCCTCTGTGACTTGATGATTTTCTGCAGTGGTATGATTAGATTCCTTTATCTTTTGTGTATTTACTGTAGGTTTTTGCTTTGTAGTTACCATGAGGCTTACATAAAACAACTTATATTTATAACAGTCTATTTTAAGATGATAACAAGTTTAAGCACATTCTAAAGCTCTACATTTTTACTCCCTCCCATGTTTTTGATGTCACAGTGTTCCTAGAATCTTGGGACAGAGCTGGCACTGATGTAGTTGAACTTAACCTTTGTATGCCCATATCACCTCCTCTCTCATATAGTTTGGATACTATTTAAAAAAAAAACTTGAGCAAATTATTCCTCAAAACTATGAATTTTCTTTGGTAAGAATAAAAACTGTCTTAGGAAAATGTTCATTCCTATGGGGAGGCATCCAAATATCAGGCCAGGCCTTGATTTTTGCACGGACAAGCCCAAGCCTGTGGCCACATTTTACCTAGAGACACATCAGAGGAAACTCACTGGTCTGAGATTGGTACAGTGAAAATCAAAAGATTTTTCTGTTTCCAGAACATTCCAAGTTTACAACATTTTACCTCTGGAGGGCCCTTCTAGCTAATATTCTTCATTTTAATCTCTAAACATTACCTCCTCTGCTTTTTGTGTTACCACAGTGACATGGGCAGTTAAGTAGTTATGTTTCAGAACTAGAAATGAATCTAGCTTCACATGCTGATGTTACCTGCTACAATTAATCGTGACTGTATCTGAACAATAATAAACACCCTAACACTTTCAGAGCTCCAAAAACTCAGTCAGCAACATGCTTATACTTCTTGTTTTGTGCTATCCTGTGGAATAAGCAATAATGGAAAAAATTTACATTGTGAAATATGCTATTACTGACTATATTAAAATAGTCTCTCTTCAGCAAAGAACAAAAAACCTCATAAATCAGGGGTTTCCTTACACTATGTGTTGATGAATGAATCATATTTTTAGCTTAGCTCTTTCTTGATTTTTGGTTTCAACACATGAAATATCAATTGATGCGAGATGCCTGTGTGATATGCCAGACTGGTGAAATAATTTTACTTTAAAAGTTATTTAAGCATTTGCTGAGAGGCCCCAGTGACTTTGGTAAGGTGGAAGAATGTGTTGAAACCAACAAATGTTTGAATCTATAATAACATTATTAATACAACCTTTTCTAATAAAATTGCTAATTGGTCTTAAATAGGATTTGGTATACTAGTTATAACCTAAGTCCTTGACTATACAAAATCTAGAGAAAACAACTTCAGTTTTTTCCCTTCATTACTGTTTGGGAAATGCTAGGGCTGTCAGTCTGTTTTAGGTAAATGGTGACTCTGAGCTGTCAGGTTGAGACAGCTTTTTCCAGAAAGACTGCCAACTGTGCGTGGAATTGGCCAAAATGAGCTAAGTGCACTCAGCTGCAGTAGACTGATACCATCATTGCCGAGCTTTGTGTGATGCAGGGAAATTAGAGGCTAGTGAATCCACAGCAGAGGATGGCATGACAGGGCCCTTTCATGCTCTGTTGTCCCATTCCAGAGTGCACACCCTCTTCACAGGGATAGGCAGCTAGTGCCAAGGCCCATAGGAAATAAGACAGTGAGGAAAAGGACAGGATTCAAGTTTTCCTAGGCCAAAATGATCTGGTAAGTTCCTTGAGAACAGGAGCTGACCTTGTTCCCAGGCTAGCACAGTGCCTGGCTTGTGGGGAGGGAGCAGGCAGGAAATGGGTGTGGAATGAGGCGTGCGGATGTATTGGGATGCAGGTCTGGGCTTCACTTGTTGAGAGAGTGCAAGTGAGAACTAGATTGCTAAAAATTGGAGACGCTGGCCGATCCCTGACAACGCTATATTCCTCTCAGCCTTCTATATCCCCACACAACGCATGCCAATCAAGGGTCAGAGCCGCCCAGTGTCCGGTGGAGGTGTGATGTGCGGTAATGACGTATGTAAAGAGCACGGCTACTTCCGCTCATAAGAGTAATGCCTCTCACTTAACACTAGGAGACAAATGTGAATGCTGTACAGTTGCTACAGGCAAATGAAGTTAAGACGCTTAAAGAGTTCCATAAGAAGTTATCCTCCCAATGACAAAAATATAGAGTTGGGAGAAGAGTTTGGAGTATTCTGCTTTTCCAACGTGCATTAAAAACAAAAACACTTTTGGCTTTTTAGGTGGACTCACCAATAATACGTAATCAGGTTTGGGACTATAAACTCTAAAATATTTTGTTAAAAATGAATAGTGTTGGAGCCCTGAACCTAATTTATTCAGAGGCCTTCTATTTGAGCTCATTAAGTAACCAGAAACATTTTGATAAATATCCATTCTTCCACTTAGGGACACGTTTTTCATCTCAATTCAGTGAAGAACTACTTCCTCTGGCCAGCTGGTATAACTGGCATTAAAAACTAACAAAGAATGTAGAGAAGGGAAAATCTTCCGTTTCTCAATAATTTCCTTAAAACTATATACAGAGAGTTGAGAAGAAATGGACTTTATGTTCAGGGCAGAGGACCGGCAGTGCTGCCAGATCTGTGGGTGATGGTGGAGCGGCTCGCTGGTCCCTTCTCCCACTCCTGATGGGATGGAAGTTGAAGCCTCTGCCTCATTTTATAAAAGGTCACGATTTGAGAAATCTCCAAGTAGTCTTAGAAAGATATGTATAAAAGACTCTGGCACATTATTGAGTAAGAGCCTCTCTAAGTGACTGAGAATTGTTCCTTCATTTCAAGAAGTGTCACCCGACAGTCCAAAGGTGCTCACAGATGACGTAGCTGTGATTTGTATCCGCATGTCCTGGGGGAATGAACCACACGTCCGTTTAGAAACATGCCCAGTGCACTTGTTCACAAACCTGGTAGATAGTAACCTTGTCTGAACTTCCTCAGAATTTTATCTGAGCATCTGCTTCTTATGTATTATGATCAGGCACCGCTCCTGCTCCTGTAATACAGACACACCTCTAATTCCAGCAAGTGCCTGCTCTAAAGTCAACCATGTCTGTTACTTTCAGGAAAAAATTAGGGTGATTATGTTCTAATAAGGCATCTGAATTCTCCTTTAAAAGCACTTTGTACAAAATGAACTTCAGTCCTGAGCACGTAGCGGCAGTTCAACAGATGTACCTAACCCAGGGACAGACCCATGTGATCAGATTTCCCTGACAAATGTGTTTCATGAGTCAAAGGCATCCCCTTAGTGTTTAGTGCTTTTCAGTGACCTCCATTTTAAAGAAAATGTCTATATTATATAAAACAAATCTCTGTACTTTATTAATCTATACATCTCATGTTGCTTAGTGCAGTGACATTTTTCATATAGGCGACTGTGGTTGAGGAGATAGCTGTAATGAACTGCACCACCACAGTTTTCTGAATATAGACATTAATAAAACATACGATCAACTTCCTACTATAGCCTAAGGGTAAAAATATGGAAAAACTCCATATTTCTGTCAGTTTCCGTTATCTTTGAGACAGTCTTGAAAGCACTAAGGATCGAAATGGCAAACATGGAAATGTGTCTTGTATTACTTTTTCAGTTGTTTTTTTTTAAAATAAATTTACTTATTTTATTTATTTATTTTTGGCTGTGTTGGGTCTTCGTTGCTGCACGGGGGCTTTCTTTAGTCGCGTCGAGCGGGGGCTATTCTTCGTTGTGGTGCGCGGGCTTCTCATTGCGGTGGCTTCTCTTGTTGCGGAGCACGGGCTCTAGGCGCGCAGGCTTCAGTAGTTGTGGCACGTGGGCTCAGTAGTTGTGGCTTGCGGGCTCTAGAGCGCAGGCTCAATAGTTGTGGCACACGGGCTTAGTTGCTCCGTGGCATGCGGGTTCTTCCCGGACCAGGGATTGAACCCGTGTCCCCTGCATTGGCAGGCAGATTCTTATCCACTGGGCCACTAGGGAAGTCCCACTTTTTCAGTTTTTAAAGCAGGATAGAACTTCAGTTCTGGGAGGGCGCTCATTTGACAGATAAGGAAACAGACTCTGGATGGTCATTAGCTCAAAGCCATGTGGGTGGCTAGTGACAGTATCAGGCCCATTGCCTGGGTTTCCGGGCCTCGTGTTGTGCACAGAACACCCTTCCCTAGTTGTCAGGTTGCTACCTGAGATTCCTCCCAGGCAGTGTGGTCAGCTCAACTGCATGTCAACATCATGCATCTCTGACAAACCCCCGAGCGTTCAGAAAAGTCATTCTTTTTAGTTAGCCCTTTTTCTTTTTGTGATGGCTCTAGAAGGAACTCCTGCCTGCTCTCCCCACTGCCCCAAAAAGTTGAGAAACTATTCTAGATTTTTGCCAGAGTATGCAAGAAGAAAAATAAATTCAATGAATGGGTATTCTACTTCTGAGCGGTTTTATATTATTTTTTTAGGAGCTCAACGCAAAACTTTCAACAGTAAACAAAAGAGGTGAGGGTGCACTCAGTATTAAATAAATGGCCAAACACATTTTTCCAAATACTCTCAGTCATGAGAAAAAAGTGAGCTATCAATATTTTTGATTTCTAAAAGCCAAATTTAATAAATTAATAACTGCATGCCAGATAAAAACACAAAATTACAACTGAAAACCAATAATAATTTAACAGAAAATGCTCTGCGTTGTACTTTTTTATTGGTAGAGATAATTTACTAAAGTAACAAATCTGAAAACACATTTTGCTTTTGCTGGAAAGAAAGTACTATGCTAGAGAAGAACTAAGAGAAACCAGAAATAAAGCATTTGAGAAAAGCAGGCATATGTTATAGTCTACGGCGATGCGGCAGCCAGAGGTGCTGGTTTCTCCATTTGTGTGCATGTTTATGGAAGCATCAGAAACCAGTGACGCAGGACCCAAAAGCAAAGTCACGACAGAGTTACTGTGTGAAACATGCTGCACTACAACCGCAGGTGACCCAGGACAAGGGGTGGCGCAGGCTTGTGTCTCCTTTGTATGGGGTTCCCTTGCCAAACAGGGGGCTAATCATGCACTAGCTTGAGTTTCTCTTAACATGATAAACACCCAGGACTACGAGAACTGGAAAGCATGTGTTCACTGTTTTACAAGGACAGCGGAGCAGTGCTATGAACACAATGGGGAAGTTCCTTCATTTTAATCTGGTTATATGCCCAAACTTCTAACCAAGACATAATTCAGCTATAAGAGCCAATTAAATTACTATAAAACATTCCTTCATCTGTAAAACATTTCTTTTTTTCCTTCAAACTAAAAATTTAAAATAAAATGTCTTCGTTTTTGATAAGCAGCTCCACCACCAGTCTCTGATATCGTATATCGTTCAGAGCAGCCATGGCGTCTAGTTCTGGAGATCTCATGAGGGTTGGGCCGAAAACAATCCCAAGGTTCTCTGCATTCATCAGATTCTCCTTTTCGTGGAGGGTCACTCTGAAACATACAAGGAAGGGAGGGTGACTTCACATAGGCTACGGGGGGGTGGGGGGGTCTTTGGCGTGCTGAAGCACTAAAACAAAAGATTCACAGTAAAGGTTTGTGCCCACTGATCAGCTCTTTCGCTCGGTTATTTCTCTGCACTTCTCCTTAACTTCAAAGTACAGACCTTCCTTAACGTAAATGATGTTAGTAAATAATTTAAACTTCTGGTGATCACTGGAGCTGAAGCCTGAGTTGATGTGCTGGGCTGTGTGGAGTCGGTTCTATCTGTGGATTCGCCTGCCATAGCCTAGAGCTGCAGGGGTGGGTTTGTACACAGGGAGGGGACCGGGTCATCCGGATAATTCCATCAGCTCTCCCTCCACTTTGGTGAGATCTTGTTTCCTATAGAGCATTTTTGCAAGTTGAATGGCTTATTGAGTAGTTAGGGAGAGAGTGGTATCGATATTAACAGGAAATGGCTCAAGCTAAGCAACCTCGTCAGGGAGTGTAAGTAAGTATTTATATTCTTTTTACTGCTACAGCAAAGGCACAGAGACTATAATTTGAGAGTTATTCCTTTGTTTTAGTGTGGAGTTCTTAACTGCATCCACATACATAGCAAACTTGAATTTACAAGTGAAGTATATTAAAAAAAGTTTTAACTCATGGTGCTTTTAAGGAGGGAAACCATGTAAATCCTTAAAAGCACCGTGAGTTAAATAGTCACTTCTGGGTAACTCGCACCTAAAGGCATACAAAATAGATGTCAAGTTCTGCTGGGTTTTTTTTGTTTCTGATTGGTACTGTATTTGGAAATCCTAAAACCACTAAAACTTGGTCATATAATTTTAAAAACCTTGCTTCAACTGGGAGAGATGGAGGGTGACCAAGCAGGGAAATAAAGCTATATCACCATCAATCCCTTTAAAACATTCAACCAGAAGTAACTGAAATATTTTATTTTCCGTTCTTCTCTTTACTCCTTACTTTACTCCATCACTTTTTACAGCAGGTTTCAATGTTGGCAACATTAATTCAGTAATCTAAAATGCCAAGTCTGAAGTGCCTGTTTTGGAGCAAGACATAAGTGAGCTTCCTTGCAAGTTGCTTCGTTCTTGCTTTATTATACTAACGCTAGTGTCTTTACAGCTGCAACCTTTTCCCTTTCCACAAAAATTAATGCATGTCCTTGGCAGAATACTGGTATTTCTAACATATTTGGAACATATACTTGAACTGCGAATACCTTTATGTCGGAATCAAGCCCGCATTCAGTATTGTAGTGCATTTTTTTTAGCATTCCTTCTCAATGTGTGCGATTTCACACAAGAAGACAAGATACCTATGTATTTATTCATTCATTCAATAGATCATTTGTCCTTTCTTTCACCTTTGCTTTTATTTGATTCTTAACATTTGGATGTGGTACAAATATAAGCGTCCGAGTTGGGAACTTGCCTCTTTAGATGCGCCATGAGATACCGGAGGGTTTCGCAGTGAGCGGGCGGCAGCAGTTTCAGTGCTTCATGGAGGGTTTCTAATTGCTCATCAGGATCCATAATTTCTACAGTAGCAAGATGAATACCAAGGAGAGAAACTTTAATAGACAATTGGTACAAATGGCCCATTTAATTCTATTCTTGTGGTGATCTTCTAAAACTGACAAAAAGTACTTTCTCACAGGTCCTTGCCCACAGCTTTGGAAAATATTTTTAAGGTTCAAGTCTCAGATTTCCAAAAGTTTAGTGTCAATGTGGCAATATCATTCACTTGGACTTTTGGGGAGAGCACCCAGTGTTTTCACTTGAGGGTCCTAAAGTCTGATAAATATGAAAATTAGATATTGGATGTATAGGATGTAACTATAAAAAATTCAGACACATAAACGTATGCAAGGATAAAAACTTATATATTCAAATAGGGTCATCTTAAAACATTACAGACATACTGAAACAATGTTGCACTGTTCAAAATATTTTGAAAATCTCCTTTCAGCAATGGTATACAAGCGATGCCAGCCCAGTGCCCACTGCAACCCCTGCCAAAGTTTTATTAATTGATATTCATGCTTTTTTCTTTATAGACCAAGAAATGTATCATCCAATATTTACTTCCTTTATTCATTAGACTTACTTTTAAATTATTTTGTTATATAAAAAAGTCAATTCTACCCTCAAAGCACAATTCTTCTACTTAAGATATTCAGAAGAATGCAATACAGACTTTGAAGGCAATTCCAAACGTTCTGAGTGACAACAGGATCCCTGAAATAAATGTGACTCTTACAAAGGTGTAAACTTTGAGGGGGACAATCTTCACTTGGATATTTTAGTTCTGTTTTGGCCAAAAAACCACATTCCTTTGAGGTCACAGACTGCGTTTAATTCATTAATCACTTCCATATTCAGAAACAATAGACATCTTCGGAATTTCATGCTCTCAAAAAGAGGACCATAGCACATTCCTGCTTCTAACCAAACGTCAAGAAGACGGGGTGCCTTTAAACGCTGGGCTTCAGGGCAATTGCCTTTAAGTGTTGGTTAGCAGCCTTGAAATGCTGGAAGGCCATATCTGACCAGAATACAACATTTAAGACACAAGACCAAGAATCCTACTCTTTCTAATTTATAAAACAAACCAACTCAACGGCAATGTACTGGAGTCAGGTAAAAACTGATATAAGATGAAAGTGAAAAGTTCCTAGCATTGGCAGAGCAGATGTGATAAATTTCAGAATGTGAACAGTGACTGAAGCTTTTTAATTCAAAGAAACTTCGGCCATTTTACAATTTCTGCCCAAAGCTTCCCCAGAGTTCTTGGTTCATTTCTTAGCAATAAAGAATGTATTATTTGCCTTTTGCTATGATAAATAATGCATAGTCTTTGAACCATGGGGCTTTAAGGTTCAACGTGCCAATTCATAACAGCAATAACATCTCAGATACTGAAATCCAATCATTTAATTTCTAGAACGAACAGAAGAAAATTCCATTTACTATAGAAAACTACTACTTAGTTTTTACTTAGTTTTACTTAGTTTTACTTTTATGATTGGACTAATTAATTTGAAACTACAGTATTCTGGAAATTGAAAAAAGAGTAACTTCGTTTCCTTTTCATTTCTATAGTTAACCTTTATAAGGAGACTCTTGAGATAGTGTGAAAATAAGGACAGTGTAGGTGGCCTAGCAAAGAAACAAAATTCCCCGTTCACAGAGAGCTTACTTTCTGCTGGAGGCAATAGACAATAAATACTCTAGCTTACAGTTTATACTAGATTAGAATGAGCGCTACGCAGAAAACAGCAGGATAAGAAACACCGGGAGGGCTGCGAGGGTGCAATATTACATGGGATGGTCAGGATAGGCCTTCATGAGAAAGAAAGTCTCGTGTACAGACTTTGAGGGAGGGAGGGAATGAAACCCATGGAGACCTGGGTGAAGACGGTTCCAGGCAGAGGGACATCCGTGCAATGGTTCCGAGGGGAGAGTGTGCCTGTAATGTCTGAGGAGAAGCGCGGAGCCAAGTGTGGCTGCAGGAGACTGAGCAGAGAGGAGTAGACGGGGGTGAGGTCAGAGAGGTAACAGGGCACTTTATCATGGCAGGTGCTGCGGGCTAGTCTAAGAACACAGCATTTACGGAAAGAAATGGGAAGGTTCTGCATGAGGGAGGGTCAGGATCTGACATACACTTTTCACAGTATTGCTCCTCTGGCTGCCACGTGGGAAACAGGCTATGGAAGGGCAAGAGTGAAAACAGAAAGACCACTCTGGTCATCACAAACATCCAGGTGAGGAATGACACTCGTTTAGACCAGGTGGTGGCAGTGAAGGTGGTAAGAAGTTGCTGGATTCTGGGTATATTTTGAGGGTAGAGTCCAGAGGGTTTCTTGATGAGGGGTGTATGAAAAAGAGAATAATCAAGAATGAGCCAAAGTTTGGGCTTAGGCAACTGGAAGGATGGAGCCTCAATCAACTGAGATGGGGAAGATCACAGATGGAGGAGGTCTGGGGGGAAGATCAAGAGTTCTGTTTGAGATGTCCTTCAGGCGTCCAAGTGAACGTGCTGACTGTGGACTGATCTGGGGTTTAGGGAGAGGTCCAGACTGGAGATATAAATTTGGGAACATATGACAAAATGCATTTGAATATATGGATGTTAAATTGACAAAAATTCTTCCCTGGAGTTCATTTCTCATTTTTCCCCACTTAGAAGAGTCTTGCCCATGATCAATTCTTCAGAGAACACAAATCTTTAGCCTTAAGAAAACCACAGCATAATTTAAGAGCGAGACAGACACAGTGGAATGTACTCTGAGATGAATGGCCACCATCAGTTGTTCAAGTATACGAAAGGCTTGCGTGTGGGAGAGGGTGATACTGGCACCACCGCCAATGGGAGGGAGTTAAAAGCAGGCAGATTTCACTGCGCATCTGTCAGTGGACATCCGTCCCCCAGTGGACAGGCCGCCTAGAGAAGCAGTGATCTTGCAGTTACAGGGTATTTAAAAAAGAATGTGTTGTAGAAGAAAGTCCAGTTATGGGACCCCTCAGAGTATCTAAAAACTCTAAGATTCTACGGTTCTTAATATAAAATTATGTTTACTCAGCAAATATTTTTGAGCACCTATTACGTGACTGGGCACTGAGGGAAAACAAACAGGAGAGGACCCCTGCCTCTGAGGAAGTTACAGTCTACTAGGGAAGACCAGGCATGACTATAACTTTGTCAGGAAGGAACAAGGCTGTGAAAGAAGCCCAGCCAAGCGCGATGGGAATCCAGGGGAGAAAGGCGGCCTATGGCTGCGAGGTCCAGGGAAGGTCTGGAGGATTTGGGGATGTGGACATTGTGAGGGCAGGAAACGAGCACTCTGAACCTGCATCAGATCTAGTTACAAGCTCTCTGAAAGAATGTATTGTCTAATTCTTTACAGAGAAACTCAAATACAAGAAGAATAAAACTTAGCCAAGAAAAAGGGGTGAATCAGTGGCAGAGCTGAGGGGAAACTCGGCAAGCTACCAGGCTTCTCTTCAGGACATTTTAAGTTGCTGAGGACAAAGAACTCTGGGTTTTCTCTCTGAGTTGATCTGACTCGCTCAAGGTTACACACTGACTGAGTCATGTAGCTTTTCTAAGATCTTCTGGGAAGAGCTCTTAGACTCCTTGGCCAGAGGGAGGTTTCTCCATTCAGCCTGACCAGGAGCTCAACTGTGGCAGTGCTGTTTTCACGGTGGTTGGGAAGCCTCCGTGCACGCTGGGTTATTGAGCATGGCCTGTGAGAAGCATCTGTCTTCTGGGCCTTTGTATTGTAGGGCACCAATTTCTTCACTGGGGAGAGGGAATGAGGAAGAAGTGCTGGGTAGACCAAGGCTTCTAGGTGGTTCATAAGTGAGTTTCCAGGGGATTATGAAGCTCTTCAAGATTTTGGTTGGGATGCCCTGGCCTCCTCCACCCTTGAATCCTTTTTTTCATTTCCTGCCACCACTCCCTTCCAGCTTTCACCCAGCAGCTTCTCCAAGGGAGGCTGCAAGAGCAGAGCTCAGACAGCTTTTGCAGGAGAAAGCTTTAACACAAACTCTGATTTTTTTGTTGGCAAGGGCTGCTAATAAATGCCAGACACCTGAGACCTGAAAAACACGGCCCCAGTTGTTTTAGTGGCTGAGATACAAAAAAGTTCTGAGATACAAAAAGCTCATCGGGAGGGGTGAGCTTGCCCTGTCCTTTGTTTGGAAAGGGTTCCGCCCTCCGCTCCTGTCTTCCTCCTCCGTTTAAGCCTTTTGTGCCCTGTTCCATCAGGCGAGCCAGGCTGTGTGTAGAGTGGAGACAGCACGGCTTTGACAGATGTGGGTTTGAATGCCAGGGCCACCTCCTCTCACCACGTGACCCTGGACAATTTACTTATACCTGTAACATCTCATTTCTTCTAAAACAACATCATGGGTGTAAAGTGCCTAGCACCATTCCTGACACCTAGTATATGCTCTGTAAATCTTAGCTTCACTCGTCTTCCTTATCTGCTTATACAGGTAAGAGAATGGCTGTATCTGTGCATCTAAAGAATAAAACAGACTCTACTACTAGGAAAGACATGTTACAAGGACACAATGCTCCACAAAATCTTTGATATCAGTATCAAACACGTACAGTAAACGTTTATATTTTGTGTAAGCATTATGCCAGGGTTTTTGATGTCACACATCAAAACAGTTTTATATTAGAAGGAAATGGATTTCTACCTTGATTTAGGAAAGTTTCTCTCTTACGATGTGCTTTCAAGAGCTCTCTGAGGTGTGACATAAGGGGGCTTGCTGATTTCACACCGGAGGGCTGTTTCAGACACAAACCCAAGAACAGTGACAAATGCTTTGGAAGAATAATAAAGAGGGAAGATTGTCCTCAGCAACTCAGGTGGGTGTGGGGAAAGAAGGTGAGGTAGTTTGGGGGTGTGGGGCAAAAGGCCTTAAAATCCATAAGGAGTGCTTAGATTTTTCTTCTAAGTGGATAAAGGGGTTGTGTAGCGTTCAGACCCGGGGTTTGTCCTGTGCTAATCGGATGCCCTTGGGGTAGCCACAGAGCTGAGTTTCAATTTTACTAACAAGCAACAAGGGGGCAGGAACACCATCCAGTGGAGCCCCCAGAGTTGTGTTGGGGGTCAGAGCAAACCGAGGTCTGAGCAGCCCTTCGCGATACAGGTGTATGTCAAGTGCCTTCCAGGTTAGTGGCGATCTGACTTATCTCTCTGGGGAGGAAACCTCTGCCCCACCAAAGAAGAACCCGTAAGCTCCCTCAGACAATTTTCATGATCTGCCCTGAATCCCCAATTCCCATGGAAGAGATCTAGAGTCTTTTCAGGCTTCTAACATGAAAGTTTGTAAAAACCAGTGTAATTCTCACAGCTGTTCTCTACATGAGAGCTAGAGCTGACCCGCGAGAAATCAGGGCTCCATGGAAATTCTCAACACAAGCTCTGAAGGGGAAACTGGAAGTTAGAACAAAGAAAGTTTGTACTTGTGAAATTTCAAAATCAGAAAGCAAATCAGTGTTCCTAAGGAAGTGATGTTATTATTTAAAGATTAACACAGCATATGGTTTTTAAGAGAGAAAAGTAAATGACAGAAATAGCCTATCTCTTCTAAAAAATGGTAATGCCAACACTTAAAATCTGTTAAGAATTCCCTTCTTTAAAAAAACAAGTGTAAATTACAGGTATGATTTTTGCACCATAAATAAAATTTGGCAAATGAGCCTTTGCTTTTTCTCATTTTCATCTTAACTAGAACTTAAAAAATAACTTTTTGATCTAAAATAGTGCTCCTTAAAGTATAATCTGTGAACCCATGCCAGTTTGCAAACTGCTTATTAATGGCCTGTCACAGGATAAGGACAGAAATTGAGAGTAAGAATTTATATATTTTATAGCAATCTGACAGAGTAATCTTCATGCTTGCTGAATCTAATAACAAATAGTTGGTCTTGTTTTTTTCAATTTTATTTTTCTAGTTATTTTTATCTTATTTTACAAAAGTACTGGTCCATATCTAGAACTGGTATAAGCCTTACTTTGGAAAATACATTGCAAAGATGCTTCTGATGGTAGAAGTCATAAATAACCTATGTTGGAGAAGAGTTCAAAATTCTTGTGAGTGTATTAGCCATGGAGAGAGGCCAGGGAGAAATATTTCATAAAATGCATTCAAGATACTCAGCAGAAAAAACAGGAGATGTGATTACCAAGAAGAGGCGATTTGTCAGGTTACAAATGCATGCCTTCATACTTACTGGCAGACTCTATAAACTTAGGGTAGGCGTCATACGTGATGAGTGGAATTGGTAAATCTCTGAAGTACAGTTTCAGTGCACCAGTGATAATGTTGATATCTTCATACATGTTCACAGAAATATCTGCTTTCTCACCATCTTTGAAGGATGTTAAAAGAAACAGAAGTAAATATCTGGATTCATAGCACTTTTAACAAATAACATTTTTGTATACTGTTTTTAAAGATTAGCAATGCTTCAGTTTTTAACATCAAATTCACTGTGCTGAAATATATATATATATATGTTTTTTTTCTGTGAAAAACAATATTTTTTTGAATTTTATATTCTGAAGTTACTTATTTTTCCATGTTTAATGATAGAGGAGAAAAGTAGGAGATGACTGAGGTTAACAGAAATATTTTTAAATTTCATGAGTACTTGAGAATTCCTAGGGGAATAATGTGGGGTTACTTTTTTTTCCTTTCTAAAATAAACATAGAGAATGAGAAAAATAACAACTGAGGTCCTCCCAACTTACAAAAGACCCAGCACAAGAGGCCACCTTTGATTCACCCCAGGTTCCCACACCTAACGTTAGATCTTGGCTGAGCCCTGGGGGTAGGAGAGGTAGTGAGAAGTGAAAAAGCAAAACAAAACTTTAGAGTGTTGAGATAACAAGAGAAAAAATTACAAAATAGAGGAAATTTTAGAGTTGCTGGGCCTTACGACTCTCAAGCAAAGCTGGCCTTCTTTCAGGGTGGCCCCTTCTGCCCTCCACTGCACTTAGTACTTTGTTAAAACAGCTGAATTTTCATCTACTAAAGACTTAATTAGCGTCTACTCTGAGCTAGATCTTATACTAGATTTCTTTTATTCCATTTAGTTTATGAAAGATTTTTAATGATTAAAAAGCAGCCTCTTATATTTGGTAGTGTATATATGTCCATGCCACTCTCTTTGTCCCAGCTTACCCTTCCCCCTCCCTGTGTCCTCAAGTCCATTCTCTATGTCTGCGTCTTTATTCCTCTCCTGCCCCTAGGTTCTTCAGAACCTTTGTTTTTTTTTTTTTTCAGATTCCATATATATGTGTTAGCATACGGTATTTGTTTTTCTCTTTCTGACTTACTTCACTCTCTATGACAGTATCTGGGTCCATCCACCTCACTACAAATAACTGAATTTCATTTCTTTTCATGGCTGAGTAATATTCCCCTGTATATATATGCCACATCTTCTTTATCCATTCATCTGTCAATGGACACTTAGGTTGCTTCCATGTCCTGGCTATTGTAAACAGAGCTGCAATGAACATTGTGGTGCATGACTCTTTCTGAATTATGGTTTTCTCAGGGTATATGCCCAGTAGTGGGATTGCTGGGTCGTATGGTAGTTCTATTTTTAGTTTTTTAAGGAACCTCCATACTGTTCTCCATAGTGGCTGTATCAATGTACACTACCAAACGTAAAATAAATAGCTAGTGGGAAGCAGATGCACAGCACAGGGAGATCAGCTTGGTGCTTTGGGTCCATCTAGAGGGATGGGATAGGGAGGGTGGGAGGGAGATGCACGAGGGAGGGGATATAGGGATATATGTATATGTACAGCTGATTCACTTTGTTATACAGCAGAAACTAGCACACCATTGTAAAACAATTATACTCCAATAAAGATGTTAAAAAAAAAAAGCAAACATGTATTCAAAAATAAAAGAAACCATGATAAATGTCAAAAAAAAAAAAAAAAAAGCAGCCTCTTTCCTACACAGCTATTAGAATGGCTAGAATCCAGAACACTGATCACGCCAAATGCTGGCAAGGATGTGGAGCCACAGGAACTCTCTTTGGTTGCTGGTGGGAATGCAAAGTGGAACTGCCACTTCGGAAGACAGACAGGTTCTTGCAAAGCTAAACAAACGCTTACCATATAATCCAGAAATCACACTCCTTGGTATTTACCCGAAGGAGTTGAAAACTTTTGTCCACACAAAAACCTGCACACAAATGTTTACAGCAGTTTTATTCATAATTGCCAAAAAAAATGGAAGCAAGATGGTCTTTCAATAAGTGAACAGAGAAATTGTGGTATATCCAGACAAAGGAATATTATTCAGCAATAAAAATAAATGAGCTCTCAAGCCATGAAAAGACATGGAGGAACTTTAAATACGCGTTGCCAAGTAAAAGAAGCCGGCCTGAAAAAATTACATACTGTATGATTCCAACTATATGATATTCTGGAAACAGCAAAGCTACGGAGTCAGTAAAAAGATCAGTGGTCGCCAGGAGTTCAGGGGAGGAAGGGAAAGAAGAACAGGTAGAGCGTAGGGATTTTTATGGCAGTGAAAGTTCTGTATGACACTGTGATGGTGGATACATGATGTTATGCATTTGCCAAAAACCACAGAACTGTACAACATAAAAAGTGAACTTTAATGTAAACTATTGACTTTAGTCAATAATAAGGTATCAATGTTGGCTCATCAATTACAACAGATTTACTGTATGAATGAGAGATGTTAACAGAGGAAACTATGGGCAGGGGCAGGAGAGGAGGAATTATATGGAAAATCTCCCATGGCCAGTGGCTGGGAATGGACATGCTCAGTTGCTACCTTTCAGAGAAAAAGAAATGCCTAACATTCAGTCTGGCGTAGATTCAGGGTTGTTCCTGATGCCATTACTTCACCTCATTTTCTTCAATCTTATCAAATATGTGGGCTGACCTAGGTTTCCTCCTACTGGGTTAGTAATATCTCATTTATATTGTCTTCTGTCTCTGCTGGCTGTAAGGGGTCTGTGATGGGAGAGGAGTGTAATGGAACTAGAAATATGTACTTGCAAAGGAAAGAGGCTCTTTACGATCACGACTCCTATTCTGTTTCACTTCCTGTATTCAAGTTTACAGTTCCTTGGTACCACCTATTCCAGTGCTCAAAACAAAGACAAACTGGAGAACCATGGCAACAAACCTTAATTTAAATGTTAGTTAAAAGAAAAGAAGTCCCATTGAGCTTTTCTTTGGCTGGGTCCTTCCTCCCACAGTGGGAGGTCTGATGCCAGAAGGTCCCCAGCTCCTCTCAGATTCCTGCCCCGACACAAGCTCAAACTTTGATAACGAGATGCCGCAGAGGCATGCACGGCAGGCAGAGTTAGGTGGGCCACCACAAACCTGGAGAATCTGAGCTGTGCAGTGACTTAGATTCCCTCCCCTACCATCCACCTCCACTGTTTTCTCCATGGTTCTTGGTAAATTTAACTGCTATGTATACATTTTGGTGAACGTGGACCAGCCTTGGATACTCAAATGTTGGTAATACAGTTAAATTTTATGCTTATCTCTCACCTTGAAATTTAACAGTTTAATACTTACAACTAATACAAAAAATAATAAAAATTATAAGCTAAGTCTTTTCATTTGGCATAATAATCATTAATGATTTAGAAAAACAATGGAAAGAATAACATAAGAAATTGTGCCTTTGTTGGCAGAGAATTACTGTCCTAAGTTAATGAACCTGCTGGAAAACACACCTCTGTCAAAAGCCATCTTGACATCTTCAATTAGGTCACTAAATCCTGAGACTCGGTACAGTCCTTCAGAGTTAAGACCTGTAGAAATAAAGCAGGGAAGCTAATTAGTTTCTTTGGAATTATGCGTTTTATTCAAATTTTAACTTCTCATACTTTAGGCTGGGGAAGTAATGTGTCAGGAAGAATAATGAAATATACATGTTTAGAAACCTCTTCGCACTTTTCTCCTAAAATAAAACCATTTCACTCACAGTTCTTTAAAGTTTTTTTTTTTTTTTTTAAATTTATTTATTTTTGGCTGTGTTGGGTCTTCGTTTCTGTGTGAGGGCTTTCTCTAGTTGCGGCAAGCGGGGGCCACTCTTCATCGCGGTGCACGGGCCTCTCACTATCGCGGCCTCTCTTGTTGCGGAGCACAGGCTCCAGACGTGCAGGCTCAGTAGTTGTGGCTCACGGGCCCAGTTGCTCCGTGGCATGTGGGATCTTCCCAGACCAGGGCTCGAACCCGTGTCCCCTGCATTAGCAGGCAGATTCTCAACCACTGCGCCACCAGGGAAGCCCCTCACAGTTCTTTAATTCTGACCTACTGTCACTTGAATATCTGTAATTTGGCTCATCATTTTGTCTAACTAGATCAAATACCTTAGGTCTTAAGGGAAATTATTTCATCACCCCCCTTACACCATAAATTCTTTTACATAACGGAAGACTAAGATAAACTATATTAATAGGCATATAGCAGTTTTTCCCAAGTGGCATAGAATAATTAGGGTGCATGCCGTTCTGGTTTTTGGTTTTTTGGCCTAGGATAGTTTTAAACAGAGCATTTATACCTTTGCTTTTTGGACCTAAGAAAAAATATAAAAACTGAAAAATGAATTGGTACCTACATATCAACTTTTACAGACAGGAAGCATCAACCATAAATATATTTTAAGTATATTTCTTATAACTGGTTAAATGTACCTTGAAATCATGCTGGTTAATTACCTGTTAACTGATTTCAGACTTTCAGATCATTTGTTATCTGAAATCATTCCCCCTAAACTTGCAGAAGAAAACCTGGTTGTGCAGTGAGTTACGACTGCTCTGAACCTTGCTGGAAATGCCTCACCTCGAGATTCAATCTCCCTGATGCACATGTCCACCACCATGGGCCGCTTAGTGATGTGGGCTTTCACGAGTGTTGTCAGGTCACAACTGTACACCTTCTTGACATGTTTCAAGTCTGGCTTACAGTCATTTGGGACCATCTTGGAACACTGCTTATGAACATTCAAACCACAATCTAAAGAATGAGGAAAGGAAAAATTCATTATTATTTTCAGAATTTTGAGCATTCTGGAGTGTTTATTTTGGCAAGACACTCCAACTTGAATTAGGTTTAAAAGGGGACTAGCTTCCAGCCTGCAGAGTGGGGGAAACATTCTTCTCATTCTTTAGGAAAATTCTGATTTTAAGTTAGAAGACTAGAATTCCAGCTCATGTTCTGTCAGTTACTTGCTGTATGATCTCAGGAGAATACCAACCCAGGCCAAACAAAATTAGTAAGTGTTCAATTAAATGTCTACAAAATGTAATATTACACCAACTAGCCAACTAAAAATGTAAAGTTCCATTTCTTTAAAGTTATATAAAAAATTATATTCAATGTGGATATAACTGCATTTTAATAAATCTGATATGAGGTGGAATTGAACCTCCAAAAGTAAGAGTATCCCAGGGCCCTCTTAAATTGATGCTGCTCATATTTGTATCTACTCCTAACTCTTTATATATATGTATAAGATAATGAATATAGAATACATCTAGTAGCTAAAAATAGCCACAGTTATTATTTGTTACTACTATTATCAACAGCTTACTAATACCAAGCACTATTCCAAGTGCTTTACATTATTTACACAAAACTCTATAAACCAGGTACTTTTATTCTTCTCTTTCATAAACCTGATGAAACCAAGCACGTACGTGTTAAGTAACTTACCCACGGCATTTAGTACATTTGAGCTGAAATTCAAGCCTACAAAGATTGTAGAGTCCACGATTTTAACACCTATACCATATTGCCTCTACTGAAGTTGTTCCTTTGCTTTGTCATTTTACTGGGTTATAGCTTCTAAGATGCCAGAACCCAAATATTGTCTAGTTAATATTTTGAGATATTTTATTTTCCACAAGAAGAGCACAATGGCATTTTAGAAGAAATAGAGAGGAATACAAATATTTTGCTAAATTGGACCTAAGAGACACGGACCATACCTGAATAATTTAACTAAAAATGTCACCTTTATGTTTGCTTAAAATATTACCCATTTGTTTTTAAGTTCATGAAAACTTGATGCTGACCTCTCATAAATCCAATCCAACTGGGGTACACACAATTTACAGCCAGGTCTTAATGGATTTGAAAACCATACAGTATCACGACCACTGTCTGTGGTCCTTGGGCAAGCTTCAGTTTTGCTTGCTGTTTGGGCAGAAAGGGGAGCATAACATTTACCTCACAGAATTGTTATGAGAATTAGTAAGCCAATGCATTCAAGGTGATTTGCATATTATAAAATGTTAGACAAATACTGATGATCATCATCATTATTATGACTTTTGGTAAAGCTGAAATCTAGTTATATATATGGCAGTAACAGTTAACAAAGACAAGGAAAACTAGCCAAAACTTATAAATGGAATTGTTCTTTCGTTAAATATGTAGATATTACCAACTTGAAAAAAGAACTTAAGGCTTGTGGTGACTCTAAGTGAAGTAGTCATGTGTACTGAGCACCTCCCATGTGCAAAAACAGGCTAGGTGTAGAGGGAAGCTGAGTCTTTGAACATGTGTGTGTAAGTGAACAGCACTGGCAATGGCACAGCCCATGCTAATAGTGTCCAAACATCGTCATCACTAAAGAAGAACATGTGCTTCTTTGAATTCGTAAAGGCTGCCAGGGCAAGGAGCTCAATCTGTACCATCTGAAGAAATGACCCAACACTTCTGTGTAGTTAAATAATGTCCAAATGAATACATAACCCAAACCCCAAATTCCTCTTTATTCTATATTAGATATAAATAAGATTTCTGATTCAATCATAAGGCAACTCAATGGCAATGGCCACTTAAAGGACCTCATTCCCCCTGAAATTTTAATGTTTTGTATAACTTGCGTAATTTAGAGTTAGATCTAGAATCTATTAGTTGTGTGATTTTGAGGGGGTTACTTAAACTTTCTGTGCGTCAGTTATATAAAATGGGAATAATAATAGTATTTATCCATTAATATTAGATCTATTATTAGGTTCTATTATTATGTTAATGTGAGGCTTTAATGTTAATACACATAAAATGCTTACACATAGTAAATTATAATTGTTTACCATGACTCTGTTATTATTTAGAAGAATGAAACATTTTGAGAGGCCTTTCCTAGGTAGTGCCCCAGGGTTCATTGTCATAATCAGCTTAAGGTCAGGAGCTAAGCTGACTTCTAGGCCAATTCTGTGTTCGTCAGATGTGAATGCCAGGTCCTGAGAAGGACTTGGATGCTGGGGTTATAGCTGCTTCCTCATCTACACTGTTCTTTATACATTTCATTTACATAAACGCACCTCCAAATAGGTACATCATTTTTCTCTGACTGCTTTCACCAAATTTGGGGAGTTTTCAGCCACCAGTTTTTCAAATATCTTTCACCCTCTCACTCGTTATCCTCTCCCGGGACTCCAAAAACACAAATGCTAAATCTTCTGTTACTGTTCTACAGGTCTCTGAAGCTCAGTTCACTTTTAAAAATCTATTTTTGCTCTCATTTGAATTGGATAATATCTACTGATCTATCTTCAGCTTCACAGATTCCTTCCTCTGACATATCATATCTACCATTGAGCCCATCCCGTGGGTTTATTTGTTAATAAAATTTTCAGTTCTAAAATTTACATTTAGTTCTTTCTTATATCTTTATTTCTTTTCTGATATTTCCTATTTTTTTCATTTGTTTCAAGAGTGTTTCTAATTGCTTCTTGGAAAGTTTTTATGATAGCTGCTTTCCTTGTCTGATAATTCCAACATCTCTGTCATCTCAATATTGGCGGCTGTTGATTGTCTTTTTTCATCTGAGTTGAGATTTTCCTGGTACTTGGTATGAAATGTAATTTTGAACTGCATCCTGGATATTTTGAGTGTTATAAGACTCTGGTTCCTACTGAAATTTTCAATTTTAGCAGGTAGTTAACCTGTTTAGATTTAGAATGCACGTCCTGGCACACTTTCATAGGCTGTGTTTCAAACGTCAAACTAGTTTACAAAGCCTTTGTAATGCTATTGCAGTGCTATTTTGCCTACCAAACTTGTGTGTTACTCAAATGGCAGGACTCTACCCCACATTCTGGGGAGGGAAGAGGGCCATATCCTAGTTATTACTGCAGGGTAGGGATGGAAGTTAGGGTTTGACCACAGACCTGGTCGGGGAGGAGTGCTGTGCTGCATGGAACTGCAAGGTGGGCACGGAGGAGAGTTCCGATCATGGTCTCAGCTGCCTCATTACTGAAGGTCAGGGATGAAGACAGGGCTCTGCCCGTAGACTTGGGCTGAGTGGGTGCTGCTTCTACTGTAGGCGGGGGGATGAAAGTCAGGGTTCCACCCACAGTCTCAGCCAAGGAGGGGTACCACTTTCTTCCTGCAAGATGGTGATGGAAGACAGGGCTCTACTCACAGACTCACAGGAGAGAAGTGCAACCTTGTTACTGCAGAGTGGGATGGAAAACAGGGTTCTACCCACCGACTTCTGCTGCAGCGTCCAGCAGAAGTCCGTGGGTAGGGGTAGCAATGTGGCTTTATCATGGTGTTCACCTGGAGAATGGTAGATACGGCTAAAAGACTTCTGTCCGGCTTGGGTGCCCTTCTCCCAGGACTTTGGCTAGGAAGAGCCAGCTTTTCTCGGGATTTGACTGTGCCTATTGGCATTTATGGGTTGTGGGTATCTTTAATGCTCAGGCTGGGATACACAGGAGTTTCAAAAAAACCCAAAATCCAAAATACCACCAGGCAACTCGCTTCTGGGTTCCTTGAGTCCTGAGGTCCCTAATCAGCCTTCCTTCTTTTACCCAACTTTCACAGTCTTTTGATAGTTGATGTATATATTCTGTCCAGGGTCTTTTGTTATCATTATTGTGAGGAATAAAACATATTTATTCAACTCGTCTAGAACTGGAAGAACTCTTACATAATATTTTAAAAGTATAAAAGTCAGCAGGGCTTCATTATCTAAAAATAATGTTGATGTGCCTCATACTTTGTGTACCCAGAAGTCACAGATCCAGCTGGAAATGGCTGTTAGTAACAACCTACCCCAGTGTCTTCTTTTCACAAAGAAAATGAAGCTCAGAGAGGCTAAATGACTTGTTCAAGTTGCTCAGCCAGAAACTGGTAGAACTGAGATTTAAACCTTGGCTTCCTAATTCCCAGCCTGTGCTCTTCCCACTGAGTGATATATATACCACTTTTCACCAGCAGTACATCATGTACGCTGAGTTATTGTTTTCAGGGTTGAAGATGAATTTGCTATTTTCAACCTCTTATTCAATGATGTATGTTGTACCTATTATTTGTTGTATATACTTGAGTTTAAAAGGCTCTGCTATATTTTACTGTTACAGAAATCTATATGTGATTTGGCAAGGACTTTTAAAAAGCAGTGATAAAACCTACCCATTATATTCTTGTTTTGTCACATTCTTTCCTAAGTAAGTGGAAATCCAGTAGAAGGCAAAACAGTAAAATTTGGATGCATCCACAGAATATCAGAACATCTGAATGGCACTAATGGTCTGATATTAATATTAACGTTTTTCCTTTGAATGTTTGCAGTTATCTCCCATTTTACACATCAGCAAATGCCTAATTTATTTGCGACTCAGTGAAAACTGGACAAAGAGATGACTGAGCTCATATTTAGGTATTTAACGAGAAGGGAAATGTTTCCTAAACTGATATTCTTTCTTACATTTGGCTAAGATTAAACTATGGGACAATATATTATGCTCAATTTTAGAAATAAATTTCAAAGGCCAAATTTTTTGGCAGGATTGGATATGAAGTCCTTCAAAAGACCAAAGGATGGGGTAAAGTCATTAAAGTGAAGTATCGTTATACCCTTAAGTTCACAGTGCAATATACCAGCTCTGCGCTGGCTCTGAAAATTGCTGCTTCAGGGACTAGCAATATATCAATATTTCAGGTTGCCATTAAGACTTTATTTGGTTTTCATACTTATTTATTAAAGTCATATAACTCCTATATAGTTCGATTTCTCCCAGGGAAGCTCTACAGTATAAATGAAAAAAAAAGTCCATAAAAGATTATTTCATTTGTTGCATCTCTTGGTTTGGTAGGTTATTTTTATGTTACAATTAAATCATATTGCCCCCTCCCAATTCTTCAAGTTAATAAGCACAGAATAAACACATGAAAGGAGGAATGAGAAATTCAAATCATATTTCATTCTGTCCTTATTAATCAAGTATTTCTATTAGAATACTAATTTGAGGTTACCTTCAGATTTTATGGGCTTGATTTCTCTAAAAAACATGCATGCTTTATATCTAAAAAGCACAGAAACCTATTTTTTGAAATAAATAGCTGATATTATTTATATTCTATTGATAGGATTAAGGGGTAATGTTAATGTGTGTTTTGAAAGGAAAGGTAATCATTCATTCTTTCCTATGAGTGTTCCTATTTTAAATTAATTGCAAATAGAAGTTTTATTTTAAAACATGTCTCTTAGCTGTCCCTACCTCCACCTCCATGCCCACCCAGGAAAAGTGGGACTAGCCCATTTCTAACATGCATCAGAAGTCATTATTTTCACAAGCAAAATTAAGAAGAATATTTTGTTCTTTGGGATATTTATGAAAACATTGCTTTCAATTAAAAGGAGCTACATGAAAGTCGTAAGCAAGTCTAACTAATTTCTCATTGGGTTACAGGGACAAACATAACTTTTTAGGTACAATCAAAGCAGTAATTAAAATAGAAGACATTACTTCCCCTTCTCCAACCTAAAAGTTAAGTGCTTGTATACGCAAAGCAATAAATACATTTTATTATTAGGAAAAAAACTGCTGCCATTTCCTTTTGGGGGCCGGCAGCAATGATAATGATACACTGGAAAAATGAAGTTACTTTCATAAATAACCAACACTAAGTTGATGTGTCTGATTTACAATTATTATCCGGCTTAACTTCTTAGAATATTTTGGGAAGGCTAAAATGAAAACAATTCAGGAATGCTGGTGGAATAATGGTCTTTTTCATGAGAGAGATGTTTGGTGATCTTATAATAGATTACTTTAACCTGTAAGCTTACATTTCATAAAGAAAGGAAAAATGGTCTGGGAAAATTATTCCATCTGAACAACAATGATCCTTTGCACTTAACTTTTGAAGGCCACTTACTTTGCTCGTAAATATTTCAGTAGGAGGATCACCACTCCCAAGCTGCAGTTAGATGGTCTCTTGCAACGTCATTTTACTCACTTTAAAGAAGCCTAAAGTAAGGGAGACTGTGGTAGGTGAGGTGTTTAACGCCGACTGTGGAACCTCACGTTGTGGAGTTGCGGAAAGATCACGTCTGCAATGACTGCATCCCCATGACCGTCCCTGCTGCCCCCTCAGCTGTCCTCGTCAGCTGTGGGTGCTGAGCAAGCCTAGAGCTTTCAGTACTGAAGGGACAGCTTGCTTGCTATTAGCTGGATTCAGTCTGATTCCTTCAGCTACTCTGCCACCAGCCTGGTGACTGGAACACCACCCAACACTTTGCATAATGTTAAAAAAAAAAAAAAAAAAGAGGGGGGTGGTGGGATACAAAACTGCTGCTTTTGGCAAACATTCCTTTAAAAATTCCTGACAACCGCTCTTCTGCCTTGGTGGATTTTGAAAAAAGAAACCAGAACAAAGCAAGCTGTTTTAGGGATCAAAAGCAGATAAATACATCTCTTTTCTGACAGGCAGTATTACTTCCATTTTTCTTTGGAAGTAAAAGCTTTAATGCTTAGTGGCTAATGTATTAGTCTTCTGTTGCTGCTGTAACAAATAACCATAAACTCCATGGTTTAAAACAACACGAGTATATCATCTAACAGTTTTGGAGGTCAGAAGTCCAAAATCAGTTTCACTGGACTGAAATCAAGGCCTTAGCAAGCCTAAGACCTCCTTCTGGAGGCTCCAGGGGAGAATCTGTTTCTTGCCTTGCCTTTTCCAGCTTCCAGAGGCTGCCTGCATTCATTGGCTCATGGCCCCCTTCCCCCATCTTCAAAGCTAGCAGCATAGCATCTTTGCTCTTTTCTGACCTCTGCTTCTGTTCTTATACCTTTTATCTGACTCAGCCTCTTTTGCCCCCCTCTTACAGGGACGCTTTGATTGTGATTACACTGGGCCACTCTGACAGTCCACAGTAATCTGCCCATCTCAACTTCATTAACTTAATCACAGAGTCTCCTTTGCCATGAGAGGAAACAGTCACAGGTTCTAGGCATTAGGAAGTAGACATCTTTGGGGAGCCAATGTTCACCCTACCACAGTTAGTTCTCTCTCTCTTGAAGTTCTTAATTCTTTGCATTCTGTTTTATATAAAGTAGATGGCTCAAAGGTCAGGATGAGCCACTTCAGATGAAAGAATCCCACTGTCAATCTAAATGTAATTAGTTGTCATAGAAAACAGAAGTAATTCAAATCCCAACCTTCCACATTTAAAAAAAATGGGTTGACTTGTTCTTATATTGCTCAGTAATAGGGTTCCAATCACATAGAATATAATGCTTTTGAAGACAAGATATAACATAAAATGAAAAGGCTTTTCTTTACATTGTTGACCTTTACTCACAATAAAAAGTGGAGGCTATTCAAGTGGGTGGCTATGGGATGGGGTGAATCATTTTCTTTCTTCTTTTCCTTCACATTATTACTATCATAAACATTCCAAAACATTTCTTCTAAACATGATTTGGGGTTGTAGCATATGGCCAAAGATTATTCACATGTGCTGTGCTAGTTCTCTGCTAATAGCTGACTCAAAATTTCCATGTAGATGGCCTTCACTCTTTCAAAATGTAAACAATAAACATCATCACTCTAGTAAAAGAAAAGCTTTTGAATTAGTGACAGTCTTAAAGTGTGTAAGAAACCGTTGCAGTCTCAGCTGGTCAAGGCTATGTCATAAAGGCAAACCAGGCTTATTAAGACGACCATTCTTCGAGCAGGTGATTTGTGCTTTGGAAAGGGTACTCCATTTGCCTTTGAAACACCACAACGACGTGGATGTTCTTAACTACACGACTATGTTCCATTCAAAGGCTCAACCACAACCTTCCTCCAGTTCAAAGGCTCAACCACAACCTTCCTAGTGATGGGTCCTCATCCTGACTCTGGGTAACCACCAGCCAGAAAGATAATGTCCTCATTTATTCTCTGGGCAGAGACCTGCAAATGAGGCTGTCAGCCCTCTAGGATGTTGGAGGAATTAGACTGGCTCTGAGCTGAGGCTCTCCTTGACGGACACCTCTGCACAGTTCAAAGTCAAGACGTGAGGAACTCTTCCCCCTCCTCATGGCAGCAAGGTCCCTGAATGGACCTGGCTAGTGATACATGCCTTGAACCTTATCATGCCTTAGTGGTGCTAAGGGAGTTATAACTGAAGGAAGGGCGACTCGGAATGTTCACATGCAATGCATACCACACCTTGCTATTCAAAGAAAAGGCAATTTAGAAATAAGAAAAATCAAACCCCAGAAGTTTCTGCACATAATGGACAACAAAAATATTCCGTTAGGAATCATGCCACAAAAGAAATGTGGATTTTTACAGTGCTAAACTTGACAGAATTACTTCAGTTACCATTTTGAAATACTTTACTCTTCACATACATTTTTAGAGTTAAGCTTCAGGCAAAAGACATGTAAGAAGGTATTTTTTAGCTTTACAATTTAAATAGCAGAAAGAAACTTCTATGACCTAACATTACACATCTGAAATTTAAATAATTATTTTAAAGCCTATACCAGAATTTAGAGCAGTTTGAATAAATGGCCAGTACTCAGTATAGTTGTTCTATACAAATGAATTTCACATGATGTGAATAACTACTTATTTCATAAAGCATTTCAATAAATCCCTGAGTTGGTTATTTCTTTATGTGGAAACCTTCAAGTTTCTAAATTTAAATCTTTATAAAGATGATATGACATATTCAAGATTTCAAAATGTCACAAACAAAATATTAGTGACTAAGTGGTTTTTCAGAATTTGGTAATCATCTTTTAAGATAAATTCACAGATTTTTTTAAAGCTTCAATTTGATTTCACAAAATTTAGTAAGGACAATTCAGCTTAACAAGTTATCTTTAAAATTCAGTTTCTAAGGCAACAATCATAGGTCCCTGTACACTGCTTTAAAAAAATCATTCTTATAAATTTAGTTGCTGCAACATCAAAGGCAAGGCAAATATAACTGCCTTACTTTTATCTCCTTTTATCAGACTTTCTGAACAAGACAACTTCTCTCTTTTTAATGGACCAGACTGCTGCCCATTAAGTACAAGAAGGTGAAGGGCAGATAAAATATCAGTATTCAAACTGGCTGCCTGAGAATCCAGCCTGTTGCATGTTAAGAGCAAACGGGGGTCCAGCCCATTGTATGTGCAGAATAGCAAAGCTCCTCATGAGTTACTCCTTATAGCTTCATAACTTACACAGTCAGGCGAAAAGGGAAGAGCTCTTACCTGCACATCTCACTCCCTGAGCAATGAGTCCCCACATGAAGTTGGCACAGTATTCACACCAGTGCGGCCCCCTGAATGTGTGGACCTGAAAAAGAGTAGTGACAAAGTGGCCCGAGGGGAGATTACAGATGAGGAGATTATTTCCCTTCCAAGCAGTCATACACAAGCCATAGTCAGTATCAGGAGGCACAGTATGGTTACAGCTAGAAAAACCTTGGTTGAGTGGAACTGCCAAGCAGTTACAATTTCCTTCAGAGCTTGATTTCCTCTTTGCTTTAGAAATGGTGATAAATCAAACCAATATTCTGCTATTTACTTTTGAAAACAATTTCTACAGTGGAATTTTCCAGCTGGTCCCCTCCAGCTGGAAGCAGTCTCATCTATGTGCTATACAAGTACGGGCATATTCTGAGCGCTACCGCATGAAGGAGGATGAGGAGTAATGTAGAACCTGTCTGTAAGGATTTTGTCAGATGATCCATCTCCTGTCCTCTGTGACCACAGTTAGGGCCACGGGTGGTGAAGGTGATATTTAGTGGCTGGTTGCAACAGAATCATCAAAAAGGGCTAATATCTGTTCAGAACCATTTGATACTATGTTAGCAAAAGAAAATGAATATATTTTAGAAACTGCAGAAGCTACAGTTGATCAGAAACCCTGTTTGAATATAGTAATTATTCACTCATCTTTCCAGCTCATAAAGGTTTTACTGCATTTGATTCTTTTATCCCTAAGAAAGGAACCTCCAAAGAAGAATGATTCAAATGTCAAGATACCCATAGACTTTATGGATAGGAAAGAGAAGCCATTCTAGCTTAACCTAAATGAAAAAATATTGGTAGAATAGAGAAGCAATAAATCCAAACCCCAAACATTAAAGAATAAAAGAAAAAATATCTTGAATATTATCAGTAACACTTTAAGACTTCTGAGCAAATACTGGCTGAAAATGTACTCAAGAATTAAGTTAAAAGAAAAGGGACAGGGAACAAGGAATTTACTAATCTGTATCAAATTACATTTACTTGAGATAATTTCTTACATATATATGATTTCCTCCAGCAGAAAACAGTAATACAAGAGAGTGAAAATCAAAGTGTGACGATTTGATTTCAACATAAATATCTGCCAAAACAGCTATGGCAAATAATGAAATTCACAGCTAAGACTGTCATTTTTACTACTGTTCTATTTATATAAGTGGTTTTTTGTTTGTTGGTTATCTATTTTATACACAGTAGTGTGTATATGTTAATCCCAGCCTCCTAATTTATCCCTCCCCCTTTCCCCTTTCCCCTTTGGTAAACATTCTGCTTGGGAAATAAGTTCATCTGTGTCTTTTCCTTCCTTTTAGATTCCACATATAAACGATATCATATGGTATTTGTGTTTCTCTTTCTGGCTTACTTCACTCAGTATGATAATCTCTAGGTTCATCCATGTTACTGCAAGTGGCATTATTTCATTCTTCTTTATGGCTTAGTAGTATTCCATTGTGTGTGTGTGTGTGTGTGTGTGTGTGTGTGTGTGTATGTCTTCTTTATCCATTCATCTGCCGATGGACATTTAGGTTGCTTCCATGTTTTGGCTATTGTAAATAGTGCTGCAATGAACTTTGGGGTTCTTGTATCTTTCCGAATTATGGTTTTCTTCCAATATATGCCAAGGAGTGGGATTGCTGGATCATATGTTAGCTCTATGTTTAGATTTTTAGGGAACTACCATACTGTTCTCTATAGTGGCTGCACCAATTTACATTCCCACCAACAGTATAGGAGGGTTCCCTTTTCTCCACACCCTCTCCAGCATTTATTGTTTGTGGACTTTTTAAAGATGGCCATTCTGACCGGTGTGAGGTGATACCTCACTGTAGTTTTGATTTGCATTTCTCTAATAATTAGCAATGTTGAGCATCTTTTCATATGCCTTTTGGCTATCTGTATGTCTTCTTTGGAGAAATGTCTATTTAGGTCTTCTGCCCATTTTTTGATTGGATAGTTTGTTTGATATTGAGCTATACGAGCTGTTTGTCTATTTTGTTGGTCACATAGTTGGCAAATATTTTCTCCCATTCTGTAGGTTGTCTTTTGTTTATGGTTTCCTTTGCTGTGCAAAAGCTTTTAAGTTTAATTAGGTCTTATTTGTATATTAGTAAGTGATTTTAAATATATATATATATATATATAAATAAACTTACTTCAAACTTAAGAGCCTACTGAACATAAGACTTACCCTGAATGTAAGATACATATATTCCATTTAGAAAAACCATGCCAATTAATTTATGACATGCCACTGATTATAAGCTTAATCCCAATTTCAGAGATGTTAAAATGAAAAAAAAAAAAGCATATGGTAGAATCAATGAAATATGGTATATCAGAATTTGAAATACTACTACTGGCCAAAATATCCATATAAGGTAGCAGTGGATAACCCAGGGTTCATTCCAAGCAGGTATGTGCTTGTGACTCTGATCACTGCCAAGTAAGCTCAAGTACAAAATGTTGTGCTGATTTTGAAAAGGCGGCCATAATCCCTTCTATGTCTTTTATGGAAAAGGGTCAGGAATGCAGATACAGTTGCTTCTGGATTGTTAATGATGTTCAGAGCCTGTAAATTGAAAGCATTTCCTGGAGTTCCTGAAGCCAAGCTCAAGATCAACTTTCAGATAGTCTGTGATGTCTTTATTTTCTTCTGTGTTCCTCTGAGTGAATAAAACTGGATAAAGTATGTAATCTTGCTTTTAATCTGAGGCGAATGAGTGAAATAGATAGCACTGACTCATGTTTTAAAAGTTATATAATCATGAAATAGCTAGAGAATTGTGAAGTTATTTTTAGGGGAAGTCTCAGGATAATCCAGTTTTACTTAACATGGTAAGGTTAATAAATTGGATTAGAAGTGTGGAGGAAGTCCCGGTTTTGTACCTGCCAGTTACTCATGATAAAGGGTGTTGAAGTTCTACTGGTATGTAAACCACTGAAACAGAGAAGGGCTCTTGGCAAACACAACTGGGTACTGAGATATTGTGATAGAACCAATTCCCTTCCTCACCTTCACAAAGCAGAATGAATGTGGCGTTTTGAAAACCTTGGGGCATTTCTTCATATTACATATGCTGAAGGAAGGGTTTCACTGTCCAAGCGGCCCAATGTTCTCTAATCAGAGAATCACGCGTATATCTCAGAAAGTAATCTTCAGGAAATTGTTCTTTATACATTTCCTTCTTGGACAGGTTTTTATAAAGGCAGCTTGCCACTTGGGGCTGGTTTTAGTGGTGGTGGTGTTTTTACTTTCGTTTTTTTAAACTGTTTGTAAGGCAGGTTATGTAGCTCTCCAGGAAATGGTTCTAGAAGTAGGCCTTGAAGCACTGGAAGCTTACTAAACTTGTATTTGTATAACAGGATTTAACTGGATTCCCTTTTGAATTTTTGTATCTAAAATTTGTTATTTCTTAAATTTTGTTTGTTTTGTGACTTTCATGACGCTGGATTGTATTTGTAAAAATGGAGTATTGTAGTCTTTTTGTCTTTTTTATTCCCCTAGAGGTCATCAAAACAAATAGACGTCACTCATTAATTATTTTTATTCATTCGTAAACGTTTATTAGGTGATGGCATATACAAAGATTAAACCAAATATTGGCTCAAGGAATTCACCATAGGTTTCTCCTGTTAAATATAATGTGAAAAGCCTCTTCTGAAAGTGTCTGCAAAGTGTGAGGGTAGCTGGAGTGGGCACTGCTCGGGTATTACGTGTGAGCTGAGGCTTCCGGGATGAGCAGGGTCAGCCAGGTGAGCAGATCAGGCCTGAATGGGGGTCGGCGTGTTGGAGCGGGGTGCATTAGGTGACCCTAATGACTGGCGTGGCAAGAGCTGAGAGGCAGACGGGGCCTCTTCCACGCCTACAAATGTATACTTTGTTCAGTCAGCAATGCAGGGCCACTGAAGATTTTTAAGGAAAGTGACACAGTCGAGGGGACAAGGCTGGAGGAAGAGACTAGGTAGGGTGCTACAGCAGTAGTCCAGGTAACAGATGACACGGATCTGAACTCGGGCAGTGCTGATGGAGAACATGGGGCAGAATCAACAGCGCTTGGTGACTAACTGAATCGGAGGCAAAGGAGAGAGGAAGAACGAGGGCTAACTCTTAGGGGGAAGATGGCATTAACAGGGGGAAGAGAAGTAGAAGAACAGGTTTGGAAGTGAGGTGGGAGGGAAACAGTGGAAGAGATGGAAATGGCTGATTGAAGATTCCTGAGAAACAGGAGGTAACCCATGGAGTAAGGTTCCTGAGGGCATCCAGTGGAGATGGGAGCCAGGGCAGAGGGATTAGTTTTGAATAAGAGAAAACTCAACTCTTCCCTTCCCTGTGTTGGCAGGGCCAAGGGTAAGGGGGAGAGGATGGCTGTGCAGTGCAGGAGTGGTGGGGGCCTGGAGGCAGAAGGCTAAGGGAGTTCATACCCGATGGTCTAGTTTCTGTGTGTTAGGAAGTAAGTTCAGTCATGGAACCAATGAAGAGTTTAGAAAAAGTGGGGAATAGGAACTGGAACTGGCCAGAAATTCAGAGAAGGGCTGTTGGACTTGAAAGCAGGCTTCTTTCCTGGATGTCATTACAATCATACTATAACAGTGTCAAGTGCATTAAAGAAAAAGTGACAAATACTTTCTTTTAAAAAGGGTGATTGTGTTATATTTGAGCTTTATCTAAATGTTTTCTTTTATATGCAGTTTTACATTATCAGTGGTGTTTATATCACATATTTTACCAATTCAGAAAAAGATATCTTTAACAAGTCAGTTGCACAAATTGTACAACTTAGAATAGCTCTGCAGTTGTTCTCCTCTACCTAGGCATGACGGAAACAGGGCGCTGTTCCCGCAGATGAGGCTCTAGGGCACTGACACCTGCAGATAATTCTGCTTCCTAGATATGGTTGTATTTTGATTACCCGTCTCAGAATGATCAAATCAGAATGTAACAGGCATTCAAAATGCAATAATTAAAAGGTCAAAAGTTGCATCTTGGGGGTTCTTTCTGCTTAGGAGAATGCTAAGAAAGAGCTAGGATGGGATCTGGCAGAAAGGAGGCCTGAGTGGTTCACAAGGAGTGCAGGAGCTCGGGCCAAGCCCTGGTTTATAAGACAGAGTGACTTGTGCCTGTGATTCCCTGTAGTGTAGCAGACGCCCTTAGACATCTGCACAGGTCAACACTCAGGGAATCAAGATTACTGACGTCTTCATAACAGAACACAATGAACACTCATTAGGTGACATTTTCCATTTTTAGGGGATTTCAATTCTAAATTGCCCCAGATTTTTATGTTTTCATAAGTTTGTGTTTTAGTTTTCCTGTCTCTTCTTATTCTCCAAAGTTGTTGGCTCTTTTTCTTTCCTCCTAACCATTCTCCCTTTTCCATCCATCAGTTCTCAGTTACGGACCAGGAAATCTGATAACTTTGCTAGCACTGGATATAAATCAAGAAAATGTGTCATCTATCTTCCTCTTGAAGGTGTTAAGAAACCAAACCAAATGAAACCCACCAGATTTCTGGTTTCTTGTAGCTGAGGCTGAGGGACAGTGGTCTTGTGAGAAAGGAGGTGTTAGCAACTTGTTTTTTATTCTGTGACATTCTTTAGTCTCTAGTTATTGTTTCTTATAAGCAGAAGCCACCACTGTTTCTGCTGTTTACTGTATGACCATAATGACATACACTGGCTTTATAAGGTGGGAAAATAACCAATTCCTTTATAAACAGGACTGTTTCTTCTTTAGAGTTATTTAAACAAATCACTTGATCATTTTATAAAAAAGGGATTCCTTTGGGGGATGTTTTGGTAACAATCAGCATCATCATATAACAGTATTAGTGAGGTCAGAGATGGTCCTGAGAAAAGTAACCTCGTAAGTTGGCCACAAGTATTTTTTTTCTAGGCCACCTCCAAAGCTTTTGGTACATCTTGACAAATGAAAGTGAAAGAGTACATGGCTTGAATTATACCTTCATGAACAAAGGGCATAGCAACTTGTTTTAAAGACGTCTTCTCTTTTGCAACTGGAAAAAGGACAACTTTATTACCATGGCATCTGAGATTGCTCTCACCTGTGACTACCTCCTGTCACATCAATCACCTTAAAACTGGAGATGAAAGACTGGATTAACTAATGGACCCAAAAGAGTCTGTCACAGGGAGGGCACTGGTCAGAAGCAGGCTGAAAAGGACAGACAGCGAGGGAGATGGGTGGGCTACTGAGAGGCCCACGTGGCACAGGCCAAGGGTCCTGTGTCTCCTGTGTACTGGCCTAGGTAAAAACTGAAGCCATTCTCACTGGGTCTACTGTTATACTGACCCAAACCCTGGCTTCTATAAGAAAACCAGCACGTCTGCTTCTCATGTTTCTGACGTTCACATCTCCAGTTTGAATGTCAGTAACAGAAACAATGGAAAAGAATTCCATGCTATTAGAAGAGAAAGAAAAATTCAGCACATCTTCATTATCCCTTCCAAGCCATAACACTACCTCTAGAAATAAGCATGAATGCAAACAGCCAAGGAGCATGCCTGCAAAGCCTGCTGCAAATGTAAACTATGTTGGAGGCAATAAGAACGTTGGGGGAAATGAAATTGTGCTTGAGAAGGTGGGAATGACATTTCAGCTGCCGCTCTTCATTTGGGAGGCCCTGATGAGTCAGTTTCTCCAGCGCGGTACTGGGCAATGAAGGGAGAGAACAGATGATCAAAATCGAAACGAAAGGAACATAGGTAGGCAGGCAGCTGGGCAGGAAAGGCTTTCTTTCTCTCTTTTTTTTTCTTTTCCATTTTTATCTTTAGGGCAACCAGAATGTACTCTTTTTTTTTTTTTTTAAACATCTTTATTGAAGTATAATTGCCTTACAATGGTGTGTTAGCTTCTGCTTTATAACAAAGTGAATCAGTTATACATATTCAATATGTTCCCATTTCTCTTCCCTCTTGCATCTCCCTCCCTCCCACCCTCCCCATCCCACCCCTCTAGGTGGTCACAAAGCACCAAGCTGATCTCCCTGTGCTATGCAGCTGCTTCCTACTAGCTATCTATTTTACATTTGGTAGTGTATATATGTCCATGACACTCTCTTACCCTGTCACATCTCACCCCACCCCCTCCCCATATCCTCAAGTCCATTCTCTGGTAGGTCTGTGTCTTTATTCCCGTCTTGCCACTAGGTTCTTCATGGCCTTTTTTTTTTTTTTTTCCTTAGATTCCGTATATATGTGTTAGCATACTGTATTTGTTTTTCTCTTTCTGACTTACTTCACTCTGTATGACAGACTCTAACTCCATCCACCTCATTACAAATACCTCCATTTCATTTCTACTCAGCCATAAAAAGAATGTACTCTTTTAAGTAACCGATTTTAGTCTCACCAAGATGGCTTGATTTTGATCCAAAAGATTTGGAATTTAGAATTTGGGTCCTAATTTGACCTCTTCAGTTAAAGTATATGTTGATTTATACTAAGTAATGAGAAGAGAATGTAGAACATTGGCTATGATCATTAACAACAAATACATAAAATTGTATAGAGGTTCCCTATAGGAAAAAAAGGTAGGGAGGGGGAACTTAAAAATAGGAGTATCTTTAGTATCAAAGCAATACCTTCTTGCCTTGTTATTTAAACTATTAGTGGTCTTAACATTCTTCAGGAAAAATCTATAACAAACAGTAAGGTTTGGGTACGGTTAAGCCAGCAGCACTGATAATCACGCTGACTATGCCTCCCCCTCTTGTCCTGACGGAATGGACATGAAAGGTGGTGCCCACACCAGGAAAGGCAGAAGGAATGCCCGGAGCACTTGCTGAAACATGGCTTCGAGCAGTACTTGGGGCTGGTGAGTGCCTGGTATAGGAGGAGGGGCACACCCTCTGGCCGGCGGCAGACAGTTTCTAGGAGGTTCTGTGTGCAGGGGGGCACTGGACAGCTGGCGAAGGGGCGCAGGTGCTAATAACGGCTTCTACAACTGGCTGCTACACATGATTGTGCAGGGACTCTGTGAGGCACACACTTCACCTCACAAGTAGTTAACACCGTCAGAAGTATTACTGTGAAAAGCATGACAAATGACAGAAAACTCAGTGACCTAATGTTTCAAGAGTGAGAAAACTGTTCAAAATTGAGGGAGATAACTATAAAAGCCTGCTGGACATAAGATGGTCATACCGCAAATAAGTGGTATCCCCTTAAATATGAGAAATAACTACAGGAAAAAGCTGATATAACATGGTTAGGCTATGACAACACTAGTCGTACTTTACTAGTAGGGCAATTACTAGGACAATATTAATAATTTAGCTCTGCTTCCACATGAAAAACATAAAAATGGTTTTTATTAATTGGTATATAAAACAATACTTTAAACATCCACAGAAAAAATAATGAATTATAATCAATTCTACTCACACAGTCCATTCACCATAATCCTATACAGGGCCTTACTAACAAAGTTTAAATTTCTTTATGGCTTCCTTCATGATCTACATTTCCCTATCAACACTAGCCCAATGAAGGAGAAATGTCTAAAATTACAGCTGAGGGACTTCCCCTGGAGGTCCAGTGGTTAAGACTCTGTGCTTCCACTGCAGGGGGCACAGGTTCGATCCCTGGTCGGGATCCCGTGCTGTGTGGTGTGGCCAAAAGTAAATAAATAAAGTTACAGCTGAGCTGATGTGGTGCAAATGAACTTGCTGAGAATCATACACAACCACATTAACACTGGAACACGAACGTAGTTTCTGGTGTCAAGGTTCTGTTCTAAGCTGCAAGAGTGGCCCCTTGCACAAAGCCATCGACTTGAAATCCTGGAATCAGGCAGTGGAAACACCAAAGTAATCAAGGCATTTATTTTATTTATTTATCACATTACAAGGTACAGTTTGTATAATAAATAACAATAAATATCACCCAGTAATTAAAAAACACTTTCCATTTCAAAATATGGGTGCTTAAAGTATTAAAAACCCTATAATTTAATGTTTAGCCATTTTCCAGGTTTCAGAAGCAAATTTCTTTTTAATTTCTTTTCAGAGGAGCTCTAATGAGAGCTTTACCTCTAAACTGAATAACGGTTAAAGTTTAAACATGTCACATGCCATACCTAAAACACTTCTACTTTGACAGTTTAGTTTCATTACTTGGAATAATGTTTGCATTCAAATACCAGTAGTAAAAAATATCGACACAGTGAATCAATACTTCAAAATACCGATCTCCTAAAGTTGTATTATGAAGGTATTGATATAACAGGAAAATAAAATCAATGAATCAACTTGGTTGTGCAATAAAATCCACTGTATAATACACAGCTGAGTGACAGATAATCTCTATACCACATTGCATTATGTAAACTGAACACTGAGAGACAAAAAAAGCCTCAGACTAATCCACGTTATCTTATGATCCATAATTCCACAAAGCCTCAAAGTCTGTACTAATATTAACATTTCCACAAAACCAGATTTCAATTTCTCTTTGGTTTGGTTGTAAATATGTCATCTAAAGAAGTTTGCTGTTAAAACATATTATATTATGAATAAAGTATTCCTCTAATACACCTGGAAAAAGGTTTGACTAAAATGTGCAAAAAAATTATTAAACTATGTAGTTCAAACCCTTTTTAAAGCTCTAGTAAAAGAAATCCAGATTTTCTCTATTGTTTTTCTATTGGTTTAATTGGGTCTTTTTCTAGTTTCCTAAGGTGGAAGCTAATTGATTTGACCTTTTTTTTCTTTCCCCAAATAAGCACTTAATGGTACAAATTTCACTTTAAGCACTACTTCAGCCACATTCCACAAATTTTGATGTGTTGTATTTTTCTTTTTATTCAGTTCAAAATATTTTCCAATGTCCCTGTGATTACTTCTTTAATTCATGAGTTATTTAACAGTAAGTTGTTTAATTTCCAAATATGTGGGAACATTTTCAGATATCTGTTATTGATTTTGAATTTAATTCTGTCGTGGTAAGAGGATATACTTTGTATGATTTCAATCCTTTTACATTTATTGACACTTGTTTTATGGCCCAGAATATTGTCTATCTTGGTGAATCTTTCATGTTCACTTGAATAGTATGTGTATTCTGCTGTTGCCAAGTAGAATACAAATATCAGCTAGGTCAAATTGGTTGATACTGTTGTTCAAGTCTTGTAAGTCCTTACTAATTTTCCATTTGTTCTATTTGTCTATTTGTCCTGTCTCTGAGAGAGAAGTGTAGAGATCTCCATCTCTAATTGTGGATTTGTCCATTTCACTTTTCAATTCAGTTGTTGCTTTACATATTTTGAATCTCTGTTTTTAGGTGCCTATAAAATTTAAATTATGTCCTCTGAATGAATTTTATTTTTTATTAATTAATTAATTATTTTTGGCTGCGTTGGGTCTTCGTTGCTGCACGCTGGCTTTCTCTAGCTGCGGCAAGCGGGGGCTACTCTTTGTTGCAGCGTGAGGGCGTCTCGTTGTGGTGGCTTCTCTTGTTGAGGAGCACGGGTTTTAGGTGCACGGGCTTCAGTAGTTGTGGCACACGGGCTTAGTTGCTCTGGGGCATGTGGGATCTTCCCAGACCAGGTATTGAACCCATGTCCCTTGCATTGGCAGGCGGATTCTTTTTTTCTTCTTCTTTTTTTTAATTAATTTATTTATTTATGGCTGTGTTGGGTCTTCATTTCTGTGCAAGGGCTTTCTCTAGTTGCGGCAAGCGGGGGCCACTCTTCATTGCGGTGCGCAGGCCTCTCACTATCGCGGCCTCTCTTGTTGCGGAGCACAGGCTCCAGACATGCAGGCTCAGTAATTGTGGCTCATGGGCCCAGTCGCTCCGTGGCATGTGGGATCTTCCCAGACCAGGGGTTGAACCCGTGTCCCCTGCACTGGCAGGCTCTCAACCACTGTGCCACCAGGGAAACCCTGGCAGGTGGATTCTTAACCACTGTGCCACCAGGGAAGTCCCCTCTTAATGAATTTTAATGTTTTTACTGCCAATAATATTTATTCTGAAAACTATTATGTTTAGTATAAATATAGCTATTCTAATATTCTTCGAATTATTGTCTATATGGTATATCTTTTTCTTTTTACCTCTCTGTGTCTTTAAAGTGGATTTCTTGTGGATAGAATATAGTTGGGTCTCGGTTTTTAAATCCAATCTGACAACAACCTCTATCTTTTAATGGAGTGTTTAGTTCCATTTAATGTAACTATCAGTATAACTGGGTTTAAATCTGTTATCTTGCTTTTTCTTTCTATATATTCCGTTTGTTCTTTTTTCTCTTTTCTTGCATAATTTTGGATAAATTACATACTTTTTATGAATCCATTTTGCCTCCTCTATTAGCTTATAACTATTTTATTCTTTAGAGTTCTAAGGTTTACAGTACACATCTTTAACAATATTACACTCTACCCTCAATATTATACCACTTCATGTATACTGTATCTTACAACAGTACATTTCCACTCCTCCCACCCTGTACTTTATGATATTGTTATTTGTTTTACTTGTACAAACTACATATTACTATTTTTGCTTTAAACAGTAAATTTATGTTTTAAAAAACACTAAAATGAAGGAAAAGAAACATATTTTACACTTACCTATATGTTTACCATTTCTGGCATTCTTTATTGTTTTGTACAGATCTAAATTTCCATCTGGTATTATTTTCCTTCTGTCTGAAGAACTTCCTTTAATATTCTTATAGCATAGGTCTCTTGGTGATGGATTCACTCAATTTTTCTTTGTTTAAAAAACAAATATTTTATTTTGTCTTCATTTTTGAAAGATAGTTTTGCTGGATATAGAATTCTAGGTTATAGTTTTTGTTGTTGTTGCATACTTTGAAAATGTTATTCCATTGTCTTGCATAGTTGCTGATGAGAATTTTGCGTCATTCTTTATTCATCTGTATGTAACAAGTATTCTTCCCACTTCCCCTGCTGCTTTTTAAAGAACTTTGTAAAATATGTAAGAGTACCAGTGACAAAGGAAAATAATCCATGTTTCTTCTGCTGACATATTTTTCCTACATTGAAATAATCTTAAAGATGCTAATAAAAAAAACAGTAGTGTAATTTTCTTCTTTTAAAAAAATGTACTTCTAACTCCAAGTACACTGAAGTTAGATTGATTGGCATTGTCCCACTGGTCACTGATGCTGTGCCCCCCACCCCGCACCGAACTTTTGATTCTTTCTGTCTTCCATTTTGGTTATTTTTTTATTGCTATGTCTTCTGGTTCACTAATCTTGTCTTCTGTGGTACCTAATATGCCATTAATACCATCCAATGTATTTTAAATTTCAGGTATATTTTTCATCTCTAGAGATACCATTTGGATTGTTTTAAATAGTTTCCATTACTTTCCTCACTGCAGCCTTTAGTCTACTGCTAATTCAGTCATGTTACTAAGATGATACCATTTTGAGGACTTTTAAACAATGCCTTATGTTTTATGATGTCTTTCTATTCCGACTGGTGGGCAAAACTATACGCAGCCCAGGGACAATTTCAGTAATTATTCAGCCTATTGCTTTCTGGTGGTTTTCTGATAGTTTTTTCTCATGCGGGTGTAGATAAGTACCAAAGACTCCTGAAGACTCCTATGCAGATCTCCAGAGCTCTTTCTGTGTACAGCTCTGTCCCCCAGGTACCCTGCCCCAGAAATTTTAGCTGCTTTGTCTTGCCAAACTCCAGTCTCTGTGTCTTCAACTTGGTTAGACCAGCAGGTCCTCTTTGGATTCCGGCTCCAGGTGCTGTGGCCTAGAAACTGCCTCCAGGCAGTGAGAGCAATCTTAAGACTCATCTTGTTTGTGTTCCTTCTTTAGGTATCACAGAACTGTAACACCTGTTGTTCAATGTCTGACTGTTGTTTTATATACTTTTTATGGTTTGCTAGTTGTGTAAGATGGGAAGGTATATCTATTTCTTCCATGGCTTTCATGGCTGAAAGTGGGAGTCCAGATTATATTCTTGTTTCTAAAACTGATCTTTCATTTGAGCTTGAACTTGACGTTAACCTAATCAGCAATTCTCAATGCCCTTTATATAGGCTGAACTGCTTCAGGATTCTTTTACCCTCATGCTCTACAAGCATGCTTCTCTCAGCAAAGTGTTACATTAACATTGTTGTATTCAGTAGGCTGTATAGTAGGGTCTTGTAACTGGTGATTTCATTTGTCATTTAACGTTGTAGTGGGCATTTCTTATTTTTTAGCCATGCAGAATAGATGTCTTGTCTTTGTATAATGGTCCTCAATCCATGTGAACTGTATGGAGCTGATCCTATTCCAAGCTCCAGGGGAGGGTATGTGACCTAGATCTAAGCCAATAAGCACATTCCATTCTCCTAAACCAGAGCTAATGGTTCACAGATGGGCATACAAGATAACTATGTGAATGCCTACCAGGCCTAGACCTTTTGCTCAAATAGTCTCTTTTTTGGAGCTGACTAGAATCTGAGAATATACACAGCTGGAGCCTTTGCCAGCCATCTTGTCACCAGAGGGAGCCTAAAAAATGAAGACAGAGCTGGAAGACAGGATTCTGGTAGCATTTTAAGCCCCTGGGCTAAGGGATACCTTCAACTAACACTGAACTTTTCCTACTATGTGAGTTAATAATTTCCCATTTTGCCTCCATGAGCATGGGCTGGGCTTTCTGACACTTGCAATGGAAAGTCTCCCATCTGTTCCATCAAATGGTAAATATCAGTCATGGGTTCCAAGTGGTTTTAAAAAGACACACTGAAGCAATGTCATACAATTGTGGATTAATGAGCTGTAATAGCAAACCATCAAAGCAAAATCACATACCTCCAAGAGATGGACCTTCTCTTTATGAATGCACTGTGCAAGCCTGTAAGGCAGAGCCACAAGCAGCCATCAGGGTGTGGGACATGTAAGGGCTAGAACTCCAAGAAAAGGGAGTTCTACAAAAAAGAAAGAACGAGCCTGACATTTTAGGCCTGATCAGGGCAAATCCATTCACATAGCCAAAAACGTCATCTCTACTACAACAGTCTTGAGGATATCATCTACCACGTCAAGAAGCCTCTGGCCCCCATGACCTAAAAATGAATATATTCTTTTCTTTTTAATTTTTGTCTGGATAACGCTTTAAAAAACACACCCAGTTCTACTTTTGCTCCCCCCAAAATATAAACATGTAGAAAATAAGCAGCTGACAATGTTCTTCAGAAGTGTAACATCACTGGGCTATTTCCCCTTTTCTTTTTAGCTTTCCTATTTTGCAGCCAGAAGAATAGTAAGATAATTTAATATGAGAAGTTAGTAAACCTGAAAAAAAGCTATAGGTGTGGTATTTATCAGGAAAATAATCTGTAGTGGTTTTCAGATACCAGCAGTGCTGTGGTAAAATACCTAAGAAAGAAAAATCAGTATCTGCATGTGTTCTCTTCACTTAAAAAATTCTTTCCTAGATTTATATTCCACTTCCTTTGGTGTTTATGCATGTCTCTCTTTTTTTCTCTGCCCTTTGGGCAATGATATTTTTGTGTCAGATACTATTACATACGAATAATGAATGCTGACTAATAATGATAATAATTGTACTGAGATATAGGGAAGTAAGATGTTATGACATGTACATAGTCAAAGCATGTGCTTGAGGAATATTTTATTAAAGCCACAATAGGCTTCACTATTAAGTAAGACTCTTTGTCCTCCGAGGAACGTTGATATAGTGTGTCACAAAGAAGATGAAGTATAAAAGTATAATTTGTTGAACAAGGTTTTGGAAAACAGAAATGAAATATTATACATGTATCTCTCCTATTAACTTACAAAATAAGCAGAATAGAATTAAGACTTAATCCTCAGTTAAATCTGGGGGGTGGGGTGGGATGGATATATGATACAAATGACTATAAAAAGTTGCCTTTAAAGTACTAACATGTCCCAAATCCTTGAAGGTTAGATTACTGTGTGGACAAAAACTAAAATATTAAGAGAACAGAATTCTGGAGGAGGTGACTTTTTAAAATTGTGTGTTCTTCCTAAGGATTTATTTACATCCTTAGCTTGTTATTGTGTCAGGAGTCACATGCCAGGCCGATTCTCTACTTTGGGATAAATTTTGGAGAAACCAAATTTTCTAAAACATTAAATCAGCAGGATATACATACATGATGGAAATCATCAATACCATATTAGATGCAGTTGTCTACCAGAGGGTCTCAAATTAGGATACTGGTTGAAAATAAGAACTAGGATAGGTGCTGGTGAGAGAGAGAGTGCCAGGCTCCTCCTTAAGGCGTTTAAAAGTGGCAACGCTAACATCTTAAAGGCTGGCCTCAGGTTTTGTTTTATTTTTAAATTGTTTGGTTTTTAATTTCATAAAAGACATGGTACACCTAGTATGTTCCACTAACAGTCTCCTAGTGAAAACAAACTTGCAAATCTCTCCCCAAATGTTAAATTACTCTCTAATATTTTTTGTTTCTCAATTCCATAAAAGAAATAGGACACCTAATAAGTTCCACTAACAGTCTCCAAGTAAGAAAAACTTCCAAATCTCTCTCCAAATTTGAAAGCAACAAAAGCAAAAATAGGCAAGTGAGACTACATCTAATGATAAATCTTCTGCACAGAAAAGAAAATAATCAACAGAGTGAAAAGGCAACCCATTGCTGTATCATAATAAAGTTTTAATTTTTTGAGGAACCTCCATAATGTTTTCCATAATTGCTGTACCAATTTACATTCCCATCAACAGTGTACAAGAGTTCCCTTTTCTCCACATCCTCGCTTACACCAGTTATCTTTTGTCTTTTTGACAACAGCCATTCTAACAGGTGTGAGATGATATCTCACTGTGGTTTGATTTGCATTCCCCTGATGATCAGTGATGCTGAACACCTCTTCATACAGCTGTTGGCCATTTGTATATCTTCTTTTGAGAAAGGTCTATTCAGGTCCTTTGCTTATTTTTAAATCGAGTTTTTTGTTTGTTTTTGGTTTTTTTGCTATTGAGTTATATGACTTCCCTATATATTTTGGATATTAACCCCTTATCAGATATATGATTTGCAAATATTTTCTCTTATTCCATAGGTTGCCTTTTCACTCTGCTGTTTCCTTTACTGTGCAGAAGTTTTTAGCTTGATGTAATCTCACTTGTCTATTTTTCTTTTGCTGCCTATGCTTTGGTGCCATATCTAAATAATCATTGCCCAGACCACAGTCAAGAACGTTTTCTTCCCCTCTACTTTCATTTACTAGTTTTTTGGTTTCAGGGCTTATATTTAAGTCTTTAATCTGTTTTGAGTTGGTTTTTATAAATGCTGTAAGATAGGGCCAATTTCATTCTTCTGCATGTGGATATTCAGCTTTCCTAACATCATTTATTGAACAGACTATCCTTTCCCCATTTAGTGTTCTTGGAACCCTTGTTGAAGTTCAGTTGACCGCAGATGTATGGATTTATTTCTGGGGTTTCTAGTTCATTCCATTGGTCTACAGGTCTGTTTTTATGCCAGTACCATACTGTTTTGATTATTGGAGCTTTGTAATATATTTTGAATTCATCAAGTGTGGTGCCTTCAATTTTGTTGTTCTTGCTCAAGATTGCTTTGGTTATTTAGGATATTTTGTGGTTCCACATGAATTTTAGGATGTCTTTTTCTATTTCTGTAAAGAATGTCATTGGGATTTTGATAGGCATTGCATTGAATATGTAGATCACTTTGGATAGTATGGACATTTTAGCAATATTAATTCTTCTAATCCATGAAATGATGAGTTTCTCTTGAGTTAAGTACAATATTTAAAGTTCTCTAGCTCCATAAAGTGGCTATGAAGAAGTATAAGCAACTATGTGCAAACCAACAAAAACCTTATGAAATGTTTCCTTTTGGAGTATTAATGTTAGGCAGTAACCCTTCCAATGACCTTAATGATCTAGATCTACACTCAAGGTGTCATAACCAGTTCCCCAGCCAGCATTACAAAATACAAGAAGGATAGACAGGACTGAGGTCGAGAGGGCCACAGTGCTCGGGTGCAGTGTACAGGCCTGGATGGAAGTGCATGATGAGTCGCTGTGGTCCTACTCACCACCAGCAGCGGAAGAAGTAAAAAGTGGAGCAGTGTGTGTTCATTTTTGTTTTTTTTTTTTTTTTGGCTTCCATATCATCTGGTAAGTACTATACTGGATAGCAACAGAAACACAGTGCCTACAGGGACTTTACAGATGATCTTGTCTAATCTCTTAGTTTCTCTCCGTCACCCTCTACAAGTTTGACTGCCCTAGACAGAGAGAACTGCCCACTATGCTCTGATCTTTATTTATTTATTTTTAAATGGAATTCTTGCAGTCTCTCTTTTTTAAAATTTTTATTTATTTATTTATTTATTTATGGCTGTGTTGGGTCTTTGTTTCTGTGCGAGGGCTTTTTCTAGTTGCGGCAAGTGGGGGCCACTCTTCATCGCGGTGCACGGGCCTCTTATTATTGCAGCCTCTCTTGTTGCGGAGCACAGGCTCCAGACACGCAGGCTCAGTAATTGTGGCTCACGGGCCTAGTTGCTCCACGGCATGTGGGATCTTCCCAGACCAGGGCTCAAACCCGTGTCCCCTGCATTGGCAGGCAGATTCTCAGCCACTGCGCCACCAGGGATGCCCTGATCTTTATTTTTATCTTCCCTTGCAATGGACCCACATTAAGAATCAGGAACTTTGTGTGTGTATACATATTCATATCCATGTATAATACAGAAATTTATAATATAATTCAGTGTAATCTCCTACTTGGAAAAAAACATTATGTATTCTTTTAAAATGTTTGTTGGACACTCCATGTTCACATCCACGGGAGAAGCAATGGTGAGTGACATTATTGCTGAAGGTTAATTATGAGACATTCCAGGTTTACCATTTCCATTTTGTCATGTTGCATTTAACTTCTTTTAAATTACTATTAATTCAAAACAATATTCAAATTTCTGAGAACTTAAAATGTGAACACAGATTCTCCAGTCAAATATAACATGATATTTTGGGTTTTATTTCATTTTAAAAACTCACGTGAATTTGATTTAAAAAATTTTATAACAATATAGGTTTTAAGGTCATTAGAAAAATCTATTTTTGTGTCAAAATTTCCTGCTGCATGAAAGTAGTTTCAAAATAACAACTACTTCCACCACCACAACAAAGGTCCCCCATCTCACACCGTGTGCTCATTTATTTAGTGATCCAATGGATGCTTCTTGAGCATCTACAAGTCATTTTACTAGAAATGGGGACAAGGGAAGGAAGAACAAAGGGAGAAAAGATGGTGGGAGGTGGTGTTATGATGGTTGGTGGAAATAATACAAAGGACGTGGTAGATAACGGTCCTGGAATATGACATTTCACTGACTGTTAATATAACTAGTTAAACTATATGTGAAAGAATGTTTTTTTAACAATGGAAAAGAGAATAATTACATTAACAAATCTAATACTTCTCAATATAATTTAATCAGAGAATTTAAGAGCTGTTGGAGAACTTATAGATCATGTAGTTTAACTCCACATTTTATACTAAATCTATTTTTGTTGTTTCATCTTGTATTTTTTTCTCAAATGTGAATCAAATGAAGACCATAGGGCTCAGATTTGTCTGTGTCCTTCGAAGGAAAGGAAGGACCACTTTCCACAGGAGTGCTTGCCATTTCTAACCTTCAGTTTATCAAACAGCAGGACATCTGGTCTGGTGGCCAGGATTGACAGGTTAACTATTATCACTATATCCCAAGTCCTGAATCAGTAATTTTTTAAATATTATAAGGTTCACGTTATAGAGTTAATTTAATTACATTACCAATTAATATTTCAGGGTTCACTGCTTACCTATTATCTTGGCAACATTAAATCTATTAATATGTCACATCTTTCATTTCTGTGTAGAACGCAAGTGTCTGAAACTCTAAATTCAACCAGTCACCACTTCAAGACTACCTTAGAGAAGAACTAAATTCATATTTTAAAGTATCTATAATTCTTCAGCAGCCTTTTTGCCCGAGGAACTGTGGTCTGAAGTGAAGCATGCAAAGCCTCTGCATGCCACCCCTGATGAGCAAGTGACACTAGACTCAGCATGAAGGAAAAGAAAAAAAAAAGAGGAGACATGATGGCAGAGTAGAAGGACGTGAGCTCACCCCTTCTTACAGAAACACCAAAATCACAACTAACTGCTGAATAACCACCAACCAAAAAATGCTGGAACCTATCAAAAAAGATACCCTACATTCAAAGACAAAGAAGAAGCCACAAGGAGAAGGTAGGAGGGGCACAACTGTGATAAAAAACAAATCTCATACATGCCGGGTGGGTGAACCACAAACTGGGAAATAATTATACCACAGAAGTTCTCCCACAGGAGTGAAAGTTCTGAGGCCTGTATCAGGCTCCCCAGCCTGGGGTGGCTGGCAATGGGAGGAGGAGACCCCAGAGAATCTGGCATTGAAGGCCAGCAGTGTGTGATCCCACAGGACTGGGGTAAACAGAAACTCCGCTCTTGGAGGGTATACACAGGGTCTCGTGCACACCAGGACCCAGGAGAAAAACCAGTAACCTCATAAGAGACTGGGCCAGACTTACCTGCTAGTATTGGAGGGTCTCCTGCGGAGGCAGGGTGCTGGCTGTGGTTCACTGCAGGGACAAGGACACTGGTGGTGGCAGTTCTGGGGAGTACTCATTGGCATGAGCCTTCTTGGAGGCTGCCATTTTCTCACCAAGACCTGGCCCCCACCCAACAGCCTGTAAGCTCCAGTGTTGGGATGCCTCAGGCCAAACAACCAACAAACAGGGCAGGAACACAGCCCCACCCATAAGCAGACAGGCTGCTTAAAGTCTTCCTGAGTAAACAGCTGCCTGATAAACACACCCCCTGACCCAGCCCTGCTCACCAAAGGGACAAGACCCAGCTCCACCCACTAGTGGGCAGGTACCAGTCCCTCCCACCAGGAAGCCTACACAAGCCTCTTAGCCTCATCCACCCAGGGGCAGACAGCAGAGCTAGAAGAACTATAACACTGCAGCCTGCGGAACAGAAACCACAATCACAGAAAGTTAGACAAAATGAGATGGTAAGGGAATATGTCCCAGATGAAGGAACAAGATAAAACCCCAGAACAACAACTAAATGAAGTGGAGATAGGCAATCTACCTGAAAAAGAATTCAGAGTAATGATAGTAAATACGATCCAAGGTCTCAGAAAAAGAATGGAGGCAGAGATCGAGAAGATATAAGAAAAGTTTAACAAAGACCCAGAAGAACTAAAGAACAGAGATGAACAATACAGTAACTGAAATGAAAAATACACTAGAAGAAATCAATAGCAGCATAACAGGGAGAAGAACAGATAAGTGAGCTGGAAGACAGAATGGTAGAAATCACTGCCACTGAACAGAAAAGAAAAAAGAATGAAAATAAATGAGGACAGTCTAAGAGACCTCTGGGACAACATTAAATGCACCAACATTTGCATTATAGGGGTCCCAGAAGGAGAAGAGAGAGAGAGATTACCTGAGACAAATGTTGAAGAGATAATAGCTGAAAACTTCCCTATCATGGGAAAGGAAACAGTCACCCAAGTCCAGAAAGCGCAGAGAGTCCCAGGCAGAATAAACCCAAGGAGGAACACACCGATACACATAGTAATCAAACTGACAAAAATTAAAGACAACGAAAAAATATTAAAAGCAACAAGGGAAAAACCACAAATCATGTACAAGGGAACTCCCATAATGTTATCAGCTGATTTTTCAGTAGAAACTCTGCAGGCCAGAAGGGAATGGCACAATATATTTAAAGTGATGAAAGAGAAGAATCTACAACCAAAAATAATCTAGCAAGCAAGGCTCTCATTCAGATTCAACAGAGAAATCTTTACAGACAAGCCAAAGCTAACAGAATTCAGCACGAACAGACCAGCTTTGCAAGAAACGCTAAAGGAACTTACTTCTCTAGGCAGAAAAGAAAAGGCCACAACTAGAAACAAAAAATTAAAATGGAAAAGCTCACCGGTAAAGGCAAACATACAGTAAAGGTAGAAAATCATCTGTACACAGATATGACATCAAAACAACCAACAGAGAGAAGAGGAGAGCACAAATGCAGTATATTGGAAATGCATTTGAAATTAAAAGACCAACAACTTAAAATAATCTTGTTTTTATACAGACTGCTGTATCAAAACCTCACGGTAACCGCAAACCAAAAATCTACAATAGATACACAAAAAAGAAAAAGGAATACAAACATAACACTAAAGTTAGTCATCAAATCACAAGAGAAGAGAACAAAAGAGGAAGGGAAGAAAAAAACAAATCCAAAGCAATTAAGAAAATGGCACGAGGAACACACATATCAATAATTACCTTAAACGTAAATGTATTAAATGCTCCAACCAAAAGACATAGATTGGCTGAATGGATACAGCAACAAGACCCATATATATGCTGTCTATAAGAGAACCATTTCAGATCTAGGGACACATACAGACTGAAAGTAAGGGGATGGAAAAAGCTATTCCATGCAAATGGAAATCAAAAGAAAGCTGGAGTAGCAATTCTCATATCAGACAAAATCGACTTTAAAATAAAGAATGTTACAAGAGACAAGGAAGGACACTACATAATGATCAAGGGACCAATACAAGAAGATATAACAATTGTAAATATATATGCACCAACATAGGAGCACCTCAATATATAAGGTAAATACTAACAACCATAAAAGGAGAAATCAACAGTAACACAATAATAGTGGGGGACTTCAACACCCCACTTTCATCAATGGACAGATCATCCAGACAGAAAATCAATAAGGAAACACAGGCCTTAAATGACACATTAGACCAGATGGACTTAACTGATATTTATAACGCATTCTATCCAAAAGCAACAGAATACAGATTCTTCTCAAGTGCACATGGAACATTCTCCAGGACTGATTACATACTGGGCCACAAAGCGAGCCTTGGTAAATTTAAGAAAACTGAAATCATATCAAGCATCTTTTCCGATCACAACACTATGAGATTAGAAATCAACTACAAGAAAAAAATTGTAAAAAACACAAACATGTGCAGGCTAAACAATGTGCTACTAAACAACCAATGGATCACTGAAGAAATCAAAGAGGAAATCAAAAAATACCTAGAGACAAATGAAAACGAAAGCACGACAATACAAAACCTATGGGACGCAGCAAAAGCAGTTCTAAGAGGGAAGTTTATAGCAATACAATCTCACCCCAGGAAACAAGAAAAATCTCAAATAAACAATCTAACCTTACACCTAAAGCAACCAGAGAAAGAAGAACAAACAAAACCTAAAGTTAGTAGAAGAAAGGAAATCATAAATAAATGAAATAGAAATGAACAAAACAACAGAAAAGATCAATGAAACTCCTTTGGTTCTTTGAAAAGATAAACAAAATTGATAAACCTTTAGCCAGACTCATCAAGAAAAAAAGGGAGAGGGATCAAATCAATAAAACTAGAAATGCAAAAGGAGGAGTTACAACGGACACCACAGAAATACAGAGGATCATAAGAGACTAATACGAGCAACTATATGCCAATAAAGTGGACAACCTGGAAGAAATGAACAAATTCTTAGAAAGGTACAATCTCCCAAGACTGAACCAGGAAGAAATAGAAAATATGAACAACTAATTGCAAGTACTGAAATTGAAACTGTGATTAAAAAACTCCCAACAAACAAAAGTTCAGGACCAGAAAGCTTCACAGGTGAATTCTATCAAACATTTAGAGAACAGTTAACACCTATCCTTCTCAAACTCTTCCCAAAAAATTGCAGAGGAAGGAATACTCACAAACTCATTCTATGATATGAGGCCACCATCACCCTGATACCGAAACCAGACAAAGATGTCACAAAGAAAGAAAATTACAGGCCACTAACTGATGAAGATAGACATAAAAATCCTCAACAAAATACTAGCAAACTGAATCCAACAACACATTAGAAGGATCATACACCATGATCAAGTGGGATTTATCCCAGGGATGCAAGGATTTTCAATATCTGCAAATCAATCAGTGTGATACACCACATCAACAAATCGCAGAATAAAAACCATATGATCACCTCAATAGATGCAGAAATAGCTTTTGACAAAATTCAACACACATCTGTGATAAAAACTCTCCAGAAAATGGGCCGAGAGGGAACATACCTCAACATAATAAAGGCCATATATGACAAACCTACAGCTAACATCATTCTCAATGGTGAAAAACTGAAAGCATTTCCTCTAAGATCAGGAACAAAACAAGGATGTCCACTCTCACCACTTTTATTCAACATAGTTTTGGAAGTCCTAGCCACAGCAATCAGAGAAGAAAAAGAAAGGGAATCCAAATTGGAAAAGAAGTAAAACTGTCACTGTTTGCAGATGACACGATACTGTACATAGAAAATCCTAAAGATGCTACCAGAAAGCTACTTAGGCTCATCAATGAATTCACTAAAGTTGCAGGATACAAAATAAATACACAGAAATCTGTTGCACTTCTATACACTATCAACGAAAGATCAAAAAGAGAAATAAACAATCCCATTTACCATCACATCAAAAAGAATATCAAGGAATAAATCTACCTAGGGAGGCAAAAGATCTGTAACTCCAAAAACTGTAAGATGTTGATGAAAGAAATTGAAGATGACACAAACAGATGGAAAGATATACCATGTTCTTGGATTGGAAGAATCAACATTATCAAAATAAGTGTACTACCCAAGGCAATCTACAGATTCAATGCAATCCCTGTCAAATTACCAATGGCATTTTTCACAGAACTAGACCAAAAAACTCTTAAATTTGTATGGAAACACAAAAGACCCCGAATAGCCAAAGCAATCTTGAGAAAGAAAAACAGAGCTGGAGGAATCAGGCTCCCTGACTTTGGACTATACTACAAAGCTAAAGTCATCAAAAGAGTATGGTACTGGCACAAAAATAGAAATATAGCTCCATGGAACAGGACAGAAAGCCCAGACATAAGCCCATGCACCTATGGTTAATTAATCTTCAACAAAGGAGGCAAGATTATACAATGGAGAAAAGACAGTCTCTTCAATAAATGGTGCTGGGAAAACTGGACAGCTACATGTAAGAAAATGAAATTAGAACATTCTTCAACACCATACACATACACAAAAATAAACTCAAAATGGATTAAAGACGTAAATTTAAGACCAGATACTATAAAACGCTTAGAGGAAAATACAGGCAGAACAGTCTCTGACATAAATCGCAGCAATATCTTTTTTGATCTGTCTCATAGAGTAATGGAAATAAAAACAAAAATAAACAAATGGGACCTAATGAAACTCAAAAGCTTTTGCACAGTAAAGGAAACCATAAACAAAACAAAAAGACAACCTACACAATGGGAGAAAATATTTGCAAATGATGTGACCGACAAGGGATTAATCTCCAAAACTTAAAAACAGCTCATGTGGCTCAATATCAAAAAAACAAACAACCCAATCAAAAAAAATGGGCAGAAGACCTAAATAGACATTTCTCCAGTGAAGACATACAGATGGCCAAGAGACACATGAAGAGATGCTCAACATCACTAATTATTAGAGAAATGCAAATCAAAACTACAATGAGATATCACCTCACACCATTCAGAATGGCCATCATCAAAAAGTCTACCAACAATACGTGCTGGATAGGGTGTGGAGAAAAGGGAACCCTCCTACACTGTTGGTGGGAACTTAAATTGGTATAGCCACTATGGAGACCAGTATGGAGGTTCCTTAAAAAACTAAAAATAGAACTACCATATAATCCTACAATCCCACTCCTGGGCATATATCTGGAGAAAAACGTGGTTTGAAAGGATACATGCACCCCAATGCTCATTGCAGCACTGTTTACAATAGCCAAGACAGGGAAGCAACCTAAATGTCCATCAACAGATGAATGGATAAAGAAGATGTGGTAAATATATACAATGGAATATTACTCAGCCATTAAAAAGAATGAAATAATGCCACTTGCAGCAGCATGGATGGACCTGGAGATTATCATACGAAGTGAATGAAGTAAGTCAGACAGAAAAAGACAAATATCATATGATATTTATATGTGGAATCTAAAAAAATGATACAAATGAACTTATTTACAAGACAGAAACAGACTCACAGACTTAGAGAACGAACTTATGGTTATGGGTATGGGGTGTTGGGGAGGGATAGATTGGCAGTTTGGGATTGACATGTACACTGCTGTATTTAAAACAGATAACCAACAAGGACCGACTGTATAGCACAGGGAACTCTGCTCAATACTCTGTAATAACCTAAATGGGAAAAGAATTTGAAAAAGAATAGATACATGTAAAATATATGTATGCAATATAACTGAATCACTTTGCTGTACATCTGAAACTAATACAACATTGTTAATCAACTATACTCCAATATAAAATAAAAATTAAAAAAATAAAGTGTCTATAATTCATGTCTTCTTTTAATTATTTAATTTGCCTAAGTAGCCAGGTTTCTGTTATTATTATATGTAATCTTGATTTTGTTTTATAGAGCTGTTTGAATTAAACATACCAAATGGAACACTGAATAATTTGAAGGGAGTAAAAGAAATACAGAGGATTTCACTGTATTCTGTGGTGCGTGAAAATGCACTGCTCTTACATAACATCTAACTGTGCCTGGGAGCTAAGAAAGAAGCAAGAGCTTTCTTTAGCACCACAATCATGCCAGGGTTCTCAACTGCATCATACTCTCTGCTACTGGGCAAGAAACAGTCTTGACATGGATTCAGAAAAAATACCCACTTAGGGGTAATTTGTAATAACAAGAACAGTGCGTACCAAGTACCTACACATAACAGGAATTCAATTTTTCTGATGCAGAACCAGAGGTTCAGAGAGATGAAGCAATCTGCCCAAGGTCATACAAATAGCAAGCAAGTTCCTCAGGGCAAGGGCTGGGTCTTAGTTATCATCCTATCTGGAGAGCCTCAGATGTAGGATGCAATCACTGTTGGTGGGGTGCTTGTGTCTGACTTTTAATGGCAGAGGTTGTCTTGTTTTGTTTAGTTTTTAAGTTGGTTTAGTTTTTACGTTGGTTTAAGAAATTAGCACTTGTGTGCTCACTCTCTCTCTCTGTTGTGTTAGGATGGGGCAGTTCTTAAAATGAGAGGTTGATCCAGGAGACGGTTAAAATTACTTTCACTCTAAGTTACATTGACAACTTACAGGGTAATCATTTTTAAAGGATGTGGTACATTTATTTTTAAACTGATGACCTCCCTGAGAGAAACAACTATCTTTCTTGTGATAGATGCTTTATCATCAAATCCTTGTAAGTAACAATAGGAGGGGGAAAAAAAAAAGACTGTGTTATATAACACAGCAAAATGGGGAGACTTCCTGGGTTTTTTTCCTCCTTCTATTAAAAACAAACGACAACAACAAAAAACAAACACCTGCCTGGAGTCTGGAGTTAGGCCCAGTTGATTTTTTTTTTTTTCCCTTGGGATTTCACCTTGGTGAATGCTTTCACCAAAGATATATGACACTCATGGTTTCACCTTCTGAAATGAGACTTGACAGCTGTTCGACACCACAGAGCAACGTTATATAACTAGGCAGTTCAAGAGGCAAAAAAGAAAACCACATTGAAATGAGTTTGGTGAGTGGGTTGGTGGTTAGGCAGAGTACACTTTCACCAACATAGAAAATAGTCAATGGCAAGGCCACGTGAACAATTATCATTTTGTAAATGCTCCAGATTTTTCCTACAATAAATCTCTGAACTGGACATACTTACATATCACAGGCGGTGACCTTCTAAGTGAGCATTTGTGGGGGAGAGCACTGCTCCTGCCACAGAGTCTGAATTCTTTTAGGGATGTGCCCGGAAGTCAAGTATGACCCCTCCTTCTCTTTTTTATAATGCCACCCCACAGAAACATTTTTTAACAAAGAGTAATTTCAATGGAAAGAGTCAAATCCTTTTGAGAGTCAAAGACTTTTGACCTTATTAGCAACTCTAAAAAAACATCTAATGCAATTCACTGTCCAACATGAGCTCTTCCTGAGCATAAATATTTTACTTTTTTTAAACAGTGAGGCCAAGCTCGTTTTACTTTTTAGCTCCAGAGAAGGAAGCAGGCTTCTACTGTTTAACATGCCTCTTTAAAAAAAAAAAACAAGTATCTTTAAAACAGCGTGGGTACCAAGCTATGAGTCACAGTTGGTCCCATAGTCAGTACTTTCTGGTTATACAAAATTTGCTCATGAAAGTCATGTGTTAAATTAAAATTGAGAAATTACTGGAAGACACAACCAAAAAAAAAAATAGAGAATGTGTTTGTTTATGCAAATCCTTGAACAGCTCTACCCTTTGCTTTTTATCAATATTGACAGAAAGCATGTACAATGAACTTGACTTAGCACTAAAATGGCATCCCTAATAGGTCAATCTGTTCCTGCTTAACATACCAGAGGGATATATTTTAAAATCTCAGCCATTTCTAAAAAGTTTGCAGTTTCCTGCTTAGGAACCTAAATGGCTATTTTTGAGACCGAACATGCACATAACTTGATATTTGCAAAAGGATGTATTTGGGGTCATTTTCCTGATAAAAATCCTGTAAGACCAGGTTGTATATCATGCAAGAAGACACTGAGGACTAGTACCTGCATGGACTGTTTAGGTTCATAAATGGAAGAGGTGGTTGAGACTGGATGCACACACTGAATGGTCTCAATTTCATTTTACATCAAAGATACTGGTTGAGAGATCAGGTCTTTAATAATATGTTTAAAGAGGGAAAAGAAAACTCTATTTGGTTTACCTTGAAATATTAGCAATCTTTACACAGCCCATACATTTTGGAATGTACCCTTTATCCCCAAATAATCTGAAGTTCATAAAAATCTTTTTCACTATGGAAAAAGCAGAGCATATTGGGGGCTGGGTATTTAGCATTTGAGTAAAATTAATGCTAATGTTAAAAATCGGGATAAATTGCAAATTTGGAATGAAATGTATTACTACAGAGCCTGGTGCATTCTATCTGCTGAATAAATGTTGAATAAATTAATAAATAAAAGGAAGATCAGGGTTTCCAGCTTTATCATCTTTTGAAAACAGATACCCGCTAACATCAAAACTAATGCCATTTTCTCTACACTAACAATATTCATGTCTCAGGAACTTCATCATAAAGTTGTATAACTATTGGGAAGTTACTATAGAAATGCTAGTGCATCTACCCATGAAGTGTAACTGGGTCTCCTTACGCACAACCTCACATTGTATGTTCTCTGAATTAGGTTGCAAAGGACTGAACTTCAAGGTCTTATATCATGCTAGAAATACAGGCAAGATCTACACACAGCTTGAATCAACACACACACACATCTTGATGAAAAATGATTAAAGTATAGTTGGTACAACACAGTAACACAATAATTAAAAACTACACACACACACACACACACACACACACGCACACACACAGTGAAAGAAAATCCTCAAAAAGTGAAGAGAAGCTGCTGGTGTCAGCAGCCTAACGGTCCCATGGTAGCCATCCTCCTTTCATCATGGTCAATTCATTAGCAGAGGAGAAAAGACAGAAACTATGGGAAATGCACACCATCTGCTCAATCCAGATGCAACAGCACATGCCTCTTATAGCCAAAGCTTTTTACCAGAAACGGAAGGAGATAAGATCTAATCCTCTCACAAAATATCCCACGAAGGTAGTTAGATGTATTTGCATCACAAATAAATATAATGCCAAAATCATTATTAGATGAGATCTTTTAAATATCAGTCAAGACTTTTACCACTCAGTATACACTGATCAAACAGAATACTAAATCAGCATCAGAGAAAATGGGGTTGGATTCTATCACCTTTATTAAGCTATTCCTTAAAAAAAAATCATGCTTAAAACATCTTCATTCCCTGAATAGCAAGAACATTTTCGTCCAGTTGTCCTGGTTTTAAAAAGACACACTTTAATATTGTATATTTCAAGTAATGTGCATTTCCTTTCTTATAAGAAAAGGTTAAAAATAAATATTCTTACCTTGAAATTGTGAACCTTTTCATATTTTGGAATTTGCTCGTTTTCTTTCAGAGTTGCTCTTCTAACAAGTGATGTCAACTGCGAATAAGCAAAGAGTTTCAGAGGTTGCCAGATTGTCACAGACGACTTTTGAGAACCCAGTTTCATTCCCAAGGCTGCTATCAATAAATCTTGCTGACGGCCCTCTTGTTTTGATTTGTGAACTGTAGCTCTATTAGTTTTCCTACCCGACCAAGACTCTTTGGATGGCATTTTGGAATTCACAGGAAATAAAGAAAACCTATATTGATCTGTGTCTGTCGATGAACTCTGTTCAGCTAACAAATGAGCATTCTGCCAGCCAGCACAGAACCCTACCCTACAGAGAGCTGCAGAGAAACATCACGGAGAGGTGGAGGAGGATGATGAAGCACTTCTTAAAAAGAGGTCGACTAACCAGAAAAATTCTTCTTTCCTCCTTTTTTTTTTAAAGGGCTCTATATTTAAGCTTCTGAAAACTTAAGAGTCTGAACAGAAATAGAGTCGATGCTAACATACAAAACATTCAGCATTTCTCTATCCTTTTTAAAAAGCCATGCAATTTTGACAAATGACACATTTCTAAAAGCTTTCTTTTCTAGCCAATATATTAATGTCCATCCTGAATGAAAGATGCCTACATACTGCCTGCAGTCAGTTTCTAGCAACTGACACCCTGTGAAGCCCCTGGCAGAGGATGGGGGAGGGGAGGGATTTGACAAGGAAGGCTGGATTAGACTGGTCACCGTAAGAAAGGAGATAACCAATGAAAACCAAGCAACAGTATTTAAGTACTGTATTCCTCAACTCGCTGTCTGTTTCTCCCTCCTCTCATGTAAGATTTTCTTGCTGGCTCAAGGCAAAAAAAAAAAAATTAGTGGGAAGACAATGAGCACTGAATGAGTCATGCATCATTACAAAATGGATTTTTTTTTAACCTATTAAAAGTAAAGGAAAGTTAACACACACAGCACTAGGTTTTAAAAAGAACGCACCACTGCCAGGTAAATTATCAAAGGCTGATCTATAATCTACCTTTGTTCATATGGACTGAGGTTAGTTAACTAAAACCCCATTTTATTCAAGATGAGCAAAAGCTGATAAGTATTTTGATGAAAAAGAAAAGGAGTATAACTAGTTATCATTCTATTTTCACGGAGAGCAAGAAGCATGCACATAATGCTGCCAACACCCTGGGGCGCTCAGTTCTGACTTCCTACCGTGAGTAGTTTTGTTCTGGATCTATGCTTAAATAGGTCCAACCACTATTTTCATTCTTAGTCTCAACATTCTTCATTCAAAGAGCTTCAGGCCAGGTCACAGTGCAAGCCGGTTGGGAATAATTCCTCATGTTCAGAGGTCCCAGAGGTAGTGTAACTGTGCTTGTTGGACCTTAGGTGTTTGTTTGCTGACGTAGAAAGGCGGGTGCTGGGCAAGAGGCTCAAATCCAGCTCCATTTAAGAGCAATACCTATACAATACTTTTTTACTAAGGTGCTATATAAGCTTAAGTTTTCTCATATTAGTTCCTTAAACACCTCCCATCTGTTTCCTCATGCTATAGTAATTAAGTTTAACCCATTATGATCCTAAGGTTACACTGTATTTAAAGAATCTAAAACTCTATATTGAAATGAATTCAGTCCATTTGCTTAGATAATTGCAAAGATTTTATCTCAGATTTCATAATCTACAGGGGTTATGGGCCCAATGCAGATTCTAATTTAATCAGGGCATGAAGTGGTCCTTAAGCCATGCTAGATATTGATGATACTGAATGACTGATTTTCTAAACACCCCCAAATATTTTGAGTATATAGTTCCAACTTTTAAAACGGTTTATTCTTTTAAAAACATTTCTAAGAAAACAGAAGGCAAAAGTTAATATTTACATCTACAGATGTTTCATTTCCACAAATTTATATCCTAAGGTGATTAGTATGAGACAAAAAAAATTTTTTTTCCCAAGAAGAAATACAATGGAAAGAACTTTCCTTGCCTAACCTAAAGTACTCTTCAGCTTAGACTTAGTTTGTCACATGATGACTAAAAATATAAAGGCCAGCCAACTCTTCAGTCACATATAACCTAAAGTGAAGTTTATCTGATTCTCAGTGGGCCCAGAAAAAAACAGATTCTAAAGGCAAATTTAACAGTAATTTTTTTCTCCACAACATTTAACACTGAATGTTAAAGTTACTAAGATAAAGAAAACAATCACCCATGTAACCCAAGTAACTTTTTTTTCCTGAGTATTTCGGATCAAGGTCCTTTATTATAGATCACCCCAGTCCTTCAGCTGTAGTAACTAAAATTCAACCAAAGCATAAAAATATTCATGGTAGATTTATCCAGAAAATTCATGGCTGAGTAAAAGTGAACATTTTGTCACTGAGAGGCCAGTTCTACTGTAGACTCTGCAGAGTCATACTGTCTTTCCTGAGTAATTTTTCTACCTAAGCAAGAAATACTGGAATAATTACAACTTGGGCAACTATCTAGGGCACTAAGGAGACAGGAAACAATGGTTTAGGATGAAAAACTTCTTAGCTCCCCTCAGGTGGCTGGGGGTTTGGTCACTATTACACCTCCATAACTGCAGCTGCATTTCTGCATTAATTTTGAGGAGCTCTCAAGTCAGAACTGCTAACTCTCGAATTCAGAAACAGTATCAATGTTCTGACATGCCAGACAAATGTATACCACACTTCCTTATATTTTTTCTGGCCATATCTATCTACTTAGATAGATACAGCATCTATTAATTATGCCTATTGTTCATTGATTATTAGGCACTTATGCTCTAAGCACCCAGCTAAGCACTTTACATACAGAATCCCATTAATTCCACAGAAAAATGTCTATGAGGCATATACTATCCTCATTTTATAGCTGGAAGAACTGAGGCCTACAGAAGTTAACTTCCCAAAATGGTACAGCTGTTCCGTTAGGTGGTGGATAGGAGTTAGACTCTTAAACACTATGCTGTATCCACTCAAATGAGAAAATGAGAGGACACCATGCAGTCTGAGGGTAGTCTGATTCTATTCAAGGTGGTTTCTCCATCTTCTCCTTTCATATTGAAGAGTAGCAACAGATAGTAAGACACAGTAAGCAATGAGTAACAATGGATGGTAAGAAAAAGTAACAGGCACTAAGATATCTAGATCTCAAGTTTACCATGCAGAACCTGCAGTAGGAAATGCAGCCCTCAGGCTCCATTCAGACACGCCCTCCTTCATGATGCCTTTGACCATTTGCGGCAATTAGACGTGACCTCATCCACCTGTGAATATCGGAGTCCTTCACTTGTTCATTGATTATGAGATGTATCACCTTCTACCTCATATCACAGTTGCCTGTGTACCTGTTTATATAGAACTGGGTCTTACACATCTTAGTATAAAGCCTGAATCTAACACAGTAGCTTGTACAAATAAAGGTTCAATAAATAAAAATAAAACCAAATGAAGGCAGCTATTTTTACTGGGGGGCAGTGTGTTATAACAAAAAATTAGATTTGAAATCACAGACACTGAAATCTGAATCCTGACCTTGGGAGATTTGTTTGCTGCCTTGGTTATTACCTCATTTACATACTACGGACAGTAACACTTATCTTACAGGTTACTACTGGGCAGTGTAGAGGGGATGATATGTAAAAGAGGAAAAGACTACAGACAGTGAGCGCTCAATAAATGGTACTATTACAGGGCGCTGTACCAAACACTAGCTGCAGGGCACGCTGCGTAGTATAAGACATAGGCTCCTGTCCAAGGAGCTAGCAGACTAACCTGCTTTTGGTTTATACATACAAACATGCCTAGAAATGCCTGCCCTTCCCTTTGTATTATGGTCTCTACCAAATTCCCCCAATTCTAGTTCTGATCCTATCTCTTAAAAGGCATAGAATGACACCTAATGTTAGCTGAGGGAGCAGGGTTGGGACGGGGTGAAAAGGAAAGATTATCAGCATAGGAAGCCAGGAACAATGTGCGATACTTCATATCGTTGTTCTATTTCTTGGTCATATATCCTGAGATGTGTTGTATAATGGACATTTTATAGACGAAGAAACACTCACAGAATGAATTGCTCAAGGTCCCAGTCAGGAAGTGGAAATTCTGTGGTCTGAATCCCTGTCTTTTGTCCCCAAAGCCTGGCAGATCTTTCTGCTACCTTGTAATGAGAGTAGGAGATAAACCCGAGTTGTCAGAGATAGAGCTCCCTCATATTCTGGTTCTATAAAAGAGAAGAAAACGGCTTCACTGGGTGGGGGTCTGAACTGGCAGGGTACATGTCCCACGAGGTCATTCTAGCTAGAAACACCAGCAGTATTTAGCTTTTTATTCTGACTGGGAATCTTTGGCCTGTCTTGGACCTGACTCTTCCCGTCCTTCATACAGATATCACTTCTGTATTGTTTGCCTGGATGAGGGTAACTGGCCTGGAAAAAGAGATGGGGAAGGAGCAGATTCCACAACGCTCTCTGTTTCTACCTTTGTCCATACCATCTGTAGTACAGAGAAGAGGACTGGGAAAATAATGGGGGGGAGGGGTGTCGTGTGAGGAATAAGGAAAAGAAGGGGGAAATAGGTGACCTTGGAAAGGAATGCATTTGCTATTTTTCGAATAAAGAAATTTCCACCACTGACCCTACTACCCTGTTGTCTGTCTAGTAATAATACTGGATTTGTACTGAGTTAGCCTCTAATTTTCACCATGTGTAGCACAACAGGATCATGGGCACCAGGGTCAGACAAAATCTAAAATCACATCCTATTGGCTGTGGTGTGTCCTTGGTCAAGCTACTAATTTCTGTGTTTCCTTATGTGTAAAATGGATTAGAAGTACTTACGTTACAGAATTATTAAGAATTAAATAAGTATTTTGCATTATTCCCAGCACAGAAAGTAATCAATAAATAGAAGTTTCCCCTCCTTCCCTTCCAAGACCCCATCTTTCCAAGATCTTTCCAAGATTAGTATAACATGTGACAGTGATACACATTAAAGGCCCAAGGCCATTGTCCACACTGTCCAAGCAGCGTGAGCTTCAGGTCAAATTGTAACCAGGTGGTTTAGGGACACATCATAGGCATCACCGTTCTGCAATTTTTAACTTACCCTGTCCTGGTAATCTAAACCGCTGGGCTCAAACTCTGAGTAATCCCTGTCCTCTCCTCCTTCCTGCCTCAAACCCTGCTTACAGGGAAGGGTCTTATCAACTCACTTACACTAAGGTGCAAATGACTGATTACACTTCCTTCTCCATGAATAACTGGTTTTTAGTATGGGAGCAAGACTTAAGCCAAAAGAATAAATCTCCAATTACTGAATGTCAGGACACACTAATAGTAAGAGTGTTCTCTAGGAAACTGGAGGGACCTCAGGCAAACAGCCACCTCCTTTGTAACTTCATGATGACATCACAGACTCATGATCTCAATGCCCCAGTTAACTAAGCTAAATCAACATCCCATCCAAAAAGCACCATAAAGGATTGTTATAGCTGGCATGGCCCTGAGGCTCCGGGAGATGAAGAATAGCTGGATTTACTTACGACTGGGTGATCTGAGTCACTGGTTCAGGTTTAGCAAATCCTGCAATTTCTATAAAATGTTAAAATTGAGATATAAACACAGCTCTTCCACTATCAAAATCTGTAGATCCAAGCAAATTCAGCTCACTCTAGATACACAGATTATTCATACATTTGTCCCCTGAATTATCATTTGTAACCTAGTTTCGCACCATTAGAGCCAAAAGTAGAATATATTCAAGGTACTTAACAACAATATGTCAGCTTACATTTATTAACTGACAACTACATGGCACTATACTAGTAAATGCTATACATGTATGATGTAGTTTAGTTGTTAAAGCAATAGGGCAGGTGTCACTTTATAGATAAAGAAACAGAAGCTCAGAGAGATTAAGGTCACCTAACTAATACGTGGTGAGAAAAGGAGTTGAACCCAGGTCTACGTGACTTCAAATTCTGTGTCTTTCCTCTAGACTCTCCTGCCCCTCATATTACCTATAGTTAACATGCAATTTTGAAAGGCTATCATTTGAATAAGTTTCTGGATCATTTATATTCTAATACCTCTCAGATCACTAGCCAATTTAGTACTGCTTATATTTAATTTATAGCATCTTTCAGATTCATCACCTCCTCAAAATTTTCAAATGCATTTTAAGTCAAACATTAGAGATTTCTATACAGAACTCTATAAATTCCTTAAGTTAACATTGGGATAAATAACTTTTTATGTTGCATAGGAAACTCTTAAATCCGGCCAGGGCTCTAAATTTTTATGCTCCTGGCATCAGTCACATCATAATTCCTAACTCTCTTCATTACATAGCTGCCCTAGCATTAACGTAATGTCTCTCTAAACAGATAACAACAGGCACATCAATGCATTCACTTCAGTGTATAATAAATTTACTCTATATTAACACTCACACTACCAAACTCTGTACATTCTAACATGTTCCCTGACTTACATGCAATAATTATAGACAGAAAACCTTTGAAAACACAATGCAAACAAAAAAGCACAGCCCAGCATTCCTTACCCTTTCAAGAAACAAGAAACGATCAACTTCTCCAAGCGACAGTTGGAGGAAGGGTTTTGCACACCAGGCCCAGAGAGGAGGGGGCAGAGTGGCACACACCCTGGTTACCAAGCCTGGTTCTGACAGATACCAACTAAGTCACTGAACTTTTTTCTAAGTCCCAGCTGGACTAAATGAACTCCATGGTCTTCTTTATATTTTTAACAGAAATTCAAAACGAAAAAGGAAGGTTCACACTCATTTAGCACATAGGGATGTGAAGATGTGAGTGTGTCTAAGTAGGAAAGGCCAGCTTGGCTATGAGTGAGTCCCTTCAAGGTAGCTCTGGCTAATTCACTACAGGCTTTTGTGTGGTACTCAGTTTTGCAGGCTCAGAAACTTAATTTGTCAGCAAGGAGATCATGTCTATTTCTCAAGGGGAGAGAATGACATTATAATACGAAGCTCATGAAACTGATAAGTAAAAGCAGAATGATGGCTGTCTAGTTTATACTAAGATATGAGATATAATTATCAGAAAGTGGGTGACCAACATGTTCCTTTTGGGGCAGCATATCTACACTGGAAACAAAAAATAATCAGGAAGCAGATGAGAATGGAATCAGACAAGTGGAGTGTGTTAGATGAACTGAATATTTAATGCATAGAGTTAAGACATCCTTTGAGTCCTCTACAATTAGGATGGCCCTGCCACAGGACTAGAATGTTCAGTGCCCATTTAGTGAGAGGCACCTTCATTTTCAGTCAGTGCTTAGATGGGCATAAGCAGCTCCGAGCTCTATGAGTCTCCTTTTTCCAGGTGTCTATGATGATTTTGCATATCTCTGTCCAAATATCTCAGGTGGTGATCTTAAGGTTAACTCATAGGACACAGTCTTATTTTTTCATTTACAAGTTCTTAATGGATACTAGATTGTAGCCCTGGTGTATTGATAATTTATATAATAGGTACTTTGGGAAGATAAAATAAAATAAATGGCAGATGTTTTCCTGCCCTGAATCGTGTAACAAGTTAATATATACATGTAATTATATATAAAATTACATAATAAGAGTAAAGTATTCTACTCTAACACACTCCAGTATTTGGCCATTCGCAGTGATGGTTGTATGATGATGATCATAACATTCTTTCTCGGTTCTTCCGAATGAAAAGCTGAAACTGGCCCCCAAAGGAACTTTTTCTCAATTTTCCCCCCTAAGTGAAGTTGAGGGCTAATTAGGGAAATATGTCATTACCTTTTGGTTTTTGTTTTACCCCAAATTTTGATACTTATTACTTGCACAACTTAAAGAAACACTTCTATTGTTCTGTAACAATAGAGGAGATGAAATTAGAGAAGCTCTAACACTATATCAACAACTAGAGACTTTAAATTCAGTGCAAAACTCTGGGATCATAGATGTTTTCACTTTTTCAGAGAGCTTTTCATTGTAATATACATATGGAAGGTACAATTAAAAAGCAGACTCAGATTGACATTAGGAGTATTTTCAGATTTTAAACTGCCATTAGAGGTTATTTCAAGTTATTGCAGTTCAGTGAACATTTCACAATCACCAATTTAACAAAAGCAAGCCAGTGAATCAGAATAAAAGCCAGGCACTGTATTTTCAGTTTTCTCATTCTACCACTGACTTCAACTCATTAGGATAAGACGAAGTCTATGTGATGTGGTTCTTTTAAAAAGGACCTGCTACCGAATTTCTTAAAACTTAAGTTATAAAAGCTATTTCCTACATGTGTAATTTGATTAGAATATTCCAAATGTAATTTATTTAAATATTCATTTTAAGGCTCAATAAAGATAAACATGGGCTCATGGTATAAAGTGTATTTGTGAAGTTCAACCATACTTTTGGAAGCCTATTTTTAATATTTGAAAATGGCAACGTGGGCTCACGGTATAAAGTGTACTTGTGAAGTTCAAACATACTTTTGAAAGCCTATTTTTAATGTTTGAAAATGGCAATAGTGGCCTGAAGGTAACAGATTTAACTTTCATAAATAATTTCCCTGAGAAGAAGCATAAGCATGAGAATTATTCATAGATGTGTTAATTGTTCACCTCACTGCCAAATATTGTCTTTTCTTTGTAATGACACTACCACATGGTATGTTTTACATTAAGATAATGATGTTGAAAAAGTAAAAATAGCTTGCATCTGGGCATTTTTCTAAAATAAACTTTATATCGTGTCCATAGTATTTCATCTTATGAAATTCCTGGTAGTTCAAAGGTTCCTAATGAAATTGAGAGAACAACCCCTAACTTGAATGTTCTTTTTCACAGAAGAGATAATTAGATTCTTTCATATATATATATCATACATATATATGATACATATGAAATCTATATATAATTAGATTCTTCCATATATATGTGTGTGTATATATGTGTATGTGTATACACACACACACACACACACACACACACACACACTGTGTTCCATTTGAACCTTGATATCTTATGAGTGATTTGAGGCATCTAGACCAGGCCCACAAATGATTAGCACATTAGAAAGTAAGACACAGAAAGTCAGACTGCAATCAACTTCCTGTGAGAAGGAAGAAGGAAAGATTAAAGGATGATTTAACATCTATCTTTCAGTGACATTTTAATGTATTGAGAGGGATCTACCTTGCCATTTTCCTCCTCCACAAAGGATAGGTTAATGAGAGATAATTTAAGGAGCAAATGAAGATCTTAGGTTGATAAGGTCAAAAGTTATTTAAGGCTATCTGGCCAGCTTCAGCTAGCGCTTTACTACCTTTTCTACCAAAATGTCCCCAACAGCAACCAACAGTGAACAGGGGTGTGCAGGGATCCAGGGGTGGCTCTTCAAGCTCCCCTAAATGTGCCCATATAAAATGTTTAAAATAAAAATGTTTTCGATCAATGACTACTGAGTAAAATCGATGCTCTGGGAAGATGGGTCACAGTTATCTTTAGGTTTAGCATGTCCCTGCCTAGTAGCAGGAAATTATCATCTAGTTTCAGGAAAGCAGGTTTGGGTGACTGGGGGAGTCTTACAAAATCCCTTTCAGCAGCAGGCCTGATTCTGTCACCATGGTGCACAGCAAGAAGTAATCTGTGAGGTAAATGGCTTCATAATCCTGTTCCAGTCTTACTTTACAATAGCTTTAATTACTGTATTCTTCTGCTTGTTTTGTTTAAAAAAAAAAACAACACCCAGGCCCAACTCTTTCACTGCCTCCAAATCAGGAGCACTTATTTAGTCAGAGTTTTAGATTCTACAAACTGCTTTGTCACATACACTATTTCACTGTATCCTCACGTTCCTGTTTTTCAGAATGACAGTGCAAAGGTGTTAAGGTACTTGATCGGGGCAGAAATCATTAAGCAAAGGAGCAATGGTGGGAACCCAGGCCTCCAGATTTCACACCTACCCCTCTGTCCATTCCACCTGCTTTCCTGGGACCTGGAGATAAGATTACTCAAAGTGTGAGGAAACTGACTCTTACTTTAGTAAGGCCCCAGGCTGCAAACACCCAGGACCATCAGCAAGCAGAAATATTCACAGCTGAAAATGACCTTCCCCAATTCAGTGCTAAGCCTGACAAATGGTTTACAACATCCAGAGAAGTGAGGTCAGCCTTGGTGATTAATTTCTGGCATTTTAAAAGCCTTTTTAATTATTTTGAGGGTGGTGGGTAAAATGATATGATGCTCTTCCTTAGATACATGCAGCTCCTTCATCAAATGCCTACCACGGCTTCAAGGAAAGTTACTGAGCAGCATGCCTGGTTTTGTTTTTGCATTGACTTTTCCTATTTTTTTTTTAAATGAAAACAAATCAACAAAACTATCCTCCAAACATGAATTGAGAGAGGGGTCTCTTGAGCAACTAATTAAGCTGTCTTTAGAAACAGGTAATTAAACTTTCCATTAAAATTCACCAGACAAACATAATTTACAAGGTGGAAAGCCATTCCAATCTCATGGGTAAACAATCAACTAAGGCTTGTATTTATAACAGAGATTCCAGAATGGCCAATGCAGTGAGTAATTACATAATTAAGATGCATTTTATCTTTAAAAGAATTTGAGGTTCTGGACATGTGGTCTGAAAAATTGTAAATACTTCATATAGCCCACAAATTCATTAAAAGAAAGTACAGAAATGGTCAACGCATACGTGTACATTACAGACTCTCAAATAATTTTCATTCAATAAATATTTTATTGAGTATCTACTATGTTCCAGGCATTAGTGAAACTGGTGAACACCAGAGAATAGGGCACTATGCTATTTTCAACAGGACCAGTTATTAAACAAATAGATATATATTATTGAATTAATAATAATTAAGTGGTGGATGGGTGATGTATTTTTAATCCTAAAAATCACATTTTCTTACAAAGGTGGAATTAATTCATGAAATTTATGTCTATGCCCTCTTTCCAAGCTATTTCCTGCTCTCATGGTCCTTCTGAGACTGTAACCGGTGACTTCTACACTCTCCATCCCAGCTCTCTCTTGCTCTCCTTTCCCTATGGATGTGCCTTCCTAAGCCTTCTAATGCCCAAACCACAGGGAATTTTGCTGAACACCTCATATAGTCTTTTTATCAGAAATAATGCACACAGAGAGCTGCTGTTCTATTTACAATAGCCAAAACATGGAAGCAACCTAAATGTCCATCGACAGATGAATGGATCAAAAAGATGTGGTATATATATACAATGGAATATTATTCAGCCATAAAAAAGAATGAAATAATGCCATTTGCTGCAACATGGATGGAACTGGAGATCATCATATTAAGTGAAGTCAGAAAGAGAAAGACAAATACCATATGATATCACTTATATGTGAAATCTAAAATATGACACAAATAAACTTATCTATGAAACAGAAACAGACTCACAGACATAGAAAACAAACTTATGGTTCCCAAAGGGGAGAGTGGTGGGGGAGGGATAAATTAGGAGGTTGGGATGAACAAACGCACACTACTATATATAAAATAGATAATCAATAAGGACCTACTATATAGCACAAGGATCTCAAGGAACTATACTCAATATTTTATAATAACGTATAAGAGAAAAGAATCTGAAAAAGAATATATATATGTATATGTATAACTGAATCACTACGCTATACACCTGAAACTAACACAACATTGTAAATCAACTATGCTTCAATAAAAAAATAAATTAAAAAAAGAGAGAGCTGTTGTTTATAAACTCTCTTCCTCAATCTGCCTAATCACCCTTTCCATAAAGACTTAAAACAATTTAAAAAAATTTAAACTAAACTTCAGTGTTATCTATAGTTAAGTGGTTAAGAGCTTGTCTCCTCTGTAAAAGAATCTCAGCTTCACTTACTAGTTACAGGATCTGAGGAGAAGTCTGTTTCTTCATCTGTAAAACTGGAATGATGATAGAAACTACCTCATAGGGATGAGATAATGAATGGAATATATGTAAACCCGTATCTTTAGTACCCAGCATACAGAGAGCTCTCGAAGCTCTCAAAGACCAGGTGGTGGTAGTGATGTTGACACTGCTCACATCATTAGCATCAGTCTTATCACCTAACACAATGCTTGGAACAAAGTAGGTGCTAAATGTTGAAGCAATGAGCTCACAAAGTCATGGCACATTTGCAAGCCTTGCTGAATTCTTCAGACTCATAGACAAATGCCTGTCTGAATGGCTCCAGCTTCCTGCTCTTATGATATGGTCAGAATAGATTTAATATCAATACAAAGAAAATGGCCACTTTTTAAAATGTCTTAATGGTTTTAAAAAAAGTAACGGCTGGCCAGAGGTGCACGGAAGCAGAGCATCTTAAATATTGTTTCCTCATTTGATGGCCAAAATGTATGCAAATATGAACTGAAAACATGTTAAAGAGAAAATGTGTGACAACGTAGGCATCTTAGCAACACAGCTGACTAAAGGATGAGACTGAACTGAAAGCATTTGTTGGGTGAAGAGAACAGGTGCCACCTGAAATACAAAGGATTTTTGGGATTCATGAATTGCAGTTTCCAATTCTAAAGATTGTTGAATCGTGGTTTGAATTAATATGCAGGACCAAAACAACTATTATGGGAGGAATAGTGCAAAGTGCCATGAAAATTTATGGATGAATAAAAATTCTCTGTATTGATGAGTTCCAAGAAAATGTTAGAAGGAAAAGGGAATTTGGTTATATCTACCATTTGTAAGCCTAAAGTTTGATTATTTTTCTTCCCATAAACTCAAACCATAACTTGCTGGAAAATTCCAAGATGAAACTATTTTCAAATGCATGAATTAATAAGGAAGACATTAAAATAAGTATGATGTTAAAAAAATAACTTGCCTAAAATATCTCCTCCTGCAGGATCAGCTGTAGATTTTTTTAAAGTGGATGCTCTGGTTGCATTTTTCAGTGTCAGAAATATTAAATCACGTCATCAGTTGAACAGTGTTTCTCTGTTGTTTTCAGTTTCAAAAGAACCTGGTCTTTCAGATACTAAGTATAGAATTTAATGCATTATTTTATACCAGTGGTACTGCTTTTAATGAACAACGGCATATTAAATTAGTTACTGTGGGTCACCTATTTAGACAGTTTTTTCCTAACTCTGTTTCCTCTGTTGTTTCTAATCTGGATTACATTTAGAGATGTGCACCTCCACATTTGAAAAACTCTCCAAAAGAGGAAGAGTTAGCGTCATACCAAATGATGTAAAAGACATCTGGGATCCTTGTGGGGATGGTTTTCTTTAGGAGAAGTATTGTTTGAGGTGAAAGCTGAGCTGGTGGCTTTTTCCATGGAATACCATTTTTTTTTTCTTGTAAGAACAACTAACATAAATTCTGGTTATTGAGACTGGGCATTTTCTCAAAAATGAACAAACTGAGCCTGCCACCTCAAGGAAAATAACTGACAGTGAGTGATAAAATCCAAACTTTCAAGTGAAAATAAGAATTTTGGAAATTCTGTATCTGCCACCCTGAACGCGACAGCTTCCCACTACTTAGATGAGTTTTCTGATGAAATTAATGATGATACTAACAAATGTGATATTTTTCATCATTTACAGAAATGTTTCAATGTTTGAAAGACCTAAATAACTCACTGAACCAATATTTTCCAAATGACCAATGCATGATGTTACAGAATAATGCATAGTTGAAAGATCCATTCAGAGTTCAAGACAGACCAATGGATTTTAGTGTAACAGAATAAGAAATGCTTATTTATGACATTTCAGAGTCTACATTGCAAGTAGTATTTAAGAAACTACCACTTACCCAGTTTTGGTGTGATAGCAAAGAGAAATATCCAAATTATCTGAAAAGTCTCTTAAGATACTCTTTACCAAATGTGTATTTGTATGAGGTCAGATTTTCTTCATATACTTCAACCAAAATAAGATACTACCAGAGATTGAATGCACAAGCATTTACAAGAATCCAGTTTTCTTAATATTAAGACATACATTAAAGAGATTTACAGAAATGTATAAATGCCACTCTTCTACATGTTTCATAAAATATGGTTATCTTAATAATAATGCTATTATGTTAACATGTAAGGGGTCTATTATTGTTTTTAAAATGAATTAATAGGTATTTTAAAAAATCTGTTTTAATTTCCAAGATAGTAAATATCACAGATATAACCCACATAAATAAAAGTTCTTTTGAGATCTTCAACAATTTTTAAAGTGTAAAGGGATCCTAAGTCCAAAAAGTTTGAGAATCATGGATCTAATCCATTAGTTGTAACCTTTACAACAGGATCTCACACATACACACAGAAAGACAATTCCAGTAATAGATGTCTGGGCCCTGTGTTGATTCTACTGAATCAAAATTTCTGCAGGTATCTCTATTGTATATAAAGCTTCATTGGAGAGCGCACTGATCTGACTTGGCCCTTAAATAAAAAAACTATTCATGACTGCATATTTAATTAATTAATTAATTTATTTATTTATTTATCATTTTTTAAAACATCTTTATTGGAGTATAATTGCTTTACAATGGTGTTAGTTTCTGCTTTATAACAAAGTGAATCAGTTATACATATACATATGTCCCCATATCTCTTCCCTCTTGCATCTCCCTCCCTTCCACCCTCCCTATTCCCACCCCTCTAGGTGGTCACAAAGCACCGAGCTGATCCTGTGCTATGTGGCTGCTTCCCACTAGCTATCTATTTTACGTTTGGTAGTGTATATACGTCCATGCCACTAAGACTGCATATTTTAGAACTTTCCCAAAAGTTTATCTTACATTAAAGTTATTTTTAAAATTTTTCTTCATTATTTTATTTCTCAAAAGTACTAACATTAGTAATAATATCTTTGATTTTTTTCTTTTATAGTTCTGAAGCAAATCTTTATTCATTGTTATTGGTTTCCCTGTTTCTAAGAGATACCATGAAAAATGGTAAACTCCAATTGTGTTAAAAAGCTGAGAGGGTTTTTTGTTTGTTTATTCTTCTTTTTGCCTCTAAATCATAATAAACTCTCTTCAGTAAGTTTTACATATAGTCTCTGGAGTACTGATTTGAAAGACACTTCAACTGCCTTCAAAATCTTGTTTATTTAGGAGATGACTGTCAACTCAGAGGTCTTTTGTCAGTTTCAAAGAGCTAAGTAAGCTTCAACTTTGACAATAAAATGCTAATAAGCACTCTGAAGACTGAAATGATGAAAACCTGAAGATGTCAACCTAAATTTAAGTCAACTATTGAAAATGTAAAAGTGTGTTGACATCTTAAATATAATAAATTTATATTATTATAAATACGCTTTATATTATATACATATAAGCATATACATGCTTTATTATAAATCTTAGTTACCATTATATATCATTAATACTCAGATAAATTATGTTAATCATTTAATATGGTTCCGTTGTAAAAACTTTAAAGAAATTAATCCAGATCTCATTCTATTAAGTATACTGTGATTTAAAATACACATGCTCAAGTCCATTCTCTATGTCTGTGTCTTTATTCCTGTCCTGCCCCTAAGCATGGGGACATGGGGACATGAGGACATAGTGGGGGGAAGGGTAAGGTGGGACGAAGTGAGAGAGTGGCATGGACATATATACACTACCAAATGTAAAATAGATAGCTAGTGGGAAGCAGCTGCATAGCACAGGGAGATCAGCTCCGTGCTTTGTGACCACCTAGAGGGGTGGGATAGGGAGAGTGGGAGGGAGATGCAAGAGGGAGGGGATATGGGGATGTATGTATACGTATAGCTGATTCACTTTGTGATACAGCAGAAACTAACACACCATTGTAAAGCAATTATATTCCAATAAAGATGTTAAAAAAATAAAATAAAATAATTATTCACCCACATAAAAAAATAAATAAAATAAAATACACATGCTGTGGGGCCTGTCTGGTGGCGCAGTGGTTAAGAATCTGCCTGCCAGTGCAGGGGACACGGGTTCAAGCCCTGGTCTGGGAAGATCCCACGTGCCGCGGAGCAACTAAGCCCGTGCGCCACAACTGCTGAGCCTGCACTTTAGAACCCACGAGCCACAACTCCTGAGCCCGCATGCCACAACTACCAAAGTCCACATGCCTAGAGCCTGTGCTCCGCAACAAGAGAGGCCATCACAATAAGAAGCCCGTGCACCGTGACGAAGAGTAGCCCCTACTTGCCACAACTAAAGAAAGCCCGCACGCAGCAAGGAAGACCCAATGCAGCCAAAAATAAATAAACAAATAAATTTTTATAAAGAAGCCTACAGATTAAAAAAAAATAAAAGAAATAAATAAAATATACATGAATTATTGGCAGCTTTGCACATTTATGTATAATTTACACCATCGCAAAAGTATAAATCCTTTCTTATTTGTGTTGTTGTTGTCCCTATGAAAGGAACAAGACTATTTGGATTTGTACACTTCTGTGGTACTTAAAGAAGGGAGGGTAGCATTTGATACAAGCAACCATTAGAGAACTAAGCTACATTTTAGGGAAAGATAGTTTGTTTTAGTTTTTTATATTTAAAATTTGAACATAGGCTTTTTTATTCTGTAATCTGGAATCTTCTTCTTTTAATATTTGATAAGGGTTTATTTTAAACACTGAACATAAGAGTTGCAGTTCTAGAGTGGCATGCCTCAATGGGTGAAGGGCCCATCTGAACTACGCTTCAACTTCCTTTGGACAGATTCCAGGATGTTTTAACTTCTCTCTTTTGAGTAACCCAGTTACTCAAGATACAGTGATCCACTTAGTCTAAATACTAACACAGTCCAGTGTTCAGTCTCCACGATGACACCAAAGGGCATCTTGTGGAAGGGTCTGGTTGTCCTCCAAGATTTCATATTTAAAAATAAAGGATGCACTATTAAAACACACCCATAGAATCCCTTGATAACTCACCATAAACCTATCATCCCCAAAGATACCCATGTTAATATAATACCTATTCTCAAAAGGATTGTTACAAAGATTAAAGGAGATAATCTAGTAAAGTACTTAGCCTACTTTCTCACATAAAGAGGCTCAATAAATGTTAGTTACTACTGTTATTATTCTTAGTTTTACAACTTTTAGAGGATCTATACTGAGGAGCAAGAAGAGACCTTCAATTTCCTGAGGCCAAAAAAAATTATATGACCAGCTCAAAAACTTAAAATCCTAGTCAGCAGCAGAGTCAAGCCTATACTTAAATGTGCATGTTTAAACTTAAAAGCTTTTGCACAGCAAAGGAAACCATAAACAAAATGAAAAGAAAACCCACAGAATGGGATAAAATATTTGCAAACGATGCGACCAACAAGGGATTAAACCCGAAATACACAAACAGCTCATGCAGAAAAAAAACAAACAACCCAGGCCTTCCACCGTCATCTTGAGCTGCAGTGTCAGGGCAGCGCTTCTGCACAGGGCTTGGCCCACCGAGCTGAGGTGACAGTGCAGCCATTTCTCACTAGGCACTCTAATCTGAACTGCTGGGTGCGAGGCCTCTGCATGAGGTACCCTGTGAACAAGTGAAACTAGACAAAGCACAAAGGAAAAGAAAAAAAAAACAAGTTGTAAACCCTCTGAAAAAATGCCTCTGTACCTCTAGTTCTTGTGGGGGTTGGCGTCTTCAGTGGAGTTTCCTATTGCAGGGGGACCTTCAAGATGGCGGAGGGATAAGACATAGAGATCACCTTCCTCCCCATAAATACATCAAAAATACATCTACATGTGGAACAACTCCTGCAGAACACCTACTGAATGCTGGCAGAAGACCTCAGACTTCCCAAAAGGCAAGAAAATCCCCGCGGACCTGGCCGTGTGGCTGACAGGGTCTTGGTGCTCCGGCCTAGTGTCAGGCCTGAGCCTCCAAGGTGGAAGAGCCTAGTTGAGAACACTGAACTACCAGAGACCTCCTAGCCCCATGTAATATCAATTGGCGAGAGCTCTCCCAGAGATCTCCGTCTCAACACTAAGACCCAGCTCCACCCAAAGGCCAACAAGCTCCAGTGCTGGAAGCGCCATGCCAAATAACTAGCAAGACAGGAATACAACCCCACCTATTAGCAGAGAGGCTGCCTAAAGTCAGACTAAGTTCACAGACACCCCAAAACACACCCCCAGACACAGCCCTGCCCACCAGAAAAACAAGATCAAGCCCCACCCACCAGAACACAGGCACCAGTCCCCTCCACCAGGAAGCCTACACCAGCCACTGAACCAGCCTCATCCACTGGGGACAGACACCAAAAACAATGCGAATTAATGAACCTGCAGCCTGCGAAAAAGAGACCCCAAACACAGTAAGTTAAACAAAATGAGAAGACAGAGAAATATGTGGCAGATGAAGGAGCAAGGTAAAAACCCACCAGACCAAACAAATGAAGAGGAAATAGGCAGTCTACCTGGAAAAGAATTCAGAGTAATGATAGTAAAGATGATCCAAAATCTTGGAAATAGAATGGAGAAAATACAAGAAACAATTAACAAGGACCTAGAAGAACTAAAGAGCGAACAAACAATGATGAACAACACAATAAATGAATTAAAAATTCTCTAGAAGGAATCAATAGCAGAATAACTGAGGCAGAAGAACAGAAAAGTGACCTGGAAGATAAAATAGTGGAAATAACTACCACAGAGCAGAATAAAGAAAAAAGAATGAAAAGAATTGAGGACAGTCTCAGAGACCTCTGGGACAACATTAAACGCACCAAACTTCAAATTATAGGGGTCCCAGAAGAAGAGAAAAAGAAAGGGTCTGAGAAAATATTTGAAGAGATTATAGTTGAAAACTTCCCTAATATGGAAAAGTAAATAGTCAATCAAGTCCAGGAAGCACAGAGAGTCCCATACAGGATAAATCCAAGGAGAAACATGCAAAGACACATATTAAGCAAACTATCAAAAATTAAATATAAAGAAAACATATTAAAAGCAGCAAAGAAAAAGCAACAAATAACATACAAGGGAATCCCCAAAAGGTTAACAGCTGATGTTTCAGTAGAAACTCTGCAAGCCAGAAGGGACTGGCAGGACATATTTAAAGTGATGAAAGGGAAAAACCTACAACCAAGATTACTCTACCCAGCAAGGATCTCATTCAGATTCGACAGAGAAATTAAAAACTTTACAGACAAGCAAAAGCTAAGAGAATTCAGCACCACCAAACCAGCTTTACAACAAATGCTAAAGGAACTTCTCTAGGCAGGAAACACAAGAGAAGGAAAAGACCTACAAAAATAAACCCAAAACAATTAAGAAAATGGTAATAGGAACATACATATCAATAATTGCCTTAAATGTAAATGGATTAAACGCTCCAACCAAAGGATACAGACTCGCTGAATGGATACAAAAACAAGACCCGTAGTATGCTGTCTACAAAAGACCCACTTCAGATCTAGGGACACATACAGACTGAAAGGGAGGGGATGGAAAAAGATATTCCATGCAAGTGGAAGTCAAAAGAAAGTTGGAGTAGCAATTCTCATATTAGACAAATTAGACTTTAAAATAAAGACTATTACAAGAGACAAAAAAGGACACTACATAATGATCAAGGGATCAATCCAAGAAGAAGATATAACAATTGTAAATATTTATGCACCCAAAACAGGAGCACCTCAATACATAAGGCAAATGCTAACAGCCTTAAAAGGGGAAATTGACAGTAACACAATAATAGTAGGGGACTTTAACACTCCACTTACACCAATGGACAGATCATCCAAAATGAAAATAAAAAAGGAAACACAAGCATTAAATGATACTTTAAACAAGATGGACTTAATTGATATTTATAGCACATTCCATCCCAAAACGACAGAATACACTTTCTTCTCAAGTGCTCATGGAACATTCTCTGGGATAGATCATATCTTGGGTCACAAATCAAGCCTTGGTAAATTTAAGAAAACTGAAATCATATCAAGTATCTTTTCCGACCACAATGCTATGAGACTAGATATCAATTACAGGAAAAAAACTGTAAAAAATACAAACACATGGAGGCTAAACAATACACTACTAAATAACCAAGGGATCACTGAAGAAATCAAAGAGGAAATCCAAAACTACCTAGAAACAAATGACAATGAAAACACAACGACCCAAAACCTATGGGATGCAGCAAAAGCAGTTCTAAGAGGGAAGCTTATAGCAATACAATCCTACCTCAAGAAACAAGAAACATCTCAAATAAACAACCTAACCTTACACCTAAAGCAATTAGAGAAAGAAGAACAGAAGAAACACAAAGTTAGCAGAAGGAAGGAAATCATAAAGATCAGATCAGAAATAAATGAAAAAGAAATGAAGGAAACAATAGCAAAGATCAATAAAACTAAAAGCTGGTTCTTTGAGAAGATAAACAAAATTGATAAACCATTAGCCAGACTCATCAAGAGAAAAAGGGAGAAGACTCAAATCAATAGAATAAGAAATGAAAAAGGAGAAGAACAAGTGACACTGCAGAAATACAAAGGATCATGAGAGATTACTACAAGCAACTATATGCTAATAAAATGGACAACCTGGAAGAAATGGACAAATTCTTAGAAAAGCACAACCTTCCGAGACTGAACCAGGAAGAAATAGAAAATATAAACAGACCAATCACAAGCACTGAAATTGAAACTGATTAAAAATCAGTTTAATCAGTGATTAAAAATCTTCCAACAAACAAAAGCTCAGGACTAGATGGCTTCACAGGTGAATTCTATCAAACATTTAGAGAAGAGCTAACACCTATCCTTTTCAAACTCTTCCAAAATATAGCAGAGGGAGGAACACCCCCAAACTCATTCTACGAGGCCACCATCACCCTGATACCAAAACCAGACAAAGATGTCACAAAAAAAGAAAACTACAAACCAATATCACTGATGAACATAGATGCAAAAATCATCAACGAATACTAGCAAACAGAATCCAACAGCACATTAAAAGGATCATACACCATGATCAAGCGGGGTTTATCCCAGGAATGCAAGGATTCTTCAATATATGCAAATAAATTAATGTGATACACCATATTAACAAACTGAAGAATAAAATGTATGATAATCTCAATAGATGCAGAAAAAACTTTCGACAAAATTCAACAAAACTCTCCAGAAAGTAGGCATAGAGGGAACCTACCTCACCTCAACATAATACAGGCCATATATGACAAACCCACAGCCAATATCATTATCAATGGTAAAAAACTGAAACCATTTCCTCTAAGATCAGGAATAAGACAAGGTTGCCCACTCTCACCACTATTATTCAACGTAGTTTTGGAAGTTTTAGCCATGGCAATCAGAGAAGAAAAAGAAACAAAAGGAATCCAAATCAGAAAAGAAGAAGTAACACTGTCACTGTTTGCAGATGACATGATACTATACATAGAGAATCCTAAAGATGCTACCAGAAAACAACTATAGCTAATCAATGAATTTCGTAAAGTAGCAGGATACAAAACTAATGCACAGAAATCTCTTGCATTCCTATACACTAATGACAAAAAATCTGAAAGAGAAATTAAGGAAACACTCCCATTTACCACTGCAACAAAAAGAATAAAATACCTAGGAATAAACCTTCCTAAGGAGACAAACTATAAGACACTGATGAAAGAAATTAAAGATGATACAAACAGATGGAGAGATATACCATGTTCTTGGATTGGAAGAATCAACATTGTGAAAATGACTATAGTACCCAAAGCAATCTACAGATTCAGTGCAATCCCTATCAAACTACCAGTGGCATTTTTCACAGAACTAGGACAAAAAATTGCACAATTTGTATGGAAATATAAAAGACCCCGAATAGCCAAAGCAATCTTGAGAAAGAAAAACGGAGCTGGAGGGATCAGGCTCTGTGACTTCAGACTATACTACAAAGCTACAGTAATCAAGACAGTATGGTACTGGCACAAAAACAGAAATATAGATCAAGGGAACATGGTAACAAGCCCAGAGATAAACCCATGCACATATGGTCACCTTATCTTTGATAAAGGAGGCAAGAGTATACAATGGAGAAAAGACAGCCTCTTCAATAAGTGGTGCTGGGAAAACTGGACAGCTACACGTAAAAGAATGAAATTGGAACACTTCCTAACACCATACACAAAAATAAACTCAAAATGGATTCAAGACCTAAATGTAAGGCCAGACAATACAAAACTTTTAGAGGAAAACATAGGCAGAACACTCTATGACATAAATCACAGCAAGATCCTTTTTGACCCGCCTCCTAGAGAAATGGAAATAAAAACAAAAATAAACAAATGGGACCTAATGAAACTTAAAAGCTTTTGCACAGCAAAGGAAACCACAAACTAGACAAAAAGATAACCCTCAGAATGGGACAAAATATTTGCAAATGAAGCAACTGACAAAGGATTAATCTCCAAAATATACAAGCAGTTCATGCAGCTCAATATCAAAAAAACAAACAACCCAATCCAAAAATGGGCAGAAGACCTAAATAGACATTTCTCCAAAGAAGATATACAGATTGCCAACAAATACATGAAAGGATGCTCAACATCACTAATCATTAGAGAAATGCAAATCAGAACTACAAAGAGGTATCACCTCACACCGGTCAGAATGGCCATCATAAAAAAAAAATACAAATAAATGCTGGAGAGGGTGTCGAGAAAAGGGAACCCTGTTGCACTATTGGTGGGAATGTAAATTGATACAGCCACTATGGCGAACAGTATGGAGGTTTCTTAAAAAACTAAAAATAGAACTACCATATGACCCAGCAATCCCACTACTGGGCATATACCCTGAGAAAACCATAATTCAAAAAGAGACATGCACCACAATGCTCACTGCAGCTCTATTTACAACAGCCAGGACATGGAAGCAACCTAAGTGTCCATTGACAGATGATTGGATAAAGAAGATGTGGCACATATATACAATGGATTATTACTCAGCCATAAAAAGAAACGAAATTGAACTATTTGTAGTGAGGTGGATGGACCTAGAGTCTGTCATACAGAGTGACGTAAGTCAGAAAAACAAATACCGCATGCTAACACATATATATGGAATCAAAAAAAAAAAACCAAAAACGGTTCTGATGAACCTAGGGGCAGGAATAAAGATGCAGACATAGAGAATGGACTTGAAGACAAGGAGGGGGAAGGGTAAGCTGGACGAAGTGAGAGAGTAGCACTGACATATATACACTACCAAATGTAAAACAGATAGCTAGTGGGAAGCAGCCGCATAGCACGGGGAGATCAGCTCAGTGCTTTGTGACCACCTAGAGGGGTGGGATAGGGAGGGTGGGAGGGAGACGCAAGAGGGAGGGCATATGGGGATATATGTATACATATAGCTTATTCACTTTGTTATACAGCAGAAACTAACACAACATTGTAAAGCAATTATACTCCAATAAAGATGTTAAAAAAAAAGCAAATAACCCAATAGAAAAATGGGCAGATCTAAATAGACATTTCTCCAAAGAAGACATACAGATGGCCAAAAAGCACGTGAAAAGATGCTCAACGTTGATAATTATTAGAGAAATGCAAATCAAAACTACAATGAGGTATCACCTCACACCAGTCAGAATGTCCATAATCAAAAAGTCTACAAACAATAAATCCTGGAGAGGGTGTGGAGAAAAGGGAACCCTCCTACACTGTTGGTGGGAATGTAAATTGGTACAGCCACTATGGAGAACAGTATGGAGGTTCCTTTAAAAACTAAAAATAGAGTTACCATATGACCCAGCAATCCCACTTCTGGGCATATATCTGCAGAAAACCATACTTTGAAAAGATACAGATACCCCAATGTTCATTACAGCACTATTTACAATAGCCAAGACATGGAAGCAACGTAAATGTCCATCAACAGATGAATGGATAAAGAAGATGTGGTATATATACATATATACATACACACACACACACACACACACAATGGAATATTACTCAGCCATAAAAAAGAATGAAATAATGCCATTTGCAGCAACATGGATGGACCTAGAGGATATCATACCTAGTGAAGTAAGTCAGACAGAGAAAGACAAATATTATGATGTCATTTGTATGTGGAATCTAAAAAATGATACAAATGAACTGATTTACAAATCAGAAATAGACTCACAGACTTAGAAAACAAACATGGTTACCAAAGGGGCAAGATGGGGGTGGGAATAAATTAGGAGGTTGGGATTAACATATGCACACTACTATATATAAAATAGATAATCAGGAAGGACCTAGTGTATAGCATAGCGAACTCTACTCAATACTCTGTAATAAACTATATGGGAAAAGAATCTGAAAAAGAATAGATATATGTGTATGTATAACTAAATCACTTTGCTGTACACCTGAAACTAACACAACATTGTAAATCAACCATACTCCAATATAAAATAAAATTTTTAAAAAATCTGCATGTTTTCAGTCTGTTCTACTTCTTAAATAATAAGTTCTCAGAAGTACAGAATCTTAAGTCTGAGAAACCTCTTGAGGGTTAATGAAAATTTATGGGTGACAGCTAGAATGGACCTGAATGACATATGTGAAGCTGAGTCCTTCATTTTACATGAGGCTCAGGGAGGTTGATGACATGCTGAAAGTGACATCATTACTTAAAGTCATAAAATGAGGATCCTAATCTTTCCCAAGGAGATGCCCAATTAAAAAAAATTGTTTTGGGGGTGTGTGTGGGAATGACTGAATAAATAGGAGACAACATGTGATAATCAAAGCTCCTTTTGAAGCGCTTTTATTTGAGGAGTAAAGGTGGATCTTTGTGGAAAACAAATCACAAAAAATAAGGAATTAAGAGAGAAAGGGAGTAGCCTAAAGAGAGCATTTGAACTAGATGCTGCAGACTGCTCCAAAGCTATGACCAAACACTAGGCCAGAGGGCTACAGAATTTCTTTTATGGGTTAAGACCAGATCAAATGTTAAAGATCCATTATTATTTACGCATTCTGTCTTAGAGCAAAAAAATTAATTTAGCTTAAAAGTTTAGAATATTTTTGTATGAAACTCAAAGTGAAAGATTAAAATCCCTTGTTTACAACCCAATATCACTATGAATTTAAAAATATGGAAAAAAAAAATCAGCCCCTTTGCAGTAACTATGAACACTGCTTCCAAATAAAAGTATCTGTCATAATCGTTAATTAGGCAAACGCATTTTGGTGGGGGGGCTTTATCTAAAAGGAAACAATGGAAATTTACTATTCACACTGAAATAAGTGGTAATTAGAATGTTACGTCCACAAGATAGCAAAATATTTCTGGTTTAAATAATAGTTCCAACTAAGTCCCTCTGTGTACGCTGCAGATGGAACTTATGGAAATCCTTTCCTCTCAAAAAGCTTTGTTAATTTAGAACTGGGTAACTGTAAATGATACACAAGCTTGGCGTGCGCTCTCGCTCTCTCACACACGCGTGCGCGCGCACACACACACACACACACTCTAGAAGGATAAACAGCAGAATATTATTGGTTATGTTACCCATCAATAGTAGGATTTGGTGGGATTTTTATGTTCTTATTGTTTTTCACTGTTTTCTCATTCACTCACATTCCAATAGGCTTTTTTGAGGGAGACAGGAGAAAAGTTATAACCATTTCTCCAGGAATTTTATACGACCCATAGTCCTCCCATGGGAGCTTGTTACACAAGAGAATGTCACTCTTCACCTGGGACTGGGCAGAGAACTCTGGTCTACAGGACTCTTGAGTGGGTTGCACCTGCATGCTTTCAAGGATCATAGGGAGAGAAATATAAATGCTTTAGTGGTCTCAATGAAGCTGAAAAAAAAATGCTTTAGTGGTGTTCCATAGGGAATTCTGGAATCTTATCACTGCCACAAAGAATGCCTTTTTCCCTTTGAGTAGACTGGGAGGAGGAAGCAGAAATGGTAGTTTTTCTCATTGTGATACCTGGTACCATGTAGTAACAGTTCACATTCAGAGAGCAGGGGACACCCTTCTTTTCCATCAACTTGACCGTGACTAACACCCTGCCATGGGACCTAACCCAGGTCAGAGAGGAATGGCAAGGAGAACATCCAGTGATTAAAGGAGGGCTGACTGAGTTCTTCTGGCTCAGGTCCAAGACCCCAGCAGATCTCCCTGCCTGCACCTAAGAACCCTCTTTCATTGTGCACCCAAATTTATTAAAGTCCCTATTACAGATTAAAAAGTGAAGAGTCCACAGTGATAGGGCTTAACTTCAACAAGTTATAGTATTTTGCAAGCACTATTACATACCAACAATTCCTTTGTTGCTCATATTTCCCTAAAAATACATGACCTGAGAAATTTTACATCTAAAATCAGGGATAATGAAGATAGGTATTTAAAGATAATAAGATGATGTGTTTATAATAAATAAAAAGAAAAAAGATGGAGGTCAGAAGTGCTATAAATATAGAAAGTTAAAACATTAAATAGGATGTCACCTGTCATATCAACCATTAAACAAATTTCTTGTCAGATGGAAATCTAATCAGTAGTTGCCTTAGGCAGGGGGTAGAGGTGGGATTTTCTACAAAGGGGCACTAGGGAACTTTCTGGAGTAATGAAATGTTCTATATGTGATTGTATGTGGTGGTTACACAGGTGCATACGTTTGTCAAAACTCACCAAACTGTATATGTAACTGTATACATTTTACTGTATGTAAATTATACTCAACAAATTTCACTTATAAAGAATTCTCGGAAAACAAGCCTATAAAGAGGTATGGGCTCATTTGTAGAGTTTTCCCCATTACATAGAAAAACAGAACTTTCTCAAGGGATAGGGCACCAGTTTTTTCCTTACTATGAACTTGGGCAGCAGCCCAAAATTATTCTAAAGTTATGAAGCAAACTATATCCACAATCAGGGATCTCTTCCTGCTGAGTGGGCAAAAGGAAGGGAGGTATAAATCTCTTAACAAGGTGCTAAACAATCTGCAGCTTATATAAAAGCTTCTGCTTTTGGAGGGAAATTTTACAGCAAAGGTGGCCTTTTATCAAACACTGCTGGTAAATAAGTATAGTAACTTAGAAATTATCAAGGAAAATGTTTAAGCTGTATGAGATGTAAAATTTAATAATGTAAAATAAGTCATCAGCAAACCTACAGCATCAGTGGATTTTCACTGGATGGTTTCAGAAGCTAAGGAAATAGAGGATAACAGGGCTGATTCATTCAAGTTACTGAACAAACCACAGTGAAAATAATGTAGCAGCACTAAACTTAAAAGGAGACATATAAATAAGGGTACAAATAGTAGCCACTAGAGATGTCTATAATTTCTTACTGAAAGAATCTAATTATTGCAATATAAAGTTCAGGTTTGAGCATTTTTGACCAGTTATAGTAACTTGAAGGAAACCCAAGAAGAGTTCAGGACTAACTTATGAGGCCATATAAAACTATTAAGTTTTCATAATTTACAAAAAGGCTCAGGGCATGGCTTTGACTTATCAGTCTCTGAGAGATCTAAATATTAGGGGGAAAGAGAAATGACTCCAAATATAAGGGGGAAATATGGAGCAAAAAGCAGAAGATGAAAATTATAGATCCAAATCATTAAGCATAAGATCTAATGTAAGGATTTACTAAAACTAGAGAGCTGATTCTTTTAGAATTGCCCACAAAGTTAGTTTGTGAGCCACACAGAAGGCCAGATTATTGCTTGATAGTCTCTACTTGCTTGGGACCCCAAAATGCTATTCCCATCATAAAGCCACCAGAGTTTATTTCTGTTTCACAAAGTTAATGGACGGGGATCTTGCCATCAATGATTATTTTCCCACCAAAATGCTAAAGGCTCTGAAATAGCAACTATGAAAGAATTTCTAACAGCTTCCTTTTCCAACCCTCAAACCAGTAAATTAAGAGTTATTTATTTAATTGGCTCATATACAGAAATCTTCCAAAACTGCAGCTGGCTTGGAAAATTACGATTTGGTCTTCCGTTAGCCTGGTTCTTTGGAGCTGAGGAACTGATGTTTATCTTCCATCTTCCTCTTTCCATCTGGTTTTCCCTAATGGCTTTCAATTACTAATCCTTTCTGTGGGTGATAAGATGGTAGGACAGCTGAGATTCATGCAAACAATTTCCTGGGCCCCATTTGAGTTTTCATTAATCACTTCAAGTATGATTCTCTGATGGGGTCTAGGTTGTCCTGACACACGACTGACAATGTAAGTTTGGGGAGATGCCCTCTGCCATGTTGGCTTCTTTGAGCATATCCCTAAGGAGGTGCATCTACCCACCACCCTTCACAAACTATTGCATATCACAAAGATAATTTCTCTGTAACTCAAATGGTATATCTGTGGAAAGAGGAATGGCCCTCCCTGACTCACAGGGACATTCTAAAGATTCTTAGCTCTTAAAGGGAAAAATATAGAGTATCAAGTTGAATTAGTATACTTTTCTTTCTCAGTCTTAGGACTGAATTATATTAGGGCCTTGGATTTGGCTGAATTTATAAAATATAGTAATTTATTCATTTGTTCATTTAGTCAACAACTGTTTATGTAAAACTCAAGGTGCTGATTCAGAAATGAAACAATATTGAGGGATTAAAGCCTTTGAAACCAGGGTAGATGCCAGAATGTCTTATTAATTTCTGATTCATGATTCTGAAAAATTAGCGTTCTTATCTACAAAAGTGTTTCCTGTAATCTGCTGGGCTATTATAGTAGCAAGCTCAAATCAGAGTAAGTCCAACTTAATATTTGATGAACACCTGTAATATTACATAGATTATACAGGTGGCTTGCCTCTTGCTATCAGGATGTCTGTGTTAAATAGGGTAGAAACAATGAAAACATTAAAATATAAGCTCTTTGAGGCAGGGCTTAAATCTTGTACATCTTTTATTACTTCCAGAGCCTGGCCTGTTTCCTTACAAATAGGAGGTTGAATTAAATGCAATTAATTTTGACAGGAGATGACTTAGTTCATGGAAACCAAAGAAGAAATGGGGATGATATTCTGCTGTGCTCTTAACTTGCTTAAGTTCCAAGACAACTTTTGACTAACAGAATTTCTTTATATAGATAGCTCGTGAAAGACTACTTAGAAAATAAAGTGTGAAGACATTAAGGCAAAGGAAGGAGAGGGTTTACCCAGCTGGAGTTAAGAGAATAAGCAGACTTAGAAGTTAGGGGAGATTTGAGAGATCCTAACAGTCTCAACAAGGAGTGCAGGTTCAATAATAGTTCACTGACAGGAAGAGGACCAGAAGGCTTTACTTGTCTTACAATTAGGGGAAGTAGAGTTAGAATACTGGTCAATACTAAGATGTACATATGACAGGCAAATAACATATTTTAGCCTTAAAAGTCATTAGCACATTACTGGGCAAAGACACATGCTTCTCAATTGGACACAATTAGAGGTATCACAGTCTTTGTTAAGAGAAACTCCACTTTTTGATGAAGCAAGTAGGAGCCTTTTGATGTTATCTTGTGAACTCAGAGGGCAACTGAAGCACTGAAAAGACAGATCTTGAAGAGAAACCTGAACACGCTGTTTCTAGCGAAGGCGGGGGAACAGTACTGAGACCCATGAAGGGACATCTGGTTGGTGATCGCTCTGAGCCTAGAGTGCAATCATGCGTCACATACAAGGAAGGCCACTTTACAAAATCTCATTAATACTCATAACCACCAGTGCAATGGAATCCATAGACCTTATTTTAGAGATGAGGCAAACTGAGACCCAGGGAGGTTAAGGGCTTGCTAAGAACACACAGACTAATATATACTTATGTAGTGACCATGTATGCTTTTCTTTTTTTTTAAACTGTATTTGATTTCTTAAGAAGGACAGTTACAGAGGAGGACAAACCCACTATTAGAAGTTCTGTATGGAAGTTGTAGTCTCCTCATAAATTACTAAATTGATTTTTTAATACAAATAAGTGACCTTGGGCACATCTGGCAGTTCTCTAAGGGCCTGTTCACCCTGAACAACTGATCCTAACCTTGAACAAGCCACAGAGGAGACTTGGGCATGTAAATCTGACGAAGGGCAAGAGGGATGGATGTGGATAAAGGCAGAGTTAAGGAGAACAAGAGGAGCACAGCTTGGGGAGGAACAAGAAAGGAGAAAAAAAGGCCCAAAAGACTGGGAAAACACAAAATCCAGAAACCAGATACAGTTTTCTTCAGACTGCTTCATGCTACCCACTCCTCTGGTATTGTTATTTTTATAATGATTAAATTTAAGTATTTTTCTTGCTGATTTCTACATTGAGATGATACAGAAACAGAAAATGTGTTATATGTATTTTTAAGCAAAGTAAAAACACTTAGAAGAGTGGCTTTGTGGGAGACTAAGGCAATTACCAGACAGACAGCACGTGCTCCTTTGACAGGGACAAAGACTCCTGTCATTTTATGGAGGTAACCAAAGAATTCCAGGAGTTATGGCAGTTTTTGGCAGGGCTTTCATTTCAACTTCAAGTTTCACAAGACTTTTCGATACATATGCAGTCTGGCGATCCCCAAAGAAGTCTTTGATAAATGAAATTTAAATGTACAGGAAACTCCTTAAGAATAAATTAATATGAAAATATGCCAAGAATTGCATTCATTCCAAACTTCCAGGGAAAGAAAACATATACACACACACACACATAGACACACGTAGCTTATTTAGCTTGGTGAACTTCCATAAGAACAACAAGCTGATTTTGCCACCCCTCGCCATCACAGGTCATTCTTACATGTGAGACAGGTTTGGAGCTTGGAGGACTAAGTCTGAAAGTAAAGAGGTTTTGGCTAGAGTCAGAGTTCTGACTCACAGTATGGTTTCTGAAATGCAAATTATATATTTTATTTGACAGTTTATATTGTTAACAGTCATGTGAGACATTTTCAAAAGCATGGTTTTGGAAGATTTAAAGTTACATTACTAATAAGTGTAAAATTATCATAAAACCATTGCATCCTGCCATAGGTCCAGTATCTGTTGAAGCAAGTGTACTATATTCACTACTTGAAGTGTACTATATTCACTACTTGGAAGAAACTATTCAAATACAGTTCCAAGATAAATTTTTAAAAATTAACTAATAAAAGTTGGGCTCTTGGCCAATCTAGACTGCCAAAGGTAAGCTGTTCTAGAAGAGAAGGAAGTCTGGCTTTTCAACATGCTACAGCTTCATGATTAAAAAATATTTTCAAAAATGTTGAGAGACATTTAAAGTTCCTAATTGACTGTAAAGCAATTATACTCCAATGAAGATGTTAAAAAAAAAAAAAGAGAGAGAGAGGGATATCAAAGAAGGAATTTCAACATCAGAGGGTATGCTTAAATTCCTTCCGAAACATGGTAACCTTGAAGGCCCCTTCCAACTCCATGATTCTTTGATTTATGATTAGGAATCACAACAAATTTTATGAGTAAACAAGAGAAGAATGTTTTGAAAAAAGCATTCACACACACACACACACAAGTTTCTAACTGATATTGAAGCTGAGGAAGCAACTTTAATAGTTAATGAGAGGGACTTCCCTGGTGGTCCAGTGGGTAGACTTCGCTTTCCAATGCAGGGTGTGTGGGTTCGATCCCTGGTTGGGGAGCTAAGGTTGGGTAGTTAAGATACCATGCCTCGTGGCCAAAAAACCAAAACATAAAACAGAAGCAATATTGTAACAAATTCAATAAAGACTTTAAAAAAAATGGTCCACATCAAAAAATAATCTTAAAAAAAATAGTTAATGAGAAAAATGACACAGATAATGCTTGGAAAAAAAATTTTTCCCCACACAACAGGCCACCAGATTTCCTAGGGACAACAAAGAATCTTCAGGATTCACTTCCTGTGGCAAAAAAACTTTATGGCCATAAAACCTGCCAACCTTCCACAAAAGCTCAGACACTCAACTTATACCTTAAGGACTTAAAAAAAAAAAAAAAAATACACGTAAAATTCTCATAATTAGATTTTAGAAAAAGGAAAGGCCTTAAGAGATCATCCGGTTCAAAATTTCCCAAAGTTGGTTTCATGAAACATTATTTTCCCAAAATGTTCTGAGTAGTGGCGAGGTGACTCAGATAAGTTTGGGAGCACTCTTGAGAGTCGTAATGCACATTAGGCATTAGCAAAGCTGAGAAGCCTACAGAAAAGAAATGGTTAAGTTTTTTTTAAAAAACTTAATTTTTATCAAACCTATTTGAGCACAGAACCCTTTCTGCAGTAAGTATTTATTAAAATCCTGTAAAATTAATGTTTTGTAGAAAACCCCTTGTCTCATATACGGAGGAAGTGAAGTCCAGACAGGCTAGGGGATTGTCCCAAGGTCATACACTTAGTAGATAAGAAAAAAACAGATCTCTCCTTTCTAGACCCCACCTCAGTGCTCTTCCTCGCGCTGTGTTCTCTCTCCTACAAAACCTGCACTCCCTGAAGGATCACAGACTATATAAACCAGACCTTGGATGTCACCTAGTCCAAAGCCCTCCTATTAAAAGGTGGGAAACAGTCTCCACAGAGAGACTGAAAAGTGACAGAGAAGTGAAAAAGAAAGTGACACAGAAAAATCAATGCCTGTAATTGAACCTAGCTCTTAATTCCAACGCTACTATCCTTTCCACAACAGCATACTAGCTCCTGCAAAGCCAACACTTTTTGCCTCTGAGGAAAAGGACTGATGAATGAGAGGGGATTTAGCTATGCGGGACCCAGTAAAATATTTATTAAACCACACTTGTGTCAGTAGGTATCTTAAATCAGTTAAACATGATTGTCTTTACTTACAAATGTCATCCACTGTGACAGGGAATCAATGTTTCAAGCTGTTGAACAGGTCATCATCCCTGTCCTGTTGGATGACACCTGTAAATAAAATAAATCTAGTTTTGAGTGAGTAGATTTTAAGCCAACTAGATTTAAGATGCATGCAGTTTAAAGCAAAGAGTAGTTTTTAAGAGATGATTCTTAATCAAGACTTGCTGAAGAGAAACACTTTCTGGGCTAGCTACTTCACTCTATGTCACTGGCCTTCAGCACAAAAAAATCCAGGTAATTTAACAGGTAATGTTGCCAGAATACATAGGGCATCATGGATCCTAGAGTTAAAAGCGTCCTCTAGGCACTAGCTACCTCAGTCTCTTGCCTCTGTGAGTATTTATTTTCATTTTGTAGGAGGGACAGCTAAGGCCCTGTGAGGTTAAATGACTAGCCCAATGTTAAATAGCTAAGTGTCTGTAGCTTGAGTCCCTTAATATACAAAAATGTACACAGAACACATTAGCAAAGGTTATCATTAAGTTGATCAAATTTGAAAGACTCACAAGTACGTATTTAAAAAAATATTTCACAGATGTTAACTTAGAATATTCAAGGCACATCTTCATAACATACAATATCGGTATTAGATATTTAAATACAAGCATTACTGAAAAATACCATGAATGAAAAATAACCAAAAGTGAGAAAATGGGAACTAGAGTGAAAAGAACAATATTAAATACAGCATGCATTTAGGACTCTAAATTCTGGTTACTTCCAAAAAAGACGTGTAGTTCCTAACAAATTTAAGTGTATGAAAAACTATTTGCTACAGACTATAGTTTAAAATGTTGGTTTCTCTGCAGCCACAAAATGCCACTCTAAGTAAGATCTGCCAGAAATTAAAATTTGAAATGGACAATGAACATTTGAAATTTCCATTCTGTACCTAAATACTTCAAGATAATGGGAAGTATTTTAGGATGCTGCCATGAGGTAATATGACTGTCACAGTAACATTACCACCAAACTCATATTGAGCGCTTACTTTGTGCCAAGCCCTGTTTGATTATTTTATACATACTATCTCATTCAGTCAATCCTCAGAAGTTGATTATTACAACTTTACAAATAAGAACATTAAAGCACAGAGAATTTAAGTAACTTGATGAAGTCACTCAACTGGTAAAATGACAGAATTTGAGCACAAATCTATTTGGTGACAGAATCAAGCTCAAATGACTATATAATACTACATTTCTTTAATATGGCAACTTAAGATACTCAAAAATATATAAGAATTAGCTAACACAATGACAATTAAAATACATAAAATTATCCCAACTAAATCCCACACAATATAAAACATGAGAAAATTCTCACTTTTTCTTGGGGGATGAAAGGGAGGCTTGGGACAATTTTCAAAGTAAAATTATCTTAATGCCAAGGAATTAAAACTTCTGATGTTAACCTTAAACACATTACAATTAAAATATGATAAATGAAAAACTTAAATTGTCTTTTATAATTAAAGAAAAGTATATCTTCCGGATTCAGTTACTTCATAAGTCCATAAAGAGATAAATTCTCCTGTTACTCAAGACTAACTGATTCTCAAAATAGTATAACAGTTATTGATAGACTGAAATTTAATCATGTGTATTTGAGAATACATATTATCTATCAATTTGCTAAAGAACAGAACTATTCATAAAGTAAATTATCTTTAAGGGAAACAAAGTAAGTTTGATAGATAATATGACCCCCTTAATTCTTTATGTAATATAGCTAGTGTAAGTTATGCTTCTGACCAAAACCCCTGAACTTCTTTACTAGGAGTCATTTTTCCAACAAATTTTTAAAACTGTGAAACTGATAAAATAGGAAATAATCAGGAGTACAAAAATATACCTGACATATTTTAACTGAACAAGAATTAGATATATCAAAGCTCAGCATCACAGAAACTAGACATTAAAGAAAATGCATATCCTTTCCAAAGCACTGTGGAGAAGTCAATTTCTTCTGGCAATAATGGTTTTCTTATAAGAACCCCAAACAGAAGAAGACAAAGTGTGGTTTCATGGTAGCTTACCCTTTTCTCTGATACCCCATCCTGGCCTGTAGAATCTTTCTCATCAAGTGTCTCTTTCGGGACTGGCATATGTTTTTGGTATGCTGGCTCTCTGTTTAAGGTTGTGTATCCTATGTGCTCATAAATTGGGTTTATCGTCATCTTGGCAATGTATTCTGCTGCCTTGGTTTCAATATAGAGAGTAATCAATCCATCAGTCACCAGATCGTGGATGGACTCAAAGCGCTTCTCCCCAACAAAGTGCTTTCCATCGTAGTAGAGCCTGAAGTTTCTGGTTTGACTTCCAAATCTGCCTCAATGAAATGGGAAAGATGTTTTTAAGAAAAGTAAGCAAGTGAATTCTTTCTGAAAAAATATTTAAAACTATTGCTTTGTGTGTGTCTTCTTTGTTTAAATAAACTGTGGCTAATCTCTATGAATCGTCTGGAATATGGAAAATTACACTTTTGAACACAAAGAATGAATCTGCAACAACTAGGGATAACTAGCCAAAAGCATGCCTACCCTAGAAGGAAAACCTTGTTCTTATTCACCTTTTTTAAGCCACTTCATTATGCCTGTAGGAAAAACAGGGGAAAATAAACCTCATATACTATTAGAACACATTCAATAGTCAACTGGTCAACTACATAATATATGAAATTTCTATATTAGCATGTTCTCTCCAAGTTGATCAATAAAAGTATTCAATGTACTTCAGACCCCAACATTCATGTCTTTCAATGGGAAAGCTCCCTTTAGGGCTCACCTGAGTGTGATGCCAGCAATCATTTAAAGTAGAGCTGATTCCAGAACCTGAGTCATACAGTAGAGCAGGATGGCACAGAAACACACTTTTGCTATTTCTAGCCATGGGTCAAGGACTTGCTCTTCCCTCTTACATAGTCATTCTTCTGTCTGCTTGTTGAGTTTGGGCAAGATATGCTTGCAATATATATAGGGCATATAAGTTATCAACTATTAAACTCTAGAAATTCTGTTCTCACTTTCGAGTCATCTTTCAGTGACATTTTTAAAAACCTGAAGAATGATTTACTTTTATGATAATTTCAGTATTTTGCTTCCTGTGGCAAACCTTGGAAATGGATCCAAGTTGGCATGACTAGCATCAGTGTCCTTCCAAGATGACAAAGACAAGAACATGCACTGACTTTAATAAAAGCTGATGCCAAAAGGCACTAAGGGCCAAGTCACAGTCTCTGGAAGCTAGCTCCGAGTGAGCCTAATTTAAAACTAAACAAATCAGAAAGGATATATTTAATTTCACTGTTAAAAATACACAGAACAGAGATGGACTAAAATACTAAATTAATAGCTGTTTAAGTAAAGTGTTTAAATAGAACTGCAAACTTATGCAACAATACTATTCTGGTATAGGTTACATTTCAGGAGGACAGGAGTTAGAACCTTCTTAAGATTTCACTTTAAATGTGCCCTAAAAAAGGGAAACAAAAAAATTTTTAATAGTGGCCTGAGGTATCTCTGTTTCTGTCGTTCAAATTAGACTTTAGTAGTTATTTAATCTAGAACCCAATATTCTATCCATGCTGGTCCTTCTTCTAAAATAAAATTGATCTACCTTTTGGTTCTTTAAAAGCAATTAAATTTTGATTTATACTCAAGCGAATGATCCATATAATTCCACTTTTCCATTCTCATTTTCCTCTAATGTTAAAGACATATTTCTCCTAAGTAAATTTTCATTATAATACAGGTCTAAAAAGTTGGAAGGTAAAATTTCTACACCAAAGTTAAACATAAACTTTTTCTCAGTTTAATATACTGCTATTTCCTTTTCACTAATTTTCATCATCTGTTATTGAGAAATAAACATAGCCACTTCATAAATTTTATAAGGTTCATATAGCAATAAACACAACATTGTTTAACATTAAGTTCCTTTATATTTCAGTTGTATTCAGAGGCATTTCAATAAGGGATTTAGACCATTTTACTCCTGCAGGGGCTTAAGATTTTACAATAAGCAGTTTCACAATGGGTATGGCACTTAAAATAAAGACTATCTAAGTAATGGTGGCAGGCATTTGTCACTCAACTGTCTTCTGAAATCTGAGAAGTATGGGAGCAGAGGGTGGAAGGGAAGATGGCTGAACTGGCCTACGTGGGTTGGGATGGTTAATCGAAAGAGTGGAAATCTAAGGTTAGATTTCTTGGCACTTGACAATGGAGCTGTTTCTAAGCCATCCAAGGAGAGAGTTTCCTGGCTACCTCTAGGTTATTGGGTAAAAAAGTCTAAATAAGTTTGTCCGTTTCTCTTTCTCAACTCAGTGACTTTAAGGGACCCTATGCACAATCCCCAGTTCCTCTTCAGCCTGTACTTAAGCTCTAGACTTCCAGTTCAATCAAGCTTCCAGCCTTAAGGAAGCTGATCAGATAACTAAAATAACTCATAATATGGGTTGATTAAAACAATATCAAAGGACAAGAAAATGAATTTCCATTTTGGAACTATGACAATTATGATTGAATTTTTAAGAAAAATTGCATCATTTTTACTAAAGGAACTATAAGCTTTGTATGCCTACTCTGAACATCCCTCTCTTTTATTTTGGAAGCTACATAAAAAATAGCATCGCCCTACAGACTGACAGAGAGACTTCTCCCCTTCCTTGATCTGAAAAGTCATGACAGAGAATCTTTGAGCAAGGTGGGGAATGAGTGTGTCTATTCTACAAAAAGAGCCATAAAAAGGAGATGCCAAATCTAAGGGCAAATAAAGAATCCTTCCTTATAAAACTTATCGCTCACAGACTGTCATTTATACAACAAACATTTAACAAGACACCCAGGAACTCTTAAATATTAGGTAGTTCATAATAAAGTTCGTGTTTCCTTGATAACCTCAATGGGAAATAAACAAACATAAAAACAAGTCAATACAAAGACAAGATGAAACTGCTGAATTTTAAAAAGTTCATCTTTAGATTGATTTCTAAAAAATGATTATAATAATGTGTATAACCTTGTTCATATACAGAAAAGTTACATTTCTCTACAGTGATACATGAAACCAAGTAAATCCAGTATCTCCCCCACACTGAGAAAACCAAGAAACTCACTGTTTAACTAGATCTGAAATATTACACTTAAGCCTACATAAGATCTCAGAGCTACTGTTTATGTCCCAGTACAAAAGACCTTTGCAGTCTTGAAATACGGTTTGGACAGGGACAGGCAAGTCCTGGGTCCTATGTGTTTAACAGAAAACCTTAGGCTTCAGCATCAGACAAATTAAGTTTAAATCCTGGATCTGCCACTTAGCTGAGTGATTTTGGGAAAATCATTCTTCAGATTCTGCATCTAGAAAACAGGAATAACATTACCCTGTACAGTAATAACATTACATGGCTGTGAAGATTACATAAGAATATTTAAGTTAAAGCTAAGTACAGCTGACCCCTGAACAACACAGGTTTGAACTGCACTGGTCCACTTAGAGACATGGGTTTTTTCAACAGTAAATCCTACAGCACTACACTGTCTGTGGCTGGTTGAATCCGCAGATCTGGAACCATGGATACAGAGGGCCAACTATAAGTGATATGTGGATTTTCCACTGTGCAGAGGGTAGGTGCCCCTAACCACCATACTGTTCAAGGGTCAACTGTATATAGTACGTTCAACAGTAGTCCCCTTTCTCCTCTGTTAGCGTAGACCTCTGCAGAGAATGACAGAATAATTACCAAACAATAAAGTAAAACAAAAGATGTTCGATAAATATGCACTGAAGACAGTTGAATAAATAATTGGTAATGCTGGTTGTATAGGAACATCTCTGCCTGGGCTGACTTTACAGTCAATGAAAGACAAGGAGTTCTTTGTGACTTTTTTTACTCAGGATACCCCTGAGTATGTTTATACTACGTGGTTAACTGAGTGGAAATACAACAGAGTGCAAAGAGGGGAGGAGAGAAGCTGGGAGAGTTCTTCCACAGGGGGTTGGGAGTCAGGTTTCTGATTTCAAGGAAGAAAGGTCAGTAAATATACTTGTATTGAAAGCAGGACATATTAAATGGATCTAGTGACAACTACTGAACTCTTGAAGGCAGAGTATTGATTTGTAAAAACTGTTAATGCTAAACCATTTTCCCTGCATTTTTATAGGAAAATATTCTTTTCACTTTTTCTTATATTTATTCCCTGCTTCTGCCCTTTCTTTTACATACCTGTTCATTTTTTGATGAATATGTTTGAAACTGTATAGGTCCAACTCTCACCTAGATAGAGTTCAACAAGATGAAAATTCATTTTTTCCAAAGTGGTACTGTAGCTAACAAATAGAAAGACTGGGATAATCTGCTCTGAACTGCTACTGTTGTACATAATTACAACTTTCTAAAAAGAATGTCTTTTTCTCCAGTGATTCCAGGTTTTGGTTTTCATGTTTTGAAAAACTGTTTAATGCTGTGCCCCGCTGCATTCAGATGAATTTCAAAATACATAATTCCAACAGCTAGCTTTAAAAAGTGAACAAAACCCTTAATACCATCCTTTCTATTTTTTAGCAAGTAAATCGCACTCATAAAAAACTCAATCTAGAGGTACAAAGTGATGAAAATATATACAAAGAATAACCTTTGGGATCTTACTTTACTTTTTCTAAAACCAAGAATTAGTTCTGATTTGAGGCCAAAGTATTTGGAAGTATCTCCAAAGGAAAGCTCCAAGCTAACAGATGTTTTCTGTTAACAAACAGAAAACAAAACATATACAACACACTTGTCTAAGTTAACAATAAAATGTTAGAACTATTTCCAGAAACCAACACAGGAAAACAATTTTATTTATCACAAATATGTATTTGTGTATTTTTTAGCAGAGTCAAAGAAGCTAATCTAGTGGTGAAATAAAAATGTTTCATAAATTCTTCTAATCATAAACATACTCTCGGAACAAGGGTTAAAACAGAGACAAGAATATGATGAGGCATTCACTTAAATACTACAAAATGAATTTAGATTGACTAAGAAAGGCTAAGGGAGAGAGAACTTAGATATATACAATTTCACAATATTTTCTCCATCTAAAATTTTGTTAGGATACTACTTTTTTCTATCTTGTTGTATAATTTTGGATGGCAAAATGAGGCAAAATGTTAAAATATGCGAACTCATGATGCTATTCCCTTGGCAAAATAAATCATCTTCAAGAAAGAAGCAAACCAATGTACCTAACTAAACGTTCAAAGGTGGCACCAGGCAGCTCTGCAAGGTGGAACTGATACGGAAGAAGAGTTGAAGAAAGTCTCTTTAAGAAACAGGGGCTTCCCTGGTGGCGCAGTGGTTGAGAGTCTGCCTGCCAATGCAGGGGACACGGGTTCGAGCCCTGGTCTGGGAAGATCCCACATGCCGCAGAGCAGCTGGGCCCGTGAGCCACAGCTACTGAGCCTGAGCGTCTGGAGCCTGTGCTCCGCAACAAGAGAGGCCGCAATAGTGAGAGGCCCGCGCACCGCGATGAAGAGTGGCCCCCGCTTGCCGCAATTAGAGAAAGCCCTCGCACAGAAACGAAGACCCAACACAGCCAAAAATAAATAAATAAATAAATAAATAAATAAATAAATATTTAAAAAAATGCAAAAGAGTTCTTTACCATTTACTAAAAAAAAAAAAAAAAAAAAAAGAAACAGTTAGACATCCCCCCACACTCCCTAATCCTGTCCCCAGTGCAACCCCTTCCCCACTCTGGTGGAAGACTTGAGCTCTGTTCTCTGGATAGTAAATCAAGGAGATTTTGAACTGAGGAACGCCAGACAGAGTTGAAGGCAGAGATACCATCCTGAAAACTAAATGAAAGTTTTAAATCCTGAAGATTGAGACTTCATCTCTCTTCACCACCAGGTTAGAAGGCTTGTACCTTTCCTTATAAGAGTGGAAGACTCTTCTCTGGGAAATCCTATCAGCTCAACTGAAAAGACTTAAGAATAGAGACATCACCATATAATTGGGAGGCTTCTCTCAAGCTCCCAGAACTACCAGTCAACTTTTTAGTTTTTACTTGCCTCAAGAAATTTTCTAATTTCCCCTGTGATTTCTCCTTTGATCCATTGGTTATTTAAGAGTGTATTGTTTAATTTCTATATATCTGTGAAGTTTCCAGTTTTCCTACTGCTCTTGACTTCTAATTTTATTTCATTGTGATTGGTAAAGATATTTGATATGATTCAATTTTCTTAAATATGTTAAGACTTGTTTTGTGACCAACGTGTGATATGTGAATGCTCCCTGTGTGCTTGAGAAGAACGTGTATTCCGGGACTGTTGGGTGAGTGTTCTGTATATGTCTGTTAGGTCCAACTGATGTATAACGTTGTTCAAGCCCTTCTTTTTCTTATTGATCTGTCTAGTTCTATCCACTTAGTGCCAAATAAACTTAAATATGAGCAATCAGCTAAGGACCACCTGACATCTGAGGAAAATCTCTCTCATGAAGGACAAAGATAGATAAACAAACAGAATCAAAGCAAGCTGAAGGAAACAAACCATGCAAAGAGATGACAATATTTTTTTAAATCATCAATCTTCAAAGAAACAAAAATGGGATGTTTCCTATTTCTATTATTGAATAGGATTCAGCAAGAAACATTAGGATGCTATAAGAAAAGGAATAAATATAGAATACATAGAAAAATAAGTAAAAAAGGAAATATAACATAAATGAAAATTTTAAAGAAGAAATGAAAGATAAAGTTGGGAAAATATTTAAGAAGAGCAAAAAGACAAAAAGATGAAAAATAGAGAAAAAAAATAAGATAGAGAATCAATCCAGGAAGTCCAACATCTAGATAATAGTAGGTCTGGAAAGAGAAAAGAGAAAACAGAAGGGGAAGAAATCTAAAAGGTAATTCAAGAAAATTTATCACAATCGAAGACTATAAGATACAATAGACAAAAATAGGTCCACACCAAGAGGGTAAACATGAAAAGATGCTCGAAGAGTAGTCCAGTAAATACAAATTATATCTTTAGAATGATGAAATTTTACAAGTCTGACAATACCAAGAACTGGCAAGGATACAGAGCCACTAATATAACCAACACCAGGCATACTGTTTAACAAAATGGTTTTAAAATATCTAGTAAAGTTTAATCCATGCATACCTATGATGTAGCAATCCTATTCCTAGATAATATTCCAGACAATATGAGTGATTATGTGCACTAGGAGAGAAACACACACACACAAACACACACACACACACACACAGCAGGAACAGTGTTCAAAATGCCTAAACCTAGAAACCACACAAATTCCCAGTAAAACAAACAAACAAACAAAACTGTGGTACACATACTGTGACGGTTAATTTTCTATGTCAGCTGGAAGGGTGTTTTCAGATGAGATTAACATTTAAATCAGTGAACTCTGAGTAAAGCGGACTGCTCTCCATAATTTGGTGTCTCTTATTCAGTCAGCTGAAGACCTGAATAGAACAAAATGACTGGCCTTCCTGAGCAAGAGGGAATTCTCCAGCAGACTGCCTTTGGACTTCGCACCACTGGCTCTCCTGGGTCTCAGGCCTGCAAGCCCACACTGCAGATTTAGACTTGCCAGCCTTCACAATCACGTGAGCTGATTCCTTGTAATAAATCTCTTTCCGTATATATACACATCCTATTGGTTCTGTTTCTCTCGAGAACCCTGACTAATACAATAAAATACTAAACAGCAAGGAAAATGGATACATGCAACAACATGGATGAATTTTAAAAATATGTCAAGAAAAAAGAACAAGTCACAAGAGTACATACAGTGTGGTTCAAATATATAAAGTCCAAAGGCAGGCAAAATCCAACTGCATTATATCGGAATGTACATATGGATGGTAAGACTATAAATAAAAGCATGAAAAAGAAGAGAGTCCAGTGGTTAACTACAGTGAGGAAGGTAGAGATAATAAGAAAGGGAAACATGGGAACTTTCTGGACTACCATTAAAATATTATACCTTGATGTGGTAGGGATTATGTAAGTTCACTTATATTTAAATGCAATCTATTTTAATACTGTACATATAAGTTTTATATACTTTTCTGTATGTTTTATTTTATAATAAATTTGTTTAAAGAATAAAAGCAAAGAATATAGCATCCAAATGACAGTCAAAGACCTTACCCTGGAAGAAGAAGCAATCAGAAACAGATTCTTTATAAGTGCTTTACACGGAATCTAAGAATATAAATTTAATAAGAGAGTTCAATGTTGAGTTTTTAAAATAATGACATGAAAAGGGAGATTATAGAGCTAAGAGAAACAAATTGAGTATCAAAATAATGTTACTATAAATCTAATAAATAACTAGAAATGGTAGGGAATAGGATCAACAAGACTGAAAAACAAATTGGTGGCATGGAGGTAAGGCTTGAATAAACATACTGAATGCATAGGAAAAATAAAAGAGTAAATCAATTACAGGGTAGATAACAAACACAGAAGGCTAAGACAATAGAACATAAAAAAATGCCCCTGAGGTTCAGATGCCAACAAATGGAACAGAAAAATTACTCAGAAATATAAATTGGGAAATATTCCATGAAGAAAAGAAAGAACTAAATCTCAATAATGAAAGAGCACCCTGTTTGATAGATAAGTTTATTAAAGAACTAACAACATTAAAATGTATCCTAGTTTAAGTTACTAAATTTGAGGCATAAACAGAATTTTTCAGATAACCAGGCAAGAAACAGTTCATACTGGGGGACAAGCAAGACTGTTCTTAGATTTCTCTTTAGTAACTATAAATGTCAAAAACAGTGGTATGATAACCATACAGTGTTGAGGGTAAGAAAAAGTACAGTGAGGATAGTCTATCCAGACAAGCTGTTGTTTAAATTAAAGACAAAAGGAAAACATTCTTGATATAAAGTTATACCTTCTTTTCAAAAAGTCTTTAGAAGTCAATGAATGATAATGTTAACTTGGGGTATTTTTATTTTTGTTTTGCTTTGTTTTTACAAATACTGCATTAAGTAGTAGCAATTTAACATTTTAAAATATTGATAACTTTAAGAAATGTCTAGAATTTTACTTATGTTAATAAATGACCATCCCTCACAATATAACTATATGTATTAGAATTTCACTTCCATGAAATCCAGTGAACCTTTCTTAATTATGAACGGGTGGATGAGTTCCTTTATGTCTTTAGGATACCAGTTAACAGAACTGTTGTAATGAAGCCAAATCCAAGCAAAGACTTGATAAGTAGGGCCAGTCTTGATGACCTGTTCAAGAGGCCCCCAAAGTCCCTTAAATGCAGGGAGAAGCTTATTCCCTGGTAAAATCTCTTCTGTATACAATTATAGTGATAGTATCTTGCATCTTTAAATTTGTAAAATTTCTCTCCTACTCATCTCTTCTTCCTGTACCTGCTCATTCTTGACAACCCCCAACTCCCTCATTTCTATCGTAATCTCTTATTAACCAATGATCATTATACAGAATGTCAGGGGTAAGTCAATGGATGTCACAGTCAAAAACATGCACAAGTAAAAGCTTTCTGCTCTCCTCTGTAACACAGCCAATGATGCCATGTTTTATATTGACTAGTGATTGAGTAAGGTTGGGAAAGATAATTTATTTAAGCAAGTATGTCAATATCATTCCAGAAAAGAAGGTATGTACCATACAAATTTACACCATCACAGAAACACACCTCATATTTCAGTCAACTGTTCATCTTCATAGCCAATAAAAGTATAATGAAAGATTTTAAAAATGAGAACATGTTAAGATAATTTAATGCATATGACCCAGTCAAACATATACGGAAGAAGAACAGATGACTTAATTTTCTGGAACTATAATGCCTGGCAGAGCTATTAATTAATAATGTGTTTTGTTGAGCCTTATCTATAGCTACTGGTACACCCGCCAATCATGAAATAGAAATGTATGTTCAAAGAGTAAAGTATAATAGTTCCAGCTTCTCCTACTTTACAAAAATCTTAAGCCTGAAAGATAAGACTGTGGAATTAGAAGAAACCTTTGTGACTGTCTAATCCTTTGTTAATGTTTGCTGGAAGGCCCCCAGGTCCCATTCCAGACCTTCAGGTTCAGAATCTGCATTTTTAACAAGATCCTGAGGTGATTTTAGGTGCATTAAAGTTAGAGAAACACCAGTCTAATCCAACTCCCTCACATAATAGATGAAACAACTAAGAGATCTGAGCTCCTAAAACAGTACAATAGGCAGGCTAATAAAGACAAACCGAAAACCCCAAACAAAACAAAAATATTAAAAACCCAATCCATTGTTTAAAGTAAAATGGTTCTTTTTCTCCATCAGTAAGGACTGCTTTATAGTCTCCCTGGAAGGCCTCCTAGCCCAGCCTGATTTCATGTACACCATTCTCCCCAAGCATCTCTAAGCACGGCCAAATCAACAGGTCCCCTACCAAACTTATCAACTGTCTCATCTCTTCTCCCCCTTCAGAAAGCCATTCCTGCTCCAACATCGCTTAATAGAACCACCACCCACCCTGTCAACCAGCCAAAACTTCCATAATTATCTGAGATTCTTCGATCTCCCTCTATATTTAAAATTGATTGACCTTTTTGAATCTATGCAAACTGCACCCATTCTGCCTACAGCTACCAGAGTTTGTCCCAAGACAGATTTTCTATCTTGAAAATTGTTAATGCTTCATTACTGTTGAATAGAATTAGTAAAGGCTTCATTAATACTTTTCCCTAAGTTGGCCAGCTAAATGTAACAATAAATGTATTCTAAAAAATACTTGTGAGCAACACAGAATTGCCAAAATATAAGCAGATTACTACAGTTTTGTTGCGTGTAATTTTTAGAAAGTGGTAATTACCATGATATATTGTTTATCATTTGAAGAGCTGTAATGCTCTGGATAACATATTGACAACTGGAAGTAATAAATGAAAAATAACCTTTCTAATGTAGTGAACCAATTATAATAACTTCTGCTACCTTTGTTTTCATTTTACCATTAAATTAGAGAAATACTATTAAGTATTACGTCCAGCCAATAAGTAAATGTATATGTTTACTTACAGAAAAGTATTGTACACATATCATAATCAACGGACAAAGGATTAATCTCCAAAATACATAAACAGCTCATGCAGCTCAATATTAAAGAAACAAACAACCCAATCCAAAAATGGGCAGAAGACCTAAATAGACACTTCTCCAAAGAAGACATACAGATGGCCAAGAAGCACATGAAAAGCTGCTCAACATCACTAATTATTAGAGAAATGCAAATCAAAACTACAATGAGCTATCACCTCACACCAGTTTGAATGGGCATCATCAGAAAATGTACAAACAACAAATGCTGGAGAGGGTGTGGAGAAAAGGGAACCCTCTTGCACTGTTGGTGGGAATGTAAATTGATACAACCACTATGGAGAAGAGTATGGAGGTTCCTTAAAAAAATAAAAATAGAACTACCATACGACCCAGCAATCCCACTACTGGGCATATACCCAGAGAAAACCATAATTCAAAAAGAGTCATGCACCACAATGTTCATTGGAGCACTATTTACAATAGCCAGGTCATGGAAGAAACCTAAATGCCCATTGACAGACAAATGGATAAAGAAGTTGTGGTACATATATATGATGGAATACTACTCAGCCATAAGAAGGAACAAAATTGAGTCATTTGTTGAGACGTGGATGGATCTAGAGACTGTCATACAGAGTGAAGTAAGTCAGAAAGAGAAAAACAAATATCGTATATTAATGCATGTATGTGGAACCTAGAAAAATGGTACAGATGAACTGGTTTGCAGGGCAGAAGTTGAGACACAGATGTACAGAACAAACGTATGGACACCAAGGGGGGAAAACCATGGTCGGGTGGGGGTGGTGGTGTGCTGAAATGGGCGATTGGGATTGACATGTATACACTGATGTGTATAAAATTGATGACTAATAAGAACCTGCAGTATAAAAAACAAACAAACAAAAAACAACTAATACTAAACTTTCTTTGGGTTATTTGCATGGAAATATGTTAATATAAATGTTTCAGACATTACATGAAATTTCTAAAAATCTTACATGTTCTGCTATAATGTTATGTCATAATTCTAGTTATTACTTTAAAATGTATATCTCAGAAATAACTAAATTTCCTTGTCAATTGCATTATTATGAACTTCCATCAAATCTTTAACCATCGTCATTTTTAAGTCTTTTGTCATTTACAGACAGTTCTGGGTGTACTCTGATGCTTTCGCAAAAATGTTCCTATAAAAGGGTTTCATCTTCAAGGAATTCATGTAAAAGACTGACAAGTACAGGTTTCTGGTAACTGACTATACTGCTGAGCTGAATGAATAAGCATTTTCAGAACTCTAATGGAAAACTGATGAATTCATAAAAGTGCTAACAAAAGATCAAGATGAAAAAAAAATTAATTACATGGGACTGAGTGAACTGATGAGGATGATTATAATTTTTATGACTTTCTGTTTAATAATAATAAAAAAAAATCCCACAAAGACTCAGAGGCAAAAAATATACAAATCAATTTTCACTGCAAAGTAAAGGAGCTGTTACAGTGGAGGATTACTGGACTGAATGTCAATATTATGACATAGTTTGAGTGTGTTTCGTGTTTGGTAATTGCAATCATTGTTGCTTTTGTTGTGGTCATCCATTTACAATGCTTGGTGTCAGTTTATTTATCTCTTGTAAAAATAAAATACAGTGTGTGTGTGTGTGAAAGAAAAAAAAAAAGAAAAGTATTACAATCTTGTTAAAATCAGGGTAGGTCCAGAAAGAATCAATGTATTTGTATAATGAAAATAGACTTCACTTATTCAAGAGTTGGTGACCACTCCCACTAAAAGCTTATTAAAATTTTGTTTTCATGAGTCTATTACTTCAGTATAAAGTCACACTACTATAGAAGTTTACAAAAGCATGGAGTTACATATGTGTGCGAGTACTTACAGAGTTCTGTAAATGTGTATAAGTGTGTGTGGGGGGGTTACAAACACAAAACCCACATGATCATATACATTTTCCATATTCCTACTATTTAATTCCTTTAAACAAGAAAATGCTTTTATTTAATCATTTCTGTATAAACTACACAATTCTAAGTATCATATACAGACTATGATTTAATATTTTTCTTGAAGGCTCAGGTTCATTATCATGAATGTACTACTAAAATTTTAGTGTCTAAATACAGAAATATCCCATGGGCTATTGTAGTGTATTGAGTTGCCTTACCCAGATCTTCACTTCCCCTAATTATTGAGCTCATAGTTCTTAAATCTAGTTTTATATTTAAAAAATCTTCTTTGCAGGTTATCACCTGTGTTCCTCTTTTAATTCACTACTTTTAACCTGCAGTAAGTTTAGAAAAAAGACAAAAGGACTTATTAATAGTTTATATAAAGCTGTATTAAATAGACTGCAGTAGGGATTCCTGAGCATTCCTTTGCTATAAACATATGGACTCTGTGGCAGCTATTCAGCCACTCAAACGCATTTCCCAGCCTCTTGGCCATATTTTGGAGACCCGAGGTTGGCAACAGTCTGACCTCCAGGTAAGTAGGATGTTACTGTAGATGAGCTGAGGCAGGCCTAAACTGGGTTACAGCTTTAAGTTTATTACCTAGCGGTCATTAACAATCAGCAAGTTCCTACATTAAATGCATCGTAAAATGACTCACTTTAGAAATCAATGTATTAGTGTATAATTTACATACAATAAACTGTATCCATTTCAAGTGGACAACTCAAAGAGTTCTGACAGATGCTACTATCACAGTCAAGATTCAGAACATTTTCAACACCCCCTAAAGTATCTTCATGTACTTTTGCAGCCTATACCTCTACTCCCTTGTCCTATTCAACCCCTTATCTGCATTCTGTCACTATAAATTTCTATTTTATGTAAATGGAATCATACAGCATATATTCTTTTGTGTTTGGATGTCTCAGTTTCTAACATAAAGATTTACTTTAAACTGATGGATGTTATTCTCATCAGATTTTAAATACAACTAGACCAGGATTTCAGGCTACGAAAAAGCAATAACACAAATTTGTAATGGCTACTTTGTTTCTGAAGTAGTTTTTAAATACCCTCTTATCTCTAATGATGTTAGGTATCAGATATAATCAACCTGTTAGCTGGAAAAAAAGAATCATCAACATAGCCATGGTTGCCACTTGTTGACTTTTAATGGCTAATAAGTAAAAGCTTAAAAAGTAATACACAATGTATCGTGTGTGTTCATTTTAATAATACTATTTAATAATTTTGAGTGTTATGTGCTGTACACCAGGCATGTATTATCCCAAATAATCCTTCCAATACATATGAGGTATTACTATTACATTTCATTTTATAGATAAGGAAACTGAGATTTAGGGAGACAAGCGATTTGCCCAAAGTCATACAGAATATGCTGGAACCAGAATTTGAATCCAGGACTGTCTGACTGCAAAACCGTGTTCTGAACCACTGACCATATATACTGATTTAAAATCACAGGTTCGGGACTTCCCTAGTGGCGCAGTGGTTAAGAATCCACTTGCCAATGCAGGGGACACAGGTTCAAACCCTGGTCCAGGAAGATCCCACATGCTGCAGAGCAACTAAGCCCATGCGCCACACTACTGAAGCCTGCGCGCTCTAGGGCCTGCATGCTGCAACTACTGAGCCTGTGTGCTGCAACTACCAAAGCCTGCGCGCCTAGAGCCCACGCTCTACAACAAGAGAAGCCACCACAATGAGAAGCCTGTGCACCGCAACTAGAGAAAGCCCGCGTGCAGAAACGAAGACCCAATGCAGCCAAAAATAAATTAATTAAAGAGTAGGACACCTTGCTCCTGTAACACCAGAGAATCTGCAGTATCAAGACAGACACCAGACAACACAACAGATTACAATGTCCCGAAAAAGAAAATGACAAACCTCTTTAATTGGGAAGTCACACACACAAGCCCAGAGAAGTCACATCTCCCCTCAAAAGGTGTCAGAGGCCCCCACAACCTCTACCTGGGTTGACTGGTGAAGGGCTTCCTCTGCATGAAGCCAGTCTAAAGTCTGGGAGAAGTAGCTATTTTACAAATGCATAAAACTCAGAAAGAAAATCACAAATTACATGAAGAATCAGGGAAACATGGCCCAAGCAACAAAAATAAATCTCCAGAAACCAACCCCAAAGAAATACAGATCTATTAATTACCTGACAAAGAATTCAAAATACCTTTCAAAGAGGCTCAATGATCTAAGAGAACACAGAAAACTAAATGAAATGAGATCAGGAAATGATGCATGAACAAAATAAGAAGATCAAAAAAGAGACCAAAAAAAAAAAAAGACAAAGACTATTAAAAAGAACCAAACAAAAATTTTGGTACTAAAGAATATAATAATTAGAAAGGTTCAACATCAGACTTGATCAAGCAGAATAACGAATCAGAAAACCTCAAGACAAGTCATTTGAAATCTTTGAGACAGAGTACCAAAAAGAAAAAAAATTAAGAAAAGTGACATTCCTAAGGGACTTATGCTACATCATTAAGTGGTTCAGTATATGTATTATAAGAGTATCGGAAAGAGACGAGAGAGAAGAAAGCACAGAGAGCTTATTTGAAAAAAATGATGGCTGAAAACTTCCTAAATCACAGGAAGGAAATGGACATCCAGATTCAAGAATGTCAAAGAACTCCAACCAGGATTAAACTGAAAGAGGTCCATACATTATAATCAAATGTCAAAAGTCAAAGACAAAGATAGAAACTTGAAAGCAGCATGAGAAAAACGACTCATCATGTATTTACGAGGGAGCTCCAATGATATTATCAGTGCCTTTTACAGCAGGAACCTTACAAACCAGAAAGGAGTAGGACAATATATTCAAATTGCTAAAAGCAAAAAATACTACCAACCAAGAATATTACATCTGGCAAAAAAGTCCTTCAAAAATGAAGGAGAAATAAAGACTTTCCCAGATAAACAAAAGTTAAGAGAGTTCATCATCACTAGAACTGCTTTATAAGAAATGCTAAAAGAACACTGCAAGTCAAAACAAAAGGACACTATACAGCAACATGCAAACATATAAAAATATAAAGCTTGCTGGTAAATGTTAACTACATAGACAAATACAGAATACTGTAATACTGTGCAGTGGTGCATAAAGAACTTTTAATTCTGGTATATGTATATTATACATATGTATAATATAACATATAACATATAACAGTTATAATGTTATATGTTAATGAATACACAATTTATAAAGAGGTAATTTGTGAGATCAATAACATAAGTGGAGGTGCCAAGATATGTATTTTTGTATACAATTGAAGTTAGGTTTTATCAGCTTAAAATAGATTGTTATAAGATGTTTCACGAAAGCCTCACTGAAACCACAAAGAAAATATCAATAGAAGATACACAAAAGAAAATGAGAAAAGAATCAAAGCTTGTCAGTACAAAAAAAAAAAAAAGTCAACAAAACACAAGGGAAGGTAGGAGGAAAGAGGGACAAAAACAGATATAAGACAGACAGAAAACAATTAACAACATGGCAATAGTAAGTCCTTCCCTATCAGGAATTACTTAAAATATAAATGTGTTAAACCCCCCAATCAAAAGGCAATGAGTGACTAAATGCATAAAAAAAGATTTAACTATATGCTATCAACAAGAACTTACTTTAGATGTAAAGACCAACATAGGTTGAAAGTAAAAGGATGAAAAAAGACATTCTATGCAAATGGTAACCAAAAGAGAGCAGAGGTGGCTGTACTTATATCAGACAAAATAAACTTTAAGTCAAAAGCTGTCACAAGAGACAAAGAAAGACATTATATAATGATAAAGGGTCAATGATTCAAAGAAATGGAAACATAACCCATGCTCTTGGATTGGAACAATTAATATTGTTAAAATAGTCACACTACCCAAAGCAATCTACAGATTTAATGGGATCCCTAGCAAATTACCCATGACATTTTTCACAGAACTAGAATAAATAATCCTAAAATTTATATGGAACCATAAAAGACCCAGAATTACCAAAACAATCCTGAGGAAAAAGAACAAAGGTAGAGGCATAACCCTCCCAGACTTCAGATAATATTACAAAGTCAGAGTAATCAAAACAGCATGGTATTGGCACAAAAACAGACATATGGATCAATGGAACAGAATATAGAGCCCAGAAATAAACCCGCACACCTGTGGTCAATTAATCTTTGACAAAGGAGGCAAGAACAGACAATGGAGAAAAGACAGTCTCTTCAGCAAGTGATGGTGGGAAAGCTGGACAGCCACATGTAAATCAATGAAGTTAGAACACACCCTCACACCATATACAAAAATAAACTCAAGATGGCTTAAAGACTTAAATTTAAGACATGACACCATAGAACTCCTAGAAGAGAACATAGGCAAAACATTCTTGGACATAAATTGCACCAATGTTTTCTTAGGTTAGTCTCCTAAGGCAATAGAAATAAAAGCAAAAATAAACAAATGGGACCTAATCAAACTTATAAGCTTTGGCACAGCAAAAGAAACCATAAACAAAACAAAAAGACAACCTACAGAATGGGAGAAAATATTTGCAAACGATGCAACCAACAAGGGATTAATTTCCAAAATATACAAGTAGCTCATACAACTCAATAACAACAACAACCAAAAAAACACAGTCAAAACATGGGCAGAAGACCTAAATAGATATTTATCCAAAAAAGACATACAGTCAGCCAATAGGCACATGAAAAGATGCTCAACATTGCTAATTATTAGAGAAATGCAAATCAAAACTACAATGAGGTACCACCTCACACCAGTCAGAATGGCCATCATTAAAAAGTCTACAAACAATAAATCCTGGAGAGGGTGTAGAGAAAAGGGAACTCTCCTACACTGTTGGTGGGAATGTAAATTGGTGCAGTCACTATGGAGAACAGTTCCTTAAAAAACTAAAAATAGAGTTGTCATATGATCCAGCAATCCTACTCCTGGGCATATATCCAGAGAAAACTCTAATTCGAAAAGATACATGCACCTCAGGCTTCATAGCAGCACTGTTTACAATAGCCCAGACGTGGAAGCAACCTAAATGTCTATTGACAGAGGAATGGATAAAGAAAATGTGGTATATATACACACACTGGAATATTACTCAGCCATAAAAAAGGAAATAATGCCATCTGCAACAACATGGATGGACCAAGAGATTATCATACTAAGTGAAATAAGCCAGACAGAGAAAGAGAATTATCATATGATATCACTTATATGTGGAATCTAAAATATGACACAAATGAACATATTTATGAAACAGAAACATACACACAGACATAGAAAACAAACTTATGGTTACCAAAGGGGAAATGGGGTGGGGGAGGGATAAATTAGGAGTTTGCAATTAGCAGATACAAATTACTGCATATAAAATAGATAAATGACAAGGTTCTACTGTATAGCACAGGGAACTAGATTCAATATCCTCAATATCCTGATTCAGTTTTTTATATATATACACACACACACACATATACACACATATATATAACTTTTCTTTTTCAGGTTCTTTTCCCATATAGGTTATTACAAAATATTGAGTATGGTCAAATGATCTTTGACAAGGGTGCCAAGGCTACACAATGGGAAAAGGATAGTCTCTTCAACAAATGGTGCTGGGAAAACTGGGTATCCAAATAAAAGAGAATGAATATGAATGGACCTTTATTTTATACCATATACAAAAATTAACTCAAAATTGATTACAGACCTATACGTAAGACCTGAAACTATAATACTCCTAGAAGAAAACAGGGGAAAAGCTTCAGAAAAATGGAATGGGCAATGATTTCTTAGATATGACACCAAAAGCACAAGTAACAAAAACAAAAACAGACAAAAGGGACTACATCAAACTTAAAAACTTCTGTACAGCAAAGGAAGCAAACAACAGAGTGAAAAGGTAACCTATGGAATGGGAGAAAATATTTACAAACTAATATCAGATAAGGAGTTAATATCTAGAATATAAGAAGAACTCATAAAACTCAAAAAAAATTTTTTTAATGGGCAAAGGACTTGAATAAACAGTTCTCCAAAGAAGATACACAAGTGGCCAATAAGCATATGAAAAGATGATCAACATCACTAATCATCAGGGAGATACAAATCACAACCACAATGAGGTATGGCCTCATCCCCAACAGGATGGCCACTATCAAAAAGACAAAAATAACAAGGGTTGGAGAAGATGTGGAGAAACTGGAACATTTGTGCACTATTGGTGGGATTGTAAATGGTGTAGCCACTATGGTAAACAGTATGGCGGCTCCTCAAAATATTAAAAACAGAACTACCATGTGGTGCTGCAATCCCAACTTTAGGGTATTTATCAAAAAGAGCTGAAAACAGACCTCAAAGAGATATTTGCACATCCATGTACATTGCAGCATTATTCACAATAAGCAAGATGTGGAAGCAACCTAAACGTCCACTGTCTGATGAATGGATAAAGAAAATGTGAGCCAATTACAAAAAGCTAAATACCACATAATTCTACTTACACGAGGTATTAAAGTAATCAAACTCATAGAAACAGAAAGGAGAATGGTGGTTGCCAGGGACTGGGGGAAGGAGAAAAGGGAGAGTTGTTGTTTAATGGCTACAGAGTTTCAGCCATTTTTCAGCAAGATGAAAAAGTTCTAGAAATCTGCTGTACCAATACAACAATGTGAATAAAGTAAGCAATACTATAATCTACACTTAAAACTTATTAAGTGGGTATAAAGATATATATATTTATATGTATATATGTAGTTCAGAAAAATGAAGGTATAGATTAGGAATACCAAAGGGATACTCCATTGAGACAAATTAATAACTGCTCTTTCCCCAGCAAATCCAAATTCATGTCTTCATACAAGACAACAGAAGTTATTATCCTCAACCCGTACACTGTCCATGAGGCTATTTGAAAAGTTATCCCTATCTATGGCAGAGGAGGTTTCTGAAATCTGAAAGACTTTATTATATTTATTAATTATATATATGCAAAGGTTCCACTTTCCCCTCAGCTCAACTCACAGGAATTGTTCATTTTTAGTGACAGAGGAGAGCTGAAGGCTTATTAATATTTTCAGTCAGTAGAGGACAGACAAATGTGATTGAAATATAAACACTGAAACATTTCTGGTACAAGGAAAAAAATGAAAGCCTTCACCAATTAATTAAGGACAACACCTATACTGAACTCTAAAGCCACATTTATAAATACTTACATGACATTTATAAAGTCCTTGACTATTTTTGGCTTCAATCTTTTTTACTCATATAAGCTGGAAAATGATGTCACAAAGGCTAACTCTGAAATTTAAAAAAATCCACCTTTTTTAATAGGAGATCTATATATATTCATTCATTCATTCATTCATGTAGCCCCAACAGAGTATAAAGAGCCAGTTTATATTCCTGAGATAGAACTGGACGCTGCCACATAATTCATTAACTTCACTATGTATTGGGTATGACAAAGGTTAAGTTTGTAAGAGAAAACCACAAACTTCTTTACGTCTTCGTGATCTCTCCCCTCTTCCCAATCATAAGTACATACTTGATTTCCTTCCATTTTCAGGTGTCACCTACATGTCACCTCTTCCTAATCTTTGTTAGTTCTTTAAAAACTAAATACAATTAAGTCACAGTTTTCTAAAAAGTATGTGGTGACATTTGGCTGGGGCAGGGAGGGCAGTTTAATTAGGTAGGTGCATGAATATAATATGTATCTGTTTCCAACATCACTGTACTTAATTCTGCTTATCAATAAATCTTCAAAATTCATATTTGTTGCTCAAATGCCAGACTCAACTAGTTAAATCTTAATGTATATCGCCAATCATATATATAATATGCACCTATCATATACTGGTATAAATTATACTTTTATCTACACTATAAATGTCATATCAACATTCAAATCACATATATGCTTTAGTGAAATGCCTTATAAATATGAAAAAACAGGGAGGGAGGAGAGAAGCAAGGAAAGAGAAGAGTTGTTTTTTCCATTTTCTATTGATATATTCTGACAAATTCTAAAATTGGGATATTCTGAAATCTGTTTGTTCTGGCAAAACCTGACTAGAAAAAAGTTGGTTAATTATTTGGGACCTCATGCTTTTTATTCAAAATGGATGTTCCACTTTGTGAAATCCACTGAAATTTAGAGAATGGAAAGATGATTTTTCCCAAAACAAGCAAAATCTGAATCACTCTGTATACGTACTGCATTTCTATTATTTTGTACATTATAATCTGAGAGAAAATGCATTCATTCTTTTATATTTTGACAGGGCAGAAGTCTATCCTTGAGCAGCTGGCAGCATAAATGACAAAAGAGCGATATTTGCCTTAGGATCATGACAAAATTATCTTCAAAGAAATCTGTGTGTGTGTCTGTATGTGGGGGGGGCAGTGTGTGTTATGAGAGATATAAATACAGATATACATAAACGTATTTTTTCAAACATTTCTAAGATACATTAGTGCTATTGTCAGGATAATTTTTAAAAGTTAAAACACTCCAAAATTCAGCTGCACAGAATAAAAAGTATTCCTCCTCTTCCTAGTTTATAAGATCAATATGAAGTTTCATCAACCTATGATGTGATCAGTTGAGCTACATATTATGTATGCTATTTTGGAAACAAAGAAACACATAATGATTAAAAAAAACCCAAAAATAATTACAATGGAACTGGAAAGCTTGCTAAACAAGGTATCTCTGACAACCCTAGAAAGACTAGGCTCCTCTGAACTGATCACAGTCTGTTCTCTCCTGGGACTACCAACAAAAAGCGGTATGTGGGGAAAAAGGGAAAAAAAGGAAAGAACAACCAGCTTTTAGCATTTCCCAAAATGAATGACCTGCCTCTAAATAAGACAAAGTCTGAAAGAAACCTGTCATTTACTTTTGCATCAGAGACTGTTGATAGTCTCCCAATATCCATTCCCCTCTTCTTCCTCCACAAAAAAAAAACCACCCTGATTTTCTGGTGTGAATATGGCTCCCAAACTGAAGACTAAGTTTCTCAGCTTACCATGCCTTGCTGTTAGGAGTAGCCTATGAAAACTAAGTGAAAGTGATAGGGGTCGTCACCCCTCCTGTCTCTTCTTAGCTGGAATGTGGACATAGTCTGGCACTCCAGCAGTCACCTGAGATAAACTCAGAAGTCACACACAGGAAAACAACAAGATGGGACCAGTCTGGATCTACCATCTTGTGGAGGGCCACACTGGCCTTGAAATACCTCCAGATTTTTCGAATGTGGGAGAAAATTAAAAATCTATTTTGTGTTAGGAACTGACACTTACTCAGTTACTTTTAGTCAAACCTAATCCCAATTCTTATTCCTTACCACAAAAGATAGTCCACTTTTGTTTCTGTTACTTGGGAATTTTCCTTTATGAGGTCATGTCCTTCTGACTGAGTATAATATAAAAAAAATTTTTTAAGTAATACTATGAACAACTTTCTGCCACCAGTTGCCACCAGCTACCCTAAGAATTCTATGACAGTAACAAAACAAGAGAGCTAAAAAATGTACAAACAGAAAGGCTCTAATTTATTTTCCATTACCTAGATATTACCACCCCAAAAGATGCTTTTGTTTGTCTGTTATAATGGTATAGTGAAAATCAACAGTAGAATTTAAGTTTGATGGTGACTGGACTTGCTTGGAAAATTCCCAGAAAAATCCAGAGTTTTAAACTCCTTAGTCTGCCAGTGGGACAGGCTCCGTTGCCTCCAAGGCTCCCACACTACGTTGCCACTTTCCTCATTTCCTTTTAAATGTGCATTTAAGCCAGTAGAATCTTTTTTAATAAAACAAGAATAAAAAATAGCAGCAAAAGTTTTGGAAACTGAAAAGGTAAGGGCGCTCAGGAGAGGACAGACATGGCAAATACAAATTAGAAAGAGCCATCATGGTATAGATAAGTTTAAAAATCACTGATAAAAATAATAGGAATTATATTTGGACAACAAAAGCAAAATGAAGTTGTAAAAACGTCCTGTAAATATCTTCTTTTCCCTGTGGCTATGACCCAGTATGTACATCAACTCTAGAATTCATAAGGTCAAAGATTTGCCAAATGTAGCAGCAGGAACACAGACAGTGCCCTACATCAGGGGTTGGCAAACCATAGCTCACCGGCCAAATCCAGGCCACTGTTTTTGTAAGGCCAATAAGCTAAAAATGGATTTTATATTTTTCAATGGTTACATTTAAAATAGCTGTATAAGTACCTATATAACATAATATGCCCAATTGGCCTGCAAAGCCTTTAATATTTACTACTGGATCTTTCACAGAAAAGTTTTCCAACACCTGATCTACATGACTAACCATGTCTTTTTAACTAAGGTTTAAAGAAGGGAAAAATAAATATAACTTCAATTTTGAGAAGCTTGGCAAAGTTCACAGGATAGCTAATAGCAGTGTGATGTTAAGAATAATCCCTAACAATTGGGAAAGAAAGGACTACTTAGAATTTGAACCACTGGTTAGCAATTAGCAGATAAATCTACTTGGAATTATCTCTTATGGTATGAGAGGTATTAGTAAGTACTATTTATTGCCAGAAACTTAGGGAAATACTTATAGAAAGTGGAACAAATTATTATTTTTTATGTGTGTATGTGTGTTTGTCTTGTTTTACTGTAAGACTCTCAGAGTCTTTTAACAAGTCTCCAGAACAGGATATAGTATGTACCAATTCCAAAATTCATTTTACCTTACTTCTGTGAAACCAATCAATATCTGAAAGAAAGTATCCCAGATAATACAGTTGGGGAAATATTTACCTCATTTGACATCACAATAAATTAGTGGGGGGATTAAAAAGTTAAATGTATAAAATACATCATAAAATCTAAAAGAGAACCAATTTAACTATCAAATCTCTTGTGGAGGTGGTGTTTTCCAGGCTAAAGAAGAATGGAATAAATCATTAGAAAAAGATTCACTGAAAATGTAACCAAATAAAATTAAAATATTTTTATGTTAAAACCAACAAAAAAGAGAAGCCATGCACAGTAAATATGATAAATGGTTGCATACATAATATGTAAGGAATTTATAGGGCAATGGACCTAACAGGTCACTAAGAGAAAATCTAACAAGTAACTTCCTTGTGTGTTCACTATTGCTCTCCTTCTGCTGTTTTTCCTACTAAAACCAAAAAGAAATTCAAACTTGGGTTAAATCACAACCCAGCTTAAAACTTGGCCATGGTTCCCTCAAGAGCAAAATCCTTAACATGGCCCACAGGAGGCAGACGGTATAGCCTCATCCCTTCATTCTCCAGCTCACTCTGCCCCCCAGCTACATTCTTCTTTCAGCTTCTTTCAGTTTTGCACGAGGCTGCTTCAGCATTAGAGCCCTTGCACATGCTGGTCCTTCTGCCTGGGTTGCTCTCTCCCTCACTCTCCCTCACTCTCCCTCTCTTCCCTCAGTTTCTTTTTTCTTCTTATTATTAATTTTTATTGGCATATAGTTGCTTTACAGTGTTGTGTTAGTTTCTGCTGTACAGCAAAGTGAATCAGTTATATGTATACATACATCCACTCTTTTTTTAGATTTCCTTCCCATTTAGGTCCCCACAGATCACTGAGTAGAGTTCCATGTGCTATACAGTAGGTTCTCATTAGTTATCTATTTTATACATAGTAGTGTATATATGTCAATCCTAATCTTCCAATTCGTCCCACTACCCCTCTTCCCCCTTTGGTAACCTTAAGTTTGTTCTCTACATCTGTGACTCTATTTATGCTTTGCAAATAAGTTCATCTGTACTATTTTTCTAGATTCCACATAAAAGTGATATTATATGACATTTGTTTTTCTCTTTATGACTTACTTCACTCTGTATGACAATCTCTAGGTCCATCCACATCGCTGCAAATGGCACTATTTCATTCCTTTTTATGGCTGAGTAATATTCCATTGTATACATGTACCACATCTTCTTATCCATTCCTCTGTCGATGGACATTTAGGTTGCTTCCATGTCCTGACTATCATAAATAGTGCTGCAATGAAGATGGGGGTGCATGCATCCTTTCAAATTTCGGTTTTCTCCAGATATACATATGCCTAGGAGTGGGACTACTGGGTCATATGGTAGCTCTATTTTTAGGAAATCAACAGTAACACAATAATAGTGGGGGACTTTAACACCCCACTTACACCAATGGATTTTCCAGATAGAAAATTAATAAGGGAACACAAGCCTCAAATGACATATTAGGCCAGATGGACTTAATTGATATTTACAGGACATTCCACCTGAAAACAGCAGAATACACTTTCTTCTCAAGTGCACACTGAACATTCTCCAGGATAGATCACATCTTGGGTCACAAATCAAGCCTTGGTAAATTTAAGAAAACTGAAATCATATCAAGCACCTTTTCGGACCACAACGCTATGAAATTAGAGATCAATTACAGGAAAAAAACTGTAAAAAACACAAACACATGGAGGCTAAACAATATGTTACTAAACAATCAATGGATCACTGAAGAAATCAAAAAATATCTAAAGATAAATGACAATGAAAACGCGACAATCCAAAACCTACGGGATGCAGCAAAAGCAGTTCTAAGAGGGAAGTTTATAGCAATACAATCTTACCTCAAGAAACAAGAAAAAACCTCAACCAACCAACCTATCCTTACACCTAAAGCAACTAGAGAAAAAAGGACAAACAAAACCCTCAGTTTCACTCTCAGACATCCTTCAGTTTCCAAATCAGACTCTATTTTTTCAGAATAACCTTCCTTGACTGTGATTCCTTGTATTTAGATCAGATTCTCCTTTACACAGTGACAGCACCTGTGCTTTCCCTCCACAGTGCTCACCTCAATTTTAATTCTATATTTGTGGGACAATTTCGTTAAAGTCTAACCCTCTCACCATCTGACAGACAGACTCCTTAAGGCCAGGGATCTTGACTGTCCTGTTCATCCTTGCATCTTCAGTACCCAGAAGAGTATCATTACAATTTTTTTAGAAACAAAACAATAACAAAATACTTTTTTTAAAATGCCAAAAATGTTATTTATTTTGGGGGCAGTGAGACTATAGGTAATATTTTTCTTTTCCTACTTTTCTGCATTTTACATATTTTCTGTAGCACACATGTTAATAAAAAACAAAAGTTTATGATGGACCTAAATTTAAATAAACAAATATAACTAGTGAAAACCAGAGTTTTAAAAAATCAGGAGGTGAAACCAGACCTTATGAAGAATTAATTCAAATAACAAACTTCTGACATATTTATTGACATGGAAAATGTTCATGATATACAGCTAATAGAAAACATATGCCATAAAGTAGTGTACCTGGTATGAAACCATTTCTATTCAACCCAGGAAAGTACTAGAATTTCATACACTTCAATTTTAACAGTGATTATCTCTGACTAGTGGGATTAGAGGTGATTTTTTGCTTTTCTTTCTGCTTTTCTACTGTTTTTTCCCAAATATTGTTTTCCGTATTATATATATATGTTAGGAAAAACTAATCTCTTTAAACAGCTATGTACTCTTGTGGATTTACAATACGGTTCAATTTGCAACCCATTTTTAGGAATACATCTATTTTTTTCAAGTAAGGGATGCTTTACATTAAACTACCCGTTCCCTACTGTGCCATATCAATTACTTTCTAGAATTTGTTTGATTAAAGCATACTTGACCAGAGGGTCCTTGATAAGAATTATTACACCAATATTTTTTTAAAGCTTATGGCACTGACAACATGGTATTGCAGTTTAAAGTAAATCATGCTATTGTTTTTATCAATTTTAATTTTCTGACATTGCAGGACTACTAAATTCTATGGTTGTTATGTGTTTTATCACCTACTCTTATATTCAGAAAATTTCCCCAAAAGTGATTCATAAGCTTAACTAAGAGAAGCAGAAAAGCATTTTTGAAAAATTATTCTGCGGAACACTATTTTCCACTTATTCCAAATAGCACAACAAAGAGGCTTGCAGGAAATGAAATGAAACCATGGTAACCAACTAAACCTATCATGAGCTACCAGATCAAGAGAACACATAGTACATTACACGTCAACGCCTACCAGCAGCATAATCCTTCCCCAGTTCCTTTTGATCCTTCTTCCTAAACATGAAAAAAGCTTTCAACTAACGTACATATTTTAAAAATGTGAAAGCCCCTGTACCAATGACTTTACCCAGGAATTCTTTGGCTGGGTTCACTTTAAAAGTCAACCTAATGATCTGAGATTCAATTAGAAATTTTTTTTTCAATCATTAGCAAATTACATTTCCTACTTCATGGCATTTTATCATTTTCTAATACAGTAGCAATAGTTTCTTCATACTAAATCTCAGAGTTGTAAAGATTAAGTAACATTCTCTCAGGAATTCCTTCCTTAATAGAATCTTACCAGCATTCTAAACTCAAAGCCACAATAAATTTAATCACAAATGCATTTACATAATAGAAAGGAGCCCATTTTATCATCTTGTTGCCCATTCTACTACCAATCATCAACCCCTATCATAGAAACTGAAGCTAAACTCACAGAATATAGCTCAACATGTTCTTAAACTACCAACCATCAGCTAAGACTAAATAAACAAGGTATTGATGGCTTTTATTACATAACTATACAGCCAGGCAGACAACAGGGCAAAACTTCTGGAAAGACTAGAGATGATCTTTGCTGCTATGGTTAGCCACTACCAAATAACTGTCACATATAATAAAATACAATGTACATACATGCCATAAAAATATATGTATATTTTATGCACGACCAATTTCTGGAAGGATAGACAAATAATTGTGAATGACCTTACCTCTATGGAGTGGAACTAGAAGTATGTGGAGGGAAAGTAATGTAATTTATCATTATATACAATTCTCTTATTTGAAAAAAATATTTTTTTACAACAGCCATGTTTTGTTTTCATAGTCATAATAGAGATGTGATAAATGACATGGATGCAAGTATACTATTATTTTTACAGATAATTATTGCTGTTTTTCTCTGAAAAGTTGTCCAAACTCACTACAAAATTATTTTTATAAGCACATATGATCACCAAATGATTTTATAATGTAATTTTAGCTTAAATAATTAAACTTTACATATACTTAATTTGGCTTTTCTCTTTTGGGGGGGAGAGGGGTGGAAAGTTAACCCTTGAGAATTAGCTGGAGTAAATCTCATCCTTAAAGGCTTTAAACAAAGGTTTATCTGCTTTATAAAAATGGTACTGTACTGATAACTTAAAAATCTTTATTGAAAACTCATTGACTTAAAAGCTAAGGGTTTGGGCTTCCCTGGTGGTGCAGTTGTTGAGAATCTGCCTGCCAATGCAGGGGACACGGGTTCGAGCCCTGGTCTGGGAAGATCCCACATGCCGCGGAGCAACAAGGCCCGTGAGCCACAACTACTGAGCCAGCGCGTCTGGAGCTGGTGCTCCGCAACAAGAGAGGCCGCAATAGTGAGAGGCCCGTGCACCATGATGAAGAGTGGCCCCCGCTTGCCACAACTGGAGAAAGCCCTCACACAGAAACGAAGACCCAACACAGCCATAAATAAATAAATAAATAAAATTTAAAAAAAAAAAAAAAAAAAAGAAAAGAGGAGGAACTCGAATAACCTATATTAAAAAAAAAAAAACAGCTAAGGGTTTACTCTTGTGCCACACCCCTTTTCAACTTACATAGTGCTACATGTTTTATTATTATTTTGGATGTTGTTTTTAACAGGTTATATTTTCTGTTTCTTAGCTTTTTGTTCTTGAGCAAGTTAAGCCTCAGTTTTCTTGTAAAACGCAGAAAATACAGTATCTACTCCATGGGCTTATTTTGTAGATAAAACTGAGTTTTCCAACCTGTTTGTCAGGAACAGAGGTTAGAGGCTACACGATATCAAATCTGTCAGCCCTTTCAGAGGCCGGGACGGTCTGATGCAGCTCAAGTCCTGGCGCTGGCCACATTTGGCCACAGTCAGCCCCCTGCATTTACTCTCAGTGTGCCACGTAAAAGCATAATTTTCAACGGGTGCCACAACATGAAAAAGCATTAGAAAATACTGAAAGATAATTCACATAAGGTATTTATCACAGTGCATGACACAGTAAATATTCAGAAAACATTAACTATTATCATATGTATAAAACCAGTAGGCCCATTAATAAAATACGTGGGTACGCAACTCGTTCATAGGAAAGGAGGCACATTATCAACACATTCTGGAGCTGTCTCTGGTTACCAAGAAACAGACCTTACATTAAAAGAACCTGGTATGTCTCCTACTGCACCTTAAAGTAGATATACAAGTCAGATTCCAGTTTCTCTTTCAGAGTAGACAGCCAGAGAGTTGGAATTTTATCTCCTATATCAAAGTTCCTGTTGATTAGCCAGAAAATATACTTGAAACTCAATTCCACCCTAAAAGAACTGCTCGGTGGAATCTGCCTTATGCTGTGCCTTAAAAATGCAAAACCCAAAAATATCTTGAAATCCGCTTTTTTGATTTCTCTACCTTCTGCTTTAAACCCATTGCTATAGATGCATACTTTTTGAGAGGGAACTGAAGTTTGAAAAGAAAGAACATCAGTTAATAAAAACCATGCTGTGCATAAAATCTGAAAAATGAAGTACCATTCGAGAGTAAAGTGCAAATCAAAACCACAATGAGATACCACTTCACATCCACTAGGATGTCACATCCACTGTTTAAATCAAAGACATGATAACAGGTATTGGCAAGGAATGGAGAAGTTAGAACCCTCACACATTGCTGGTGGGATTATAAAATGGTAAAACCACTTTGGAAAAAAATTTGGCAGTTCCTCAAAATGTTAAACACAGAGTTACAATATGATCCAGCAATTTCACTCCTAGGTATATACCCACGAGAAATAAAAACATATGTACACACAAAGCCTTGTACACAGCATTATTCATAGTAGCATTATTCATAATAGCCAAAAAGTGGAAACAACTCAAACGTCCATCAACTGATGAATGGATAAGCAAAATATGATATATATCCAAATACTGGAACAGTATTCAAATATTATTTATTAAAAAAAGAAATAAAGTAGTGATATGTGCAACAACATGGATGAACCTTGGAAATATGCTAAGGGAAAGAAGCCACTCACAAAAGAACACATATTATACACAATTCCACTTTTATGAAACATCCAGGATGTATAAATCTACAGAGATAAAAAAGTAGGTTAATGGTTACCTGAGGCTGGGAGGGTTGGGAGAAATGGGAAATGACTGTAAATGGGTATGGAGTTTCTTTTTAGGGTGATTAAATGTTCTAAAATTGACTATGTCGCATAACTTTGTGAATGCACTAAAAACCACTGATTTGCACACTTTAAATGGGTGAATTGGTATGTTATTTATAATTAAAAGAAGGGAAAAGTTTAAAAAAAAAGACTAAGATACAGCACATGCAAAAGCCAAGCTTGGGAATAAAGTTAGAAAAAAAGAAAAAGGCTGCATTTTTGTTAATACATAGAAATAGTGCTTGGTTGCCATAAGTACATGTTTCAGAACACTCTTAGGATAGGAGGTAAACCTTTTTTGGTACAGGGGAAAAAATCAGAAAACAGGAAGAAAAAGAACTGGTGAGATAACTAGGTCTTAAAATTTTTTTCCTCTATCAATTGAACACTTTAACAAGAAGTCTTTTAGGTTCATTTATCAAAAAGGGGTCTGAAAAAAAAAGAAAAAAAATGGGGAGGGTGTCTATCTGACTTACCAAACAGAAGAAACCTGGTAAATTTTTATCCTTCTTTTCTCCCCTTTACTCCCAACATTTAATTCTAATTTATTAACTGAAAGTGAGAAATAACTCAAAGGCTCTTAAGAGTCAGCCTATACCTTTTAAGTTTTTTCTCCCTGTAGATGAACCACATCACAAGCCATTAATCAGAAAGTTACATTCTATGAGGCCACCATCACCGATACCAAAACCAGGCAAGGATACCACAAAGAGAGAAAATTACAGGTCAACATCACTGATGACTACAGATGTAAAAATCCTCAACAAAATACTAGCAAACCAACTTCAACAGTACATTAAAAGGATCATACATCATGATCAAGTGAGATTTATCCCAGGGATGCAAAGATTCTTCAATATCCACAAATCAATCAATGTGATACACCACATTAACAAATTGAAGAATAAAAACCATATGCTCATCTCAAAAGATTAGAAAAAGCTTTTGATAAAATTCAACATCCATTTATGATTAAAAAAAAACAAAACTCTTCAGAAAGTGGGCACACAGGAAACATACCTCAACATAATAAAGGCCATATATGACAAACCCACAGCTAACATCATAGTCAATGGTGAAAAGCTGAAAGCATTTCCTCTAAGATCAGGAACAAGATAAGGAGGCCCACTCTGGTCATTTATATTCAACATAGTTTTGGAAGTCCTAGCCACAGTAATCAGAGAGGAAAAAGATATAAAAGGAATCCAAATTGGAAAAGAAGAAGTAAAAACTGTCACTGTTCACAGATGACATGATGCTATACACAGAAAATCCTGAAGATGCTACCAGAAAACTACTAGAGCTCATCAATGAATTCAGTAAAGTTGCTGGACACAAAATTAATATACAGAAATCCTGTATCTATACACTAATGACAAAATATAAGGAAGAGAAATTAAGGAAACAATCCCATTTACCACTGTATCAAAAAGAATAAAATACCTAGGAATAAACCTAGCTAAGGAAGCAAAAGACCTGTACTCTGAAAACTGTAAGATACAATGAAAGAAATTAAAAATGACACAAACAGATGGAAAGGTATACCATGTTCTTGGATTAGAAGAATCAGCATTGTTAAAATGACCATACTACCCAAGGCAATCTACAGATTAAATACAATCCCTATCAAACTACCAATGGCATTTTTCACAGAACTAGAACAAAAAATTTTTAAATTTGTACAGAAACACAAAAGACCCCATATAGCCAAAGCAATCTTGAGAAAGAAGAATGGAGCTGTAGGAATCACGTTCCCTGACTTCAGACTATACTACAAAGCTACAGTAATTGAAACAGTATGGTACTGGCACAAAAACAGACATATAGATAATAGAACAGGATAGATTTGAAGTAAGTCAGACAGAGAAAGACTAATATGATATCACTTACATGTGGAATCTAAAAAAATGATACAAATGAAATTATTTACAAAACAAAAATAGACTCACAGACATAGAAACAAACTTATGGTCACCAAAGGGGATAGTGGGGGCTGTGGGGGGAGACAAATTAGGAGTTTGGGAGTAACATATACGCACTACTATATATAAAGCAGATAAACAAGGATCTACTGTATTGCACAGGGAACTATATTCAATATCATGTAATAATTTATAATGGAAAAGAATCTGAAAAAGAATATATATATATGTATATATATAACACTGACTCACTTTGCTGTCCACCTGAAACTAACACAACACTGTAAATTAACTATACTTCAATTTTTAAAATAGTTTAAAAGGACCCTCAAAAAAAAAAAAAGAAAAGAAAGTTACTTGGTGAACATGGAGTCCAGAGCAAGAGGAACTGAGTGAATTGAATTTTTAATAGACTATTTCTCAAAGAGTGTTTCACAGAGAGATTCCACAAAAAGAGGGTCTCATAATCAAATGAGTTTGGGAAATGCAGCATAGTTCTATTAAAAATGCTCACAGGCTCTGAGAAATACTGCATCAAAGAAACCCAACTGATTATGGTTAGTGGCAGGGAGACTCACACAGTTCCTTTATGAGCATCTCTATACTAGAGATAGCACTGCCAATGTTGGTCAAGACTCCCCTCTCCCACAGACCCTGGACTCTAGAACACACCTCTGTGACTTCCCTTTCTATTGCCCCCAAGGCTGTCCCTCTCCTTCTGATAAATGATTTAAATAAGGTGACGCATTTCACTTGGAGTCATATCTTCAAAGATTTAGGAGGTACTGTCTTTCACTTTGACCCAAGGTTGCAGCTAGTGTCTTCAATTTTTCCCAAAATGAAAATAACCCTATTGATTTTTTTTGTCTGACTGTAAAAATGATACACATGGCATTGTGAAAAAAAAAATTAAGGCAACTCAGAAAGGTACAGAGAAGTAAAAATCACCTTTAAGTTCAAACTCAGAGACAACATTATGAACACTGGCAATTATTCTTTTAGACAGCTGTCTACTTACATATATACCCTATACATACACAGACACACACAAACACACACACATATATTAAATAGTATGATACTCTACATACTGTCCTGTATAGTGAATTTTATTTTGTAGATTAACATAGGGTATACTTCAGAACTTATCAAATAAGAAATATTGTTTAAAGAAAATATATGTCCAAACATCACGCTTTCTCAGTTTTTTAATTCTCATTTGTTTTCCAGTACCTAAAATTTTTCAAAATAATTCTTATCCTTATGGTCAGCATAAAATCAACAGGAAGTGCCAAGCACTGTGGGTATGAAACATTCTCTGGAATATTTCCAAAATCTGTTCTGGAATATCTAGACACAGGACTTGGAGATTATCAAGACTCTTACACGTGTGTCATCTTGCTCTTCTCCAAGTTTAGAGAAGCTAAAATGAGTCAGACTCAACAGAAATGTCCCTAGAGTTGCCAAATTTGGAGTTAGCATTTCTCCTCAAAGGGAACCCTTTAAAATCTGTAAGGTATCTAGAATCTCTTTTAAAGATCACTTTTCCATTGCCCAAGGAAAACTACTTACTAAATTAATTATCAAATAATTCTGGTAAAACTTAATTCCCATCACCCTATCCACTTATTTATTCTTATTGCTCCCACAATGATCTTTTAAAATTACAAATGTTCAACCATTACTCTCTTCTATTGAAAGTCTTCAGTGACTCCCATTTCCTACAGATAAAGTTCAAATTCTTAAGCATGAAATACCAGCCTTTCCTGGCATACTTACTGCTAAAACTTCCTGCACCCCCGAGTCCTAGCAGCCTGCCATACACCAGATGTTCCATGCTGTTCTATATATTCCTTCCTTGGCTTTTTCTTCTTGCCAAAATGCTCGTTTTTTTATAATCACATCCTATCCTTCTACCTGGCAAACCTATATTCTACCTTTAAGAGGCAGCTTAAATATCTTCCTTTTTGACCCATTGGATAATATCTGGCAGAATTCAAAAGCTCAATAAAAGCTCCTAAATCATATGTAATATTATTTCTTATTGATGTTTGCAATCTGTATGGTTTCTCTTTTATAACAGGCTCTCTTTTATTTGATTTTGTTATGGTTTCTACCATGTGAAGAAAATTCCTATTTTCACAGTTACAAAGTAAATATTTTGGGATGATGTGCTGTTGTTTTTGATGATGCAGTTACCTGTGCTATACTCTGTAACTGGTATCCATTTTCCCTCCTCACTCCAACCTTCTTCCTTCTTTTAAAACAGGAAAAGAAAACCAGATTTGTATCTGATAAGAACCAGATTCTTATCAGGTACAGTGGTGGCAATGAGAAAACAGATACAAATATTTAAAAGGTCATTTCACATGATCACTTACACTAGCTCTCCACTAGTCTTTTCACCTTCTTATTTCACTATTTCCAAGAATTCATGGGGTGCTTACGTAATTCTAACAGTTACTTATAGTGAACAACTGTTTTGATAGGTTATAGTTCAAGAATATATAGGAAAAGATGGAGAAAATGCAGGAAACCATTTCATCAGAGGATTAGAATCTTAAAAAAAAAAAAAAAGTAAATGGAAATTTTGGAACTAAATAACACAGTATACGAAATTAGGAACTCAATGAATGGATTTACAGCTGATCAAAAAGAGCAGAATAAAGGACTGGTGGACTGGAAGACAGGTCAATAGAAAATGTCCAAATTGAAGTTCAGAGACATGAAAGTCAGGAAGTGAGAAGCTCAGAGGAAAAACAATTTGGAAAAGTCAGGAAATAATTTATGATGAATAAACCTACAGTTATAGTATCATGATATTTAATAATTTTATATTTCTTATAACTATTCTTTTGTATACATTTGACATTTAATAAAAAGGATAATACAAAACATGCACAGTCTTATCTTTTTCACTTGTCACTCCATATGTACAACACTGAACAATTTTTCCTTCTAGTGAGAAAAATTATAGAACAACATAAAAATTTTTTTTAAAAGAATTAGTTCTAAAACTATGAAAATCATACAAAGAAAAATGTTTTCTACAAAACTTCTTAAATTATTTTAGGTTACTTGCAGCTAATACATGCCATGATACCTCATTAAACTATAACTAATACAAATGTTGTCAAAATCAACATACAGAAAATCCCGAAGTCATAGGAAACACTTCATGCTTCATGAGGTATAATCCAGCGCCTGCGAGAGCATCTTATCTTCAACTGCACACTCCAACTATGTGGATGTCTGTCTAGTGTTTCATTGTATAAAAGACTTTGAGCGACAATCATTTTTTCTGAACCAAGGGGCCCACATGGGCAAGGCAGAAAAGCAGGACAAGCCTGGCCAGAAATTCAGGCTGAGATGGTGTGTAAGAGAAGATGATGGTGAAGAAGAAAGTGAGATGTCAACTACAGACGAGCTTCCATGCCATGCAATGAAAATCTCCTTGCTGACTGCAAAAAACTGATACTGTGACAACACACATACAGTACATCCTTGCCGAACTGATACCTCACATTATACACAAAGATCATCAGTAAAGGTTAGGCTCCCCCAGGTATGGGGGAGATGCCAGTGACACAGGGAGGTGTGGCCTTTGAAACCTTGTGTCCTACTCAACATTACGACTTTGCTGATCACTGCATCAGATTTTAAGATTGATCACTCATGATACCATGGAAGATACGTTAGAGGGGATAAGGCTAGATACAGGTAAATTCCTCATGAAACTAATCCAGGAGGTGGCTTGATTGAAAAGAAGGGGAAATTTTGAAAATTACTTAAGAAATAAAAGATTGTTGGGCTTGGCTGTGTGAGATGAGCAAGAAGAAAAAGTTCTTTTAACCATTAGATAATATAGGTACAGTACCTTGGGCTTTCCAGAGTCTATGAAAAGGTATAAAATATGAACAAAAAGGTGTGGCTCCAAAACATAAAAGGAAATCTAAAGTTAATTTCAAAAGCAATTTATATTTTAAAAAATGAAGTTAACAGCAAAATATATATATTTGATATGGGATATAGTGTTTGATATGGTGTAAGATGGAGGCCTCTAAATGAATAAGGCCAGGCCTACAAACATCTTAAAACAGAACTAAGAGAAAAGAAAAATGATTTCTTGCTTTCGGTCTTGTGAACTGGCTAAATAACAGTGTCACCAGCTATTAAAGGGATACAGGTGTTACAGCATATTTGGGAGGAAAACTGATGAGTTCAGTTTCGGACATATTGTGAGGTTGAGGAGACTATGAACAACTTGAAATCAAGGACTTATTCCTAATTTTAGGGCCTTTGTTTAACACAGTAAACGCATAATAAACACTGATGGCTGTAAATTCAAACTGCCTCCCTACCTCAGTGGATCATGCATTCTGTTAAAAAACAGACTGATGTTAACTGGGAGAATCATTAGTTGAAATGGGGAATATCAGATAAGATTAATAGATATATCAATACAACTTCTATTTCACATTCTGTTTAACACTTCCCTGCCATTCATCTAGTTCAAAACAAAGAAAATCATATTTCAGCATGTAAATTACTCACGATGCATACTCACAAATTCCCTACCTCCACTACAAGCCCTTTTACTCACTATTTCTTTTCCATGTAAAAACTTTATGATGATTTTCAAAAACAAAAGGAAAGCTGCATGTTACCCCAGACCTATACATTAAAAGCACTCTCCTCAATTCCATGTTGCTCTATTCCTCAATCCAATTCTAGGATTTCCTGAGCCAAAGTGGGCAGTGAGTGATTATAAAGTCATGAGTAGCACGAGAGAGGGTGAGAGGGTGGGAATGAGGAAGAGTTTGGAAGATCTGGGTGCTACTTTTCTCCACATTGAATCCTTGGCCCTAGGGCGTTTGCTGGTGTTATTCAGTAAAAACCAGCATGATAACCACATTATGAGGCGATGTAGTATAATAGAAAGTACCTGAACTTTGCATTGAAGCGAAACTGAGTTAAAATTCCAGTGATAACAGAAGAAGGTGGGGAGACAGCAACAAAGGGAAAAGGAAGAGAGTATACAGATTGCTTTCTTTCCTTTCACCCCACCTCCTTCTTGCTTATTTTGGCCCACTAGCTTGTACATCAAGGCTTATCTACCCCAGACACTCAGATGACCATCTATTTGGACATGTGGTATTGTAGAATCCTAGAATTATAAAATGTTAGGAATAGAAAGATGAAGCAGCCGGCTTTAAGAATACCTGTGATTTGCTCCAAATTAGTCGTCTAGCTCACTTAGTGGCAAAATGAATAGGTATTTAAATTCTCAGCCCAGATTTTTTCCCTATATACCGAAATTTAAACCTGAAAAAGCAACATAATTAAGTAATTGAAGGGGGATTTACGCTTCATAATTTTCCATAAAAGCAGATTTCCATCAACTCCTGTTAACAAGCTCTATTGTCCAAGTATGCCATTGATTCAGAATTCAGCATGAAGAAATACTGAATTATACCATTCTTTTGCCAGAAAGATTAATAATAAATCTGGTGGATGGGAGTAAGAACAGTCCCTGCTCACTCACCTAGGCATAAGTGATTGGAGAAGGAGTTGGACGTGGTCATATCAGAGTCCTAAGCAATAATATTACCTTTCTCTTCTCTCTCTGTGGCTACCAAAAGAAATGTTATTTCTTTGACCTCTTTCTTCAAAGTTTCTACTTTTAAATCTTTTCCAAACAATGCATAAACGAATGCATGAATGAACAAATGAAGGAATGAACAAAGACAACGAATAATCATTCCAAGCCTCTAGAGAGGCAGCAGTGTAGAGTGATTAAGAGCATAGACTCTGAAGCCAAATCGTCTGGGTTCAAATACCAGCTACACGAATTACTAAATGTATAACCTTGGCCAAGTTACTCAACCTCTAGGTCCTCTGTTTCCTTATCTGTAAAGTGGAGATAGAAATTGTACACACATCCTAGACCTGTTGTGAAGATTAAATGAGGTTAGAATCCTGGCAGGAGGTTAGCCCAATGGATAAGCGTGCTATTGTATTATTCTTCTGTTATTATTGCAGGGTTAATGGAAATACTTGTTTCTGGCCACTGTGCTGTAAAGCTAAGAACAGCCAAAATGCTAGGCAAAGTTCAGTAGATAGGAAAGAGCCAGGAGTTCCCAAGGAAAGCTGCTTGAACCAAAAGCCAACCCAAGAGAAATGACATTGGCTTTAATTTTACGAGTTACAAAGGTCTTTTCTCTTTAGTTCCTTTCCTTATTCAAGAAATAGATGGGAGCTGATACAGCAGGACAGATGGGAGGGAATGGGTAAGATGAAATAGAAGAAAGCAGCTACAATAAAAATGCCTTAAAAGTTTTTCAGTTCTTAATTACTGAGTCTACCATTCATGAGGAACTTTTTAAGAGTCTCAAAGCTATTAAAATGGTAATTAGGTCCCAAGAAAACAAGAACCAATTCAATTACATGCTGGATGCTTTTAAAATTTAAAGCCCTCTATTAAGAGGGTTTTAAATGAGGCACAGTTATAATTACAGGTCCATGACCAACCTTAAAGCCAAAGTGTAGGTTCCTGGCTGACGCTGGCTCTCCCGAATGAGGTAGCTCCCCTCAGCTACACTCAAGAGCTGGTCTGCCGCTTCTCGGGAGATCATGCCATGAAACCTAAGAAACAAAGTCAATTCAGAAACTGCATGCTTTCCACCTTTTTCAATAAAACAAGATAAAGCAAAACCTCCCACCTTCTCTTGTTGTTTTCTAGACAAAGTAGTGCCATAAAATTGAAGGGGAGCAGTTGGGTTTAACTATGCTTGTGTTTCTCTGGGCCTGGCCCGGGGCCAGCTTCTCTGTGGTGACAAGAACAGCACTGAAGCAGCTCTCCAATCCATTTAACAATCACGGAATCAAAATTCACATCCATCTACGGAAGAACAACCACCTCTCTCAAGAGGACAATTCCCTTCTTATGTAGCTGCCTGACCATATGGACATGCTAAAAAATACTCAGCAATGTGTCCCACTTCCTTTCTTCACACCAGTGGCATTGCTCCAAAAATTTTGGCTCAGAGTTTAAGTTGGCAATTTTCCAGGTACCCTGGGTTGCCCTTAATTGGCATGATTGCCCAATAATGTGCATAATCTGCATCACTGCATACTCAAGCCAAAAGCAAACAACTGTAATACTTGCTTTCACTCCCTGCTAAAACCCTATTTTTGATTAACAGAGAAAAAAGGAGGAAGAAGAGAAACAAAAATAACACACTCCTTATACAAACACAATAGATTCACCTATAACATTCTGACATAAAACACTGAAAAATTAAAAAACATCAGTGGTAACTAATGATTAATATTAAAAATATAAAACCACCTTATATTCGTATGGTGATGTACAGTTTATAAAGAACTTACACATATATTATGTCCTTTCATTAACTCAAAGAAAACTGAATTGAACAACTGCTCACATGAGACCGTAGCTTTTAAAGGTACAATAAAGCCAACAGTCCCTTGAATTTGGAATGATATTTTGAAAAGGCCCTGAAATGGCACCTTAATAATTTAAGAACTTTACGAGGGTTCTTGTGGCAACTTTTTGAAATTTTTCTCATGGGAAAGGTTCGGTCTTTCTCATTTTAAGTCTTAAAGCGGTTTGTAGTACACACGCTCAAATCATGACAATTAGAACAAGGAGGTTTAACAATGGGCTCCTAGAATTTCTTATCTCCTTAAATTCCTCAATCTTTCAGAACCAGGTCCACTCTGATTCTGTAGGAGTAAGAAGATAGTAACCTATCTGTGGTAATAACACATATATTAGATCAGCATATTGGTATATTATTTTAAGTTTACATGACACCAACTAATAAAGTTAGTAAAATTTAATATCTCCTTGTTTTTAAAAACCCAATTAATCCAGAAGAAAATCTCATTCAAGGAAACAAATTTTGGAATAAAACTTGATGGTGGTATTTAAAGACTCTTAAAACTATTCATACCAGCTGACCCAAAATTTCCGCCCCAGAAAAAGATTAATGCACTAAGATATTTCTTACGGTGTTACTTTTAATACTATCGTTTAAAGTCAACCTATATGCCAAAAGCAGAGAAATGACTAAATTATGGTATAACCATAAAGAACACCAGTGGCTCCCCTCAACTCCTAAGTACCTAGGTTCTACTCATAAGAGTCCTGAAAACTTAAACAGAATTTTAGATAATTTAAAAATATTTGTTATATATATTATTGTTTATCTGATATGATCTTCAGCCATGAAAAACAAATGATTTTATTTGGGGAATGATGGGATTATAGGTGATTTTTATTCTTTTCCTCGAAGGGTTATATTTCTATTTTTTTTAATAATCAGAAGAATTAAGGACTTTAAAAATTATTACATTTTTCATAAAATAGAAAAATGCTCATTATTAATATTAAATGGAAAAATCAGGCTACAAAAAGTATATGTATAATAACTCAATTTTGTAAAAACCATTAAGAAAATAGATCTTCAGAAGGTAATACTTCAAACTGTTAACATTAGTTATTTCTGGGTAGCATGAATTTACTTACAGAAAATTTGGAAAATAAAAGTATAAATGTAGAATAAACCACCCACACCTTACTACATGCATACATGTATGTATATGTATCTATATGCTTAATAAACACATACAATCAAATATATACTTTTCCTCATATACATATATCTAGCATTATTTATTTACATATATGGCTTGCATCTTTATTTTAACATTATCCTGTACATATTTTCCCATGCTATTTTCTTCTCTACACTTATCTTTATTTTCTATATTTTCACCAACTACAATTACATTTACAATCAGAAAAATAATTTAACTCATTCAAACTCGAATACCTCCTTCCTCCTGCTTTTATTTTTTTACTAAAAGCATCCATTTACCTGTCTCTCTTATATATTCCAATCTACAAAATGTTTTCTGATAATCCATACTTACTCTCTTCCGTAATACTTTGGTCTATTTTCTACCTATTGGGAAAGAGAAAAAAGGATATTTGTGAAAATGGAAATGTTCAGAACATAACTCAACATTCTGGATATGTGACAAACTAAAACATATATTAAGAAAAAGAATTAGAATAAGATTAGAAAAATCAGAGTCTGGGGTCCCAGTCCTGTCAGCAGATTGACTGTGCCATTTGGACTGGTCACTTCATCTCTCAGACCTTTTTCTTATCTATAAAACACTGTGCATGTAAAAAGAGTCAAACTAAATTATCTTTCATTTCTAGGATTTTATGCATCTGAAAAAATACTTACATCACTTTATCCAAAAGGTAAAATGAAACATCCAAAAACTTAATGCCACGATTGTGTCAGAACAGATTGTGGCTTTCTCTCCCATCCTCTCCCTTCCTGTTACACCATATTCTCCATTCTGTTAACATCTCCATATAATCTTGCCCTTCTGTTCTCCCATCAGCTCTTCCCTCACCACAGTTTATCTCCCCTAGCTTTTCATGGTTGGTGTGCTCATTGTACCTAAAGAAAGGTCCAGGAGAATAGATTCTAAGGAATTTTTACTAGGGTAGACTTAAAATATTTGCCCTGTTCATTCAAGAAACATTTATTTAGTGGCAAATAAGTGATAAGCATTGTCCTACCTGTAATATGACAAAAATAGTCATTACTCTTTTGAGACTTTCTAATGATGAGAGACAGACAATAAATAAGTTTACAGAAATAAAACAAACAAGAAAATAGGAAGTAGTGATAAGTGCTGTAATGAAAATAAGAATGAGTAACAGAAAAGTGAGGAATAACGAGGTATTTAAGTTGAATAGTCAGGAAAGATCTCTCTGAGACGACATTTAAACTGGGTCCTGACAGGAATGGAATAAGCTTTCCCGAGGAGGTACCTGGGTGACACCATGGACTACATTTATTGAGTTTGTGCTTTGTGCTATAACTACATTTGGAGATCATTTAATCCTCACAATGAGATGAATTATTCTACTGCATCCTCATTAAGATAGTATTATCATTCTCATTTTATTGATGAAGAAAACTGAGAATCAGAGAGGTTAGAGAACTTGTTCAAGGTTTCTTGGTAGAGCCTAAGGTAAAACTGGGATTCTTACTCAGGAATAGCAAGAAGGACCCAAACCCTTTGTCTATTTGACACTGACTCATCTGAATTAGTTAAATATGGCAGTTCCCAAAGCTAAACTCAAAGTCTATCCTTTCAGTGACTGTCTTCCCTTCACCTCTACACAGAGCCTGACTACCAAGTCTAGGTTACCTAACCACGGGTCATCAAGGTCTGGTACTGTTTCAGCAAACTTGAGATATTTATTCGTCTTGGATAAATAAATTTTGTATTTCAGTGAACTGCATGATATATAGCATACACTGCTGGCTTATGTAGCCCAGATCATTGTCTTTGAGCTATTTTGGAACTCTATAAGATGTAGGTAACTGATACACGTACACACACACACACACACACACACACACACACACACACACACACACACTTTTCCTGTGTGGTAGTGGTTTAACTGACTTCTTCCCTACCCCTTCTCAGGGGAAAAACAGGTTTTGTCTTTAACTACAATTCATCTCACCATTCCTTGAATCCCTATAAGTATATGCTATTTTGACTTTTCCCTTTGAACTGATTATTAACATCTACCTGGTTTCCTCATATCACATGAGAAAATACATTTTTATGGCAGGGGCGGCTGCGTCAAGTCTTCGTTGCAGCTCACGGGCTTATCTCTTGTTGTGGTGAGAAAATACATTTTTAACACATGTTCATCTTCATTTCTGTAGGAGAGACACGATTTTACCTCTTCCTGAACATTATATTTAAAAAATACTTTACCCTTCAGGAATCTTCTGTTGTCTGCTGAGATTGTAGTCAGGTTATTTATATTCTCAAAGTAAATTCCACCTGATTTGGTCTTGTTGCATAATTTTTCTGCTCATAAAACTCAGTGTACTAAAAATATACCAGTTGGTCCCTATAGCTACAGAGGATGGCTATTCTATTTTTAGGTCCAGAGCTTATTAGAGTAGGGTCATGCATCTACTTTTGTTTGAAAGCAAACTTTTTCTTTTGAGAAAAAAATTCAGTGTTTAGGTCTTAAATAATTAATTTACGGCTCTACAGTATTATATGATGAAATGTTATCCAGAAGAACAATTTTGCAGTGTCTATTCAAACTAAAAATGTGCAAACCCTCAGTATTTACTATAGAGGAACACTCGCACATGTACACATGTAAACATATATAAGAATGTTCACTGAAGCATTGTTCACAGTCATTTTAAAAATGGAAGTAAATATACACCAATAGAGGAATAACTAAACTACTCTATAGTATAAATAACATGCATGGTTTTAAGGAATGATGTAGAACTACAGGAACTAACATGAAGAGGTCATCAAGACAAACTATTGAATAGTATAGTTATAAGCTATAAAATAAGTAATACAGTATGACACCACTTAGGAAAAGCACATGCACATGCAATAATATATATTTATAGCATAGAGAGATATCTGGAAAAATATATACCAAATTCAAATGGTACCTATAGGAAGCTGGGAGGTAACTGAACTGAGGGGCCCAAGGAAAAAGCAAAAAAGGGACTTCAGTAGTGTTTGTAAAAAAAATTTTTTAATGAAGAACGTCACCTTTAAAAAAACAGATATCAGGATTAACTTCCGTACAACCTAACAGTGGAGTCTCAGACACATTAGAATGGGGGCCCCCAACATTTTGAGAAGAGGAGATCATGGCCTTTCTGTCAAATCATGAGATCTTTGCAGGTGGTTGAAGGTAAAATACTTTATCAGGCGTATGCGACTGAGGTAAAAAGAGGAAAGTTCTTGAATACACTCTACTCATTGATGAAAATCCTGGACAAGTAGTGAAGGCTGAGGGGCTGGTGGTGGCCCCAAGTGGTGTGGCAGCCCAATGGTGTTGAAACTGAGCAGGGCCCTCCCAGGTACAAAAGCCTCTCCATAACCCCCAATTCTTGTTTGTAGAAAAAGGTTTCAGTCTCCCAGGCCCTTTCCTGAGTTCCAAGGAACAGACTCAAGCAGTTACTAATTAGGGATGTGAAGAAATGCAGAAACAAAGGAAAAGCAGTCAACAAACATAGTTCAGCAATAGAGTCCTAGTTCCTCCTCAAAGGACATACACAACAATCTGACATATATTTTTGACTTGTTCTGCAGGAACTAAGACCCATACACAGTTGGAGGATGGTGACTATGTGCTGACCACAAGCACGTAGACCCTAGACTGGCTGGAACCAGAGGGTTGATGATTAAAATTCTTGAAACACCACCCCATGACCTCACCACCAGCCAATCAGAAGAAAGACATGCACCCTGCAGCACTCGCCCAAAATGCTGCCTTTAAAATCCCTTCACTGAAAGCCATCAGCGAGTTCAGTTCTTTTGATCATGAGGTGCCCATTCTATTTGCTTAGCCATGCAATAAACGTTGTACTTCTCTTCACCACAACCCAGTGTCAATAAGTTGGCTTTGCTATGTGGGTGAGTGGACCCAAGTTTGGTTCAGTAACAGTGTTACAACCCAAGACAAATACTGATTATTTATTTGATAGTCCTGCGTTAGTCCACAATATGTTTCCATTGATTACCTAAGTAATCATTTTCATGGCATAATTGATTTTGGCCTTGTATTGCTGAATAATTATTTTCCTTTACCCAAAAGAATCTTGAATTAAAAGAAATTAAGTAAACACTGTTGATTAATACAGTACTGTTACAATAAGCAGTAAGTCCAAAATAAAATTCACACACCAATTATACCTTTTCTGCATTTTTATAACGGAAATGTCAAATAAAACTCAAACTTAAAATAATTCTTTTTTTCTCATATCTAGATAGTGAAGGGGATCAGAATATGCCACCCCACAATATGCCACTTTAGCATAAGGATTATTTTGAGCTGAAGGCAATTAAGAAAGAGGAAACACAGGAGGAGCAATCTGCCCTCCCCGTTTCTGCCTAAAAGTAGGGCACAGATTTAATTTCCCCTTGTAAAGGTGCCCTCCTCTCCCAAAACAGAAGGACTTCAGAGACACCAAAGATGACTTGAATCTGCATAATAACCCTTACTAAACAACCCTTATTTACTGTACATTTCCTAATCACCTTCCCACAAGTTACCACCTCCCTCAGAAGCCCAGACTCCCTTTTCCTTTGTCTCTTGTACACCCTTTAACACCCTTTATTAAAATGGCATAAAAGCCCCTGGGTGTAACTGCCTCTTTGGGGTTTTTATTTCCTGCTGTGAGCCCCTCCTTACCCATGTGCCTATGAAATAAATCTTTCCTCCTGTTAATGTCTCTTTTGTAAGTTTAATTTGTAGGCCCCAGACACTGAACTTAAGAGGGTAGAGAAGTTTCTCCTCCCCAACTACAGCATTTAGATGTCTTAGATATCATTATAAAAGTACTGACTTGGAATAGTCTTTTCAAACTCACAGACAGTGCAGCATTACACTAATAATCAAATTAAAGGATTAGTCAGTAATATAACCACCTTACAACCAATTTGAAATTGATTCAATTGAAATCATACAAATAATGATTATGAATGATCCCAAACTACTTTACTTGCAAATAGATCAAACTGGGAATTTAAATGTTATATGCAATAATAAAAATATGCTATGTGTATATAAACATTAATACGCTTATTTCTAAGTTTTTAAAGTGCATAATAACAGTCAATGAACTTTTTTCGGACTAAAACTGGTTGAAGTCAATATGACTAAGTAAGACATGATTTTACATTAGTACTTGGGCTGAATTAGATGCTTTGCTTTCTCTAATTTTCTATATTTAGTAGGTAATATTTCTTTTATGATAGCATATCATGGGTAGAAAAAATGGGAAATGAGGAGAACAAAAAATTCCTAAATAAAAATAAAAGGTGACAAGCCTCTTAGATAGCCTAATCCACCAGAGGGCAGACAGCAGAAGCAAGAAGAACTACAATCCTGCAGCCTGTGGAAAAAAACCACATTCACAGAAAGATAGACAAGATGAAAAGGCAGAGGGCTATGTACCAGATGAAGGAACAAGATAAAACCCCAGAAAATCAACTAAATGAAGTGGAGATAGGCAACCTTCCAGAAAAAGAATTCAGAATAATGATAGTGAAGATGATCCAGGACCTCGGAATAAGAATGGAGGCAAAGATCAAGAAGATGCAAGAAATGTTTAACAAAGACCTAGAAGAATTAAAGAACAAACAAACAGAGATGAATAATACTATAACTGAAATGAAAACTACACTAGAAGGAATCAATAGCAGAATAACTGAGGCAGAAGAACGGATAAGTGACCTGGAAGACAGAATGGTGGAATTCACTGCTGACAAACAGACTAAAGAAAAGAGAATGAAAAGAAATGAAGACAGCCTAAGAGACCTCTGGGACAACACTAAACACAACAACATTCGCATTATACGGGTCCCAGAAGGTGAAGAGAGAGAGAAGGGACCAGAGAAAATATTTGAAGATATTATAGTCGAAAACTTCCCTAACATGGGAAAGGAAATAGCCACCCAAGTCCAGGAAGTGCAGAGAGTCCCATACAGGATAAACCCAAGGAGAAACACAATGAGACACATAGTAATCAAATTGGCAAAAATTAAAGACAAAGAAAAATTATTGAAAGCAGCAAGGGAAAAACGACAAATAACCTACAAGGGAACTCCCATAAGGTTAACAGCTGATTTCTAAGCAGAAGCGCTACAAGCCAGAAGGGAGTGGCATGATATACTTAAAGTGATGAAAGGGAAGAACCTACAACCAAGATTACTCTACCCAGCAAGGATCTCATTTAGATTTGATGGAGAAATCAAAAGCTTTACAGACAAGCAGAAGCTAAGAGAATTCAGCACCACCAAACCAGCTCTACAACAAATGCTAAAGGAACTTCTCTAAGTGGGAAACATAAGAGAAGAAAAGGACCTACAAAATCAAACCCAAAACAATTAAGAAAATGGTCATAGGAACATACATATCGATAATTACCTTAAACGTGAATGGATTAAATGCTCCAACCAAGAGACACAGGCTTGCTGAATGGATACAAAAACAAGATCCATATATATGCTGTCTACAAGAGACCCAATTCAAACCTAGGGACACATACAGACTGAAAGTGAGGGGATGGAAAAAGATATTCCATGCAAATGGAAATCAAAAGAAAGCTGGAGTAGCAATACTCATATCAGATAAAATAGACTTTAAAATAAAGAATGTTACAAGAGACAAGGAAGGACATTACATAATGATCAAGGGATCAATGCAAGAACAAGATATAACAATTATAAATATATATGCACCCAACAAAAGAGCACCTCAGTACATAAGGTAACTGCTAACAGTTATAAAAGAGGAAATCGACAGTAACACAATAATAGTGGGGGAATTTAACACCTCACTTACACCAATGGACAGATCATCCAAAATGAAAATAAATAAGGAAACAGAAGCTTTAAATGACACAATAGACCAGATAGATTTAATTGATATTTATAGGACATTCCATCCAAAAACAGCACATTACACGTTCTTCTCAAGTGCACACAGAACATTCTCCAGGATACATCACAACTTGGGTCACAAATAAAGCCTCAGTAAATTTAAGAAAATTGAAATCACATCAAGCATCTTTTCTGACCACAACGCTATGAAATTAGAAATCAGTTACAGGGAATAAAACGTAAAAAACACAAACTCATGGAGGCTAAACAATACACTACTAAATAACCAAGAGATCACTGAAGAAATCAAAGAGGAAATCAAAAAATAACCTAGAGACAAATGACAATGAAAACACGATGATCCAAAACCTATGGGATGCAGCAAAAGCAGTTCTAAGATGGAAGTTTATAGCTATACAAGCCTACCTCAAGAAACAAGAAAAATCTCAAATAAACAATCTAACCTTACACCTAAAGGAACTAGAGAAAGAAAAACAAACAAAACCCAAAGTTAGCAGAAGGAAAGAAATCAAAGATCAGAGCAGAAATAAATGAAATAGAAACAAAGAAAACAATAGCAAAGGTCAATAAAACTAAAAGTTGGTTCTTTGAGAAGATAAACAAAATTGATAAACCATTAGCCAGACTCATCAAGAAAAAGAGGGAGAGGACTCAAATCAATAAAATTAGAAATGAAAAAGGAGAAGTTACAACAGACACCACAGAAATACAAAGCATCCTAAGAGACTACTACAAGCAACTCTATGCCAATAAAATGGACAACCTGGAAGAAATGGACAAATTCTTAGAAAGGTATAACCTTCCAAGGCGGAACCAGGAAGAAATAGAAAATATGAACAGACCAATCACAAGTAATGGAATTGAAACTGTGATTAAAAATCTTCCAACAAACAAAAGTCCAGGACCAGATGGCTTCACAGGTGAATTCTATCACACATTTAGAGAAGAGCTAACACCCATCCTTCTCAAACTCTTCCAAAAAATTGCAGAGAAAGGAACACTCCCAAACTCATTCTAGGAGGCCACCATCACCCTGATACCAAAACCAGAAAAAGATACTACAAAAAAAAGAAAGTTACAGACCAATATCACTGATGAATATAGATGCAAAAATCCTCAACAAAATACTAGCAAATAGAATCCAACAACACATTAAAAGGATCATACACCACGATCAAGTGGGATTTATCCCAGGGATGCAAGGATTCTTCAATATATGCAAATCAATCAGTGTGATACACCATATTAACAAATTGAAGAAGAAAAACCATATGATCATCTCAATAGATGCAGAAAAAGCTTTAGACAAAATTCAACACCCATTTATGATAAAAACTCTCCAGAAAGTGGGCAGAGGGAACCTACCTCAACATAATAAAGGCCATATATGACAAACCCACAGCAAACATCATTCTCAATGGTGAAAAACTGAAAGCATTTCCTCTAAGATCAGGAACGAGACAAGGATGTCCACTCTCACCACTATTATTCAATATAGTTTTGGAAGTCCTAGCCACGGCAATCAGAGAAGAAAAAGAAATAAAAGGAATACAAATTGGAAAAGAAGAAGTAAAACTGTCACTGTTTGCAGATGACATACTATACATAGAGAATCCTAAAGATGCCACCAGAAAACTACTAGAGATAATCAATGAATTTGGTAAAGTTGCAGGATACAAAATTAATGCACAGGAATCTCTTGCGTTCCTATACACTAAAGATGAAAATTCTGAAAGAGAAATTATGGAAACACTCCCATTTACCATTGCAACAAACAGAATAAAATACCTAGGAATAAACCTACCTAGGGAGACAAAAGACCTGTATGCAGAAAACTATAAGACACTGATGAAAGAAATTAAAGATGATACCAACAGATGGAGAGATATACCATGTTCTTGGATTGGAAGAATCAATACTGTGAAAATGACTATACTACGCAAAACAATCTACAGATTCAATGCAATCCCTATCAAATTAACAATGGCATTTTTTACGGAACTAGAACAAAAAATCTTAAAATTTGTATGGAGACACAAAAGACCCCGAATAGCCAAAGCAGTCTTGAGGGAAAAAACCGGAGCTGGAGGAATCAGACTCCCTGACTTCAGACTATACTACAAAGCTACAGTAATCAAGACAATATGGTATGGGCACAAAAACAGAAACATACATCAATGGAACAAGATAGAAAGCTCAGAGATAAACCCATGCACCTATGGTCAACTAATCTATGACAAAGGAGGCAAGGATATACAATGGAGAAAAGACAGTCTCTTCAATAAGCGGTGCTGGGAAAACTGGACAGCTACATGTAAAAGAATGAAATTAGAACACTCCCTAACACCATACACAAAAATAAACTCAAAATGGATTCGAGACCTAAATGTAAGACCAGACACTATAAAACTCTTAGAGGAAAACATAGCAAGAACACTCTTTGACATAAATCACAGCAAGATCTGTTTTGATCCACCTCCTAGAGTAATGGAAATAAAAACAAAAATAAACAAATGGGACCTAATGAAACTTCAAAGCTTTTGCACAGCAAAGGAGACCATAAACAAGACGAAAAGACAACCCTCAGAATGGGAGAAAATATTTGCAAACCAATCAACGGACAAAGGATTAATCTCCAAAATATATAAACAGCTCATTCAGCTCAATATTAAAGAAACAAACACCCCAATCCAAAAATGGGCAGAAGACCTAAATAGACATTTCTCCAAAGAAGACATACAGACGGCCACGAAGCACATGAAAAGATGCTCAACATCACTAATTATTAGAGAAATGCAAATCAAAACTACAATGAGGTATCACCTCACTCCTGTTAGAATGGGCATCATCAGAAAATCAACAAACAACAAATGCTGGAGAGGGTGTGGAGAAAAGGGAACCCTCTTGCACTGTTGGTGGGAATGTAAATTGATACAGCCACTATGGAGAACAATATGGAGGTTCCTTAAAAAACTAAAAATAGAATTACCATATGACCCAGCAATCCCACTACTGGGCATATACCCAGGGAAAACCGTAATTCAAAAAGACACATGCACCCGAATGTTCATTGCAGCACTATTTACAATAGCCAGGTCATGGAAGCAACCTAAATGCCCATCAACAGACGAAGGGATAAAGAAGTTGTGGTATATATATACAATGGAATATTACTCAGCCATAAAAAGGAACGAAATTGAGTCATTTGTTGAGACGTGGATGGATCTAGAGACTGTCATACAGAGTGAAGTAAGTCAGAAAGAGAAAAACAAATATCGTATATTAATGCATGTATGTGGAACCTAGAAAAATGGTACAGATGAGCCAGTTTGCAGGGCAGAAGTTGAGACACAGATGTAGAGAATGGACATATGGACACCAAGGGGGGAAAACTGCGGTGGGGTGGGGATGGTGGTGTGCTGAATTGGGCGATTGGGATTGACATGTATACACTGATGTGTATAAAATTGATGACTAATAAGAACCTGCTGTATAAAAAAAATTAATGTCCCTTCTTGATAAAATGTTTAAAATTTAAAAATGTAAATAAAAAATAAAAATAAAATTAGTAACATGAAACACTTTATAATTACTGAGGAGAGACTGCCTACAAAAGCCTTTAGATTCAGAAAAATCTTTGATTTAAGAGCATCTTGAAGTGAACACAGAGAACTTTTAATACAGAAACAAGATAAGGCAGAGATTAATGATGTAGTTTCATGATAGATTATCTTTCTGTAATACTAATCACAGAATTGCTTTAAAGCACTGCAACAGTTATGGATCTCCCCAAATGCTTGGCAGGATGCCTTTGTACACTCATTTACTAAAGGTGGCTTTTGGACCTTAAAGCATCCTTCAGAAATATTAATTTCTAGTTATTTTAGATAACTCTCTTAGAAGATTCTGCTGTCTTTCACCAGGATTCTTATCAAATCAAATAAAATGTAAACTTAGCTTTATCTAAGAGGCCAGGAACAGAACAGAATTAAATGAACTGGCACTAGAAGAGGGGAAAGGAAACAGGAAAGGACCCAGTTTCAGACAAGTGATTATGGTTCAGGTCTTTGCCAACTCTCTCACTAACGTATTTGGTTGTGATTGGTATGTCTATTCTGGAAAACAATGCTTATGAGTAACTCATTTTGTAGCTTGAGAAGAGAAATTTAGGTGCAGCGTCAAGTTTCTGAAGGTTGAAGTTTAAGCTTCCTAAGGTTGTTATGTGGGGAAGGATTTGATTGATTCTGCAAAAGTCCAAGGACAAAACTAGAATTGAAACTAGAAGGTTCGGAGAGAGAGGATTTAGTACAGCTGAAGAACAAACCTTCTTTCAGCTAGAGTTCTTGGACGACAGAACGGCTGCAACGAAGTCATTAATTCCCCTGGAAGGCACAAAGCTATCTCAGAGATACGGTATAGAGGTTGGACTGGATGGTCTCTTAAAACATCCTATGATTCCACTGAAACAGGACCTTTGACAAACTATTGGTATTCAAGCTTCTAAGCTTGTCCTATACAAATCATAGCCCTCAATACATGATAGTTGACAATTTTGATAGTTCTCTGAAACAGAGAAAATGGTGGATCATCATAGTGAACTAAGACATGATTACGAAATGTAATGGAAAAACACGAGTCCATTTCTACTAATCATCTCTCTTTATGCCCATGAATAAAGAGCTCATCTTAGTTCAAAGATGAATATTTGAGAGGATGAGTAAAGTGAAGTCATCAGAACCTGTACGGGTGGAAAATGACAAGCATTTCTAGCAGACAAGGATGAATGAAGAAGAAAAACTTCAATTTGCTAATAAGCAGATAAAGTAACTACCTAAAGCAAAATCAGCAATGTAGAAGCTTAGTTGAACAATCTCTCCTCAGAAACTCCTTGGAACTTTCTTTTTAACTCTCTCAGGAATAACTCAAAAGTCAAATTTATTTGTCAAAACATCTTCAAGATGTTATTTTTTGCAATATCATAACTAAAGACTTGCAGTGCTAAACATATACTAGTCTCAGCAGCAGTGGGCAACACAGTAGAATCTTCAAAGATGAGTCAAGGGCCAAATAGAGTCTGGTCTCTGTGCTGCCTCAGTACCTAGCTGGTGATGACTCACCTGTGGGAGGGCTGAGTCTACTCCAGGTCTCCCTCCAGGAGATTACTCCATACCAGGGCATGCATGAAGTATCCTCTTTTTTCAAAGATTTTAAAGAAAAGTGGGCTGACTTAACAGCTCTGTAGGTCAGAATCATTTGTGGGCTTCCTATACATACAGATTTCTGAGCTCCGTTACCAAAGATCATACTTCAAAAGGTCTGAGACGGGGCCTGAACACATGTACTTTTTTTAAAGGATCTAGACATGATTCTGATGCCCTTCCAGGATTGAGAAGGAGTGGTTAAGGAGGTAGGTGCAGGGGGAAAAAAAAAAAAAAAAGGTTATCTCGGGACTTCCCTGGTGGCGCAGTGGTTAAGAATCTGCCTGCCAATGCAGGGGACATGGGTTCGAGTCCTGGTCCGGGATGATCCCACATGCCTCGGAGCAACTAAGCCCATGCGCCACAACTACTGAGCCTGTGCTCTAGAGCCCACGAGCCACAACTACTGAGCCCGCGTGCCACAACTACTGAGCCCTCGTGCTGCAACTACTGAAGCCTGCGTGCCTAGAGCTCGTGCTCTGCAACAAGAGAAGCCACCACGATGAGAAGCCCACACACCGCAATGAAGAGTAGCCTCTCGCTCACCGCAACTAGAGAAAGCCTGTACGCAGCAACGAAGACCCAATGCAGCCAAAAATAAATAAATAAAAGGTAATCTCATGAAATCCTTGCCTAATTTTGTAAATTCATTCCCTTGTGACTAACTATGTGCTTTCAGAGTTATTCAATGTTTTTTTAAACCAGATGTCACAATAACAAAATCCATTTCAACATTTTTTTAAACAATGAAGACGCAATTATTTTCAACAGTATATCATAGGAAAGTTACCACGACTTTATATTACCTAATATATAGTCCACATTCAAATTTCCCCAACTGTACCCAGAATGTGTAGCTTTAAAAAAAAAAAAAAAAAAAAAATATATATATATATATATATATATATATATATATAAAACCAGGACTCTATCGAGGTACATGCATTGCATTTGGTTGGCATGCCTCTTTAGTCTCCTTTACTTTAGAATGGCCCCACGACTGTTATTTCTTTTATGAAAATGAAATTATTTAAAAGCCCAGAACAGTTGTCTTATAGAATGTACACATTCTGGATTGGTCTGACTTATACTTCATAACAGATTTAAGTTAAACATTTTAGGCAGAAATACTACATAAATGATGTTGTGTATGTCTCATTGCATCATTTAGGAGACACGTGTCAGTCTGTCCCATTGCAGGTAATGCTAAATTTGATCACCTAACTAAAGGTGTAACTGTTAGACCTCTCTGCTATAAAGACGTATTTTTCTCTTTGCAATTCATAAATAATCAAGACCATGTGATTATTCTGTTTACCTACAACCTTTTATTCAGTGTTTTAATGTGCAGTGATGATACTTGCCTGACTCAATTGTCAGTGCAAATCATTATCATTCTTTCTACATTTTTAGGCACTAGTGCTGGAAAGACCAATTTTCTCCCCTTCCTTCTCCCTCTTTGTATTGGGATAGGTTTTTTTGTAAGTATCATTATAGACTTACACATTCTTTTTTCATTCAATGTATTGTAATTCATTACTATCATTATTCTTTTTGATGTCAAATTGTCCCAAATTTTGCTTTTGGGAACTCTTCAAGTGGGCTCCTATGTGTTTCTGACACATCCTCATCCATTTTTGAGCCCTTCTTGCTTTCTGACATAAGATGTTCCTGGACCTCTCTGCCCCATATTCTACAATCAGGAATTTCTCTAAGGAGCACTGGCTCCTTTTAGTAGGAAACAGTATTTGGAAACTAAAGTTTGGGCACTGGGTTTATTCATTCTTACTGGGGCATCACTGCTTCTAAGCCCTTTCCATAAACTGAGATGGAAAATACATTTTTAAAAATCTATGATGTCATACGTATTTATTAATACCTCCAATTCAAATTCAATACCACAGTGTGCCTCTCAATTTCCCCCATTCCATATTAATATCTCCTAAAAACCTTGGTTCCCTAAAATCCAATATAATTACTTATTTGCTCTATCCTACAATACAACAAAATAACTGCAGAATTTCTAAACAAGTACCACTAACAACAACAAATCTAATAACTATAGTTAAAAGATCTTTTTGTAGGTTATGGATCTTAGAGTATTTCCCTCTATGTTTGTATAGCCACAATAACATGTTTTAAAACTACTTAAATTAATTTTGGGTGATTATGTTATGAATTTGTTAGGTTCATTTGTTTCTATTTGTATTCAATTTTAGGGTTTTTAAAATCATTTTTATTTAATTTGGTTATTTGAATATGTGAAACACTTGCATAGTTCAAAAGTCAAAACTATATAAAAACACACCCTCAGAGGAATCTCACTTCCATCCTTATCCCCTCTACATTGCTCCTCACCCACTCCTTATGGAAAACTATTTCACTCGTATCTGGGTTAACTCTCCTGTGTTTCTCTTTTGCAAAAATAAGCTTTATTTTTCTCTTATTTTCCCTTCTTTATTACTAAAAAGGGACCATAATTACTATATATACATTTTGCATATGGAAATCATTCCATATCAGCTCGTAGAAATCTTCCTTATTCTTTTTAGTATTATAATTTATTCAGTCAGTCGCCTATGAGCATTTAGATTTTTTCCAATATTCTGCTATTACAAATAATCCTACAATGAAAAACTTTGAGCACATGCTATTCCATATTTGTACAGGCAATTCATCAGAGTAGATCTCTAGAATTTGGACTGGTAGGTCAAAGGGTAAATGCAGATGTTAGATATTACAAAACTCTCAAAGTTGTAGCATTTCACATTCCCATCAGCAATATATGCGTGCCTATTTCCTCACAGGTTTACCAGCTAAGGAGTATATTCTATGTTTTTGAACTTTGGCCAATCTGAAAAGTGAAAGTTTTCACTGTGTATTTTAATTTGCATTTCTATTATTAGTGAAGTTGAACATCTTTTCATATACTGTCATGTCATATATGTCATATCTCTTTCGGTGAACTGTCCATGATTTTGCTTTTGACTTTTGCTTTTTAAAATCATGATTTAAATCTTTTTTTAATGGAAAAATTACTTCAATAATGCTACAATGATGCCTTCAAACTCTGTTTTAAAAAGAATAACACACTAAAAAATGGAAGAATGTATAAATTCACTGAAAAGAATACTAACATCACTTAAAACTATACTGTCTTATTCTATCCTGTGTTCCAAACAGTCCATTAAAAAGTGGTAGTTATTTCAAGTGAGAAGGATGTTAAGAAAAATGCATTCAAGTTACAGTTTTATGATGCTAAGTAGCATCAAAAGTGAATCCCAGAAATAACCATGTCACTGAGGAAGGTCAAAGTTTGGGAAACAAATGATTGAGAGACATTTCGTTGTAATGGTTTCATTACACCCACCTCATTAGTACAGGTAATTCTCCGAGGATGAGGGGCTTCTTGTTGCAGTTGATATACTGGGAAGTTAGAAAATAAAACATGTCAGTTTCCCTTATGTAGAACATCTGAATATATTAGGAATCAAAACCTGCCTGCTTTTTTATGTTCATAAGAAAACTCTGGTACGGTCCTATTTGTTATTAAATTAAATTTTGCTATGAAGCAAAGAAAGTAAACCAAACTAAATTTAGTGAAAGCCCAGGAGCAAACACAAATAAGAAAGTCATAATCCACAGAAGTGTTATAACAAATCAGTATTGGATATTTGGCTCTGTTCTCCATAATCTGGTCATTTATTTTCCCCAATTTGTGTGGATATATTACATAAAGCATGCCTCTGTTATAAACAAATACTAGTTGTATATTTTAAAAGTACATTATTAAGTGTCAAACTTGAAACTAAAATTAGGATTTATAGGCTAGATGTAACACATACACTGTTTTTCTCCCCTATTTATATTGTGAACATCTATCTTCAAAGATAATCTCCCCTAGAAACAAAATTTCTGAGCCAAAGTTACCACCACTTATTCAACTAGGGTAAATGCAGCAAAAGAGAGAATTCAGACACTTAACTAGCTTGCCAGAGGATAATTTTTAGGGTATCTGAAAATGGATTGGTGAAAATTATACCAATACCATGTCCTTCTAAGACTCACTTCAGGCTTCTTGACTTAAAATAAAGAAAAAATGAATAGAACGTGTAGTTATCAGAGAAAGTGTGTTTACGTAGGTCTAAGTTTATCTCTTGGAGAAAATCTGTTTTCTATTTCTACACATATAATCACATATAATTGAATTTAATACTGTATTTAAATACATAGACATTTGGTCAATATAACATCAAACTACCCAGCATCTAGGATTGTCAGACAATGCATGGATCACATTTCAACTGTCATTATATAGACTCTACCTCTGATCATATTCATTCATATAGAGTATAGGGACATATATAAACATATACAATTAGACTATGTATATGTATATATGTGTGTATACATACACTAAATATACTGAGAACATACACAGACACACATCACTGTTCTGTATTGCTATGTAAAGGCAACAGAGTATTGCAGTTGCAAATCTGAACTCCTGAACCAGACCACCTGGGGTCTGAACACTGGGGCTCTGCCTCTAACAATGCATACTGAGCCTCGGCTTTCATCATTTGAAAATGGGGATAATGATAGTTTCTACTTCATAGATTACTGAAAGTCTTAAATACTATATGTGAAAGACTTAAAATAGTCCCTGACACATGATAAACACTCAATAAAGATTAGCTATTATTATATGTAGGTGACTGGTACTAATACATAAAATTTTTTACAATAATATTTGGGCACTAGGATGCATCTACAGTTCATCACTAAAACATAACAACATGGTAATGCTATAATTTAAAAGGTGCTAAGAAGATACAGTTTTACTGTTTAAGAATCAAAAAATAAACAAAACACTTCTCATTTAATAACGTTTGAAATCTACTGAGAGAAATGTATTCCTTTGCCTTATACTCCTGGTTTCAAAAATCCCTAAGAGACGTAACATATTAAAATAGTTTTAGATACCCATATTTTACTGTGAGAGTTAGTTTTTCAAAAATACTACTGTGAATATATTTTTATGGATTAAAGAGATGATATGAAGGGAATAATTTTGAGATGGGGAAGGGAAGAAAGAAAGCACTGAAACTAAATTTGTCTGGCCCTGATAGTGAGAGCACATGTGTACCACCCAGAGATATTTGTAAATCTCCATCCTCCCAAGAGAACCAAATCATGATATGCAAAAAGGTCCATTCTTCAGCTCCATTCCTCCCTGTTGGTAACTATAACTCTAAGATGTGAAAATCCAGTTCACATTTCTGTTTCAACCAGCAAGTCTCAAAAGATCAACTGTTTCCCTTTGTGAAGCAAATGCTTTGGAAAGTAGGGTCACCTATAGAAACTGAATTACGAAAACTGAATGGTGGTCAAGAAGGACATTAAAAGTTACTACAGAAAGTAAAATGTTGATTTTGATTCAAAGCACAAATACTGTAGTATCTGGTTACCATCAATAATGCATTTACCTATTCAGCAAGCAAATATTAAGATAAGCCAGTATGAAAAAAAGAGTGAAATATCATCACGTGAGAATTTCACCCTTTGTTTTAATCAGAGTTTCAAAGAGTATAGTTCTATTTCATGGAGAGGAGTAATTTTTAGACAAATGCCTCCTTATTGGCTACCAATGGTTAGCCTATCTTTAAGACTCATTTTTAATAAAAATATATATAAAGGGAGGGCTTTTGGATATTGTATAACTGAATATAATATATGAATTCAGGGAATACCCATCAAAAGGATCATTAAAAAATCATACACTGTAATAAAGAGTAATTAATTCAGGCCCTTCTCAATTTAGAGTTTTTTGGTCATTTAAACCAGAACTCAGCTGAAAATTTAAATTGCATAATCATCAAATGATTCACCAAAAATTAATAGCTAACTTCAAGATGAGAAGACATATAATTAAAGTACTCAACATTTTTCAATCACCTTAGAAGTGTCAATGTTTCTGCACTTATTAATGAAATTCTCAGTATCTAGAGACAATACATTGTTAATCAAGTTCAGAGATCACAAGTTGGTATCTTGAGGTCAAAACTGGCTCACATGTGTTGTTTGGTTTGCTGTTTTCCAAATTTAAATTTGTTTTTAACATTTAAAAATTAAGAGATTTAACAGCAACAACAAAAGCAAAAGAGAATTCCAGCTTCTCTTGAAAACTTAGAAGATGTGACAACACTGGACTCACAGAGCGTTAGATACCCACAGTAAAGGGGAGCTAATCATGAGCTACTCCCTACAAACAGGGCATCCCCTCTCTGCTTTCTCACAGTCCCCACCTGCCTCACTTGCCTCACTGATTACATCTTTGGCCCCTGGTTTAATTCAAGCAATACACACTGAAAAGCAAAAAAACTGTACTTGTCTTAAAAGAGTCCTCAACTTAGAGTCTTGCTAATTCTATTTAATTATTGTTTTGAACTTGTAAGGTTTTAGAATTATGTTTTCACAAGCTCAACTAAACCAAAATCAGAAAGCACAAGAGAGGCATGGGTAAAATAAGTTTCTTATAGAATCACAGTGAAAATAAGTTTCTCATAGAATCACACTGTGAAAAGCTGTTCAGACCCCAACAAGCTAAAGACAGAAAAAAAAAATCCTTAACATGCTGCAACTTTTGACATGAAAATGTAACTGTCCCCTTTAGTTTTACAGATGTAGTACAGAAGAGAAGTGAACAATCAGAACATTCTGAATAGCTTTCATTCTGCTTGTATCTCCTTATGTGGACTGACATACCCGATTTTTTAAAAATCTCAATCCATTTAGAGGAGTATTTTAATTACAAAATTTTAAGTCACAATACAGAGAAGATGATGAATGCATTATGGTTTGTCAGTCCTAAAGACGATCAAACAGAATTTGTTAACTATCAACTCTGATCAAGGCATATATAGGAATTAAACAAAATGTCATGGCTCAATTATTGAGGGTACTGGGCAGGGCCTACTACTCCAGTATCTTAAACTTTCAGTCACTATTGATGAAATATGGGTGTCACAGGCTTGTCAGTTTAAAAATTTTTTCCTATTAAAATGCACAGACTCTGGGACAGATGAACTTCATTAATAAAGATGAATTTTATTAATAAATACCTTACTGGAGATTATTTACAGCTAGCTAGACATAAAACTATAAAACTGACTGAGTGGTAAAGGCAAAACAAACAAACAAAAAGAAAAAAGAATTCAACCTACATCCCAATTTTTTCTAGGATCAGAATTTTGACAAACACATTTAACAATCTAAATGATCATCACAACAATTACTTCAATGTGACAATGTAACTTTTACATGTTTTCTCATTAGTTAAAATTTTCACATATACAAATTCTTAGAAGACAACATCATGATTTCATAAGGAAATTTCACAAGACCAGTTTTAAATAGGGACCTTTCTGCTTGGCTTTAGCACAGTTTAATCATAAAATTTCCTTGAACTGGAAGGTTTTGCATTTGATGGTCAGAAAATAAAGTCTACTCTAATAATTTCCTCCCTGTTTCTACTGTTAAAATGATGGGGGGTGGCAGTGTTCTTCAGGCACTTAAGTCACTAAAAGAAATGATAAAACTCAGTATTATCACCAAAAAAAAAAGAAATATGCCATTTTTAAGACAAATGGTAGCTACTATAAGACATAGGAAGATACAGAAAATACAAATTGCATATACCACGTTTAGTAATCAATATTCTTCAGGGGGAAAAATCACCACCATGATTCAATAACAGTCTGAGGTTTTATAAATGCTCTTACATTAAAATGTGCAAGGCACAAATCAGAGCAAAGAGAATAAAGATAAACTGAAAACCAGAAAATGCAGAGAAGAATTTTAAACAGGCTTCCCGCCAATGAGATTATGAGACAAAATCTTTGAGAGATAAAGAACATCAGTCATTTTTATACATTCTTTGAACTATACTCCCCAGAATCAAAACAGAAGCAGCAGGGGTGGGAGAAAACGCATCTATGGCAATATTTTTAGAGACTGTTCATATTTTGCTTACTATAATTAGCCCCCAGTGGCAACCTATTACAATAAACTATCTGTTGCTCTGGGAACATAAAACCAAGTAAGAATCTGAATTGCTGCTCTTTCAGTCAGCAAATTTCAGCAACTTACAAATATCAAAATTCAGAATATCAACATTTACAAAGATGCTAATAATCTGTATTTTAAGTACAGGTTTTTTAGGTTGCTTATTTGACTCTATAGACAACAAACAGAAGTTTACAGTACTGGTTTCTGCAACAGTGCGTTCATGGATTTTTAAAAAACAACTCTGATTAAATTAACCCTATTTCCATTTTTAAAAATTCTGAAATAGCTTTTACTTGATGCAATAATATTCTCTAGGCAACAAGGAAGGGGAAATAAAGGACTAAGAACCTAGACTCTTCAGAAAAAAATTGTATTCTAATGCCAAGTTTAAAGAACAATATAGATTCAATGCCTCTCTTTTATATTTTGGAAGGCAATTCCTAAAAAAAGAAGACCACTTTTTACTCATTCTTTCTAGCAAGATAGCCTCCTGACTTATCATTATTTATTTATTCCTTTTTTAATATAAAAAACAGGATCTAAGAATATTAGATTCCTTGAATTCTTAGTTAGCTTCTCCTTGCATTAGTTTTACCAGCCACTGTCAACAAGTGGTCTCAAGTTCCGTAATATGGAATTCCATGCGAGTTCAGAGGGATGACATGCATTCCTGACATGCAAACCATGACAGACTTTCTAGAAATGCTCCTATTTCCCCAGTTTCTTTTTCTGTGCTATTCAAATTCTGTGGTGAATTAACTTTTCAATAACGGACACAAAATGGAATGACTCTTCATATCTAATGATCCTAATATTTTTATATTACTTATAAAGCACTATAACCCACCCAATTTATTTGTATACTTACAGTAAGATTTCCAAACGGGAGGTCTATATTCATCTGTATCTGAAAGAATAAACATCAAATTAACATTATTGAATACTTATATTTTAAATGAGATATTTTAATCATTAATTCATTTAATACATATTTGTTGAGGTCTATTTGTCCTAGGCATCGTGCTAGGCACTAAAGGGCATTCAAAGGTTTTTTAGTCTTGGTCCTCCCTTCCTTGGAGTACAATTTCACAAAGATGTTCGAAGAAAGTTACTGTATTTATTCAACTGCTTATCACATAAAAACGTCATGCTTGGGGCTTCCCTGGTGGCGCAGTGGTTGAGAATCTGCCTGCCAGTGCAGCGGACACGGGTTCGAGCCCTGGTCTGGGAAGATCCCACATGCCGCGGAGCAACTGGGCCCGTGAACCACAATTACTGAGCCTGCGCGTCTGGAGCCTGTGCTCCACAACAAGAGAGGCCGCGATAGTGAGAGGCCCGCGCACCGCGATGAAGAGTGGCCCCCGCTTGCCGCAACTAGAGAAAGCCCTAGCACAGAAACGAAGACCCAACACAGCCAAAAATAAATTAATTAATTAATTAATCTAAAAAAAATGTACTTAAAAAAAAATTAAAAAAAAAAAGTCATGCTTAATTTTTACTGCTTTTACAGTCACTGAGGTAATATCAATAATGTCTTTGGGCTTAATTCTATGATCATTCCACTGAAAGATCCCTGAAATCATTGGAACTTTTCTATATTTCCCTCCATCACATTTGGGGGAGTCCAGTGAAACTGGTTTTACTAACATCAAGAGAGAAGAACAGCAAGGTACAGACCTTAGTCCTCATACATCCTGGACAATCAAAACCAGGAAATGAGCAACACTTCAATGGAGGACAGTGTATCTAGGGAGCCACAAAGAACATGAGGTGAACATGTGCTCTCCAGGTCCACTTCCCCTCACTCTGCTTGAATGTGAATTAGGAGACAGTGTGAAGAGGCAGTGGAGAGAGATGGAAATACACAAGCACACGAGGGAGACGGGGGAACCGGAGGAAGGAGAGGGGACAGCGTGGTCTGGCTTCCCATCTGTGAAGCACAGCTGAGCAATAATCTTGCCAGCACAAAGCCCTGCCTGCAAGGCCATGGAGCCAAACCAGCAGACACAGCATTTTGGTGTGGGGAGGTGTGGCCAGACACATCACCTGGCTCTGCTGGCATCCAACAGAAACCCACTGAGGAATACGATCCTAAAAATCGTGGTCTCCAAGGAGGCAAGAAAATTCCTGGGAAGTTTACTGAGAAGGGTGATTTCTTGTATAGGTAGCTCACATTAAAATGGTCACAGACTCAAAACATTCAGGCCCCAACTCCCAACCTTTAAAATGCCACTTCATTTATGATGTGTTATCATAAACCACACAAATGCTTTGAGTCAGAGGGCTACAGTAAGACTACTGATGATGGGCAAAAGAACATAAAAGGGAAATTCTAAGTCATGTAGAAATTGCTTGGCACCCAGGAGAAGTTTTCATATATGTTTTCTCAAAGAATGAATAAAAGATTACATGAATAAATGAATGAAGTAATGCAGCAAATACAGTTGACTCTCATTATTCACAGTAGTTATATTCTACAACATCACCATAAACACTGAATTAACCAATACTGAACCACTGCACCTGGGGAAACACAAGTTAGGTTCCTGTGAGCCTCTGGTCACAACATTTTCATCAACCAATCAATACCTAACTTTGTTTTCTGTGTATTTTTGTTTAAACACACCTTATTTAGTATATATTGTTGATTCATAAACATTGAACTCACAGCCAACTGCACTATAACTCATGCCTCAATGAAACTTATCTGACACATGTATTTTCTCTGTAAGATAACATCACTGTCTTCTTGCACTTAGAAGCACCAGACAGGATTTTGACACTATGCTTAGGGGCCATTTTAAAAAGTAAAAACACCAATAAAAAGCCACAAAAATGCAAAAAATGTGGCACTTAAGAGGCTATGAAAAGAACACTTGTTAACAGTATAAGAGCTAAAACAAAGGCAGAGTTGCCTTGCTCAACCTCAGCCGGGAATATTCAGGTCATGCGACTCTATTTGCCACTCTATAAATGTTGGCAAATGACTATGAAAGTGTCACAGGTATTTATTTTAAAAGGGTTACAAATAAATACTAGCAAGTAAGCAAATCTGCAAACACAGAATCAAGAATAATGAGGACTGTCTGTATATGAATGAGCAATTATTTAGGAAAACTACCAACTCAGGTAAACTCACCTAGGAATGATATAACATTAGGATGAAATACGACCTCAGCACAGTGACATATAGGTATATACATATTTACTTTGCTAGGGGGTGGGGGTGGGGTGTGTGTATGCTTGGAGGGTTAATTATACTGACATTTGTCTTAATAAGTAAATTGAATTAACTGAATTATATATTTTTAATACGAGGAAAAATTTGCCTCTAAGCATTCAAGTCATTTAATGATTTCATTGATGCCATATGGATGCTGTTATATTGCCATTCAATCCTAGGACAGTTCCCGGTTTAACAGGAGAGTGGACGTTCACTCTCCTGGCACTCACCCGTATTCATGTGTGTGTCTCAGCCTCCTTGCCAGCGTCCAAACAGCATAAGCTGCAGTGACCAGGCACCTCCTGACCCACCACGCGGAAGATGGTGCACGCGGCCAGGAAGAGGAAGGGCACTCAACAAGGCTGAGACCCAGTGTAGTAAAGAATTTAACCTTGCGCCCCAGAAGAGGTCTGACTTTTGCCTTCAGCTCCTAGGAGGTAATTTTATTTGTCTGGGAGCCTTGAGCTAGCCAGAGAGTACCAATGTGACTTAGGGTGCGGTTTTGGGTCACACAGTGTCAGTCAAGCTGGAGACTGAGATCAACCATGTGGGCCATCAATCATAAAGCCCTCATTAAAAACTCTGAACTCAGGGTTGGGAGAGCTTCCTTGGTTGGAAATTCTCCATGTGTATCATCACGCATCAATGCTGGAAGAGTATGCATCCTGACCCCACAGAGGATAAGAGAAGCTCTGCATTTTGTACTTCTCCTGGACCCTGTCTTATGTGCTTTTCCCTTTGGCTGATTTTAATCTGTATCCTTCCCTGTAATAAATCATGACTCACAGTATAACAGTGTTTAGTGAGTTCTGTGAGTCCTTCTAGAGAATCATCGAACCCAGGCGTGATTTGAGGGAACCCTTTCCAACTTGCAATTGGTGTCAAAAGTGAAAGAAGTGTTTAGGACTGTGCCCTCTCACTTTGCAGTTGGCCCTAACTCCTTGCAAACTCTGTGCAAAGCCTGTACCTATGAGCAGGAGGCCCTGGAGATTGCTTTCACTTTGGAGATGGTAAGAGAGTAAGAGGCTAATAATCAAAGTTCTTTCTCTGGGGGATTGTTTATCTAGTCCTAGATAGGGCTTTCTTAGGGGAACATCAACCTTTACTTGCTGTGTGACTTTAGGAAATATACTACCTCTCTTTTCTTTATCTATAAAATAGAGTAACAATATCATCTAAAATGGGAATAGTAACAACACAGGTTTGTTGTGAGGATTATATTAGGTATCATACATTAAGCACCTTGCACTCAGGAGACCTTTAGTAAATGAGTACCCTCTCCTGCCTTCACCAAAAGCGAATTTAAAAACACAATGAGGGACTTCCCTGGTGGTGCAGTGGTTAAAAATCTGCCTGCCAATGCAGGGGACATGGGTTCGAGCCCTAGTCTGGGAAGATCCCACATGCTGCGGAACAACTAAGCCTGTGCGCCACAACTACTGAGCCCGCGTGTCACAACTACTGAAGCCCACGCGCCTAGAGCCCGTGCTCCACAACAAGAGAAGCCACCACAATGAGAAGCCTGTGCACCGCAATGAAGAGTAGCCCCTGCTCGCCACAACTAGAGAAAGCCCACGCGCAGCAACAAAGACCCAACACAGCAAGCAAGCAAGCAAGCAAGCAAGCAAGCAAGCAAGCAAGAAAGAAGGAAAGAAAGAAATGGCATTATTTGAGATGCTACAGATCACAATTCTGTGGCCAAATAAAATGAGTATCTGGCAAATAACCAAGAAATATTGGGATTTAAGTTTGTGTTTCCTTTAATATTAAAACAATTCTAATTATTAGTGACATTTAACAACACAGTTTGGGTTTTAAAAGTCTTTTCCTAGCAATCTATTTTTTTCTGGTGGAAGTGTAAACTGGTGCAACCTCTCTACAGAACAACTGGCAATACATACCATAAGCCTTAAAAGTGTGTAACAGGCATCTGTTAAGGCAGAGATTAAATGAGATGCTCTTTGAAAGGGAATGTTTAAAAATTATGACAGTCTCTCTCATGTTTAGGGGTGGAGACCCTAGGTCACCTTGGTATGGGCCATTTTGTTGAACAAGTTAGGCAAAGGGTAGGCACCACCATCCTCAGGACTCAGGGAAAAGGGGCTCACTGGGAGGGGGAAGTTGCATGCTTAGAAAAACATACCTTACACTCTTGATGTGCAAAATTAATTGCTAGAGTTGCTGAGACCAATTTTCCAGTACCCTAAATCCTTCTGGAAGGGAAGAAACATTAGCCCAATCTTTGATTCCTCGGATTCAAATTTAAGGAGTTCTGTCAGAGAAAAAACTTATAGCCTAAACCAAGTTCCACTGGCAAGAACAGGCAGAAACACTCCTGAAAGAAAATGACTTTGAAGATGGATTAATTGAAACTGGTGATCCAGGGTCACAAAGAGGGCTTATGGGTTTATTAGGAAGGACAGATTTTGGCCCAGCACGAGGCAGAGGCCAGAAGTATCTCTGACCTCAGCCCCCCTGGCACATGGAATCATTGAGTATAAGAGTGTGAACTAATGAACTGCAATCTTAACCTCCAATTGGGGTCACTACTTTAACCTGGGCCAGGTCTGACCAAAACGGGTATCCTAGTAGCACTCAGACAAGCAACTATCGACAAAGGGCTGGTCTTCAACACAGACAGAAAGTGATAAAGAGAAGAAGGATAAACAGTGTACAATTATACTTACTGCACTTTTCTTCTGGGTAGTTGTAAGAGAATGGGACCACTCTGGGACTGAGTAAGCCTCCTGAAGTTCAGACTTGGAGGAGGAGACTGCCTAAAGAGGAAGGTACTAAATTTCCTGCCAACTGGGGCAGTGATTAAGAGGAGAAAGTATGGGAGCATATTTGGCTCCTGCATTTATGTAACAGGTCTTCAGTTCCTTCTGCATACTTTTGACCCAGCAGCTCTATTTCTAGGAATTTATTGTAAAATAATTAAGGATATTAGAAAAACATTAATATAGAAGAATACCACTGAAATATTTCTTTTTAAACTAAAAAACTGGATTCAACCTAAATGCCTAACAATTAGAAACTGATAGAATCAATGATGACAGATTCTAGTTTGAAGACACCTTGACTACATCAAGATTTCACCTTTTAGTCTGTTAGAAAGTCTGACAGATATTTTAAATATTTTTAATCTTTTAAAACAGTGTCTCTCAAACTTTTTGGTTTCAAAAACATGGATTCTAAAGAGCTTTTAATATCTACTGATATTAACCATATTAGAAGTTAAAACAGAAATTTTAATAGTATATATTTGTTAATTTATTAAAAATAATAAACCAATTATATCTTAACATTTTTATGAAAAAATAACTTTAGTTTTCAAGACAAAACATTTGTTTTAAATTTTGCACATCTCTTTAATGTCCGGTATAAGTGAAGACAGCTGGATTCTCCTATCTGCTTCTGCATTCAATCTGTTGTGATATCACATGCTATGTACAGTCTGGAAGATCCAACTAGCCATTTGTGAGAGAATGAGAGTGAAAAAGGGAAATAATGTCTTATTACTATTACTTAAAATAGTTTTGACTTTGTGAAAACTCTGAAAAAACTTGGAGACTTCCGGGAGTCCCTAGAACATGCTGTGAGAACAACTGTTTCAAACCATGATTTCCTTGGCACATTTAGGGTATGGGGTAAGGTGGGATAAGATACATTTCATCTAATAGAAGAAACACAAAAGTTAACTAAGACAGGAAAAGAGAGGAAATCATGAATTCCTTTAGCAGAACGAAGTCCTTTCAGCTCGTTCAAAGGAAGTTAGCAAGAGCCTTCAGCTAGAGGTCTCAAGGACTCCCATCACTTCTTTTTGATTCTGTCAGAAAATCCACCCAAGCCAAGCATATCAACATGGCAGACTTCCATATCTAGAGCATGACTGAGAATGACAGCCTGACAACCTATAACTCAGTGACAGCTAATTTTAAAACCAACTTAAAAAATTCAGGGACAGCTGCTTAAAATAATCTTAGCGTGGTATAGATGAGTGCTTAAATTAAGTACATACCCACAAAATCCATTTTCTCCATTGCCTTTACGTGTCAGTAATACTTTTCATTCACTACACAAAAGAATTTTATATAAATATCAAAATTATGCTGCCATACAGAAACGTTAAAACAATCAGAAAGTTCCATTCATTCAATAAATATGTATTAAACACCTTCTATGGGTAAGAATGTCAGTTACAAGGTGGGTCCAGATGTAGTTTATGCCTTTAAGGGCGGTAAGAAAAATAAGATGGATATGATTACTTACTAACAAGGTAATATAATAAGAGTAATACATAAGAGTATAAGAGTAATATGTAATACTCTTCTACATAATGAGAGTTTCATAAACCATCATCTTGTCAAAATGCTTGACAAGAATAGGTCCCCAATAAGTATTTGCTAAGCTGATGAAAGAATGGAAGGGAAGAAGGAATCACTTTTGGCCAGAGTGTCAAGAAAGGCAAACCAGAGGTGATATCATCTGACAGTGGCTCTGAAGGATGGATGATTTTTAAAGTACAGGGGCCAAGGGAAGAAGACTGGAAATAAAAGAGAGAACAACATTCTAAACAGAGGGAACACAGTGAATAGGACAGAGGAACAAGAAAGTTCAGAAAGTGTTTGAGGAACAGTAAAAATGCAGAGTGGTTGAAATAGAAGACATGTTGAGGAAAGCTTAAGATTCGGGCCCTGGAGGGAACCTGGGCTGTGTTGTCCAGGAGGCATCCATAAGTAATGCACCATGTATTTTCCTCTGCTTTGTGTATTAAATACTCAGATGTCTGAGAGGAATACTATGTTAGGCCCAGGTCAATTCTCATGAGTCAGAGAAAACAAGCGAAGCAGCAGGAAGGCCAAAGGTAAGAGAAAAAAATCGATGGAGCAAAGACTCGGAGGAGGAGAAAGTAATGGACTCAAAAATCACAGGTGGTGGACAAGGCCTGGGAAGGTGGAGACATGGCTCTACGTCTAATCAACTGGGGAGGTAAAAAGGCGGGTTCTGTTTGAGACATTCTCTTCTGTGACTCTAAGTAAAAATCTAAACAAATAATTCAGGAAAACAAAAGAAAAAATGAGATTGTTAAACTATATGGAAAATAAATAAAGGCCAAGTTGATTAGCACGTATAGTATGATCTCATTTTTTTTAAACAAAAGAAAAAATATAAATGTGTATGTGAATGTGTACATGGGGAGGGGCACAGGGACAAGGAGAGAGAATATGAAAGATTCAGAATGACATATGCTAATTTAAGTAACAGTAGTGATCTCTAGGTCAGCCCTCCTCACCCAGGCTCCTCACCTGAACCACAGAGCACATAAAATGTTTTGAGCGGTATTTTCTCAGATCTCCCATGTACGGTAGATAACCAGAGTCTTTCTAGAAGCAGGAGAGAAGTTAACTTATTACATACAGTGGATGTGCTGGGCCACTGGGACATCATTCTCTCCCCAGAACCAGGAGAAAGCATTCTCTTGATGGTGATTTTTACTTTTCTTATATATCTGTGTATTTTTAAAAATTATATAATATATATATTCATTTGTGCTAAGGAGGGAAAAAAAACTACTAAAAACAAACAGTATATAAACGAACCAATCAAAAGATCGGCAGAAGACCTAAATAGACATTTTTCCAAAGAAGACATACAGATGGCCAACAGACACATGAAAAGATGCTCAACATCACTAATTATTAGATAAATGCAAATCAAAACTACAATGAGGTACCACCTCACACGGATCAGAATGGCCATCGTTAAAAAGCCTACAAATAGGGGCTTCCCTGGTGGCGCAGTGGTTGAGAGTCTGCCTGCCAATGCAGGGGACATGGGTTCGAGCCCTGGTCTGGGAAGATCCCACATGCCGCGGAGCAAATGGGCCCGTGAGCCACAATTACTGAGCCTGCGCGTCTGGAGCCTGTGCTCCGCAACAAGAGGGGCCACGATAGTGAGAGGCCCGCGCACCGCGATGAAGAGTGGCCCCCGCTTGCCACAACTAGAGAAAGTCCTCGCACGGAAACGAAGACCCAACACAGCCATAAATAAATAAATAAATAAAATTAAAAAAAAAAAAAAAAAGCCTACAAATAACAAACGCAGGAGAGGGTGTGGAGAAAAGGGAACCCTCCTACACTGTTGGTGGGACTGTAAATTGGTGCAGCCACTATGGAAAACAGTATGGAGGTCCCTTAAAAAACTAAAAATAATGTTACCATATGATCCAGCAATCCCACTCCTGGGCATATATCTGGAAAAGACGAAAACTCTAATTCAAAAAGATATAAGCACCCCAATGTTCACAGTAGCACTATTTACAACAGCCAAGACATGGAAGCAACCTAAGTGTCCATCAACTTTATCCATGAATGGATAAAGAAGATGTGGTACACACACACACACACACACACACACACTGGAATCTTACTCAGCCATAAAAAAGAATGAACTATTGCCATTTGCAGCAACATGGATGGACCTAGAGATTATCAGATTAAGTGAAGTAAATCAGAGAAAGACAAATATATGATATCACTTGTATGTGGAATCTTTAAAAATGATACAAATGAACTTATTTGCAAAACAGAAACAGACTTACAGACATAGAAAATAAACTAACTTTTACCAAAGGAGAAGGGGGGCGGGGGCGGATAAATTAGGAGTTTGGGATTAACAGATACACACTACTATATATAAAACAGATAAACCACAAGGACCTACTGTATAGCACAGGGAACTATACTCAATATCTTGTAATAACCTATAATGGAAAAGAATCTAAAAGAGAATGTGTGTGTGTGTATAATTGAATCACTTTGCTGTACACCTGAAACTAACACAATATTGTAAATCACCTATACTTAAATTTTTTTAAAAGTATAAGTTAACTATTTATAAGAAGAGAAAAACATGGAAACTGATTCAGATAGAGAAAAGCACCATTTAACAAACTCCACAGGAAATTATAATTATTTTGAATGGGCTCTTGAAATAAATACCTTACCAGAGAAATAATATCCCCAGTCTGAGAGGCTTAGAAATCAACTACAAGCTTTGTGGCAAACATATAAATAACACCACCTCTTCTAAAGTCCTCGAATTCCCCCTGAGAACCTCTGTGGAGGTCTTCATTTACCTCTTCTCCCTGTTCTAAATGAATTTGCTGAAAGGAAAAGAGAACATCTTCTTAATTAAATGTTTTTCACTACTGGTTAACTGTAAGAATTATGACCCAAGAATATCATCCAAAAATCTACAAACAATAAATGCTGAAGAGGGTGTGGAGAAAAGGGAACCCTCTTGCACTGTTGGTGGGAATGTAAATTGATACAGCCACTATGGAGAACAGTATGGAGGTTCCTTAAAAAACTAAAAATAGAACTACCATACAACCCAGCAATCCCACTACTGGGCATATACCCTGAGAAAACCATAATTCAAAAAGAGTCATGCACCACAATGTTCATTGCAGCTCTGTTTACAATAGCCAGGACATGGAAGCAACCTAAGTGTCCATCGACAGATGAATGGATAAAGAAGATGTGGCACATATATACAATGGAATATTACTCAGCCATAAAAAGAAACGAAATTGAGTTATTTGTAGTGAGGTGGATGGGCCTAGAGTCTGTCATACAGAGTGAAGTAAGTCAGAGAGAGAAAAACAAATACCATATGCTAACACATATATATGGAATCTAAAAAAAAATGGTTCTGAAGAACCTAGGGGCAGGACAGGAATAAAGACACAGACGTAGAGAATGGACTTGAGGACACAGGGAGGGGGAAGGGTAATCTGGGACGAAGTGAGAGAGTGGCACGGACATATAAACACTACCAAATGTAAAATAGATAGCTAGTGGGAAGCAGCCACATAGCACAGGATCAGCTCGGTGCTTTGTGACCACCTAGAGGGGTGGGATAGGGAGGGAGACGCAAGAGGGAAGAGATATGGGGATATATGTATATGTATAGCTGATTCACTTTGTTATACAGCAGAAACTAACACACCATTGTAAAGCAATTATACTCCAATAAAGATGTTTAAAAAGAAAAGAATTATGAGCCAAGAAAATCTTACTTTTACATATTTTATCATGTTTATGAAAATGATTTCAATTTCTTCTTGCTTTTTTTTAAACTCAAAGATAAAGATTTTAAGCATGATTTAGTGTTAAACTTGTTTTTGCCTATAATTTTCCCTTCTGCTACTTTTTTCTGTAAATACTAATATCTTTAGGACATTCATTTTTCCTTTGATTATTAAAAACTTCAAGACACTTATCTGTACCTTTAGGCAATGACTTTAAAAATCTTAGCAAAATATATCTAGGATATTATCTTAGATATGATAGATTATAATGTATAATATTAGGGCTATTTGGGAGGTACTCAAAGCATTCACTTATTGATTCACAAGGTTAAACCTGCTCATAAATACCCTAATGTTCTGAATTTTTAGATTAACTTAAAACATTGTATGATTGAGTAAATGTTTATGCTTTCTCCAATTAGATCCTATTTAGGTCCAGTCTAGCTATGGATGTCACTGAAAACAACTGACCTCTGAAAACAGAAAAAATTTTATTTCATTCTTTCTATTATACAGTATTGTGTATCATTATATAGTTATGTCTTATGAATTCTTTGATTAGGATAATATTCCACTGATGAAGTTTAAACCTGCTTAACTTTTTATTTTAAAAAATAAATAGGGCTTCCCTAGTGGCGCAGTGGTTAAGAATCTGCCTGCCAATGCAGGGGACACGGGTTCAAGCCCTGGTCCGGGAAGATTCCACATGGCGCGGAGCAACTAAGCCCATGCGCCACAACTACTGAGCCTGCACTCTAGAGCCCGCGAGCCACAACTACTGAGCCTGTGTGCCACAACTACTGAAGCCCGCGTGCCTAGAGCCCGTGCTCCACAACAAGAGAAGCCACCACAGTGAGAAGCCCGCACACCACAATGATGAGTAGCCCCTGCTCGCCGCAACTAGAGAAAGCCCACACGCAGCAACGAAGACCCAACACAACCAAAAATAAATAAATAAATAAATTTATATTAAAAAATAATAAAAATAAATAAATAGTTCATTCTAGAACAGACTAGAATGTTAAATTTAAGCTGTTTATTGTTTTAGGTTCAAAACAAAAAGGCTTTTATAACTTTTTAACAATATGATGAATTTTCTCAAAAAGGACTATGTTGCATTTTAAATGAGGTTTAGACTAACGACATACACTCAAAAACTATGTGATTAATGTTTTAAAGCATGGTTCAGATTGTCTTTGGTTTGAAAATTAACAATTTAGAATTCTGTAAAAAATTGATGTTTATTGATAAGAAAAAGCCATTTTTCCCTTGAAATGAAGACTCAACTTTCAACCTACTGGCAAGAGATTCCCTGCCCTGCTTTAATCAGAAAATACAAGGCATTAATGATTAATCCCCACCTGTTGTGTACCAAATTTTGGCATACCAAAATAATGAGATGCCTGTGACCATAAAACTCTATTTTACTATAAAGTGATCTTCTAAAAGAACAAGGGCATAAAATTCACAATAAAAACCAAACAATTACTACAGTTAATATTTGTAAGAGTCATAAAGAAAACAACCCAACTTCTCACTCTAAAACAAACACATTTCTTGGAAAACAAAAATTCACAGTAAAAATTAAAAGGCTCATAATAACATTCACAACTCTAAACTAAGGAGAAACCAAGTAAAAGAGAGCTTTGCTAGGTTTCTAGGTAACTCATATCTGTAAACTTCTTTCTTAGAAGATGCTTCAAAACACAGTGAATAAGCATTTTAACTAAGATAATTAATATTCACTCTGCAAAGTCATGGCCAAATCAGGTCAGTTAAGTTCAACCTTAGAAGAAACAAAGTCACTTAAAACTGCTCCAAGTTGAAAAGTGATGTGTCATGATACAATTCTGACAGAAATAAACTATTTTTAAAACCAAAGATAATTGTTTTTAATTCTTCAGAGAATAATGACCCAGAACTGTTAATACATGGGAAAAAGAACTTCTGAGACTGTGCAACTAGAGTGCTCACATGTAACTTCATCAAAGATCTCCAAAAACAAATATTCTGCAAGTGCAGTGCTCAACTCTTCACCATGGACCCACAGCATAGGCCAACAAAGCCTCCTAAATTAAATGCGAGCCAAGCTTGGAAATCTCTTCTTTCGAAAACTCAAGCTTGGCCTTTAATTAAAGATCTAAGCAATGGTTCCTCTAACCAACTTGGCAGACCCAGCAAACAGACTACACAAACAAAGCCTTCTGCTTACTCAAATCCTTTCACAATACAGTACTCTTGGAACAAAAAGCTATACACAGGAACTGGGTCATTCAGCTCAATTCAAAGGTAAGGGCTGTCATTTTCCAACCTACTATTTCTCCTCTAGACAAGTCATATCTCTCTGAAGTTTTCTCTTTAAAAGGTTTGGTCATTTCTGATCATGTTTATCCTAACATGTTGGCATTTTTTTAAAAAAATAAATTTTATTTATTTATTTTTGGCTGCGTTGGGTCTTCGTTGCTGCGTGTGGGCTTTCTCTAGTTGCGGTGAGCGGGGGCTACTCTTTGTTGTGGTGCGCGGGCTTCTCTTGCTGCAGAGCACAGGCTCTAGGCATGCGGGCTTCAGTAGCTGTGGCTCGCGGGCTCTAGAGCGCAGGCTCAGTAGTTGTGGTGCACGGGCTTTGTTGCTCCCCAGCATGTGGGATCTTCCTCGATCAGGGCTCGGACCCGTGTCCCCTGCACTGGCAGGCGGATTCTTAACCACTGCGCCACCAGGAAAGCCCAACATGTTGGCATATTAACAGAAAGTCCTCACGCCCACTTAACACAAGGTTTCTAACAGAAAACTTCAAGAAGAGATTTAGCTCCTATAAAGCCTCTCAACATTCCCAAATGGCTCCCATTTGGATTCTGTTTAACTAAGTAAAAAAATTCAGCTTTACTAACATGATAGTTCCTAAAACCCTCTACCACAAAAAAAAGAGAATACACAAAACTCAAAGAATACAATAAAGTATATACCCTTCTACTTGATTTCTCTGCATCTCACATATCTAAAATTAAACTGCAATAAATTAAGAAATCCTTGTAATTCTACATCCTTAAAAGAGTATACAATGTGGTATATACATTTTACCACACACAAAAAAAGAATACACCTGGGGAACACTTTTTCCAAATCCAACAACTCCAGAGCATTTGAAATTACAGATATTAAAAATGTAACCATGAAAACTATTCAAAGCAATTTTACTTTTTATAAATACAAGTTCTAGAAAATAATCAACTAAAACTACACTTTTAGTGGGGATCTTCTTAGTCAGTTATTTAAGAACTATAACTCAGTTGTCTCAAATGCCCTCACCTCCTTCAGTATCCTCCTTGTTCTTTTCTTTTCTTTTTTTTAAACTTTGGGTTTATTTATTTATTTATGGCTGTGTTGGGTCTTCGTTTCTGTGCGAGGGCTTCCTCTAGCTGCGGCAAGCAGGGGCCACTCTTCATCGTGGTGCGCGGGCCTCTCACTATCGCGGCCTCTCTTGTTGCGGAGCACAGGCTCCAGACGCGCAGGCTCAGTAATTGTGGCTCACGGGCCTAGCCGCTCCGCGGCATGTGGAATCTTCCCAGACCAGGGCTCGAACCCGTGTCCCCTGCATTGGCAGGCAGATTCTCAACCACTGCGCCACCAGGGAAGCCCCTTGTTCTTTTCTTAAGGGGAAAGTTGCAAACAATGTTTTTTCTCCTTGTTATTCATCCTTTGGGACAAATTATTCTTAATCCATACATTTCCCATTGCTACATAGTTTTATAGCAATGTCTCGCTTGGATCCTTGCCCTTGGAAAAGGAATCTCAGGCGTCAGAGTATGCAGTAGAATGTGTTTATTAGAATGTGCATTATTTTTTGACGCAGATTCATAGAATAATTAGGATTCCCCCATGCCAACAAGCAACCTTTCAAAGTCTTGCCTTACATCAGCGTTTTCAAGCTTTATCAAGAGGACAGCTATTCAGAAAATAGGATATACTAACCCTTAAATTTAACTCTATGGGGAAAAGAGGGATAATGTTCCTATCACTAATACTTTGACATCACAGATAAGTGAGACAGGAAAAGGTCACAACATTCCTCATCTTATCATGATAATTTCCAAATGTGCTTCTTTTGAACTGGACTTCTCTGGGAAAACCAATCAGAGTCTGTCTCTGTCTCTGTCTCTGTCTCTCTCTCTCTCACACACACACACACACACACAAGTAGATTCTGAAGAACACAAAAAAGTTTGCTTTAGATTACAAGATGTAGAGCCAAATGTGGAATAAGGCAGCTCACAGCTGTAGGAAGAAAACAGAGTCATATATGGAAGTAATATTGTGTAAACCACAAATGAGCAGAGTTGGGATAATTCTAAGCACATGCTAACTGTCCCAAGGTATAATAAAGCGCTCAGCATGTTTTAATTAACTGTGCTTTGACTGCGCACATGACGGTATGGACTGCCAAGATGCAAAAACTCTTTGGAAATGAGAACCTGTGTTCCAAATTGATAGGTTACCTATGTTTCTTTCTCTGAGAGCAGAACCCAGGGCATGAAAGATCTGGGGCTGTGGTCTCTCTTGCCAACAACTGCATCCAGCAATGCCTAAAATGAACATGTAATGGACTTCTTTGTTTTAAAGAAGTTCCTGCAGTGTGAGGACACAAGCAGCAACTAACTGAAAGTATAATAGCAACAAAGACCCACTTTTCTCAGTTCTCAAAATCTGAATGCTTTCAAGAGTAGAAGTATTTTTATAACTCATCTGGCAGCAAACTCTAGTCTGACCTGAACCTGAGAGTATTTTTATAGTTCTTTATAACTCATTTGATGGTAAAAACCTCACCTTAATGGATGTGAGAATATTTAGTCCTTATTTATTATATGGAATGTGACTGCATTTCACTGCAGAAATATTAATGTGTGATTATAAAGTGATGTGTGAGACACTGCTAGGTTGTTATACATATAAGTGTATATGTATATACGAAATGTACTACCTTTCTAAAATCTGAAAAATTCTGAATTCTAACATACATTTGTTACCAAGGGTTTTGGATAAAGGATTCCAAACCCGCTACTCTTGTTAATATTATGGCTGATCATGTTACAACGTTAAGTCAGAACATAACAACACTCTCCTGCTAGAGTCTCTCCAATGGCTTCCTATGTCACTCAGAATTAGAGCCAAGCTCTTTACAACAGTCTACAAAACTGCTATTCAAAGAGGACCACGACATTGACATCACCTGGTAATCATTAGAACTGCAGAACTGCAGGTCCCAACTCCCACCTGTGAATCAGAATCTGCAGTTTCACAAGATCCCCAGGTGATGTGCATGCACCTGATTTTCCAGAAGCACTGACCTCTAAGACCCTAGCTGATCTCTCCTTCTTACCTTGCTGAGTTCACCTCCTACTTCTCTCCCCTTCACCCACTCTGCCAGTCTCTTTGGTTTCCTTGCCATTCATGAGACACACAAGAAACATTCCCACCTAGCTGTTCCCTGGGACTGGAATGTTCTCCCCGCAAGAATCTCTGTGGACTTGCTCTTTTACCTGCTTCAGTTCTTTACTCAAAATGAGGCCTTCCCTGTCACCCTAACTAAAATGCTCAAAACTCCCTGACAATTCATATTCTCCTCTGTTTTCATTAGTTGTCACTGTATTCTTTCTCTTTAGTACATATCACTATCTAAAATACTAACATTTTGCCAAACTATGTTGGTTTTTGTTTGTCTCTTTCTGCTAGGATGTGAACTTCACGAGGGCAGGGATTCTTTTGTCTGTTTTTCACATTGCTGTATCCCTTGCTGTGGTTTGTGAACCTCTGGCTCACTGAGGCTCTTTCAGGGGGGTACACAAGGTCAAGCCTATTTTCATAATTACACTAAGAAATTTGCCTTTTTCACTGCACTGACATTTGCTCTGGTAGTGCCAAAGCTCTGGTGGGTAAAACTGCTGGTGCTTCAGCACAGAAAGATGCAGTGGCACCAAACTGTCTTAACTGTCATTAGCCAACATACATTCATAGTTTTTTTTAAAAATTCAGTTTCACTTAGGAATGCCCTTGATGAAGCAATTTAAAAAGTATTAATTGTGTTCAATCTTGACCCTTGTGCACAGGCCTTCGTGATAAAATGGGAAGTGTGCATAGGGTGTTATCTGCTCCACACTGCAGTATGATGTTGTCTTGAGGAAAAGCACACGTGAGATCATTCGAGTTGTGAGCTCGACTAACTGCAATTTTCATAAACACCATTTCACTGGAAAGAATGACTGACAAACTATGACTATTCAGACTTGGGTATTCAGCAACTATTTTCTTGAAAATGAACAAAGTGAGCTTGTCACTTTGAGGAAAATAACTTGAAAGATTCATAAAAATCCAAGCCTACAAGTGAAAATTAGAGTTTGGGGAAGTTGACGTTAATCTTTAAAGACTTTTCCAATGGGATCGATAATGATATTAAAGAATGTGATTTGTTAATATGTTGTACAATGAAATGTGTTAACTTTTGGAAGATTTGTACAACTCAATGAACAAACTTTTGAAAAGACAAATGCATGACAGGACAAAAATCACACATGGGTAAAAGATCCAATCAAAGCACAAGACAGGCCAGCAGATTTTAATGTAACAGGGTACATAATGTTCACTGATATGGTTTCAAAGTCTACGTTACAACTGACCTTTAAGAAACTATCACTCGTTGGGCTTCCCCGGTGGCGCAGTGGTTGAGAATCTGCCTGCCAATGCAGGGGACACGGGTTCGAGCCCCAGTCTGGGAAGATCCCACATGCCGCAGAGCAACTAGGCCCGTGAGCCACAATTACTGAGCCTGTGCTCCGCAAAAAGAGAGGCCGCGATAATGAGAGGCCCGCGCACCACGATGAAGAGTGGCCCCCACTTGCCGCAACTAGAGAAAGCCCTCGCACAGAAACGAAGACCCAACACAGCCATAAATAAATTAATTAAAAAAAAAAAAAAGAAATACAACCAAATTAATTAAAAAAAAAAAAGAAACTATCACTCGTCAAGTTTTATTGTCATATCAAAGAATATCTATAACTATTTGAAAAGATTATTAAAATACTCCCTTTTTCAATTACATATCTGTATGAGGCCAGATTTTCTTAATACACTCCAATCAAAACATATTACAACAGATGATAGCAGATATGAGCTTTCTTCTTTTAAGCTAGACATTAAAGAACTGTAAAAATGGAAAAGAATGCCACTCTTCTCACTACCTTAAAAAATAGTTATTTTTCATAAAATACATTATTTATGCTAACATGCAATGGTTTATTCTTATTTTTAAATCAACGGATAACTTTTTAATTTCTCAATTTTATTTTCAAATACAATAAACAGCAATATATATAACCCACATAAACAAATGTTCCTTAGGTTCCTCAATGATGTTTAAGAGTGTAAATGGGTCCTGAGATTAAAAAAGTCTGAGAACCACTGGCCTAAAACAATAACTAGTAAACAGTAGTAAATTTTGTCACCCTGAACACTTACAATGTGTGGGCTCTTGTTAAATACTTTTACACTGATTTATGCCTCACAACAATCTTATAAAGTAGGTATTATTGCTATCACCATTTTACAGGTAAGGAAACTGTTACTTGAAAGAGATCAAGGCATTTGTTTAAAGTCACAAACAGCAGCTGAGATCAGGTGACTGCAGATCGCATGCTCCTAACCACTACTGACACTATAATAAAGGCATGCTGGGTTAGAAACAAGGCAAACAGTACAAAGCCAGGTGACTATTTTAAAACTATCAAGGCATAAGAAGGAGCCAAAATACAAAGCCAAATGGCGTGGGGATTGAAGAATGGCAATCTAAGAAGGTTCATGTGAGCAGAAGAAAGACCAGAACAACTTCTCAGAGGCAGAATCAGATGTTTGAGGAAATATTTCAAGCACAGCTCACAAGGTTACAACAACTACCACTAGGCTGAAGAACACACAATAAAAACCCTAAGATGTCTATTTAGCTTCAAGACCAACTTCCAAGGATAGTACAGACAAGCTGATATCCCTTATGGTCAGGTTCATTCATGATGCTGTTAAAGTCTTCTTGCTGCTGTTGGTTTCCCTGTATCTCAAGCTTGAGTATAACCTTCAATGAAATTCTGTGGTTCCCATGTCCAAAGAGAGCTTCCGCCTCATTAAATCTACCCACTCTAAGAAGTGGCTCCTCTCGGGCCCACAGTAGGGTGATATCCTGAAGTTTCATCATCCTGACTGGATTAGTGACAAGAAGGGCACTTAATGTGTGCATTTTACGAAGTAGTCCTATAAGGTCAAGAACAGTAATTCCATTCCAATTTCAAATTTCCCTAAGCTAAAAATTCCTGCTAGAATATGCAGACATACCTCTACAAGCTTGAAGTTTCTACATCCTGTAATATTTAAACCATGACTCACTTTTGTTGTTAAGGATGATTTAAAAATGAGTGATGCGGGACTGGGGAAAAAAAAGGAGATGAAGTGGGTGGCAGAGCAGTAATCCTAGTTTTAGCAATGCACCATTCAGACAAATAATGGAAGTTAGGGCAAAGGAAGTAAAGTGAGATCTCAGAACCGTTCTCCTCACGCCATTGAGAGGGAGGCCATAACGTCAGGTTAGAGTGTTCACCTACGTGTAATGTGTTCAGTGCTGAGACCGTGAGGAATTAGGCTGTAAAACCCTATCAGAGAAAAATTCTGACTCAGCTATGCATATAGAAGGTCAGAAATAGGAAAATATAACCTCTTGGTATGCACAATAACTGTGGCAATGGAAAAAATGAATTTATAAGCACAGTCTCAAAACTTTGGATGAGGGAAATCCTGAAAAGATTCTAATATACAAGGAATGATAAATGATTACTGACATTCTCTTTGTCTAGTCTTCTGTCTTCTTTTTCTATCAGTGAATATAAAAAGAAAATTATAAGGGCTTTCATAGCTTCACTAGTGATCCAGGATTACCCTAACGCTATTTTTGCCTGGAACCCTTAAGTTGCTCAACCACAAGTTCTCCTACACGGGGTCATCGAAGTAAAAGTCTAGGTTTTAGAAAGAGAATGCTAGGTAAGGATTATTATGCTCACCGGTATTTTCCAGAGCTGAGCGGGCTGTCATCCAATCATCATGCCTCCTTCCCACCGCAGCCCATGCTTTGACATATGGTATACCCAACTACAGTGACTCAACATTTTGCTAGATCATAAAACAGAAAACATGTATATGAAACACATTTATTTGTGTTTTAGATTCCGCAGTGTTCTGTGGTCTTTCTGCATGACAGTAATGCACCAACTTAGACCACTCAAAGCCTGGAACACAATTTTCTTAAGAAGGGCAGAAACCTAGAGCAGAAGTTGACAATATATCCAACTGGGTCAAAAAATTAATGATGGAAACAATGTTCTGGGATACGTCTCTATAAACATATCAGAAAAGTGAAAGAACAAGGAAAGAACAAGGATGCCCGAGTGCTTTAACCCTGGGTTCTTAGGAGGAAGATGAATGATACATTGCGTGCCAGGCTGGCATGAGTTTTAGGACTGACTGTGAGGACCTGCCCCACTCTGTGCTACCAGCTTTGGCAGTGCAGGGTAGTGGTTACAAGCGTGGGCTTTGGGGGTTTGGATACCTGCCTCTAGCAGCACTTACTAATTGTGAGTCTCACCTTGGGCAAGTCAACTCACGTAATAATCTGTTATTATTATTATTAGCAAAAAAATTTTTAACTTGATTCCTTAGGTACCTGACATTAAAGAAATTTCCAGGGAAAGAAATGTAGATATCACTAGTAAGACATTTCAAAAACATTCTTCAGAACATGTTATATGCCATAACCTAAGCCATTACAGAATAACATTCCTTTTTTGTCATTCCACAATGAGCATTTCCTATGCTACTGAGCATTTTCTGTAGAATGAATGGCAAACAGTTTAATAAAAGTGACTGATGTGGAGTCAAAGTTGTCTAATTCGATTCCAGCCAACATTTATCCCCCATGCCCATAACAATTATATATAGATGACATATATATATATATAACAATACATGGCATATCTGACAATTTTATGTTTATGTATATACATATATATACACATATATATGTATAAAATATCAAGCATGGGATGGGGAACAGTAGGAAAAAAGGTACTGGTTAAAGCCTTATGAAGAAATATATGAGTCAAAAAGGGCCATGCTGGGGATTAACCAAGATGGCGGAGTAGAAGGACTTGCTCTAACTCCCTCTTGTGAGAGCACCAGAATCACAACTAGCTGCTGGACAATCATTGACAGGAAGACCCTGGACTTCACCAAGGAGGATACCCCACGTCCAAGGACAGAGGAGAAGCCACAGTGAGACGGTAAGAGGGGCGCAATCAGAGTAAAATCTAATCCCATAACTGCTGGGTGGGTGACTCACAGACTGGCGAACACTTATACCACAGAAGTCCACCCACTGGAGTGAAGGTTCTGAGCCCCACGTCAGGCTTCCCAACCTGGGGGTCCGGCAACGGGAGGAGGAATTCCTAGAGAATCAGACTTTGAAGCCTAGTGGGAATTGATTGCAGGATTTCGACAGGACTGGGGGAAACAGAGACCCCATTCTTGGAGGGCACACACAAAGTAGTGTGTGCATCGGGACCCAGGGGAAGGAGCAGTGACCCTGGGGGAGACTGAACCAGACCTACCTGCTGGTGTTGGGGGGTCTCCTGCAGAGGCAGGGGGTGGCTCTGTTTCACTGTGGGGACAAGGACTCTGGCAGCGGAGGTTCTGGGAAGTGCTCCTTGGCGTGAACCCTCCCAGAGTCTGCCATTAACCCCACCAAAGAGCCCAGGTAGGCTCCAGTGTTGGGTTGCCTCAGGCCAAACAACCAACAGGGAGGGAACCCAGCCCCACCATCAACAGTCAAGTGGATTAAAGTTTTACTGAGCTCTGACCACCACAGCAACAGTCAGCTCTACCCACCACCAGAGCCTCCCATCAAGCCTCTTAGATAGCCTCAACCACCAGAGGGCAGACAGCAGAAGCAAGAAAAACTACAATCCTGCACCTTGTGGACCAAAAACCACAGTTACAGAAAGATAGACAAGATGAAAAGGCAGAGGGCTATGTACCAGATGAAGGAACAAGAAAAACCCCCAGAAAAACAACTAAATGAAGTGGAGATAGGCAACCTTCCAGAAAAAGAATTCAGAATAATGATAGTGAAGATGATCCAGGACCTCGGAATAAGCATGGAGGCAAAGATTGAGAAGATGCAAGAAATGATTAACAAAGACCTAGAAGAATTAAAGAACAAACAAACACAGATGACCAATACAATAACTGAAATGAAAACTACACTAGAAGGAATCAATAGCAAAATAACTGAGGCAGAAGAACGGATAAGTGACCTGGAAGACAGAATGGTGGAATTCACTGCTGCGGAACAGACTAAAGAAAAAAGAATGAAAAGAAATGAAGACAGCTTAAGAGACCTCTGGGACAACATTAAATGCAACAACATTCGCATTATAGGGGTCCCAGAAGGTGAAGAGAGAGAGAAAGGACCAGAGAAAATATTTGAAGAGATTATAGTCGAAAACTTCCCTAACATGGGAAAGGAAATAGCCACCCAAGTCCAGGAAGCGCAGAGAGTCCCATACAGGATAAACCCAAGGAGAAACACGCCGAGACACATAGTAATCAAAGTGGCAAAAATTAAACACAAAGAAAAATTATTGAAAGCAGCAAGGGAAAAATGACAAATAACATACAAGGGAACTCCCATAAGGTTAACAGCTGATTTCTCAGCAGAAACTCTGCAAGCCAGAAGGGAGTGGCATGATATACTTAAAGTGATGAAAGGGAAGAACCTACAACCAAGATTACTCTACCCGGCAAGGATCTCATTTAGATTTGATGGAGAAATCAAAAGCTTTACAGACAAGCAAAAGCTAAGAGAATTCAGCACCACCAAACCAGCTCTACAACAAATGCTAAAGGAACTTCTCTAAGTGGGAAACACAAGAGAAGAAAAGGACCTACAAAAACAAACCCAAAACAATTAAGAAAATGGTCACAGGAACATACATATAGATAATTACCTTAAACGTGAATGGATTAAATGCCTCAACCAAAAGACATAGACTGGCTGAATGGATACAAAAACAAGACCCATATATATGCTGTCTACAAGAGACCCATTTTAGACCTAGGGACACATACACACTGAAAGTGAGGGGATGGAAAAAGATATTCCATGCAAATGGAAATCAAAAGAAAGCTGGAGTAGCTATACTCATATCAGATAAAATAGACTTTAAAATAAAGAATGTTACAAGAGACAAGGAAGGACACTACATAATGATCAAGGGATCAATCCAAGAAGAAGATATAACAATTATAAATATATATGCACCCAACATAAGAGCACCTCAATACATAAGGCAACTGCTAACAGCTATAAAAGAGGAAATTGACAGTAACACAATCATAGTGGGGGACTTTAACACCTCACTTACACCAATGGACAGATCATCCAAAATGAAAATAAATAAGGAAACAGAAACTTTAAATGACACAATAGACCAGATAGATTTAATTGATATTTATAGGACATTCCATCCAAAAACAGCAGATTACACGTTCTTCTCAAGTGCGCACGGAACATTCTCCAGGATAGATCACATCTTGGGTCACAAATCAAGCCTCAGTAAATTTAAGAAAATTGAAATCATATCAAGCATCTTTTCTGACCACAACGCTATGAGATTAGAAATGAATTACAGGGAAAAAAACGTAAAAAAGACAAACACATGGAGGCTAAACAATACGTTACTAAATAACCAAGAGATCACTGAAGAAATCAAAGAGGAAATTAAAAAATACATAGAGACAAATGACAATGAAAACACGACGACCCAAAACCTATGGGATGCAGCAAAAGCAGTTCTAAGAGGGAAGTTTATAGCTATACAAGCCTACCTCAAGAAACAAGAAAAATCTCAAATAAACAATCTAACCTTACACCTAAAGAAACTAGAGAAAGAAGAACAAACAAAACCCAAAGTTAGCAGAAGGAAAGAAATCATAAAGATCAGAGCAGAAATAAATGAAATAAAAACAAAGAAAACAATAGCAAAGATCAATAAAACTAAAAGTTGGTTCTTTGAGAAGATAAATAAAATTGATAAGCCATTAGCCAGACTCATCAAGAAAAAGAGGGAGAGGACTCAAATCAATAAAATTAGAAATGAAAAAGAAGTTACAACAGACACCGCAGAAATACAAAGCATCCTAAGAGACTACTACAAGCAACTTTATGCCAATAAAATGGACAACCTGGAAGAAATGGACACATTTTTAGAAAGGTATAACCTTCCAAGACTGAACCAGGAAGAAACAGAAAATATGAACAGACCAATCACAAGTAATGAAATTGAAACTGTGATTAAAAATCTTCCAACAAACAAAAGTCCAGGACCAGATGGCTTCACAGGTGAATTCTATCAAACATTTAGAGAAGAGCTAACACCTATCCTTCTCAAACTCTTCCAAAAAATTGCAGAGGAAGGAACACTCCCAAACTCATTCTATGAGGCCACCATCACCCTGATACCAAAACCAGACAAAGACACTACAAAAAAAGAAAATTACAGACCAATATCACTGATGAATATAGATACAAAAATCCTCAACAAAATACTAGGAAACAGAATCCAACAACACATTAAAAGGATCATACACCACGATCAAGTGGGATTTATCCCAGGGATGCAAGGATTCTTCAATATATGCAAATCAATCAGTGTGATACACCATATTAACAAATTGAAGAAGAAAAACCATATGATCATCTCAATAGATGCAGAAAAAGCTTTAGACAAAATTCAACACCCATTTATGATAAAAACTCTCCAGAAAGTGGGCAGAGGGAACCTACCTCAACATAATAAAGGCCATATATGACAAACCCACAGCAAACATCATTCTCAATGGTGAAAAACTGAAAGCATTTCCTCTAAGATCAGGAACGAGACAAGGATGTCCACTCTCACCATTATTCAACATAGTTCTGGAAGTCCTAGCCACGGCAATCAGAGAAGAAAAAGAAATAAAAGGAATACAAATTGGAAAAGAAGAAGTAAAACTGTCACTGTTTGCGGATGACATGATACTATACATAGAGAATCCTAAAACTGCCACCAGAAAACTGCTAGAGCTAATTAATGAATATGGTAAAGTTGCAGGATACAAAATTAATGCACAGAAATCTCTTGCATTCCTATACACTAATGATGAAAAATCTGAAAGAGAAATTATGGAAACACTCCCATTTACCATTGCAACAAAAAGAATAAAATACCTAGGAATAAACCTCCCTAGGGAGACAAAAGACCTGTATGCAGAAAACTATAAGACACTGATGAAAGAAATTAAAGATGATACCAACAGATGGAGAGATATACCATGTTCTTGGATTGGAAGAATCAACATTGTGAAAATGAGTATACTGCCCAAAGCAATCTACAGATTCAATGCAATCCCTATCAAATTACCAATGGCATTTTTTACGGAGCTAGAACAAATCATCTTAAAATTTGTATGGAGACACAAAAGACCCCGAATAGCCAAAGCAGTCTTGAGGCAAAAAAATGGAGCTGGAGGAATCAGACTCCCTGACTTCAGACTCTACTACAAAGCTACAGTAATCAAGACAATATGGTACTGGCACAAAAACAAAAAAATAGATCAATGGAACAAGATAGAAAGCCCAGAGATTAACCCACGCACCTATGGTCAACTAATCTATGACAAAGGAGGCAAGGATATACAATGGAAAACAGACAGTCTCTTCAATAAGTGGTGCTGGGAAAACTGGATAACTACATGTAAAAGAATGAAATTAGAATACTCCCTAACACCATACACAAAAATAAACTCAAAATGGATTAGAGACCTAAATATAAGACTGGACACTATAAAACTCTTAGAGGAAAACACAGGAAGAACACTCTTTGACATAAATCACAGCAAGATCTTTTTTGATCCACCTCCTAGAGTAATGGAAATAAAAACAAAAATAAACAAATGGGACCTAATGAAACTTCAAAGCTTTTGCACAGCAAAGGAGACCATAAACAAGACGAAAAGACAACCCTCAGAATGGGAGAAAATATTTGCAAACGAATCAACGGACAAAGGATTAATCTCCAAAATATATAAACAGCTCATTCAGCTCGATATTAAAGAAACAAACACCCCAATCCAAAAATGGGCAGAAGACCTAAATAGACATTTCTCCAAAGAAGACATACAGACGGCCACGAAGCACATGAAAAGATGCTCAACATCACTAATTATTAGAGAAATGCAAATCAAAACTACAATGAGGTATCACCTCACTCCTGTTCGAATGGGCATCATCAGAAAATCAACAAACAACAAATGCTGGAGAGGGTGTGGAGAAAAGGGAACCCTCTTGCACTGTTGGTGGGAATGTAAATTGATACAGCCACTATGGAGAACAATATGGAGGTTCCTTAAAAAACTAAAAATAGAATTACCATATGACCCAGCAATCCCACTACTGGGCATATACCCAGGGAAAACCGTAATTCAAAAAGACACATGCACCCGAATGTTCATTGCAGCACTATTTACAATAGCCAGGTCATGGAAGCAACCTAAATGCCCATCAACAGACGAATGGATAAAGAAGTTGTGGTATATATATACAATGGAATATTACTCAGCCATAAAAAGGAACGAAATTGAGTCATTTGTTGAGACGTGGATGGATCTAGAGACTGTCATACAGAGTGAAGTAAGTCAGAAAGAGAAAAACAAATATCATATATTAATGCATGCATGTGGAACCTCGAAAAAGGTACAGATGAGCCAGTTTGCAGGGCAGAAGTTGAGACACAGATGTAGAGAATGGACATATGGACACCAAGGGGGGAAAACTGCGGTGGGGTGGGGATGGTGGTGTGCTGAATTGGGCGATTGGGATTGACATGTATACACTGATGTGTATAAAACTGATGCCTAATAAGAACCTGCAGTATAAAACAACAAACAAACAAAACAACTAATACTAAACTTTCATTGGGTTATTTGTATGGAAATATGTTAATATAAATGTTTCAGACATTACATGAAATTTCTAAAAATCTTATATTTGTATTTGTATGGAAATATGTATGGAAATATGTTAATATAAATGTTTCAGACATTATATGAAATTTCTAAAAATCTTGTATTTGTATGGAAATATGTATGGAAATATGTTAATATAAATGTTTCAGACATTACATGAAATTTCTAAAAATCTTATATGTTCTGGTATAATGTTATAAGTAATAATCCTAATTATTACTTTAAAATGTATATCTCAGAAATAACTAATTTTCTTGTCAACTGCATTATTATGAACTTTCCTCAAATCTTTAACAGTGGTCATTTTTAAGTCTTTTGTCATTTACAGACAGTTCTGGGTGTACTCTGGTGCTTTTGCAAATATGTTCCTATAAAAGGCTTTCATCTTCAAGAGATTCATGGAAAAGACTCTGACAAGTACAGGTTTCTGGTAACTGACTGTACTGCTGAACTGAATGAATAAGCATTTTCAGAACTCTAATGAAAAACTGATGAACTCATAAAAGTGCTAACAAAAGATCAAGATGAAAAAAAAAATTAATTACATGGGACTGAGTGAACTGATGAGGATGAGTATAATTTTTGTGACTTTCTGTCTGAATTAAAAAAAAAAAAATCCCACAAGGACTCAGAGGCAAAGAATATACAAATCAATTTTCACTGCAAAGTAAAGGAGCTGTTACAGTGGAGGATTACTGGACTGAATGTCAATATTATGACATAGTATGAGTGTGTTTCATGTTTGGTAATTGCAATCATTGTTGCTTTTGTTGTGGTCATCCATGTACAATGCTTGGTGTCAGTCTACTTATCTCTTGTAAAAATAAAATACAGTGTGTGTGTGTGAAAAAAAAATATGTAATGTACAGTACAGGGTATATAGTCAGTATATTGTAGCACCTTTTTTTGGCGTCTAGTCTATAAAAATATCTAATCACTATGTTGTATACCTGAAACTAATATAATATTGTAAGTCAACTGTATGTCATTAAAAAAGCCAAAAAATTAAATTTATATACAAATTCAAAGGAACTAGAATGAAAAAAAAAAAGAAATATATGAGTTAAAGCAGTACAAGAGATCTCTTATACGAACATAGCTAGAGCTCAATGAAGTCCGACCAGCTCTAATGGGAAGTGAGGACAACCATGTAAACAGAATACCTAGAAGTCTCTCAAGAGACCATACTTTAAAGAATGTTCCAAAATATCCTTATTTAAAAGACATCAATTCGGGCTTCCCCGGTGGCGCAGTGGTTGAGAATCTGCCTGCCAATGCAGGGGACACGGGTTCGTGCCCTGGTCTGGGAAGATCCCACATGCCGCGGAGCAACTGGGCCCGTGAGCCACAATTACTGAGCCTGTGCATCTGGAGCCTGTGCTCCTCAACAAGAGAGGCCGCGATAGTGAGAGGCCCGCGCACCGCGATGAAGAGTGGCCCCCGCTTGCCACAACTAAAGAAAGCCCTCGCACAGAAACGAAGACCCAACACAGCCATAAAATAAAAATTAAAAATAAATAAAAAATAAAAATAATAAAAAAAATTAAAAAAGATGGAAAGCTGTCTTTATAATTAAAAACAAAAAAAAAAGACATCAATTCTTTTTTTCCCCAGTTCTACTTCAGGACCCAGAAAGAATGCTGTGCTAATGTCTAACATACCTCAGACATGAAATGTTACAGTCCAATAGTTCTACCAAAATGAAAAGGTAGATAATCAGTTTACTTAAGACATCTAAATGGAGTTTTTTGTTTAACTCCAGACTTGATGCGCCTTTCTAATAAGCAATATTATTTGTTATTCAAAAAGCAGACTGAGTGATTTACGTCATGCAGCTGTGAACAAGCATTTTGTTTAAAGTACTGTCTGCATGCTTTACTGAACTAACATTGTTAGAATGCCCTCAAGGATGCTGAATACTACAATTGGAGAACAAAAGGTCATTGTCACTGGAAAATGAAAGACTTATCAAATTCAAACCAGCATCGACCACAGAGAAATGACAGCAATGGAAAAACATTTTCATGTGCCTTTATCAGTCAGTAAGACAGAATTATTTATCTCTAATCAGACTTAAAATTCTTATATATATCATAACAAAAATAAATGAATTTTTACAGTTCATCTAACAATTAGATCAAATTCTGTTTCCTCATAAATTTTTAAATATTTAATATACTCTTGAAAGTCAATGCAAATATGCTAGTAGTAAATGTTTTCCCAGCAACCATGAAATGCCAAAAACAGAGGTAAAGTAATATAATTTCATTCATATCATTAATACCTACACATACATGAGACAGGTTTCTTTCATGCATATAATATATATATGGGAAATAAACAGTTTCAGAAAACTTGAGTTCTCAGTACAAAACATATGCCTGTAAGTTTAGATAAAATTCTCTTGATTTTCTATGTAAACAGGCCATAAGAAATGATAAAAATGACACAGAACATATTGACGTCATCTGGATCACCCACTGGGGTTAACTGTTTTAACAAACTTGCCTAATACATAACAAAAATAATTTCTGCATTTTATTGGTAAATGTAATATTTTCTGAAAGCACGAGAAATTCTAAGAAAAGCCCTGATAGCAAACAAATGCATATTATTAAATTCACCATTTTATTCCTTTATTGCTCAGCAGTAGAATGCTGATACAGTCAGAAGCAAGCTAAACTATTAAAAAATATGTATTTATAGTATAAATGCAAGTGTCCCCTCTAAAAAGAAAGCATATTAAGGGGAAAATGTTCTTTTTTTCATCTATTTGGAAGCCAAATTTTCATTTCTGTGATTTTTTTCTCTGTTTTTTTTATTTTGAAAATATCCAAACCTACAAAAAAGTTGAAAGAACAGTACAGGAACACCATTGTAGCTTTCATCTAAACTGACTAATTGTTAACATTCTGCACCTCTCTTACCTCCTTCTCCCTCTTCTCTCTATATACCTCCCCAAAACAATTTCAGAGTAAGTTGCAGGTGTCACAAAACTTCACTCATAAGTAGTTCAGCATGTGTCTCCTAAAAATAAAAACATTCTCCTACCCAACCACAAGATCATTATCACACCTGAGAAATTAACTCTCTGTGAGCCAGGAAAAAAGTCAATACCGTTTACTACCCAGGTCCATGAAACTTTATTTTTGTATATTTAAGTCACTGTATGAATAATTTATAGATGTAAGAATAAAAGGATGGTGGAAAAACAACAAATTAGAAGTTTAATAAAAATTTAAACATGCAAGCCCAAATTTTATCCCCTATTTTTCTCTTTTGAAGATAATATGGCCAAAACAGGCAGCATTCTTTGAATGCAACCAACTGCTCACCAACTGTCGTGCGTGAACCTGCAACATATCCATTTTGTGAGTACTGATTCCAGGTTTCAAAAACATCTCTAATGGATTCTAGCTTATCACTGCTCTGGTTCTTCTTGCACTTACACTGTCTAAGTGCAATAAATATTTCATATTTCAAAAACATTTTGTTAACGTCCTAGCTTATTGTTATTTCTGGTTTTTCCTCTTGCACTTGCATCTTCAAAACATAAAACTTGGACGGCACATACATTTTGTCAAAGAGGGGACAGCCATCTTCTTTGCTCCATAATTGCAAAACATTTTCATTTTTAGGTTTACAGAAACTAATTAAAATGACCAAGCCAATAAATTTGTTCACTTCTACATCACCTATTTCCTGCCTGTCACTTTTGTAAACATACCTGCCTTCGGCATTCGTCCACTTAAGAACTGTATCAGTCATATTTTGGTGCAAAAACATCATGAAAGACAGAAAAATAATGTCAATTATTTTTAAATTAGTAAAATAAGATGGTCCAGATTCTTGCTGCAAAATATGATGCCATGAAATCCATCCTGTTGAATGACTAACTGAATTTAAATACATTATTCCCTTTTTTCCTTAGACATATTGTTCATTGTCAACTTTTGAGGTTAGAAACTTCACCTAAGACATTAGCTGGCAAAGTTTTTCTGTAAGGAGTAAGTATTTTTTGCTTTACAAGCCAAACCACCTCTCTCAACTAGTTAACTCTGCCGTTATAGTGGGAAAGTAGCCATAGACAATATGTACATGAGGGGGCATGGCTTTCAATAAAACTTCACTTATGAAAACAGGCAGTAAGCCAGCTCACTGACCCTGGACCTATCATCATCTAATGATTTATATTGAGATTTCTTCTTCTGTATGATAAATTTAACTGTCATCATTAGAGTCTAGAGTGCTGTTATCTGTTCATCTTCTGATTTATCTAGTAATTGTGATATGTCTTCCTCTGTCAAAATAAAAAGATTTTGAAAAATCTTTGCCATTATAGGCTGAAAATAAAATATTCTAAACTTTCAACTGTGTTCAATGAAATGTGTGCAATGAAATTTTAATAAAACACAACTACAAAGGTAGTGTCTCTGAGCTTCTTTTATACCTTCTTGAAGATGATGCAATACTGTTACCTAACCAAACTTGGGTCCACTCTCCTGCCGCACAGCAAAGCCACTCTACTGACACTGGGTTGTGGCGAAGGAAAGCACAGCATTTATTGCAGGGCACCAAGCAAGGAGAACAGGCAGCTAGTGCTCAAAAGGCCCAAACTCCCCAGTGGCTTTCAGGGAAGGTTTTTTTTAAAGGCAATATTTGGGGTGAGGGTTGCTGCTTGTGGACTTTCTTCTGACTGGTTGGTGGTGAGGTTGCAAGGTGATGTTTCCAGAATCCTAATCATCAACCTTCTGGTTCCAACCAGTCTGGGGTCTAGTGCTTGTGGTCAGCATGTAGTCACCATCCTCCACCTGGGTAGGAGTCTTAATCTCTGCAGAACAACTCAAAGGTATGTGTCAGATTGTTGTGTATACCCTTTGAGAAGGAACTAGGACTCTGCTTTTCCTTTGTTCCTGCATTCCATCACTTCTCTAATTAGTAATTGCTTCAGTCTGCTCGTTGGAACTCTGGGAAGGCCTAGGAGACTAAAGCCTTTTTCTACAAATAAGAAATGGGGGGACAAAGAGGGGCTTTTGTACCCAGGAGGGCCCTGCAGGGTCCTGCTCAGTTTCAATACTTTGGACAATGCAATAAGAAAACTGAAGGATGACAAAATGGAGATCATGTATTTCACAACTGCAGCATTATTCTGTTTTCTTATTGTTTTAGTTTTTTTTCTTTTAGCATAATTGGGAATAACTGATAAGTAATAATGAAATAATTCCCAGAATGATGAAGTGGCAAAACGCTTCAAGATACAGGAAAAGTAAGAACATAAAAATCCCTTAATGTACCTTAGATTTATAAAGAAACAAACTATATGATAATTGCAAGATACTGTTCTATTTAAAAAATTAGCTATCACAAAGTTAGAACTGCTCAAAAAAGAAATTCAAAAATCAATAGTGAGTAAAAAAGGACCCTCATGGTATATCTAGGGTTAAACATGCTATCAAATATCCCCAATTATGTGGAAAATGTCCTTTTGTTTTGTTTTGCTTTTTTGATGCAGGATGCAATTAAGGTTCATGCATCACCTTTGGTTGCCATCTCTCCTTAGTATTCTTTAACTGAGAACATTTCCTGCTCCTCTACCTTTTTAAAAAGCTTCCATGACAATGACATTAAAAAAAAAATCAGGAGAATTTTTCTTACAGAATTTCGACATTCTGTATTTCTGTGATTATTTCCCCATGACTCAGGTCAGGAACTGCTACATAATTTTCAAGTCCCTTGTTAAAAAGTTATTAAGAATTTCAACATGGCAACAGCGGAACATTAAACTGAAAGCAAGGTTCTTCTGACTGCAAATCCTGTGTGACCACATGGGTCACGTACCCATGAAGCCAGCCTTGATTCAGATTAAACATTTCTGCAAGCCTACTACATAGATGATGATTCACACTTCCCACTGCACCACATGAGGACACATACCATTTTGTAAATGCTAATTCCAGGCTTCAAATACATCTCTAATTAGTGCTAGTTTATCATTACCTCTGGTTCTTCCTGCATTTGCCAAAATACAATAAAGAGTCTAGATTTCAAATATATCTCAAATAAATTCTAGCTAGTGGGAAATGTAGTTAATGATACACAATAATTTGAAACTGTTCCCAGCATACTATCTCCTATCCTTCCAGACTGGCTACAACAATAAAATGTTTTCAAAATACCCTGGAAATCAAAATGGTATGTAAACTTTTAGTGACTCCAGAGATGAAAATCTATATTACCATCAGATAAAATCTCATCTATTCATCCTCCCACCAAACATGTATCAAGTACCAACTATCAGTGGGACCTTGGACTACATTATATAGAAATAAACAGGCGTAAGACACTGTCCCTGTACTTGAGAATTCCATAGTTTAGGGCTGAAGAAAGACATTACAAAAATCATAAAGCAGTATGAGAAATGCTAGAATAGAGTTGCTAATGGATACCAGGAGAGCCAATTTCAAGCCCAGACTTTGCCATTTACTAAATTTTACGAACACCCACAGAACATTTCACAGAGGATTCAGTGGAGTTACAATGAAAGAGAAAGAGCTTTGGAAACAAAATTATTAAGTGATGTAGAAAAATGAGAGGTATTATTATCAACCATAATAACTTGTTCCTGATACACACAGTAATTATTTCATTTGATAAAATACTCATGAGCAATGGGAGGTTTTGTGGATTATAAGCTAAGTATTTATGTTAAAAGAAGGCAAGGTCAACCTAATAATATCACTCAAGCCAGAATCTCAGTCCTCCATTCCTTTTTTCCTACAGTCAACCCAGGAAACCTGTCTAGTGGCAGGCTCTGGCCACCTGTAGCCCAAGGGGTACAAAGCAACACTTAGGATGCACACAGGATTAACATGGCGCATCCTTTCACAGCAATTTTATGCCAAGATTTAAAATTCTGGAATTTTTGTATTACCAGCTGACTCACGCTTTTCTCTGGGGATGGGGAAGTTATGCAAGCCCTAAGAGTAGAAATGCCTCTACACAAAAAAACAAAACTGGAACTGTTGGCTGTTATTAGCATAACATAACTTTTATGTTATTAGGGCATTATTCTTGTTGTCAAGTCTAAATACACTTAATAAAAGCTAAAGCTTTTTAGCTAATGCTCTGAGAAAAAGACAGGCTAGTAACACTGACCAACACAACTTCTGCAATCTTCATTTCACCCAGAAGGGAGAAACATCCAACATCAAGATTTAGAAGGAAAAAAAAGCTTTTACCCTAGGAACAAATGTTTGGTTTGTTTGCTTATTTACTCGATATGCAAAAAAAAAAAGGCCACAACCCCCCACATATCAGTTAAATTTCCTGCTGCAGTTGCATTTGATCACATTTGTAAGCACTACATTTAGTTCTGTTTCTCTGACATTATGAGTCTCCATAACATAAAAATACCTGAAGTCGTGTTTTTTCCATGTGAAATTTTACAACCTTTATTTATTATGATTTTAAAACTGTTTTCAAATGGGAGCATGCATCATTGGTTTAAAAGAAAAGGGTTGAATAATCAAGCTTAAAGTACATTGGAAAGTACAAATGACTTTAAAAAAAAGAAATTCACATGAGGTATACCTGGTTTCCTAAAAGTGATTAGGATGTTGTTTTTCCTCAACCACAACTAATGAATCAGTAACAATTAGCAGTCATCATCCAAAAAGCATATCATGTACTAAAATAATTATTTTTTTAATGGGTTAACTGTTGTGAACTAGAAAATGAACCTAAGCCTTTATATTTTTTATATAAGAAATGCCTGTAATGAAATTATCACTCTTGCAGTGATTTGTAATCATGTAAAATTTTAAGGAAAAGCCCCAAATATATTTTGCAACTAAACAGAAGACACTTCCTAGGTGGGAACAGTAAAGTAAGCAGCTCGACTTCAAACTAATTTGCAAATTGAAAAAGAGCTTAAAACTTCCATACAGGTTGGTTTGAGAATCACCTTGGAATGTGAAATTTGGCCAAATTTTGCACCTTGGATATAGGCTAATCCACATCCGGCAAGAGGAGGGACCCAATTGGAGAAAGGTGTCATCATCAAATGATATCTCTTAATGTGCTCTAAGATCTATTTAAGCAACTGACTGAGGAAGCTAATCTGGCTCTTTAACTTCAAGTTGGATAAGAATTCTAATAATTTGGTCTTTGTTCATATATTTATAATAATAACATCTATGTAGACATGTCATTTTGCAAAGTGATGATAAAGCAAGAGTTCTGAGATAAACTAAAAAATTCCACAGGCATATATCCAAGAGACTGGGCTAAAAAGAAGACGGGTAAAATTATGTGAAGGTCCTCAGCATCAAGGCCATAAAGCACTGCAGAAGCTACTGTATCATTCACAGGACCATTATCTTTTGTCACTGAAAACATCCCTTTAACAAATATTTTCATATGACAAAGCAATTTAACTTCTCAGTAAGGTCACACCTACTGAAACTCCCACTAAGTGAAGTACAAGAACATTGCCCAGGCTATTCAGCATCCCTTCTATGACTGCCTGAACATATCTCCCAAAGTAATAAAAAAAAAATTCTTCCCATTTGTGTTAACGAATTTATAAGTCCGAACACTCCTTAATTCAACGCAGTTTTCCAAACGTGACATCTCAGTTCATCAGCACTCTGTCCATTAACTAAGGAAAGCAATAATAAATAATTTTTTCTGAGTTCAAAGAAATGCCACGCTTATGGTTATATCAGTTTATGACCCACAAATGTCCCCCAGCAATCCCTAACCCCACCTATTTATTCTCCTCTGCCTTTGGCAGCAAGTGTGAAAAACAAATGTGAGGTTGTGGTGCTGTAGGTCCCTTTTTCTGTTGGCAACAGCACATACCTTCATCTGTCATTGACATCTTTCAGCTATTTAAAATAGATAGTTATATACCAGGAAATACCATGTTCATTTTTTTAAATTTATAATTTAAAATGCATTTTAAAAATACAGTGTTTCCCCACATACACAACTCCCTCCCCTTCTATGAGATTCAGAAGCATTTTACCGGGTTGAATTGGACTCTACTAAAGACTCTAGTATGAAAAAGCATTTCATCCTCACCACCAAAAAGAAAAAATGCTGTTAAAAAAAAAAAAAAAACAGGCAAAATTAAATCTATAGTGTTAGACGTTGGAATAGTAATAAACTTTGGGGAGGCTGGAGGGGATAGCGATTAGGAAGGCTTCCAAAGGGGACTATCTAGGATGCTGGCAATGTTGTATTTCTTGACCTGAGTAGTCGTTACACGGGTATGTTCACTTTGTAATAATTCATCAAGCTTATGACACCTAAATTTTACTATTTTTATTTATTGATATTTGTGCATTTTACTTAAATATGCTTATGTATTGTACATTTTTCTGTATGTATATGACACTTCAAAATGAAAAATAATCCTTAGGGAATAAATAAATATGGCTCCTTACAGTTCCACAGTTATTAGGATAATGTCGGTAGTTCTACTGATCAAGTACAACTTGATCAGAGGGTGCAGTAATTATCTCAAATAGTGTTTGTCATGGGCCAAAAAATCTCAGGGCCAAAAATCTCAAATTTAACAGGCCACTGTTAGAGATTAGAAGAAGAAATGAATAAATTGTATCTAAGTCTAAATCAAGCTTTAGAATTCATGTATTCTAGAAACAAAAAAAAAGTCAGTCAACCAACTGAAAAGACAAATCCTTTCCTTGACAATTATATCCATGTCTACATTTTCTAAAGATGTGATGGGAAAGACCCACAAAGAACCCATTTCAGTTTGAGCTATTTCATTTTCACTTGGTCTCAAATGTGGACTGTGAATTTAAAGACATAAAGAAAGGAATTTTATTGCTTGATTTTTTTTTCAGAACTTTTTTAGAATTCTAGGGAAAAACCTGGAAACAGGCACACTTGAAAGCACAATCTTCATTTTATCAATGGAAAAACAATCTAAGCACTTTAAAAATGAAATCTTAAGATCTCAGCATTCAAAGATGCCAATGGATGAATCAGCCCTGTGTGCTATGTGTACATCCCCTACATCTGTTCCCGTGTTACATTTCTCTGACCAGCGTTTCTCAGGAAGTCCCTTAGCTCAGAAACTAATTTAGCTTAGATTCAATGTTTACGTAAATTTAATGAAAACTACTGAACTTTAAAGAGATTGTGTTATATAAGCCTTTTTAAAGGCGATCCTGTGCAAAACAGTATGATGTAAATGATGGCAACCTGAAACCGAACACTGAAGCCTTGATATAGGAAAGGGAAAGCTGACAAAGGAATGGTCTCAACGTGCAGCCTACCCACGGAACACAGTCATTATGCAAGCTTAGCAGCCAGCATGTACGGTAATTGTTTCTGAAAAGAAACCCTTAGTGATTCTTTCTCCATATATGCAAGATTCTTTTTCCACAAACCTTCATAAGAATGGTGAAAAATGACTACTTTCCCAATCATCTAAAATATTTGATTGTAAGCTTTAATTTAGATTTTCCAAGTTTGACTTCGTTTTCAACAGAAAATTCCTTTTACTGTTCTTATTTCATGACAGGCCTTTGATCCTACTGACCACTCTTTTGATTCTATTGACTACTTTTATGATGAGGCTAAGAAAAATCAGACTTATGGAATGCTACAGACCTAAACCTAATTTGCTCTAAATTTTACTGGATATACTTTCTTGTCTTAAGTTTTTTATGAATATAGCTCTTTTCTTTGAAATTATGCACAGGATTTCACAAAACAATAAACAAATATAAAACTTTCCTTACCAACCCCAACATAATTTTAATATGATTCCCTTCCCTAATAATGTTAATGTAAACAGTAAACATGTAAAACAGTATTAATTAAATACTAAAGGCACAAGAGTAAAAATGAAGCCTAATGTAATCCATATTATGACTGGGTGGGTTCCTGTTACCCTTCATTACTGTTCCACTTATTAAATCTCATTCATAATTAGAAATTCTAAACTATATTCCAACTACACCTTCCTGTTTATTTTAGAACAGTTACTACTGGCCAGGTCCTTACAAACATCAATCGTTTAAGATGTCTAGAAACTATGCATGCATATAGACTAGATGTCTCACAAATCACACAGTAAAGAATCACATATTCTTTAAAAATAGGTGTGAATAAAAATAGAGGTGAATGGAGTGAATGGAGGCAGCCCTTGTATTATACAGATCCCAGTGTGTTTTCAAAATAACCTTAAACTCTTTAGCAAAGACTCTTAGTTCCGATATTAGAAATGAGCACTTTCCAAAACGTTAAATTGAAGCTCATCAATTTTAAGGAGTCAAGCTTTCTGGAAATCTAAGCTTTAGCATTTAAAATACATTAATATTTAGATATTCCTTCTTAAATTGTTGCCAAATTTCCTTAAGGTAAGGAAAAACCGAGGAAACAGGTTGGCAAGCGCCATCTTGTGGACTCCCTAGAAAATGTTTTCACTCTATTCATCAGTACAGTTCCAGAAGCAAATCATTCTAATATTCAATACAATGTTCTTAATATTCAAAATGTTACTTTAATTTAAATCAAACTATTCAGTTTTCCAGGGCCCAAATACCAATAACTGTAATGAAGTACATCTGTGAATTTATGATCCTTCTTCTAAAGCACTTGGAATATTTATAGCCAAACCATCACATCTGATCTTAAGAGCATCCTCAGGAGTTAGGCTGGAAAGATATATTATGCAATTATGAAGCTTGAGAATCTTATATACCAAAGGAATTTTAAGAGCATTTAGTCAGTGGAGAAGTTAGAATATTTCTCCTAATTTTGTAATGTAGCAAACAGTCTTAGGATAGTACCTTGCAAAATAGAGGCCTTTTGTTGTTTATAAAAACTAAATCGCAAAAGTTAACAAGAATTCTAAAGTTTAGTGGAACTAATAAATAGATACATTCATAGATCCGCTGTGTGTGTGTCTTATAAGCAAAAATTTACAAGTTGAGTTAGGAGTCAAGGTACATAGTATGTGAAAATGCCCCAGAGTCAGGCTCATATGATCCTCTTTAGACTTTAGAAACAGCATCGTTTTATTTTTTCATATAATATTAAAGATGAAATATTAATATTCTAAATTTACATAGTGGCCTAGAGTTGCCTCACCACCAACCCCAAAATATGTTTTCTTTGGCCCACCACAATGACTTTTTTCTTATTAGAGTTTTATAAATGACTATTTACAACATAACTACCATAATATTTTTAGTTGCCTTGTGACAATATGATAGATAACATTATTTCTATAGCAGCTTTCTCAGGAGCTATGAATCTTTTTATAATAAGGCACTGGAAAATAAAATGTGAAGACTATTAAATTTCATCTTTGGTTTGCTTTCTTTAGAAAAGAGTATGTAAAATGATAGTACAGTGTTAAATATACCAGTTCATTCAAGTTTTCAGCATTAACAGTGTATTTTTATAATTAGGAAAAAGTTTCAGATGGATATAACTTAAGGAAATAGATCAGAAATATAGAACATGAGAGTTTAAAGTGGTAGACTTCACTCATTTCAGTTTATATTACCATTTCTAAGTCTGCCTTAAAATCATAACGTAAGTTTGAAAAAGTGCTGATTGAAAGAATTTATTATTAAAAGTGGCTGCATTTTCTCAATTTAAAAAAAAATTAGACATTATAAATTTTTGATCTCTCAATCTAGGGACTATTAATTAAATGGAGCTTAATTATATTTCCATAAGCCTTCTGTTTAAATTTTAAAATAAATAAAAATTGTACCTTGCCATCTAATTATGGCGGCTGAAAATACATAGTAAGCAGCATATTAAAAGTGCCCATTTTGAGCAGAGTTCCCTGTGCTATACAGTAGGTCCTTGCTGGTTATCTATTTTAAATACAGCAGTGTGTACATGTCAATCCCAAACTCCCAATCTATCCCTCTGCTCAGCACTCTGTAATAACCTAAATGGGAAAAGAATTTGAAAAAGAATAGATACATGTATATGTATAAGTGAATCACTCTGCTGTATACCTGGAACTAACACAACATTGTTAATCAACTAACTATACTTCAATATAAAATAAAATTTTTTTAAATTTATTTCATCAAAGAGTTGTAGTTTGCATTGCAAGATCTCTCTCATTCCCTGGTTAAAAAAAAAAAGCCTATTTATTTTAAATGTAACATTACTAATGAAAAAACTACTTGGACAGATCTTTTGCAAATTATCTAACATTAATACACGTAGCATACATTAATGTTCCTTCTTCTCCTGGTAACGGAAAATAGCTTTACAGGACCTGAAAACGTTGGATATTTTCTGTAGAGACTTTTATTAACTTTTGATAAAGTGAAAATTACTTCAAAATATCATTTTTAAGTTTTCAAATGCCTCTGTTTTCCCTAAGGTCAATTATGATAACTGAAAAACAAGATGAAAGGAGAAAAGTTTTGATTAGAGGAGTGAAGTCAAAAGGCACCTGGAGCTGAATGAGGTCTCACCCCAGAGAAACAAGGGATCTGCGTGTGCAACCACTGCTCCTTCCCTCCCATCCTTCCCCAAGTTGTGTGAAAGACTGAGAAAAAAGAGAGAGCACGAGCTCCTCTGTCTGGAGAGACGTAGAACAGCAGGTGGGGCAGGGGCGGCCCAAGAAAGAGGCTCTTGTCTCTCCAGAGAACTGCAGAGCCATCTGTCTGGAAAATTCAGGATGACAGGCCTCTTAAGTATTCTGCAAGTCTCCCTACTGTAGAGCAACGTCTGCTTCCTCCTTTCTTTTTATTACTGTATGATTAATCCATCTTGTTCTTTTTTCTTGTTCTTTAGAAATAATTTATCCTTTTAAGTTCAACTAAAAGAGTGAAATGACAAGTTGAGAATCATTTCTTATTCAAAGAATATAACTTAAAAGTCTCTGGTTCACTTTTAAACGTTATGAAGAAGAAAAAACACACGAACTTTGCTTTTATGGCTCTCATCTTTAACTACATACTTTGCACACATATATAATGAGCATTTTTATAACATCTAAACCTGAGAATACTAACAAATGTCATCCAAAGACTTAAATAGGTAGGATCACCAAAAGCAACTTATAGGAGTGGCAAAATCATTTTCATAAAAAAAATTTTCACAATTAAATGAAGTATTACTGTCAATACATGAAATGTCCTATAAACCACAGACTTCATCTTTCTTTTTGGGTTTCAGCACATTCTGAAAAACAATCACTAGCATTAGCTTTTTGGTCCACTGCTTAGTGACTTCTATTCAGCAACTTTAGAAACCCTTAATAAGCTAGTTTCCAAATGGCGGACTAATATACAAATGTCCTATGAATTTGGCTAACCCACCGAGTCCTGAAAGGGAGCTTGAACAAGGCAGGGCTCTTCACCATCTCCTTGCTAATGGCCTGAGAAAGTCTAAAAGAGCAGAGAACATATATGAAACCAGGAGAACCCATCATTTCTCTTACTTTTAGCACGGTCTCTCCACAAGGAGGGAGAGTATTCTGTTTTCAGGTGAATACTGGACACAATGCAACATTAAAGGGACCAGCAAAACAACCTAGATTAACAAGCCCTGTGTGTGTAGTATCTACTGTTTAGTGCCCCTTCTCCAGGATTAAGAGGATTTCTACAGAATAAAAAGCAGTATAAATTCAACCAGAATTTCACCAGAAACTTTTGGAAAAAGTCAAGCTAACAAAAGCAACCAATCACAAAATAAATGACATATCTGCCCTTGACATGCATCAATACTGCAGGAATATATGCATTTCTTCCTTTAAAGACTGAAAATAAGATCATCAGACAACAAAAACAATATATGAGAGATTCTGAGATATGCTTACTATTGTTAACTTGTTTAAAGTATTATAAAGTTATAGAAAAAATTAGAGAATGCTTTTTATTTCTACCCTGGAAACTGTTCAACTATGGAAGTACTGTGGTTTAACAACTCTTTTATTCGCTTAAGTATGTTTTGAGCACCTGCTATGTGTGAAGCGCTGTGCCAAGCAAGCGTGGTAAGGAGTACAGAAATGAGAATGACTCTTCCCTTATAGGAACCGTCAGCCTAGAAAACATATGATAAAGATACATTACTACTGTGAAAGGAACACATTGACAAATGTCACAGGAGATTCATGGATAAAATGATAAAGAATTCAGAAGATGAAGGGATTCCTTCTGAATGGGTGGCAGGAGGCGGAGGGTATGGATTGTGGCACTGAAACGAAAGTCAGAGCAAGAGCTGGAAATAGAGAAAGGAATAGAACGGAAGCTACTGCAGAGATCAAGCTGCAAGAGTTAGCAGCTGATTGGGTACTAGAGGCAAGGGGAGGGAGGACAGAAGGACAAAAGCTAAGGATTTGGGGCTGGGAATGTATGGAGTCAGAAGTGTCCACAGGAAATCCTGAGAGCGATTTGGAGGGCATGGAAGGGCAGAGCTGGAGATGGAGACTTGGGAATCGCCCACACAGTGCTCACTGCTGAAGCCTGTATATTCCCAAGTGAGAAAGGAAGGTCCATTCCTGAAAAGCAGTAACAGTTAGGGGAGCAAACAAGAGAAAACTGAGGAACAGTGAAAGGGAAGAAAAGAATAGCTAGAGAATACAATGTTTGAAAGACGAGAAAAAAGTTTCAAGAAGAAAGAGGCAATCAAAAATAGCAAATAGTGCAACAAGATCAAACATGATGACTATGGAGAAGCCACTGTTTACTGGCTATGAATTGATAAAGCACTTCCAAACAGAAGCAGAATGGAGGCTCTTCTTGACCAAACTTTAGTTAGGCTCCTCTAAGCCCATTTCTAAAGGGCTCAACCTTCACCCCTGGCCTTACCAAGCCTGCACTGCCCAGTTTTAGCAACAATTCTAAGTCACTTTAGAAAGAATCCCGCACCCTTGATACCTGATCCCTCCTGATACCTAATCAAATTCCTCGCCCCGGCCCTTGATATTTGACCACCTGGCCTGCCCTCAGCAAGAATCCTGTTATAGGTCAGTTTAACAAGAACTCCCCCTATCCTTGTCTCCTCTTAGTAATTTTCCATCCACTGATCACCCCCCCACCAATCTGCTCCTTGACTATAAATCCCCACTTGTTCTTATATTCGGAGTCAAGCCTGATCTCGCTCTCCTATTGTGATAGTCTTGAAGAAAGTCTTCCTTGTTGTTTCAACAAGTGTCAGAAAAGTTTTTCCTTTCACAGTGGTCAATCTTTTTTTCACTAGAGATTAATGACATTCACAAATGTCTCATAACCAATAATGATAAAATATGGTGGCCGGGAAGAGAGAGTGTAGAGGAGAAGGGTGGGGGGGTGGTATACAGAATGCCATTTCAACAAACCTCTGGTAAGAAGAGGGCCACTAATAACTTAGGATGGCATGAGAGGGTTCTAACGCCCTCATACAGAATAGGAAAGCATGGCTGTAATCAGAGGGAAATGATCCAGGATTCAGGGGACAGGAAGGAACTAATGATACAAGACAGAGAAAAACGAATTCCCACACTTACTGTTTTTAACCCTCTTGCATTGTATCTTTTTGGAAACCACCTCAAATTCTTTCTGGAACAATGAGAGGTATTAATAAGTAATAAATAAAATTTTCCTTTTCTTTCCACTTAAAAATATGAATGCTGAAACTGTTGCTTATATCTGCTCTTCTAATGAATATACGAAAAGTAATAGGAACGCTCATGTAGCACACAAATTTCTTATTATGAGAGAAGGATTATATTGTTTTTATTTCTGACCTCTAAAAGGTTAAGTTAGCCATTTTCATACTGAATTCCTATTCAATTTGATTATGTTCGCTACTGTGAGGGGAAAGCACGAACAAAGCAAGCTACTTTATGTGCAATTCCTTTGTACTATTGAAATGAAAAGGAACAATAGTTTAATGAAGCGGAATTTGTTATCTAATTATACCAAATAATTTAGAAACATCTGCGGATGCTTAGTAATACTATATTTAAACCTCAAAGAATCTGCTCCCAGAGAGATTTCCATTTTATTCAAGCCTTTGCGAGCTTCCAGTTGGGGATTCCATATTAGAGTACGGAACCAAGGGATGGTATGATGGCACATTTACCGAATTTTTTTAAAAATGAAGAAATGAACAAAAAAATAATGAAAAATAGAGAGTGTGTATCATATGGATTTGGGCCTTAAAATTAACTTCCAAATTTAAGGAATACAGTAGACTACTGTAACATCATACATTCATTCAAACCTTTATTGTTTAGCTATTGAGTGGCTGCATCACAGTGGCAGTTGTTAAGGACAGAAAGAAATCCACAGCTTTCCCATTAAGGAACTTCACCTAATGGCGAAGATAGGACAATATAAACTAACCATTATATCACCACATGAAAAGTGGCAGGGCAGAGACATATATACAGCACTATGGAGGCAGAAAAGGTGTAACTAACTCACAAAGACCACACAGAAGAGATGACTATTCAAGCTGAGTTTTGCGAGATGTGTAGAGGGGGAGTGGGGCAAAGAAGGGCTTGAGCAATGATGCCAAAGCCACGCTGGGTACAATCCCTTCTGAAACTTCAAGCCCTTCAGCATGCCTGAAGCACAGACTCTGAGGAGGGGATAAGATATGAGGCCAAATAGGTAAGCAGCAGTCCTATCTTTTTTTTTTTTTTTGGCCTCACTGAGTGGCTTGTGGTTGGGATTGAACGCAGGCCACCGGAGTGAAAGCCCGGAATCCTAACCGCTAGGCCACCAGGGAACTCCCAGCAGCAGTCCTATCTTGCCAGCCTTATATGCAAACTAGGGAATTTGGACTTAATGGTGATGGGGACTCGCTGGAGGATTTCAGGTAGGGAAGTGAATTGTTAGACTAATAGATTTCTAAGAGGCAGGTTTGAGTTTCCAATTATGGACACTAATACAATAAGCAAGAATAACCCAAAATAATAAAGGAAGAAAAAAGATAAGTGTTTAAACTGATTCAAGGTTGTTCACAGGATAAGTGTATAGAGTGACAGTCCACTGTTACATGTTTATTCTTCGCTCGTTCACTTATTCACTCAATAAATTTGGATTGAGCACCTACTATGTGCCAGCCATTGAGCTCACAGTCCTTGATATACTTTAAGTGTCACGAGGGCTGAGGCTAGATCTGACTATATTCTGGATTACCTCCCAAAGGAGAAGTCAGCCTTGGCCAGTGTATTTTTTACATTTTCAGAGTGCACTAGAAAGTACCAAGTGCCCAGCACTATCAGAAATCTATCTGCTCTTCCCTGTACCTCCCTGAACCAGAGCTCTACCAGAGCATTCTCAGACAAAGTCTACAGTGGCATGTGACATGTATTTAGCCACACATACAAACAGAAATATTGCAGAGCCACTTTTTCAAGTGGGTCAACAGACTTGTGAAAAAAACAGAGAAACTCTGTTGGTCTTGGATCTTTGCTAATAGTTATCATAATAATATCAGTAACAATATTAGCTACTATGTATCTTCAACCACCTTGTTAAGGGAATTAATAGCCCCTGTTTACATATAAGGAAAATGAGACTAGGATTTACAGCTGACACTTGGCAGAGAAAGGACTAAACGTAGCTCTCTTACTCCAACATCTAAGCCCTTTCCTCTGCACTTCATGCTATGCAAGTATCCTCCACGAGCTTCCCATCTCACTCCGAGTAAAATCTGAAGTCCTAACCGTGCTTTACGGTCAGGGCCCTACATAATCTGTGACCCCCAACACTCCTCCCCCAGGTGTCTCTTTGCCTTCACCTCCTAGCACTTCCCCGGCTCACTCTGCTCCAGCCACGTTGCCCTTCTCCCTGTTTCTCAAAACTGCTGAGCAGCTCTATTTACAATAGCCAGGACACGGAAGCAACCTAAGTGTCCATCGACAGATGAATGGATAAAGAAGATGTGGCACATATATACAGTGGAATATTAGCCATAAAAAGAAACGAAATTGAGATATTTGTAGTGAGGTGGATGGGCCTAGAGTCTGTCATACAGAGTGAAGTAAGTCAGAAAGAGAAAAACAAATACCGTATGCTAACACATACATATGGAATCTAAGAAAAAAAAAAAAAGGTCATGAAGAACCTAGGGGTAAGACGGGAATAAAGACACAGACCTACTAGAGAATGGACTTGAGGATATGGGGAGGGGGAAGGGTAAGCTGGGACAAAGTGAGAGAGTGGCATGGACATATATACACTACCAAACGTAAAATAGATATAGCTAGTGGGAAGCAACCGCATAGCACAGGGAGATCAGCTCGGTGCTTTGTGACCACCTAGATGGGTGGGATAGGGAGGGTGGGAGGGAGGGAGACGCAAGAGGGAAGAGATATGGGAACATATGTATATGTATAACTGATTCACTTTGTTATAAAGCAGAAACTAACACACCATTGTAAAGCAATTATACTCCAATAAAGATGTTAAAAAAAAAAAAGAAAACTGCTGAGCACATCCCTGCCTTAAAGCCTGTTCCACGAGGTGATTCCCCATTTTCACAGGACTCTTTCCCTTACTTCCTTCTGGTCTCTGCTCAAAATCCACCTTTGCTGTGAGACCTTCCCTGCCCACTCTGCTGCATAGCTAGCCCCGTCCTCCTCACCCTGCTTCATTTTCCTTCACAGCATTAGCCCCCTGGCACATTACACATTTTTCTCTGTCACCATCCACTGCATAGATAAGTTCCTTGAGGACAGGAACTAATATATACCTGGCACATATTAGGCCCTCGATTCATCAAACAGATGAGTAAACAAATCACTAAACAGGAAAATACACCCCAGGCTACAGAGCTACTCCTCAGGAAAATTATGAAAGAGTAGGCTTCTTGTTTCTGCTTCCTTCTCCCACTCTATCATCCACTCCTCCCCCCTCACCCCAGATGTCCTGAGTTTTTATACTGCTTTGCTTATTACACCACCAACAACAACACAGGTCCCTCTTAGTAATGCCCCATCCTCCAAACAAAAACTTCCACCACTTTCTTTTCTCTTACAGTGTAGCACCCTCGGTCAAAACACTTGTTTGTCTTACTACTTTAAGATCTTCAGTCCATAAATTAAAATTGTTCTTCCATGCTATATGAAGATAAGTATCTATATTTAGCATGTTATTCTTTACAGGTAATACGCTAAAAAATCATGCTTTAATTTTAATATAATGGTGTAAAATTCATTTGCCATAAAAGGCCTGCAGGGTAAACATTTCAGTCAGGCAGATGTTTACATAACCCTCAAATGGACATCTACCCACATACCTGTTGTCTGTCCCCCCCTATTACAGGATACTTCAAATCCTAAAATCATCTCTGACAAAGTAATCTCACAGCCCTTAAGGAGCTGAAAAACAACATTCTGTATAAAAAGTACAAGACAGAAAGAATAAAGGCTGAAGCTATGTGTTAATCGCAGAAATGGGAAAATCAGGAAAGATTAGCAGTTTAAAGAGGACGCATTCCGTTTTTGAAATGTCAAGTTTGTGGTCATAAAAATCTATTCCAGTGGAGATAATATGTTTCTTGGACAACATCCTTTTTCTGCTTGCTTTACACCGTGAAATATACAAGGTCCAATGAAATCCAAAGGTAAAAAGTCCCAGTGGAAAGGGAAAGGAACCACTTTCAGCACAGCTGGATGAAACACAATGAGGTGGTCCCACGCCACCAAGCTGCTGGCGGCAGGCCTGGCCTGACTCATCTTCCCTTCTCCCCCAAACTACTCCATTGTCTGGCAGTAAGTCTTTCCAAGAAGTGCTTGCTTTTCTAAATTTAAAACAACCATTCAAAACAGGTAGGGGTATCTTAACGTATCAATTTTTAAGTTTGTTTTTTGTTCTTTGGGGAATAAAAGAAAAAAAAAAAAACTTTCTAAAAACATGGAGAGTTCTAAAGCTTCCTGTATGTAAAACCACTCTTTTAAAAATAGTATTTTCTGAATGAAGTTTTTTCTATTTGCAATCCATGGTGTCTGGCTCTTTTAATCTAACGGTTTGGCATCAGACATTATTTTATGGTTTTGAATATAATACAGAAAGTCACAAGAGAAGCATTAATTCAATTTGGCAAGTATCTTTTGACTTCCTAATGTGTGCAAGATTCTGTGCAAAAGAAGGTGCTGGAACAAAAGTGATCAGCTTATATCCTGAACAAATTAGCTGTTACTCAACAACAATAACAACAACAAATTAAAAATAAATAAAAATAAAAATAGTATTTTCTGTTTTTACAGTTTAAGTGAAGTAAATTTTCCTTCTATTCAATCTGATTTCCTACCCTCCCCCCATGATTTTATTAATACAATCTTATATTGAGATGAAATCACATACCATAAAATTCACCCTTTTAGAGTACACAAAGCAGTGGTTTTAGTATATTCACAAAGTACTCATCCTGCTTTTTAAATATAAGGAGCTAAATTAGGAATGTATATTTGTAACTTTATTTTATCAGACATGATTCTTTTTTTAATATCAGTTTTCAATATAAAATATGGTTACATCATTCTGCTTTCTTAGTTTTTCCTACTCTGTTTTTTAAGTACAGTAGGATAATATTAATAAATAAAAAAATCAAAGTTTATGGGAATCATTTTCTATGTAAGAATGACTTATGACCGGTAATTGGTTGCAAAGGCCAGACTCGAGAATTTGTCTTTCATCGGGTTTGCAAAGCAAGTTCAGTGACTTCATTTAGATTATATATTGCAGATAAAAAGTTCTTTAAAGGTGCTGTTACTGGCACTTTATAAGAGTGAGAAAACATCAATTACCCATATCAAAGGATATTATCATTACTAGAGGGACTTCTGAGAAAAGCTGCACACACCCCAGCCCCAGCAAGGAACTCTGTGTCACGGCTGCTCTCAAGATGAAGCAAACTGTTAATACTTAAGTTAAATCAATCTGGTGAAAAACATAGCTTACTATCCTTATGTCATTCCTTCAGAACTATTATTATATATATTATATTATATATAAAGCACAACCAAACAGTATTTTTCTGCCTAACTAATAATCTTAAGATTGCTTTAGATTAGTCTAAAACATGTATTCTCAATGGGGATAAGAATGCCCTCAAGGGAGCAAAACTTAGCTTCTGGGAGTCAAAAAACTTTACTCTTTTTATGCATAAAGCAGACAAACATACAGTCCATAAACAGAGTCTCATGGAGAAAACAATTAAGAAAAAATGTCTAAAAGCCTTCTTACAGAGGGTAATTTAAAAAAAAAGAAGGTTGAAAAATACTGATCTAAAAGAAACTGAAACTCTTCTTGAAAATATGTCAAATGTTTGTAATTACACATATCACTATCTTCTATCTTCAAAGATTAGAATGCTTATAGGATGGTTATTTGCAGGGACAGATGTGCCTCAAAAGACTGCATAACCAACATTCCTCTTACACTGTACACAGATGGTGACTAACAGAGTTGTAACAACTATAATTCTTTTATCTCTCTTACATAGTACCAAGTCTCCAAACATTAAAAGAAAAAATTTTAAGCTGAGATGTTAACTTTTTGACACCAGTTAAAGAAGGAATATGCACAAGTACTTAAATAAGGATGGTGATTTTAATGACAGCTGAAAAGATGAAACATTCTAAAAAAACTGGCTGGGCTCTCACCATCGGACCACCCTGCTGCTTAGGTAACTCCCTCTCATATTCCTTGATGAGCAATGTCTAAAAAATTAAAATGTCAGCAGAGAGTGTATTCAAGTGGGAGTTTCCTATAAAATTAGCTTTTTGTCAAATAAATCGTACTGAAAATATACAGTTGTCTTTTTAAAAATACATTTTAATGCCAGGACAGTCATGGAAATCAGAACATTTCCTAACTGTATCACAAAGAATACTCCTTTCCCATTTAACTGCTCCAAAGGATCTCTGCCAAGATGCCCATAGGCAGGTGTGTCAGGATAGTGAAAGATGCCAAAAAGAGCAGCATAATGAAAGGTTTCCATGGCAGGAGAAGAGTGTGAGGAAAGAACGTAAGAAATTACAGTGTAATCCTAAATATTAGAAGTGATCTATGGCAGTGATGATGGTGAATAAATGGTAAGAAGAAAAAAAGGCGGGGAGCAGGGGCAATGTCAGAGCCAATTCTACCCAGGTAGAGAAGAGAGTTATTCAGGTTTAGCTAGCCTAGCTGAAGTGCAACTGAGTTCCCAAACTCATCAGTTGGCCGGGCTATAAACCAGAGCTCCGTTTAGCTATAAATGACAGGAATTCCTGCCAAGGGATGACCTGACAGGATGCTTTTTCCTCAGCTCTGGCAGTGGTTACTTTGGGGAGGCTTAGGTAGAAACTCTATGGAGCTCTGACCTTGATGGCTGAAAAGTCACACCTGTCTAGTTTCTTGTTCCTACCTTCTCTTCACCATCTCTTAGAACTTTATATCATTGTTCCTCGGTTCTAGGTTGGTTATTAAGAAGGGATATGAGGTACTTCTAAGACCAATTATTTAAATAGTACTATCTAAAATAAAATCTATTTCTTCTAACCCTTGCGGACTGCTCTTAACATATTCAAAAAGCTATTTTGAACTGGGCAAGTTTGAGCAAATCTAGTATTTATCATTAATATAATAGTCCTTAAACTTGAATGTGCCTTAGAATCACAGGGGAGTTCCTTTAAAATCCCCTTCCTCTAAAAATGCAGATTCGTGCTCGCTTCAGCAGCACATATACTAAAATTGGAACGACACAGAGATGTTCATTGCTGCTCTATTTATGATAGCCAGGACATGGAAGCAACCTAAGTGTCCATCGACAGATGAATGGATAAAGAAGATGTGGCACATATATACAATGGAATATTACTCAGCCATAAAAAGAAATGAAATTGAGTTATTTGTAGGGAGGTGGATGGACCTAGAGTCTGTCATACAGAGTGAAGTAAGTCAGAAAGAGAAAAACAAATACCGTGTGCTAACACATATATAAGGAATCTAAAAAAAAAAAAAAAGTTATGAAGAACCTAGGGGCAAGATAGGAATAAAGACGCAGACGTACAGAATGGACTTGAGGACACGGGGAGGGGGGAGGGTAAGCTGGGACGAAGTGAGAGAGTGGCATGGACATATATACACTACCAAATGTAAAATAGATAGCTAGTGGGAAGCAGCCGCATAGCACAGGGAGATCAGCTCAGTGCCTTGTGACCACCTAGAGGGGTGGGATAGGGAGGGTGGGAGGGAGACGCAAGAGGTAAGAGATATGGGGATATATGTATATGTATAGCTGATTCACTTTGTTATACAGCAGCAACTAATACACCATTGTAAAGCAATTACCCTCCAATAAAGATGTTAAAATAAATAAAAAATAAATAAAAATAATAAAAATAAAAATGCAGATTCTGTGGGTCTCTGGGCAAAGGAATCGACATTTTTAACCGACATCTCAGATGACTGATGAGTGGTGTGCAGCCACACTCTTGACATCAACTGCTGCTCTATCGTTACTGAGAAAATAGCCTCTGCACACAGATATACTTTGCTTTACAACAGAGAAATGTTCTTAAAAATTGTAACCAAATTGGATTTTGTAAACTAAATTCTATATTCCCACAAGATGACTTTAAAATTTTAAAGATGTTTTATTCATCCTGAGGGGTGGGAGTGGTTTCTTGTACCTTCTTCTAGAGGTCAAATTCCAAGCTCTTCCATTCCTCACCTCTACCTCAGTAGTTAAAGATTTAATAATTTAGGAATCCATTTAAAAGAGCCTCATCACATACCCCATGTCTCCCCAATTTATCTGTTTTATTCATCGAGAATGTCAGTCTTTTAAAAGTCGTTGATTCGTAAATCTTATCTTTCAAAACAAACCTTGAAAATGCAGACTATCTCTTCAGGAAGGAAAGTCAAAAATAGCTTTAAAGAGAATTTACTGCAGTAGATTTTACTACTATATATTAGCTACAACAATGTAAGATATATGCTTCTTCAAAGGAAAATATCAACTATGAGTAAAGCCATCATTTTTAACTTCTATACCAAAAGAAGTCCACACTTAAGGAAATGCTTCTACTAAGTAATGCATATTTGATACAAGGTACTGAAAAACAAGAGATTTTTATTATTTCTTTCAGAGAAAGAAGAAACATTTTTAAAACACTCATGGAGAACCACCAAATAAGAAATGTCATTTCTAGTACTGTGGGTATTTGGGCAAAGTAAGCATAATCCCAGACTGAAGATTGACAGACTATGTCCTAGGCTCAGTTTTGCCACAAAAGGGCCATGTGACCTTGGGAAATAACCTCTCCGGGTCTAAATTTAATTTGAAAAATAAGATTGTTAACTAAAAGTAATTCTTTGATTTCAGCAGATTAATTCACTCTGAAGTATTTACATCAAAAAGCATTGTGGTATGTGATGCCTGTAACGTGCTTGATCAAATGACATTATTAAAATGTAACTGGAAACTTGATATTGTGAGTAACTCACTAAGACTGTCCTTGTAGCTATCAGGTATGTATCACTGGACTTTCCTCCTTTGAAAAACTGAATACTTTGACCATCTAAATTTTCACATATTGAGTTTTCTTAAAGCAAGGTACGTAAGTACCACAGTCTGTTTCTGTAAAAGAAAATAAAGTATTTTTTCAGTCCTTCTTTCCAACCCATTGTCATTACAGACTCTGGGGAAAAACAAAACAAAACAAAAAAACCTTTAAGTCTTAACCACTGAAATAATGTTACAGTAATTACACCACAGAAATAACACTTTTGTAAAATACTCAAAGATATTCACCTGAGACTACTTACCTTCAGTACCAACTTTCTTCTGTCTACTCTATTTGTTAGAGCAACATTTTCAATTTTAGCAAATATTAAAATAAATTCACCACTCATTCTTGTTTCCAAAGGAATATACCGAGTCCAAAAAATTACCCCCAAATCCAACAGGAATCAACACAGGCATCTGACAATTCCAGGGAGGCTGGGATGCACAGACATCTTGTTCAAAATGAATAAACTTTCCAGGACCTTTATTTACCGACTTGAGAAACATAGGTTTGGAAACAACCAGCTAACTTCGCTCCCAAGTTGACATCTTCGAGAATCCTCCGTTTACAAAACACCCAGGACCTCAGAGCCTCCCTGCCCAGAATTGGCAAGGGGAGCACACGCCCATCGGCCCTGCCTGGAGAGGAAACAATGGGAGAGGCGCGAGGGAGCGAGCCCGGGGCCCCGAGCGGCCCAAGTCCGCGGCCCCGGCCCGCGCCCGACACCGCCTGCGGCGTCCCCTCCCCAGGCGCCCCGGCCCCCGGCCCCGAGCCCCGCGGCGCGGCCCACCTGCGGCGGCGCGACCAAAGGGCTGCACTTACCAAACAGGGTCAGGGCCATTGTAAAGGCGCTTGCCAACCGCTCGCCGCCGCCCGCCGGTCCACGCGCTCCTTCCAGGCCGGCCGGAGATCACCGCATCGGCCCGATGCGCTCACACCTCGGAGCGAGCGGGGAGTCGGAGGGGCGTGGTGGGGGCGCGGGCGCGCGAGGAGGCTGCAGGCCGGGAGGCAGGGCACCGCTGCAAGAAAAAGTTATTTACGCGTTATTGTCAGGCGCACCCGGACAAGGGGGGACCCGCTAGCCCTCGGCGAGCCGGCACTTGTCGCTGCCATTTGTGCACTACGCGGAGCGCGCGCGGGCGCCGGTACCTGCGAGGCGGGGAGGCTTGGCCGCGGCGCAATGGCAGGAGGAGAGGCGGCGCCGCAGTGGCGGCGGCGGCGGCGGCGGCGGGGAGAGGAGCAGTCTCGCAGAGCCCCCGGCGGGGCGCGCTCACTCTGCATCCCGCGGCCTCGCAGACGCCATCTTGCGATAGCGTCTCCCACTGGATCTGCCGCCGCGCCTCCTCCCGTCTCCCCCTAGGGCGGCGTAGCCCTGTGCGTTCCCATGGCAACGAGCGCGCGCGGGCGCCGGGGGCGCGCGCCCCTCCTGCCCCGGGCCGCTGGGAGCCGCCTGGGCCGCCCGGGAGGCGGCCTCCTGGAGCCAGGGAGGGGCGGGGCAGTGTGCGTTTTAGCTGAAATCCCCGGTTTTTTCTTGAATGGGATTTGTGGAGGCGCAGAGAGAAGCTGTTACTCGAAAGAAGAGTCACTGGAGGATGCTCCGTGAACACAAGGACCCAGCCAGGGTCATCTGGGGATCGGGTTCGTTTGAGGATATATCTCTCGCCCGGCGCCTCCGGGGTTAACCGAGAGTCTGGAGCCCTTGACGTGAAGCTATAGGACACCGGGAAGGGAGCCTAGAGTCGAACAGAAGCACTGAATGTTGCTTTCCTCTCCATTTGGACTTAGGAGTCACTAAGAGTAGTTCTGGTCAGATTGTCGTCGGTTAAAAAGCATCTGGGAATACCTAAAATCATTTGTTATAAGTGCTTAAACCTAATTTTCTTCTTTTTACTTTACACCTCTTTGATATTGCCTCAGGAAAAAAATCAACATTTCTCGCCGATTGGCACTTCTTTACCACAAAAGATTGTTCCCCTGAGCTTTTTGCATTTATCTGATAATCACTGGCAACATCCCTCTTTCTGTGATGTTCTCTGATCGCCTCTGTCCTTGCCTTAATTAACGAGAAGCCATATAACGCCTTGAGATTATCAGCCAAAAGATGTTACTGAAAAGCTCAGTTATGATGGTTTTTGTCGTTTTCATTTAATGTATTCAAAAATTCAGTATTCCCTAGTTGCTATGATTGTTTCCTGGGGTTTTTTGTTTTGTTTTTGTATTTAACCCTCCTTTTTTCTTGTTTCTCTGCTTAGGGATTTGATACTATTTTAGCATCTAATCATGTAGATTTTCTCTTTGGTTCTCATTTCTTCCTGGCTGCATCTTTCCTCTTTCAGTTCCTCAGGTTCCCTAATGTCATTTTCCTCTTCTCTCTACTTTTCAACTAATTCTTTTAAGAATATTATATCAATATCTTCTATTTAATTTATCTTGAGGGTCAAAATCGTTATAAAAATGAAAATTACTACTTCAAATAGAACCACAGTTAATTCATCATCCTTTCACAGCAGACTCAAAGATCAGAAGAAAAAGAAAAGCAGGTTGGAAGGAGGAGCCAGCCTTTTGTTTCACATCAGTTACCTCAAGAAAAAAAGAAATAGTAGAATAATTCAACATCAGTGGGCAAATATTTAAGATGCTATATGTTTGAAATTTTCTGATGTAGTAAAATGGCTCTCCTTTAGCCACTAATACCAGAATAAATCTTGAAATCCCCAGAATTTTAAATCTTTAATGAAAAGGACTCGATTTTGAACAGGCTTTCTGCTCGTGAAAAATTACAAACACACAGCTCATGAAGATAAATGAGACACTCAAGAAGGCTTTGTGGGACAGACTTTAGAACTGTGTAAAGATTTCTGCTGATCTGCTCACAACTAGATAAAGCAAAAACTAAAAACACCATTTACTCTCTCAATCAGAGGTCCCCAAACTTTTGGGTACCTAATTTCCCTTTGAGGGTCAATGAAAATACTGTCTCTCTTCCTAGAAAAATGTTTATGTGTATACATACAGTCACCAAAATTTTTTCGCACAATTTCAGGGGGATTATAGACTATTCAGAGACCTTAGGTTAGCCTCCAGATATCCTTTTTAATCTAGGAAAGTTTTTGCCTTTATAATTAAATTTTTTTAAAATTCCCCTTTCATATAGAAGCATGGAATTTTGAACAGAAAGGGACCAAACCCCCCAATATACAGATAAGGAATCTGAGGGTGCAGTGGTCAAAAGAGTTTCCCAAATGTGCACACATTTAGTAGCTTTTACATTTACATATAGTAGCAGAACTAATAGGAAAATCTTAGGCATCTGGTGTTCTCCCTGACCACCTCTCCCACTCTCCACCCCCCACCTATTTACAGGGTACATGGTTTGAATTTAAAAAGAAAAATCTGTTTAGTATTAGAAGCAGAGTTGCAAGGGCAGGGGGGGTTTCCTCAACCATTTTACATGTTTGGGTCTTCGTGTAGTTTGGGAAGTTGAATTTTGTCCAAAAGAATCTTTCTTCATGTGCTCTTCAACTCCCAACTATGTGCCCAATCAGGCTAAGAGGCGCTTTTCTCCCTCTTTGTTAAGCTCTCTTTGAGAGGTAACAGAGCATCAAGGTTTTGATGCTACAGCTCAGCTTGTTGGTAATTCTCTCTATGCTTTGGAGAGATATCCTAGGGGTGAGTCAGAGGGAAATTAACAGTCCTGTGCTCAGACTTGGCCTCCCGTTGTACAGCCAAGCTTTGGCTGGACCACCTTTGCACTCACTAGTTACGGCTGATCACAGCTGAATCCTGGTGACAGTCTCAGCTTGTGCTCAGGTGGGGACCATCTTCTCCTCCCCTTCCTCTTTTCCATACAAGTCTTATCACCCCCACACCCAACACACACACACACACACACACACACACACACACACACACACACACACACACACACCAAGATGTTTTTAGGATACTGTACTATTTAAAACAATACAGCTGAATGTTGCCGTGTTTCCCTTTTTAAGCATCTAGCTTTCCACAAGTCTTTCTTTCAATTGACTTCCTAATGGTTTTATCCTCTAACAAAATGCTTTCTATACTTGATCAAAGTGCTATGTCTTGAAAATAGTATTCATTTTTATAATATTGTATTATCCAATGAGGAATAGAGTGTGTTTCTTTTCTCACTTAGCTGGAAATTAAGGAGTAGGCTTTCTGCTACAGATTCAATGTAAGGAAGGGTGTTAACCACTTGGGGGTGATTATTATGGGTGGTGCCTTAGACTGTTTATTAACAGGGCAAAAAATGAATTGACTTTTCAAAACATTTATGTTTTCATTCAAAGATTTAATTTTGTGCTTAAAATGTAAGCACCTAGAAGGGCCAGATTTGTTTGCTCTGTTGCTAAATAGTTGTTCAATTTTCAGACCTATGTTATACTCTTTCTGGTTCTTGTCTTCCTCATTTGTAAAATAAAGGAATGGGACTAAGTTATCTCTAATGTTCCTTTTAGGTTTGGCTGTCATTCTATGACATTTTAAAAATATATAAATCAACTGGATTATGGATAAAACAGAAGGAGGCTTTTTTATTTGAATATTCAATATATTTCAGTGTTGGTATATCTAGTGAATTTAAGCATCTTATGTTACAGTTTCATAAATACCTAGTATGACTAAGAAGTTATATTTTATTAAAACACTGATACTGTGATTTCATCTGCAGTATGTTATACTGATGTTATATTTATTGTATAGAGAGCAACCTTTTTTTCAGGTTTAACAAGATTAAAATTAAAAAGATGCACCAAACAATCCATTTCAAATCTACTAAAAACGGTTTCTCATTTTTATTTAAGTTTTGTTGACTAAACAGAACTTAGACAACCCTTGAAAATTTTTTTCTACATTTTAAACTAATGACTTATCACAAGTGTTTTGGGTTTTCTTTTTGTTACTCATTTAGCTTCATTCCCATTGGTAAACATTGATTTGTTCCTCGGTTTTGAATGAAACAGAAATTAATGAGGCAGTTTCTGCCTCACAATAACAAGTTAAAATTATAGCACTTTATCATGTCAACACAGCTTTAAGCACTAGGAATACCAGTGCTATTAGCACAGTTCCCAAAATAGTGCAGAAGGTTTGCTGTTGAAAAAATCAGAGTGTATTTCTGCTGTGATAGAAAATTCTTCTATTCCTCCTCAGTTATACTGATTAAGGTTTAAATTATTTATTTAAAATATTCACTATAGGGACTAACCTGGCAATCTGGTGGTTAAGACTCCAAGCTTCCACTACTGGGGGTACAGGTTCCATCCCTGGTCAGGGAACTAAGATCCTGCATGCAGTGAGCCACGGCCAAAAAATTTCAAAAATAAAAAATAAAATATTCACAATATGTGACATTCTCTCCTATGTTTATGTTACCAGTTGAAGTATTTAATTCCATAGTGTGGATTCATTTAGAGTAGATTTGGTCTGTTTTTAATACTGTTTTCCTTAAACATTTAATCTGGACGAATCCCCCCCCCCTTTTATCTGAGGCTTACCTGATGTTTGCATGGAATTTCATGATTCATAAATAGCACTTTCACTGGGCAAGGCCATTTGCTTTGTAACAGAGGCAGCATTTACTCTGAATCTAAGGATTTAGACCATGAAGCTGTTTAGGGAGAAAAAAGAATATTTATGTCATAAGCTGTAAAATTGGCCTTCAAGCTTATAATTCAAATTAATGTTTACGAGAGTTAATTGTGTTCTACTGACCACCAGAGGGTGTCTAAATTTTATCCATAAGAGTAATTTTGGATCTTAGAAATGAAGTAAAATTTGGAAAATACATAAGGATCCTTAAGAATTGAAAACTTTTTCAGTTCCCCTCCATAGTGTTTCTTATAGTAGCAGAAGATAATCCCACCAAAATCGTGCTAAAAGGGGAGGTGGCTATTGGCTGGTTGGGCACCAATTTGGAACTGCATGTTACTGAAGAATTGCACATTACACAACAGTGTTTGCTCAGTCTTCATTATATCACTTCCAACGTTGTAGAAGGGCCATGTGTGTGTGTTTGTGTGTGTGTGTGTGTGTGAAGAGGTATGAAGAGAGAGGAAATTGAAATTCAAAAGCAGAATGAAAAGGTTTTCTATCCCTGTCTTAGGGTAATGGATTTCTTGTTAATTGCTCAGCTTGAAGAGGAAATTTTAGTTCAGTAGGTGATGGGACCATAGATATTACTATGAACCCTAGGTTAGAACCTTCTGAAAGCCACTGGTCCTATTTTTTAAATTTTGTGGTAGAATTTATTTTGACAGATCAAAATGACCACTGGTTTCAAGTGATCAGGAAAAAAGAAAGGGTAAAAGAGGTCTGTTTTTAATTTGTTTTGAAAACACGTTTAAAAGAATACTTATTTCCTGGTAAATAGTATAGCAGAGCTTTTGGAAATTTTTTTATGGGTTTAAAATCAAATACGTTTTCCAATACACACCAGATTAAAAAGTACAGCAATTATGGCTCCTCTCAAGTAAAAGTTTTTGTTCTGAACTATAATCATGTTATAGTACTTTAAGCCAGCATTTCCATTTGTGTGTATTTTTCTGAGGTCACCAGGCATAACTAATGCACAGTGTAGCTAAAAGTCTATTTGACTTGAGCAGTTGGATTTCTGCCAGATTTCGTTTTCAATAGGGTATAAGAAGATTCGGCTACAAATCAAATATCCTTGACACGGCCATGGTTTTTCAGGTGAATGTGGGTGTCCACAATAAGATGACTTATTCAAGTTGATTACATTGTGAGTTATAAATCAGCAAAATAGCTATGAACTCTGGGTGAGAATTACACAATCTCTAATTGAATAACAGAGCTGAAAAAGAGGGAAGTGTATTTCCATGATTAAAAACACAGTCTGGGCTCAAACCTTGTCTACCCCTGTGATGGATTTTTCACAAAGCTCCTTTGTATACTATTGTAAAATAGGACTTGTATTAAACATTTAAGACAATGTACTGATTGGAATTTATCCATCCATCCTTCATCCAATCAACAAGTATTTACTGAGTACTTGTGATATACCAGGCATTATGCTAGATTCTGGCAAAGGAGTCAACAATGTATAAAACATGTATCCAGATCTTTAAAAATTTGCAGCCCCTGGGGATAAGAGTCATAAATGAGACAATGACAGGGCCACAAGAGGTGTACAGATAAAATATCGTGGGAGTTCAGAAGAGAGAAAGATTATTTCCAGCTGATGAGATAGATGAAGTCTTCATGAGGAATGAAGCTTTGAGGTATGGACAGGAATTAGGCAACCAGAAGAAAGAAAGGGAGAGGTGAGGTTTAGGTAAGAGGAAAGAGGTAGACAATCATAAGAGAAGAATGGTGGGCAGGACAGTTTAGCTGTAGCAAGGACTCATGGGAGAAGAGGCTAGGGACATATGTAGAAGGCCAAGCTGTTGCATTGATGCTTATTATGTTATCTGAACCCTGCCAGCTTTTTCAAGAACTTGAGGCAACAAGAAGTGTAAATGCATTATGTAAAACTCTGGTCTCAATTTTTTTTTTTTTTTACACTTTTTGGTCGCGCTGCACGGCATGTGGGATCAGAATCTTAATTCCCCAACCAGGGATGGAACCTGTGCCCACTGCAGTAGAAGCGTGGAATCTTAACCGCTGGACCATCAGGGAAGTCCCTGGTCTCAAATTTTTTATTGCCCTATTTTCCAGTAACAAATTGAGTACCCACCAATATGTGTGTGTGTGTGTGTGTGTGTGTGTGTGTGTGATATTGCTGTACACTTACAACTTAAGGCATAATAGCACAATATACCCTTAAGGTGAGGTTTATCATTAATGATATAAATCCACGTTTTAAAGTCTTTTTGAGGGACTTCCCTGGTGGCGCAGTGGTTAAGAATCCGCCTGCCAGTGCAGTGGACACAGATTTGAACCCTGGTCCAGGAGGATCCCACATGCCACAGAGCAACTAAGCCCGTGTGCCACCACTACTGAGCCTGCACTCTAGAGCCCACGAGCCACAGCTACTGGGCCTGCGCTCCGAAACTACTGAAGCCCTCGTGCTCTAGGGCCCGCCTGCCACAACTACTGAGCCCACGCACCAAGACTACTGAAGCCCACGCGCCTAGAGCCCGTGCTCTGCAACAAGAGAAGCCACCGCAATGAGAAGCCTGCTTACCGCAACAAAGAGTAGCCCCCGCTCACTGCCACTAGAGAAAGCCCGCATGCAGCAATGAAGACCCAATGCAGCCAAAAATAAAAATTAAAAATAAAGTCTTTTCGATAATTTCTGATTTTTTGGTCAACTTCCAGTCAGATCCTACTATGTCATTATTATTTTACTTATGGCTGACAAAGGGCTTGCACCAAGTATAGGAGTCATGTAGGTTCTGCAATTTATTTTATGTTTACTTGTGCTAGTATTGTTAGTATGATTTTCAGAGCATGGTTTCTTTGAAAGGATTTTTTAAGACAGCTGTCCACTTGGTAAAGATTAGTTTAGTTAAAAAGCATATAACAAACCCATAAATCCAATTAACTTAGTCACATAAATAGCAGTAAGTTGCAATGAGCTAAATGAGAAAAGATGAGTCAACTGCATTGTCAACCCCACCTCATCATGGAACTCCCTTTCCTCCCTCAGGATAACTTGCACATAATGCATGTGATATGGGGTTTTCCAACATACAAACTGAGTAAGGGAATCTGTGTTACTCTGTACATAAAATACTAATAAAGCTTAATTTTCTCCTCATTTAGAAAACTAATAACTATACATAGAAGTTCTACTTTTTCTTTCCACGAGACAATGGAAGTCTTGCATACCCCTTGGGGTATGCACACTCTACTTTGGAGATTGCTGGTATAGATACTGGAAACCAGGGCAAATATCTGTGCAGAGCTATGGTCAGTGCTGACCTTCAGAAGGATGAATCTGAGATCTGTGTGTGAAGACAGAGAGAGGAGAGTGGCTCCTAGTTCAAGCTCTACCCACCTGATATTGCAATTGTCAATTCCAACTTCTAAGATTTCTGGTCTCAACTTTGAGTGAGCCTAGCTTTCAACAAGTTCCAGGAGATATCACCCAAAACCCCTAATATCCATGGGAAATGAGGCTAAACTTTAGAGAGTTAGGCCTCAGAGAGAGGCCTTAGAGAATAGAGAGAGAACACTAGCCATAAAAAGATGAAAGCCTAGCACTAGAGTGGACCCTTCCACAACTAAGAAACTAAGCATGGTAGAAGAAAGAGTTTTTTAAATATTTTGTTTACTCTTGATAATGAGTGGAAGCATAGCCTTATAAAACACACAGCTTATGAAACACTGGATTTGACCGAATCCAGAGTTGAGGGTGGGGAATTGTCATCTGCTACCTCTCTAGAAGTTCTCCGATATCACAGTACAGTTTGAAAGATCTGGCTTCCAATCTTGGCTTCACCTCTCACTACCTTTGTGATTGGGGCAGGTTAAAATCTTTTTGGACTTTAGTTTCCTCCTCTGTAAAATAGAGGTACTCTCTGTATCTCTTGATTTGCAACCTTTTGGTTGCAATTGGCAGAAAACAACTCAAATTGCTTAAACAAAGGGAATTTACTGGCTCTGCAATGTAAAAACACAGAGTCAGGGTGAGTTTCAGGGAAGGCTTATCCAGCAATGCAAAAAATGTCCCCAAGGACCTAGTTTCTCCATTTCTCCAGTCACTATCTTCACACCACACAGGGTCCCCCCACTCATGGTATCTTCAGACTCTCCCCTTGTAGCAAAATGGCTTCAGAGGTTCTAAACATCACATAGCCCTACCTCTCCAGCCAAGGGAAGAGAGAGTCTTAACACAAGTCCTGGAATATCTTGCTCTTATTGTCCTGAACTGGGATATGTGCCCATCCACGAATCATTGCTGTGGCCAGGGAGAGAGGGTGAGTGCAGCTAATCACAGGTAACCTAAACCTGAGTGGATTAATCTTCCCAAACCTCACGGCTGAAGTGAATTCCCCAAAGAAAAACCAGTCTATAATTTGGAGGAGGGAGAAGGGACTGGGCAAGGAACTCACACATATAACTCACACACATGTAACACACACATATGCCTTTTAGAGTCATTCTGAGGATTAAATAAAGCATAGAGTGGACATTCAACAAATATGGCTTTTCATCCTCTTTCCATGAGGATTATTTTCATCAGTATTCAGTAAAAACCAAATAGTCTCTGAAGGTAGGGCCCCAACTCCTGTACTAACAAGTCTTCTTCTTACTAAGTCTCTTCTCAAACGTCAGAGCAATGCCCAACTCTTTTAACCCCTTAGCTATTTGCTTCCCAGACTATCTACAGTCATGGTGGCATCAACTGACACAACTTGTAGGAGAAAAAAATTGTAATCAATTGTTTTGTAAAGTGTGTTTGTCTACTACACAATGCCAACCAAACAGTTGGATTTTTTCATCAAATCAGCCATTTGTTTTATCATTATATTTTTCAGTTTCAAAATAATTTGTCTCTTTCAAAATATATAATTGACTCAAGGTAAGGAAAATTATTTTCTTTATGTTTTAGGATTTCCAGTTGAGCATCAACTGGGATCCCAAGTCTGGCTGTGTGTGATGAACCAGTAGGCTTTACAGGCACATATTTCCATAAACAATATTCAGGGTTGGGTAAGTGCTAATTATGTTAATAACTGGCTAATAATGATAAAGCTTATAAAATGAATATATTCCAGGACCCCAAATGGCCTAGTCTCTGCATAGAGTTGCATTCTAAGAAAAAGTCCATCTGGCAAAAGTAAGTTAAAAGGAATTGTAATCTTGCATTTCACAAAGAATATTACAGGATATCCACCTTATACTGCACAGGAACACTTCTTAAAACCCCCTTTCCTCTTGTTCTGTCACAGCCCACAGCTGTTATAGAGCCAAGCACTCACAAACCTCCCAAATTCTCTCCCACTCCTCAGTCTCCATGGCCTTCCTGTGCCCTCCCCTATTCCTATTTTCTATTATACAATTTGATCTCTCTGGTTTCTGTTTATTTTCCTTAACCTTCAACTGGTACCTAAATTATTCACTATACAGGGAATCCAGGAACTGGCCCAGCAAGCAAGAATCTACTTCCCTGCCCTCTTGCCTTTTAGTTCTAGTCTTTCTCTGCCCATTATCTTGATTCTGCACCATAAGAAAAGGATAGAAGTCTGGCCTTTTCATTAAAAGATGAGATGGCAAGACAAAATTTCGTCCCCAGCTTAAAATGAGTACCAGGGACTGGGTGAAATACTTTTGCATACGTTTTCTCATTTGAACCTCACAGAAACCACGTGGTATAGACCTTGGAATCCAGGACTCCCAATTCAGAACTCCAATGCTTGGGTAACTGGAACACCTTTCTCTATAAAAAGTTCTAGCCACAGACACATTTTGATTATTGGCATATTAATAAACATTGGTATAGTTTGCCCATTGAGGACCCCTTATTGTAAAATTAGCCTAAAAAAATTAGCCTAAACAAATATTTTTCTATTAAAAAAATTGAGTTTAGAGTTGACGTTCCAATTAGAAATTAAACATTTATCCATTTGATAAAATATTGATAATAATAAGGTACCACGAGCTCAGATATACAAAGAGATGAAATCCAACTAATAAAGCAAACAATCTGTATTAACAAAACATCTATTATGAACTCAGTATTTTGCAAAGTGTTTTTGATATAAGTGTTTAATATGTATTTGGAGCAGACCAAATAAAAGAAATATTATTGAATTAGAGTGGGGTTAAATTTTTTAAATGCTGGAGGTGGGTGAACTTGTAGTTCTTGCCATCAAATCTCTGTGGGGAGACAGCTGGCTAAGCAGGAGAGAGAGGAAGAGGAAGGGGAAAGGGTCCTTAGAACTTTCCTGTCATGGGACCAATCAGTGCCACCACAGTGCCCAGACATTGCTCGCTCAGGAATTGCAAGGGGTCGAAATATAATAGGTTCTTCAGAAGATGAGGGCCAGGAAGAAATTTATTTTACTGACAAGATTTTAAAATTGCAACCTGAGGTAGAATAACTAACTTCCTGTTGAGTGTTGATTGTAGTGATGAGTGACTTCGTTAATACTCCTTATTTTCTGGGCTTGGGTTAGGCTGATTCCTAGGCTTTAAAAACATTGGAAGTGGGATTTCCCTGGTGGCGCAGTGGTTGAGAATCTGCCTGCCAATGCAGGGAACACAGGTTCGAGCCATGGTCTGGGAAGATCCCACATGCCGCGGAGCAACTAGGCCCGTGAGCCACAATTACTGAGCCTGCGTGTCTGGAGCCTGTGCTCTGCAACAAGAGAGGCCGCGATAGTGAGAGGCCCGCGCACCGCGATGAAGAGTGGCCCCCGCTTGCCGCAACTAGAGAAAGCCCTTGCACAGAAACGAAGACCCAACACAGCCAAAAATTTAAAAAAAAATAAAAAATAAATTAATTATAAAAAACAAAAAAACAAAATCATTGGAAGTGCCCAGTACCTTTTAAGCTGTTAAGGGAAACCAGCTGTCTTAGGGTATGTCTTCCTGTGTTTCCTGTGTTTCTTCTGAGGAACAATGCAAATTGGAGAAAGATAACCTCCAGAGACAGGGTGAAATAAAGTGCTAGTCCTAACAAAGAGAAGAAAACATCCAAAATGAGAAAAAGCTCTCATACCCGGTCTTCACTCAGCTTGACCCTGCCTCTGTGCTCTCCACCCCTTTCCAGTCTCAGAGCACTAAGGTAGATTTGTCCCTCCAATTTCAACCGAAGTCTCCCTTTAGTCCAAAAAGCCTTTTCCCCAAAAACTATAATGGGAAACATTTGGCTTTCTACCATTCAACATACATTTTTATCCCATTACTTAATGTCACAAAATGACTAATTGACTTCTCCAGCTGTTTTTTCCTTTTTTTAACAATATAATCTCCTTCAGGGAAGGAGTGGTGTTTGCTCCTCTTACTGTAATCAGGGTCAGACTCAGGCATCTCTTAGAGTGAGGGGGTCGGGCTGGACTGCATGTACATTCTATGGTCCTTCCCGGCCATCCAGACCCTCAGGGCCTTGAAACTGCACGCGTCCTTTTCCTCCCCCAAAATTGGGAGTTAGAGATTCATTTAACTGAACATATTTAATGCCAGTTCTTCTTTAGGGCCTCCTATTAGTTTTCAAGTGTGTGTAGCCCATGGCAGTATAGGGATATGCTAATACGGATGCTTGGGGAAAGCAAAACCTGTGTGTGTGTGTGTGTGTGTGTGTGTGTGTGTGTGTGTGTGTGTATAAATGTTAAAATATATAATGATACATTAAATACAATAATAGTAATATATATAATGATATATTATATATATATATATATAAAATGAAATTGTTCAGCTGAGGTCTCAAAACAATCATTTAAACTGAGATTCTCTATGAAGTCACCCCAACAAGAAGTAACAATCCTTACTTCCAGAGAACTCTGTGCTTTAAGTTCAAGTGTGGGTCTAAAATCACTTTACATTTTATTATAATTATTTGAATACATATATGCAAATATATAAAATATGTACTTGTGAATATATATTTGAGAATACTACACAGACAGACACACACACACACATATTCTACCTTTCTACCCACTGGATCCTTAGTTCATTAAGAGAAGGGTTCTGTTGTGTTTTTCTTTATATTTCCCAGCACATAGATACTTAGCAAACGTCAGCTGCATATATTAATGTAAATATAAAAGCTAGTACAATGATTTCAAATAGGCTTCCTCCATGCTGGACCTCTTAGTGGGGAGCATGCTAGGATATTGATGACATTCTGGTCAATGGTGTACATTGCCCTGCTCCATGCTGTATTTTGGCAAAAGCAAATGGAAGGTTTTGTTTAAAGTTTGCACTTACAGACTCATGATAGAGGATTAAGGAGCACCAGAAGGTAAGAAGGTTAATTGTAACTGCTGAATATTTGGCTTTTCCATGTTTCATTTGTTTGCAGTTCAGTGGAATAAGCTTTGCAAAGTCAAGCCAGATTTTTTTCATACCAGTTCTCAGAAAATCTTACTTTATATGAAGTCTTTCTATACCCTATACCTAGTGGCCTTTTTTGTACAGAGGGCCAGAGACAGGGGCCTACTTTTTCCTTTTAAAAAATATCTCAATTACAAAAATATTGTTTTTCTACATATAACAATTACAAAGATATATATGCAAAAAGAAAAAGAGGAAAGAGAAACCACTGTTAATTCCACTAGCAAAAAATAGCCACTGTTAACATTTTAGTTTATATTCTTTGAAAATGTTTTTCTGTGACTTTATAGATGCGGCATGCGCGAGCATGGATTTGCCCCTTTCTCTGCCTCCTCGAATGCAAATGGTTACAACATGTTAGTACCGTGTGACTTTACCCTCTACCATAGCCATTTGGTAGGTCTATGGATGAACACCGACCCAAGCTGGGTCATTCAGAATTACCCTCTCTCTGAGGATGAAGCTAAAATGTTTAAACTAGGGGCTGCTGGAAATAATCTTTGACTGTGTGGAATAAGAAACAGAAAACAGTACAGCATTTAAGAGTTGCGCTAAAAAAAAAAAAAAAAAAAAAAAAGATAAGAGAGACCCTGACAGCATCCACGTGTCTGGTTCCAATTATTCTAAGTCTTGGAAGAACATAAACTTTCTTTAAATTCTGTAGGTAGAGTAGATGCTGTGGTGTGCTGACCAGATCCTTCCCATCAGGAGTGCAGTACCCATTCCCTCAGATGCCGGGAATGTCTGTTGCTGATGGCTCAGAGCTGAGTCAATCCCAGGACCTGTCCTTGGACTAAAAGAGCTGCTTGAACCAAGGTCACACACCTTCTCCACATAGGGGCAGCCTACATCCAATGATTGGTTGATATGTGGGTATAAAGGCCTGGGCTCCTTGCCTCAATATGGGACAACTCCAGAGCTCTCACGACATTGAATGTGGCATTGATTATAACTTCACAGTTCAACTTTGCCCTCTGCCCAATCCTCCTTTCCTCACTCCCTTACAGGTATTGATTCAAAGAGCACCGTCTGCTAAACTTTCTGCATGCAAATCCCTGTCTCCATCTGTTTCCTGGGGAGCCTGACTTAAGACAGTGGGTGTGGCAGAGATGTCTAAACATTCCACATAATACATTCTCCCTTTCATCCTTGTAATAAATCACTCCACCATTATTACTTGACCTAGAAGTGGTTTCCTGGTTTTTGCAACCAAAAGGGGTCTAACTAATATATTATTTCCTTAAGATAAATTTCTAGAAGTAAAGTTAATGTTACACAAGAGATACACATTTTTAAGACTTTTGATCCCTATTGCCACATCATCCTTCAGAAACATTGCACCACTTACATTTTCATCGATAGCGTATGGAAGCAATCATTTCCCAGACTCTGCACAACACTGATAATCTCTTTTTATTCATTTATTCAACAGATGTTTACTGAGTGCCTGCTATGTGCCCGGCTATGTACTGAGGGCTGAGGATAAATCCCTCATGAAGCTTGCATTCTAGGTATGAAAAGATAGCCAATTAACAAAATAAGTGAGTAAGTTGTATTGTATACCAGAAAGTGGTTAGGTGCTACAGAGACATAGAAAACAGGGGAAAGGGGCAGACAGTACAGGGGGTAAGGGTGTCCATTTCAAGTACAGTGGTCAGAGAAGCCATCAACTGAGATGGTGACTTTTCAGCAAAGACTTGGAGGCGGTGGAGAAACAAGGTATGGGGATATCTGGGGGAAGAGCATTTTTGGCAGAGGGAACAGCAAGTTCTGGAGGTTGGATAATACTTGTATGTTCAAACAACCAGGTCAGAGGCTGGAGCAGGGAAGGTGGGAGGGGCAAAGAGGAGAGTGAGAGGAGATGTGGTTAATAAGGTAACGGGAGCTGCTATGTGGTCCTAGGGATTGTGGCTTTCTCTAGACAAGATGGAGAGCCACTGGAGAGACTGGAGGACAGGAGTGACACATTTCAACTTATGATTCAAAAGGCACCCTCTGGCTGCTGTGTAAAGAAAAGACTACAGTTCCCCGCCCCCCGCCGGCCCCCCTTCCCGGCCAACCATCCTCAGGGGATATGGTCCAGGACCCGCAGTGAACACCTGAAACTGCGGATAGTACTGAACCCTATATATACTGGGTTTTCTCCGATACATACATACCTAGGATAAAGTTTTATAAATTATGCACATGCAGAGATTAACAATAAGCAATAATAAAATAGAACAATTATAACAATATACTGTAATAAAAGTTATGTGAATGTAGTCTCTCTCTCTTAAAATATCTTACTGTATGAATTTAATGCTTTTTCCATCTTATCTTAGCACCGATCACACACTGTGGCTGTAACTTTGCAGTCTGAGGTGCAACAGCAAAACTAGCATAAATTTCTTTTTTTCCTTCTTACCATAGATCTTAGCAACCTCAGCATATGATTTTTTTTCTTTATTAAGTTGAGAACGTCTACCTATTCATTTAAAGGAAGAATTTTATGGCTTCTCTTTGGCATATCCAAATTGCCAGCATCCTGTGCACTTTGGGACCATTATTAAGGAAGATAAGGGAGACCTGGACACAAGCACTGCGATATCCCAACAGTTGATCTGATAAGTGAGGCAGCTCCTGAGTGACTAACAGGTGGGATATGCTGGACAAAGGGATGATTCCTCTCCCAGGCAGGACCGAGCAGCACGGAGCAGGATGGTGGAGATTTCATCACAATACACAGAAAGGCATGTATCTTCTCCAGACCTTGGTGGAAAAACAGTTGAATTCAGAAAGTCAGTCAAGTGACTGCCACATCTTTCCCATGCTTTTTTTCTGTGAAAAGGAGTGTCTCTAGATTGGATAAATCACAGATTAGTGAAGAAGCAGAAACCTGCCAAACAAATGAAAACCGCTGGCAAGATTATTGTTAGTATTTATTTTGAGGGGGATTATCATTTGCCCAGTAAGATAAATTTTAAATTAATTAATTGTATCATGATTTTTTAAACTAGACAAATAACTAAAGGCAAATTCTTTCTTTGAATCTGAATTTTTTCACTTACTAAGTGTCACAGTTGAACTAGATGATTTCTAATGTTCCTACAAATCTAAAAATTCTGATTTACTAATTTAATAGTTTCCTGTGTAGAAATGTATTGGGCTGTATGAAACCATTAATAAAATGCTGTATTCCCCCAAGGCATTTCACATCCACTATAACCAACACCACCAAAGACTAACTTTCCAAAGACACGTTAAGAAATTAGCATACATTTAATAATTTATCCAATAGTGGTGATTGGGAGAGGAGGGGAATTATCATCTCTTTTCCAATCTTTAGTGGAGACTTTGTAGAGAACGTTGTTAACAGCTTTTCTGAGGTATAATTAACATATGACAAACTGTACAGATTTAAAATGTATACTTTGCTACATTTAGACATAGGTATATACCTGTGAAACCATCACCGCAATCAAGGTAATAAACATATCCATCATCCTCAAAAAGTTTTCTTCTTCTCCTTTGTAATTTCTTCTTCTAGCTCCTCCCTCTGGAAAACTACTGATCTCCTTTCTGTCACTATAAATTTGTTTGCATTTTTTTAGAATTTTATATAAATTGAATAATACACAGTGTAACTTTTTTTGACTGCCTTCTTTTATTCAGCATAATTATTTTAGATTTATCCATGTCGTGTGCATCAACAGCTTGTTCCTTTTTATTGTTGAGTAGCAGTCCATCGTAGGGATACTCCAGTTTGTTTATCCATTCACTTTTTGATGGGTTTTGGGGTTGTTTCCAGTTTGGGGTGATTATGAACAAAGTGCTAGGAACATTTGTATACAAGTCTTAGTAGACACACATGCTTCCATTTCTCTTGGGTAAATGCCTAGGAGTGGAGTGGTTGGATCAGATGATAGATGCATGTTTAACTTTTTAAGAAATAACCATACTCTTAGGGCTTCCCTGGTCGCGCAGTGGTTAAGACTCTACCTGCCAATGCAGGGGACACGGGTTCGAGCCCTGGTCCAGGAAGATCCCACATGCCGAGGAGCAACTAAGCCCATAGGCCACAACTACTGAGCCTGCACTCTAGAGCCACAACTACTGAAGCTTGCGGGCCTGGAGCCCGATCTCCACAGCAAGAGAAGCCACCGCAGTGAGAAGCCCGCACTCCAGAACGAAGAGCAGCCCCCACTCGCCACGACTAGAGAAAGCCCGCACGCAGTAACAAAGACCCAGCACAGTGAAAAATAAATAAATTTTTTAAAAAAACAAACTCTTTTGCAAAGTGGTTGTGCAATCTTTTTTTTTTTTAAGTCATGTTCCTTGCTTTTTTTTTTTTTTTTAATTTTATTTATTTATTTATTTTTGGCCGTGTTGGGTCTTCGTTTCTGTGCAAGGGCTTTCTCTAGCTGCGGCAAGCGGGGGCCACTCTTCATCGCGGTGCGCGGGCCTCTCACTATCGCGGCCTCTCTTGTTGCAGAGCACAGGCTCCAGACGCGCAGGCTCAGTAGTTGTGGCTCACGGACTTAGTTGCTCCGCGGCATGTGGGATCTTCCCAGACCAGGGCTCGAACCCGTGTCCCCTGCATTGGCAGGCAGATTCTCAACCACTGCGCCACCAGGGAAGCCCGGTTGTGCAACCTTACACTCCCACCAATAGTGTATGAGAGTTCCTATTCCTCCACATGCTTATCAACACGTGGTACAGTCTTTTTAATTTTAGCCATTGGTGTGCAGAGGTATCTCATTAATCTCATTAATCTTGAGTGGAGAGACATGAAGGGAAAAAAGAAAGATTGGTGCAGATTCATCTAGGGAAGATGCCTGTCAGTTAATCTCATGCTACTGGGATCCCTCGAGCTGCCCTAGTGCTTGTTCTTGGTGATCCTGGATCTTCAGTTGATTTTATAATTTTAAAAGCTACCCCATGCCTTCTAAGACTTCCTTTGCCTTTGAGGTAGCTAGAATAGGCCTCTGTTGCTTGTAACTAAAGACCTCCATCTGCTACAGGTGGCTCTTGTTTACTTCTGCCTGGTTGGCTGCTTCTCATCTTCTATTGGGAACAAATCCTAGCCCTCCTCTAACCACTTTGCCTCTAGATCCTATCACCTGTGACCCAAGAGCTACTCCTCTTACACTTTGGATTTATGAGCCAATAGACCCTCCTTTTTGGCTGCCCTGAGCCAGCTTTCTGTCACTTATGACTGAAATCACCCTGTGCCCAACCTCCCCTTTGTCTGTTCTGTATATGTGTATATGTGAGTCAGCAAGTGCTGAGTAAATAAATGACTACATTCTTAAAATCCAAGACATTTTTATAAATCTGTAGATGACAGAGAAGTGGAAATATTTCTTTGCACAGCACAGTGGTTAAGCACACCTCTCCTGAAGCCAGACTGCCTGGATGTGAATCTCAGCTCTGCCACGTATCAACTCTGTGACCTTGGGCAAGTTATTAATTTCTCTGTGTCTCAGCTTCTTCAACCCTAAAATGTGGATGATCATAGGACCTATCTCATAAAGTGGTTATAAGGATTGAATTAGTTAATTTACAAAAAGCATTTAAACAATGCCTGATAACATGCAAGTGTTTTTAAAAAATTTTGTTTTGTTTGGATGCTGACAGTTTTTTGAATGATAGAGTCAGGAATGAAAAAGATGTTGATGTGCTTCCAAGGAATAATATGCTAACACCTCAGTTTCTAGTTGGAATCTTAGATGAAATGGTTACTTTCCCTGAGAATCCGTTTTTTACTATTTAACCAGGCATATAGAAAGTCCCATACTCTGGCTCAAATCATTAAACACAGGTGGTTTAACAGAAGTTCATGTAATACAGACCCTGAGTTTGGGGAGTGGCATGGGGTTAGCTGACCACAAGCTCATTTTGAGCTAGAAGAACGCCAAGGCTGTCACAAAACTTTCAAAGATTAGACAGCCTTGCTAGCAGCAGTGTCAATTCAGGAAGATTACAATGTTTGGGTCTTCGTTCAGCGTTCAAGTAAGAGTACAGATTCAGCACTTGAACAGGCTGGAGAGCGTCTGGTGGAGAGCGAGCCCGAAGTGAGGCATGTAGCAAACCGAGAATTTGAAGAACAGTTGAGAGCCTTCAAAATGCTTGTTCTGAATAACAGAGGACTCAGAGAAAATGAAATAACAGAAACTTGAAGTGCTGTCCTGTAGCGGAGGGATCGGAGGGATGGGACTTCATCTGGCGTGCTCCAGAAGCCTGGGGGGCGGGGGAAGGCACCGGTGGCAGACCCCAGCTCAGAGTGAGTACGTGCTTTTTACCCAGGAGAGCTGTCTAGTGATGGAGAGCGCCGCCTTGCAAAGCTACAAGCCCCTGACCCTGAGAGGAGCTGGGCGAACATGAGTTTAGGGACATATTAACAAAGAACCCAAGGAGGGGTGGGTCATCCATAACTACGCTGTTTCATTTCACATTCTGAAAAAACATGCCTCTTTTTTTTTTAAGTTTATTTTTTAGATTTAAAGGAGCTCAAACACTCGACCGATGAGTTGCGACTTTGGAAAAGTAGAAGCAGCTGCATACATTGGTTGCCTTTTGCCCTAATGGGAGTTGAAAGAGCCACGCCTGCCCCCCACGGCAGATTGCCCCCAGCTGGTCCTGTCTTCAGGACCATGACGTGTGGTTAGCAAGGCGTCTGCTTTCCCCGCCGCTGACGCTCGTGGCCACAGCCTCGGAAGGACCCACAGGAAGTCCCACCCCAGTGTGATGTTAAGGTGAGGACTTGCGAATCCATCTGAGTGTAGTTTCTCACTTTGGTCACTTCCTTTTCAGCCCTGGAGGCCCGGAAGACAGGGTTGATTGTGCAGATCCTGTCTGCAAGTGCATTCCTTTCTAAAGAAAAAGTTGCCAGAATGTTTGCTCACAGAACAACTACTGGCTAGCAGAGCCCACACTAAGTAAACACAGGGGATTAAAATGAATCAGGGGGACCAGAATTACTCCACAGTGAAAGTGGTGGTTTACTTTTTCTTTAAAAAAACCCCCACAAAAACCTTCATTCTATTCTAAACACTGCTCTACCTCCATGCTGCTTTTTCAAAAAGAGAAATCTATAGAAAGATAGTATATTAAAAGACTAATCAACTCGGTGCTTTGTGACCACCTAGAGGGGTGGGATAGGGAGAGTGGGAGGGAGGCTCAAGAGGGAGGGGATATAGGGAGGTATGTATACATATAGTTGATTCACTGTGCTATACAGCAGAAACTAACACAACATTGTAAAGCAGTTATACTCCAGTAAAGGTGTATTTAAAAAAACGACTACTGTTTAAAAATCTATTTCTGCTACATTGTAGATTCAAATAGCACTGAGAAACAGCCCATGGACACTTTGATATATATGTGTTTGTAGGAAGAAAAGTAAATGTAACACAGAAATTCTTAAATCAGCTGTTTATCCAAATAGAGGCAGCAAGAGGTATCAGTCAGTGAAGCATTTAAACTCCTGGGATCTCTATTGTTGCTTTCCCTGGAAATTTTTTGTCTGGGGGTGATGAAATGAAATTTATATTTTAAGGCAGGACAAGAAAAAAATTATACATAAAATTCTCTCTGCGTGTTTGTTTGGGCCTCCTCTCTCCCTAATGTGCAGTGTGCATCTGCATTACACATTAACCAGAGCTCCTCAAAGATGGGAGTGTCTGCTCAACCATAAAGATCAGTTTTTTTTCTTTGTTCTGAGGCTAGCCATGTAACTTCTTAAAAGAATAGTGTTCTTTCCCAGCTCTGTTAGGGGGTCATGGTGACTTGCTGCTCACTTTTTACAAGCTTACCTGGACTATGTACCCTTGGTGACCCTTATGTAAAATATCAGTGTGTCATTTTGATGTACGATCCTTCGTCTCAAAAATGTATATGACTATGCCTTTGACTTCTAACAGGTGGAACAGTTTTCGGAGATTTCTGAGTATGTTTTACAAGTTATAATCCTCAGTTTGGCTTGAATAAAATTCCCTTTTTTCTTCTTTATAGTTAATTGAATTTTTGTTGACAGAGGTTTGTTTTTTTCTGATTATAAAAGCAATATATAATCATTGTTTAAAAACCTGGAACATATGGAAAGCCATGAAAAGGTTCAGGTTCTGAACCTTTCTAGGTTCAGAAAAATGAATATGAAAACAAAAAATGAGCATTTTAGGTGGTTGGTGTCACATTTATTAAATGTGCTTGAGCTGTCCTTAATCACACTTTTTTTTAAAGATTTTTTAAAAATTTTATTTATTTATTTTTGGCTGTGTTGTGTCCTCGTTGCTGTGCGCAGGCTTTCTCCAGCTGCAGTGAGCGGGGGCTACTCCTCGCTGTGGTGTGAGGGCTTCTCATTGCGGTGGCCTCCCCCGTTGCAGAGCACGGGCTCTAGGCGCCCAGGCTTCAGGAGTTGTGGCTCGTGGGCTCTAGAGCGCAGGCTCAGTAGTTGTGGCGCACGGGCTTAGTTGCTCTGCGTCATGTGGGATCTTCCCAGACCAGGGCTCGAACCCGTGTCCCCTGCACTGGCAGGTGGACTCTTAACCACGGTGCCACCAGGGAAGCCCAATCACAACAGTTCCGACACCAGATGTGTTAGATGTTTCTCTACACCGATCTATTCTTCTGCTCTCCAGACACCAACTGGGTGTCCTACAATTCAATTCAGTTCTGACCCTAACTATTCAGAGTTAGCATGCAGACCCTATAGGACTACCCAGGCAAAATCCCAGACTATCTGTCACCTGTACTTTTGACTAACCATCTGGCTATTAATAGGGGATTCTCATGATCCCCCCTCCTCAGGTTCAATAATTTGGCAGAATGGCTCACAGAACTCAGGAAAGCACTTTACTTGCTATTATTGGTTTATTATAAGGATACAACTCAAGGACAGCCAAATGGAAGAGATGCATAGGGCAAGATCTTACACAGAGCTTCCACGCCTTCTCTTTAGGTCCCCCTCCCAGCACCTCAATGTTCTCATCAACCAAGAAGCTCTCCAAACCCCTGGTTTAGGGATTTTTATGGAAGTTTAACTATGTAGGCATGATTGGTGAAATCACTGGCCACTGGTGATTGAATTCCATCTCCAGCCCCTCTCCAGTCATGGGTGGGGAGATTGGTGGAACTAAAAGTTCCAACCCTCTACTCATGCCTTGGAGTTCCATCCAGAAGCCATCTAGGGGCCTCCAGGTACCAGTCATCTCATGGGCATACAAAAGATACTTATCCCTCTCCAGAGTTTCCAAGGGTTTTAGGAACTGTGTGTCACGAAATGGTGATGAAGATCAAATATTGATATATATTTCTTATTATGCCACAGTGCTCCTTTAAAAAATGTTTTAAATGCCCTAACAGTAGGTACTGACTGGTTAATCTCCTTCTGAGGATCTCAGAGCAATTTGTCAATACCCCTTCTCTGACTGTAAAAGAGTATAGTGAATCTTCTAGACTTTAAAAGCATATGATCCGCGCTTCCCTGGTGGTGCAGTGGTTAAGAATCCGCCTGCCAATGCAGGGGACACGGGTTCGAGCCCTGGTCCGGGAAGATCCCACATGCCGTGGAGCAACTAAGCCCATGCGCCACCACTACTGAGCCTGCGCTCTAGAGCCCGTGAGCCACAACTACTGAGCCCATGTGCCACAACTACTGAAGCCCACGTGCCTAGAGCCTGTGCTCCACAACAAGAGAAACCACCGCAATGAGAAGCCTCCGCACCACAAAGAAGAATAGCCCCTGCTCGCCGCAACTAGAGAAAGCCTGCATGCAGCAACAAAGACCCAATGCAGCCAAAAATAAATAAATAAATTAAATTAAAAAAAAAAAGCATATGATCCTTTGGAGCTCTTTGGACTGATTAATTCCCTGGTAAGTAGTCTCAAGAGGTAATGTGCTGATGCAATCTATGCTTATAACTTTGGTGACCCCTTTGCTGGAAACAAAGATTGGATCAAAGTGTTCTGTGCGAGACAGCTGAATGCCAGAATTTAAAGACCACCTGCTAAGCACCTGGTTGATTCATTTTAATCAAAATTATTCCGCTAATGGACTTTCCTTCTTTGTATGGTTAACTAACACTTACTGGCAATCCCTGCGCCTGGCTTGGGGTGGTGTTCTCTAAGTGTGGCCTTGAAGAACAGCATCAGCATCTTCTGGGAACTTGTTAGAGATGCAGATTCTCGGCCCACCTCACACCTGCTGAATCAGAAACTCTGGGGTGGGGCCCAGCAATCCATGTTATAACAAGTCCTCCAGGTGATTCTGATGCACATTAAAGTTTAAGAACCACTGCCTTAGGTAGCCCCATCCCCCAATGGGGAATTGGCTCTAACTGACTCACCCTCTCAAGTCCAATCACATGTGTATCTGGATCTGGGTGGCAGTTACACAGGGACATAAATTCATAAAAACTCTCCTGTACACTTAAGATTTGTGGATTTAATTAGGCCTAGTTTTTGTTTTTTTTTTTTTTTTTAACTCACAGCCAAACTGTATTTCTAAGAAGGCTGGTTGGGGCTGGGCTTGTCCCTATGAATGAGGGTGTCAGACCCAGGGACCGTGGCCACAGAAGCACTGTTCTCTAACCAGTGATCCCTAGATGGTACCCACAGCCAAGGAGGCCTGTTCACAGCAACCCCAAAGGGACTTATTGACATTGCTTAGCAGTGAATTAGTCCCCAGGCAACAATCTAAACTTGTTCCATATCATCCTGTGTATGTCTCCGAGATGTGTGGCACAGACACAGGAAGCCCTAACGTGACACCTGGCAGCACGTGGGAGGAAGTTCTGGTCTTTCAAGCTGGAGAAGGGAAGCAGGGGAAATCTAGGAAGCAGTGATAAAACTCAGCTGATCCGGGCTATATGTATATACAAGTCTTGGGCAAGAGAGAAGGCACGGCCAAAAAGCCATGAGTCACACAAGCGGCGAGAACCGACCTGCTGAGAACAGCCTCTCTTCTGCTGACAGATGCTGGAGGAGCGTGAGAAAGGGGGAGGAAGAAGATGGGCCAGGAAGGGCCCTGCAGGGCCACAGCATCTAGCAGGCGTCTGTCCCCTGTCCTGGCCATCAGGGTAAGGGACAGACTCCTGAGAGCCACAGTGTCAGCTCTGCACCCAGTCTCAGGACCACAGAAATTCTCTGCTTCAGCCCTGAGGTGTCTTGTGCATCCTGCAATGAAAAAACACCCAGCTTCCAGTCCCCATCCCGACCCACCAAGAACTGCGTTCTTGATTAACCGCCCCTTCTCCACTCTTATTTGGGGGAATCCACGCTAGACTTTGCAGCTGGGCCCACTTTCACTAATCCCCAGGCTGCTGGGCACTGCGAGCCCCGCGCACTAAAGGCTCAGCGAAAGGGAGGTTGGAGGAAATCCGCGCCAGCAGGGGGACCCCGAGTCCACGCCTCGCGGTACGCATGCGCACAGCCGCTTGCCGCCTGCCTCTTTCCCGGCCGCGCGAGTTCTGAGAGCTGCGTCTGCTGTCCGGGGCCTCGGGAGCTTTGCCAAACCTGAATTTTTTCATTCAAGTGCTCCCTACAAGGTATTGTTCAGTCCGCCCTTGCCCAGTGAAATAGAAACAAATGTACAGTCATTCCTATCTAAATCAATGAAGTTTCCCTTCATTTCCCAGACCATTTCAGCTGAGAAGCAGGCCTCCGCGTTTCTGGGGCCAGCTCCTACTCGGTTTTGTTTCTGATGCTTCCATTGCATAGTTTCACTGTGGGGGATGCTTGTTACTTCCTTTGCCTACTCAGCATCCAAACTTTATTTCTATGTTGGGTGAGTCTTCCACTGCATAAGGCTGGGTGGGAAAAGGCCTCCCTCCCACGACAGAACCGGGAGCCGACAGGTAACCCCTCTCTCTCTCCATCCCTCAGGAGTTAGCATGGGCATCTGGGGAACTGGGCTCAGCCAGTCAGATGCTGCCACCTGCGGCTTTAACTCTTGTGCAATAATTCAAAGATGAAGGGACCACTGAGAAATTATTTACTGGGACAACAGTGCAGTGTTAATTGTCCAGGGGTAGCAGAACCAGTGGCAGCTTCCTAGCCCCATTGTCCTAAAGTTTGATCTTGTCAGCTAACTAGCCAGGGCTAGTTTCTGTTCTTGGTCTCCTCTGGCCACTTTAGTGCTTTCTGTCCGCTTTCCCCTTTTGTGAGACTTGGGCTCCTTTCCCCAGATCCCAGGGACAGCAGTCATCACTACTACAGCAGGCTCTGCACCCAGCACGTCGATCCTGCTGTGGGTGGCTGATCCTGGTTGTGCAGGAGCTGGCTTTCCCGGTGACTCCTGCATGTCTGCTACTTGTCTGCTGAGAGCCAGCGTTCAGCTTACCTTTTGGAGATTTTATTCCAGGTATGACAGTTTTCAGCCAATTCAGAGGAGCTTCTGTTTGTGTGAATGCAGCACTTTTGGCCACACAGGTTGTGCGATAGGGCTGGCATAACAAATTACTACAGACTGGGTGGTTTAAAACACAGAAATGTCTTCTTTCACAGTTCTGGTGGCCAGAACTGAAACAAGGTATGAGCAGAGTTGGTTCCTTCTGGAGGCTCTGAGGGGGAAATCTGTTCCATGCCTTTCTCCTGCCTGCTGGGGTTGCTGCAATCTTTGGCATTCCTTGACTTGTAGCTGCATCACTCCACTCTCACTCGGCTTCACATGGCCTCTCTCTCTGTGTCTCTATGTCTTCTCCTTTTCTGTCACTTATAAAAAGGGAACATTTGGACACAGAGAAACACACAGAGGGAAGACAATGTGAAGACACAGGGAGAAAGCCATGTGAACATGAAGACAGCCATCTACAAGCCAAGGAGAGAAGCCTGGAACAGATTCTCCCTCACAGCCCTAGGAAGGAACCAGGCCTGCTGACATCTTGATTTCAGACTTCCAGCCTCCAGAACTGTGAGACAATATATTTTGTTACTTAAGCCACCCAGTTCGTGGTCATCTGTTACACCAGCCCTGGCAAATGAACACAGATGCCCTTCCCAAACTCTCCCAGGACCTACTCAGTAGCCATTGCTTTCTGTATTATTGGAAAGAATTTAGCCCATCACTAAACTAATCACTGGCAAGAGGCCTGGGATTACAGGGATTGATTTAGCTAGGGACCAGAGTTCCCTGAAGCACACGTATGTGTGATTCCTGAACAAAGTCAGGACTGAAGGGACCAAGAAGAGGGTTGGAATGCGAGTGGGTAGACAACCTCGGCGTCTGCTGCACCACCTGAGGGGTCTTGTTCCTTATGACTTGCTCAGTATGCTGGTTTCTGTGTTGTTCTCATCACTCAGGTTCCACTGGGTCTTGAGGAATGCACACACACACAGATTACACACATTAATGAAAAATTTGGTGAGGGTACCCCAGAACATAACTAGAAGAGAAACTTCGTGTTTTAGGGAAGAACTCAATGGGCGCTGAGAGAAGGGGCCTGTCCCTTCTACTTTATCCTGAGTTGTTTGATTATATCCAGAAATATTCAGCAAAGACAAACTCTCACAACCACGGTTTCAAATTAATTAGCTTTTAAACTTTATTTCTTACTACTCCCCAAAGTATTTTTGACCCACAATCTGCCAAACAAATAAAATGAGGAAAAAGCAAAAATAATATGAGCAGCAGTGATGAGAGTCCTATTCCAACTATGTCCAGGCTGGTTGGCCACCAGGCTTGCTGTGACCAGTCACTCCAAGGGACAAAGCAGAAAAACAAAGACAACTCCAGGGGACATGTGACATGGGGAACTTTTCCATGACTTGACAGTTCTGTGCCTAGCCTCTCACCTCACTCTTTCCTAAATTCCTCTCTCCTAAGCCCCAGTCTCCGCTAAGTTTACTAGGTTTCTTTGGTGTGAGTATTCCATCTTTCAGGGCTTGTGCCTGCTTCCATTCTGTTCTTCCCAAGTGACATTTTGGCTCAGAGGGAACCTCAAATTACATAATAGCAATGAGGAAGGGTGGCCCAGACCCCAAGCTGTCATCCTGTCTTTGCTGGTATCTCTTGAAGTCTTGTCCCTCTAGTGGGCTAGAGCCACCTGGATTTTGATCGCTGTACACAGGCTTCTCTGCTGATGTTGGTGAGTCTTGCCTCCAGCTTTTTTGAGACCTCATTGTCCTGACCCTATATCTCTTCCAGGCTCCCAAGTCTCTCAGCACTTCTGTGCCCCTCCTTTGGAGTCCAGGATCTCTTAGCTGCATTCCCTGTCCCATTCTGGAGGGTCCAGGCCTCTGTGAAGCTATCCTGGGACACATCCATCTAAACAGCTCTCACATCCACTGCTAATCCAGCTCCTGGGGTCATGTTGTTCTGGCACCATTCCAACACAGGAGAATTGCAAACTTTCTTTGCCATGTACTAAAAAGCAGGAGACAAGCCCATCTGCTTTGAATTTCCCCACACCTGTCTCCTGGACATCATCACTCCCTTATATCAGAATGTTGGCCCCAAAGTGGGGTTCAAGGAACAGGCTCTCACATGTCTTAAGTACTCATCCCCCCAAATCTTCCCAAGTTCCTCCCCAACTCAGGAAGCATGACTTGTATGTCACATTCTGCAGTTTCTCTTCTCGGTGCTTCTTGGTACATTCTGTAAATTTCCAAGCTTAATTCTCAGTGTTTGGAGGTATAGCAAGAATCCTTGTCTCATTCAAATGCTTAGTTCTTACAGTAGAAAGCCAGGCCTCTCATTACTTTTTTTTTTCTACCACAGGCTTTAGAAATGTCTGTTTTGATAGGCAAAATTGAGCTATAACTTCTTTGTTCTAGACTGTTTCCATTATTCCTCTGTAGGTCATGCACCTAGAAAACAATGACTGCTTAATGGTTGGGGTGAGAGGAGTAGGGTAAAGAAATAAAAATTGTATAATTTAATATAAAACGTTTCCCCATTGTAGAATCCTAGTTCTGTTACTTTCTAACTGTATGACCTTGGAAAAATTATTTATCTGCTCAGAGCCTTGGTGTTTTAATTTGCAAAATAGATGAAAGAAGTAGAACCTGATTCATGAGTTTGCTGTGAGAATTAGATGAGATAAATCATTTAAAGTTGTTGGGCATACTACATAGCACATAGTTCTTGCTTTTGTAGACACATAGTTACACTTCAGTTCCATTTTGCAGCAAGGCAGAGTATAAATGAACAATTAAAAGAATGTACTAAATACTTTGAACAACAATGAGGTAGGTGTTTGGGTGGCAGACTCCTTCAGTACACCAGAAAATTAAGCCAAGGGAGTGGGTTAAACACCCAGAGCTGAAGGCCATCTCCAGGGCACACCAACGTTTGGAAGGGCAAGCAGATGAAGAGGAAAGTTGGAGGTGAGGGTGGAGGGGAAACCAGGAGAGTGCCATAGAAGCCAAGCGACAAAAATCACTTCAGTGAGGAAGGAATGACCACTGGAGGTCAATGCTGCAGAGAAACCTTAAGTGCCCAGATTCCATTTGGTTAAGGAACAAATGGCAGATAAAGAATTGGGGACAGCAAAGGCAGATAACCTGGAAAGAAGGAAAATAGGACTAAAGGTAGAGGCAGTCACTGAATACGTTTGAGGTTTGCCTGCTTGTAGGATGGGAGAGACATCCCATTTTAACGAATCTGGCAGTGAGTCAGCGGGGAGGGACCTGGACACGGCAGAGAGAGGAACATCCCAGGAGGCCTGAGGAAAGATGCCCCGATTCAGATGGGAGCATTAGGCTCAAGCTCAGACAGGGAGAGGACGCCTCTTCTGTCCTCACAGGAGGGAAGTGTGTAGCTTCAGTGGCAGGAAGTTGAGCGAGTTCCCACATGACAGCTCCCCTTTTCTCTGTGAAGTCGTAGGCAGAGAATCTCTTTCAGAGAGGTGGGCACATGGATAAAAGTTTGAGAAGAGTGGAGGTGACTCTTGGGGCTACACAGAGAAGGGACACTGCAGGGCTCATTGGTACATCCAGTGAAGCAAATTATCATCACCTGCTAGTTTTGAAAGTGAAAAATTTGAAATGTGGGGAGGGTATTTTTCTGGGCTTCCAAGTAGAGACTGTGTCCCATTGGCTGTGTATACTGCACTAGAACACATGCATTAAGAAAGGAGTATTCAGGGATATTTGGTGCAACAGGAATTTATCTGCCCAACATTTTACAGTTATAGCCCCCCCCAAACCCGAATTATGTAAGCCCTTTAATATTTTAATATTTAACTAAGTTACCTGGTAAAATAAATTGATAGTGAATTGATTCCAAATTTTCTACAAGGAACTTATGTTCTCTTCACTTTTAAAATATTTCGACTGCTCCTAGGTGGTGTTTTGTTCAATTCATTCAAAAGTGAAATTCTTTTGATTCACCTTTTCAGAAGGAAATGTACTGTAAGGTAAACATGCTACCAGCTGCAGTTCAGTCCTAATATTTGCTTTCCAACTCATTCCAGTTCTCTAGACCAGCTATGGTATAAAATGAAAACTTTGCTTCTCTCGAGTGTTACACACTGTCCTGCTTGTCCTGAAAGGAAATGGAGATGAGTAGGTCTTTCTTTTCTTCCCCTCAGAAGGACCCGGGGAAGGTAGTGATGCAGGAAGCAGGTCCTATGCGAGAGAGAATTATGAATGTTTGCCTGATTGAGAAGTCACTTTGTACTTGCAATTCTTGCACCTTTTTTAAAAAAAATTAAAATTTCATATTTAAAAAATAATCAAATTCCCCTTTAAACTAAAGGTGCTTACTAGCCTGTTTTAGTCCCATTTAATAGTGCCTATCACTCCTATGCTAGACATACCAGGTCTTCTGCAAATTCATTACTAAAAACACTCTGTTAACAACCGAAATTATCAATCTCTTATGATACTCCAAGCTAGTAGAACAACTATTTAAGTAAAATAAATACATTTTTTCTTTCTCATTAGAAGCGGTAAAATAGGATTTTATGTATCAACCCAAAGCCTTCCTTTCCTTCTATATCCATCCTGGGTTTGAACACTAATCCTGCTACTTATCACCTCTATGACCTTGGGCACGCCTCTTGACCTCTCTGAACCTTGGCTTTCTCACCTGTAATACCAGTATCTGCCCCCCACCCCTACCCCCAGGGTTGTTATGGCAAACAGAACATTTTTTTTAATGTTGTGAAGTTTTTGGTACAGAATGCTTGATAAATAGCAGAGATTAAGTACAAGTGCATTCTTTCAGGTTCATTGCTACTTCTGTTTGAAAACTAAATAACATACAGGAGTTGTGCAGGACATCTGCTGTTGGCTCTCCCTCCCCCAGCCCAGGCCCAATGTCCACCCATCTCCATCTTGTTTTGTGCCCCCGGGTGTTGACTTGTGTAGATTGGATGAACAGTTTCCTTTGTCCTCTGGCTTCCGTTTGAGTCTGGCCAGTGGACAGGAGATTGGAGGGAGGTTGGAAAAAGAGGTTGGGATCTTTGTTCATCCAGGTTCCTTCCTGTGGGGTCATTGGGGGCTGGCTGCAGCTCTCAACTGAATTTCCCAGGATCTGTCAGGCAGCCCTCCCCACACAGCTCTCTCTCTTTCTCTGGGTTTCAGTAACTACTCACTGTCTTTGCCCTCACAGTGACTAGCCCCAGTCACTGAACTTGCAGAACCTCCATGCCCTGCTCTTTGTACATAATTCCTTTATTAAATGCTCCTCACATTACGTAGTTTAAGTGTGCCGTCTTTTTCCTGCTGGGTCTCTGTGATCCAGGACCTCTGCTAATTCGGAGGCCACTACAAGAAATATCCTTAGACTCTTCATTGCTTGAGGCCTCTGTGTTTCTCCAGAAGTCTTGATGAAACTTGGACTGAACCCCAATTCGAGAATCTATGTGTACTTGAAAGCCTCCCCACTACTTCCACTATGTTCTCCTGCTGCTTTCTGTGCTCGTGAGTCCAGATCTCCTTGGTTCAGGTGTGGGTCAGACCCAGACGTGAAGCTCCAGCCCTCTGCATTGTCCTAAGAACTCCAAAAACGTTCAATATTGTGTGATGCTCTTTGAATTTGCTGAAGAGTGAGGGTGACACAGCAGGGACCCCGTAGCATGCCACCCAGATTTCAGCCATCTGTACTGCCTCCCAACACCTGTCCTGCTCCCAAACGAGCTCCCGTTATCTCTCATCTCACGTCATCCGCCTCACCTGCTCCCAGTGTTTCTCTGATCGGAGCACCCATTACAGCTCAAAATCATCTCATCTTGTGACCCGTGGGGAAACAAACAGGCTCAACAAAGTCCTGAAATCACCCAGTGGGCTCCACATTTAGGCCAACTCCTTACCTAACCCCACTGACAGTTATCCCCCTAAGATCCCACAGCAGACATTGGAACAGGGGGCAAATTGGGATCAGTTGGCAAGAAACAAACCAAGGAACCTTGGGAACCAAGTGTTTAACCTAGGACTCTACTTGATGACCACAGCTTGGTGGTCTTGGGGCTTTCCCTCCTGTGAACCCAGTAGCCACTTTTACACAGTTTAAAGAGCGCCTCCAAATCAATGATTAAAGATTACCCTCCCCCCATCCCCGCAAAATAAGCAAAGAACAAAATCTGGCTATAGGAGGAGCCCCAGCCCAGGACTGTGGGCACTTAGCCTGGGGGCCCTTCCTCTTGGAGTAGGAGGTGGGCTGGTGATGAGGTCCTGGGCCTGGAGCCTCGTTGGCCAGGGTGATGGCAGGCGACCGCAGACCTAGTGTACACAGGCCCAGCCAGCTGCCAGTGGCAACCACATCTGGTTAAGGAGCCCAAAGAGGGCTGAGGTGGTGTGGGAGCCGAGAGGCCGAACAGACACTCTGATGGTCACCGGCCACCAGCCTGCTGTGCTGGACTGTGCTCTCAGGCCGCTGATCTCCCTGCACCAGCTTTGCCTCAGTCACCCACAGTGAAAGCTGAGGTCAGGGGGAACATTTAAAAAGACTCAGACATTCCCGAAGGCCCACAGGGATCATGGAAAAAGTACCGTACAGAAATAAAAAAGCACAAAGGAACAACAACAAAAACTTCTAAACAGGCCAGACCTTCCCAGGGCCCCTAACCTGCCTCCCTCTCAGACCACCTGAGCAAGGAGGAGCTCACACCAGGCATCTCCACACCCCAGATCGCGGCCTCCTGTTTCCTGGGACACCTCTCTCTCCAACCCAAAGCCTTGTCTCTGCGTGGGCTGAGCTGGTCCCAGAATGACTGACAGTGAAAGTATCCACCCCATCAAGGGAAAACCTAGTCTCCTCACAAAGGCTTCATAGACTCAAATGAATAATTACCCGATCATTATGAATACATTTCTCAAATTCTGGACTGTTGTATCTAATATAAGAGTATGTTTGGAACATCAAAAGCTGAATTGAATTTGGGTTGTGGGACAACCTAAATCCAATTCCTTTGCAGTCTCTCTTCAAGAATTAAAAATTCTTGGGATCCAGTTCATCCATGGTTCACTTTGCTACAACATATTTCGGTGATGTGTTGTTCAGAATAGAAGGTGTATTTATATTTTTGATAAATTTTTACCATTTTAAATGTTTTTGTCTCATTTAATACTTTAGACTTTGAACGTTCCTCAACCCCCAATTTTATTAGTTTGCTTTTCCCTAGCATACCTTTTTTTCCATGTCTTTATTGTCAACCTTCTCTCTTTTTGTTTTATATGCATCTCTTGTACAGAGAATAAAGTTGGAGGTTGGTTGCTATTTCACCCAACTTTCTGTCTATTATGTAGTATTGTTTTTTCCCCTTTTCACTCAATTTCACGATTTCTGCTGAATTAACATGTTTCTGCATTAATGTACGATGGCTCTGTGACTTCAGGGACTCAGCCCCTTTAAATTTATTACTCCACCACCTGTAGGTTGTTAACCTCATCTGCATGGTCATCATGGCTCACCTCCATGTGGACATCGCAGCCAGGGAAAAGGGAAAAAAGGAAGGGCGTGACCAAACAAATGCACATGTGATTTCCATTCATTCAGTGAACCAGAATGTCTTCACCTGCCCGCCCCGGTAGCAAGGGAGGCTGGGAAAGGCAATTGTGCGGCTACTGAATGCTTGTCTCTCAGATCCATTTCCTCCCTTCTAAATTCTGGTTTTTGATGCTGGGATTGGGACTCTGCACACTACGTTTCTTCTTTGTCAGCTGACTTTGTGATAAGTTCCACCAAGAGGATGCCGTGCAGGGACGCTGGACGGTAGGAGAAGGGGAGAGGGGAGTGTTTCTTCCTTATTTGCTGACTATCCTTTTCATGTCACGCTGGGAATGGTCATGCACCCCAGTAGCACCAATTGGTTCTAATCTCCAACTTCTTTTGGCACTCCCAGAACCAGCCTCATCGCCCTCACCTCAGAGGTCTGAGTCACAGCTCCGGGGGACCTTTAGGTTCTACAACTTCAATTCCTTCTCTTTGTTCCTGCAGCCCAAGGAACTGTAGCTGCTTCCTGGAGTTATTACCTCTGTTTTATTGCCACATTCCCTCTTTGACTTTTCAGTCTTCCAACATCTGTTAAACTAATGCCCTATATTAAATTCTCTTTGTTTAAATACCTAGTATGGTTTCAGCTTTCCTGAATGGACCCTGCCTGATATATTAATCTGTAGCTTAATGGCCAAATGCCACTAAAAATTCTAATGCTATTTAAGTCGGGGAGAATGGATATTGGGGAGAACTATCAGTCTTCAGAACAAAACAAGAATTTTAGTACAATTTCATTCTTGTGGGCGCATAACCCCACCGTAGCTTTCAAGATTTGTTGAAACCATGTTGAGCTTTTGTTCCAGATGATTAATTTTTTTTGTAGTTTATGCCTATAACATTTAAAGACTTCTTTAAACAGTTCTACTTAAATTCACAGACATAGTATCAATATTTGGACTTAACACATTTTATTGGTTTTATTTTTCATAACTTTTTGATATAACAGGTCTTCATGTTTTATAAGTTATTTATTCTGATTCTTTTTCCTTCCCTAGGTAATTTTTTTTAGAAAAAAATGTATGTGTGTAGCATACGTTCTGGATTCCTGGGTATTCAAAAATGTGTCTTATAGTGAATGGGTCCACATGTCACTAGTGTCATGTAATATAGATTTAAGATTATTTTATTGAGAAAAACTTACAGAGAAGTAGCACAGGGCACCAGTGCCCTGAGCACTCATTATTCCACAGAAGGGTGATTACTCCACAGAAACGTAGACTGCATGCATATGGACCAGTTTTCAGGAGGGGAGGCCCCAATGTACTCTATATATTTATAGGGAAGATGGGAGGAAGTGAGGAACACTTAGTGGGTATAACAGTGGGGTTTCCTCATTGAGGAGGCTGATAAAAAGCCTCCAGAGCTCAGCCTTTGGTTTTAACCTGTTCTTCTACTGGGCTCACTTAAGCCTGCTGAATAGACTTCTTTTTTTTTTTAATTTTTTTTAAATTTTATTATTTTATACAGCAGGTTCTTATTATCTATTTTATACATATTAGTGTGTATATGTCAATCCCAGTCTCCCAATTCATCCCACCACCACCACCACCCCCGCCACTTTCCCCCCTTGGTGTCCATACATTTGTTCTCTACATCTGTGTCTCAGTTTCTGCCCTGCAAACCAGTTCATCTGTACCATTTTTCTAGGTTCCACATATAGTGTTAATATACGATATTTGTTTTTCTCTTTCTGACTTACCTCACTCAGTATGACAGTCTCTAGATCCATCCATGTCTCTACAGATGACTCAATTTTCTTCCTTTTTATGGCTGAGTAATATTCCATTGTATATATGTATATATGCGCCACATCTTCTTTATCCATTCGTCTGTTGATAGGCATTTAGGTTGCTTCCATGTCCTGGCTATTGTAAATAGTGCTGCAGTGAACATTGGCGTGCATGTGTCTTTTTGAATTATGGTTTTCTCAGGGTATATGCCCAGTAGTGGGATTGCTGGGTTGTATGGTAGTTCTATTTTTAGTTTTTAAAGGAACCTCCATTCTGTTCTCCATAGTGGCTGTATCAATTTACATTCCCACCAACAGTGCAAGAGGGTTCCCTTTTCTCCACACCCTCTCCAGCATTTGTTGTTTGTACATTTTCTGATGATGCCCATTCTAACTGGTGTGAGGTGATACCTCATTGTAGTTTTGATTTGCATTTCTCTAATAATTAGTGATGTTGAGCAGCTTTTCATGTGCTTTTTGGCCGTCTGTATGTCTTCTTTGGAGAAATGTCTATTTAGGTCTTCTGCCCATTTTTGGATTGGATTGTTTGTTTTTTTAATATTGAGCTGCATGAGCTGTTTATATATTTTGGAGATTAATCCTTTGTCCATTGATTCGTTTGCAAATATTTTCTCCCATTCTGAGGGTTGTCTTTTCATCTTGTTTGTAGTTTCCTTTGCTGTGGAAAAGCTTTTAAGTTTCATTAGATCCCATTTGTTTATTTTTGTTTTTATTTCCATTACTCTAGGAGGTGGATCAAAAAAGATCTTGCTGTGATTTATGTCAAAGCGTGTTCTTCCTATGTTTTCTTCTAAGAGTTTTATAGTGTCTGGCCTTACATTTAGGTCTCAAATCCATTTTGAGTTTATTTTTGTGTATGGTGTTAGGGAGTGTTCTAATTTCATTCTTTTACATGTAGCTGTCCAGTTTTCCCAGCACCACTTACTGAAGAGACTGTCTTTTCTCCATTGTATATCCTTGCCTCCTTTGTCATAGATTAGTTGACCATAGGAGCATGGGTTTATCTCTGGGCTTTCTATCCTGTCCCATTGATCTGTATTTCCGTTTTTGTGCCAGTACCATATTGTCTTGATTACTGTAGCTTTGTAGTACAGTCTGAAGTCAGGGAGTCTGATTCCTCCAGCTCCGTTTTTTTCCCTCAAGACTGCTTTGGCTATTTGGGGTCTTTTGTGTCTCCATACAAATTTTAAGATTTTTTGTTCTAGTTCTGTAAAAAATGCCATTGGTAATTTGATAGGGATTGCGTTGAATCTGTAGATTGCTTTGGGTAGTATAGTCATTTTCACAATATTGATTCTTCCAATCCAAGAACATGGTATATCTCTCCATCTGTCTGTATCATCTTTAATTTCTTTTATCAGTGTCTTATAGTTTTCTGCATACAGGTCTTTTGTCTCCCTAGGTAGGTTTATTCCTAGGTATTTTATTCTTTTTGTTTCAATGGTAAATGGGAGTGTTTCCTTAATTTCTCTTTCAGATTTTTCATCATTAGTGTATGGGAATGCAAGAGATTTCTGTGCATTAATTTTGTATCCTGCAACTTTACCAAATTCATTGATTAGCTCTAGGAGTTTTCTGGTGGCATCTTTAAGATTCTCTAGGTATAGTATCATGTCATCTTCAAACAGTGACAGTTTTACTTCTTCTTTTCCAATTTGTATTCCTTTTATTTCTTTTTCTTCTCTTATTGCCGTGGCTAGGACTTCCAAAACTATGTTGAATAATAGTGGTGAGAGTGTACATCCTTATCTTGTTCCTGATCTTAGAGGAAATGCTTTCAGTTTTTCACCATTGAGAATGATGTTTGCTGTGGGTTTGTCGTATATGGCCTTTATTACGTTGAGGTAGGTTCTCTCTTTGCCCACTTTCTGGAGAGTTTTTATCATAAATGGGTGTTGAATTTTGTCAAAAGCTTTTTCTGCATCTATTGAGATGATCATATGGTTTTTCTTCTTCAATTTGTTAATATGGTGTATCACATTGATTGATTTGCATATATTGAAGAATCCTTGCATCCCTGGGATAAATCCCACTTGATCATGGTGTATGATCCTTTTAATGTGTTGTTGGATTCTGTTTCCTAGTATTTTGTTGAGGATTTTTGTATCTATATTCATCAGTGATATTGGTCTGTAAATTTCTTTTTTTGTAGTATCTTTGTCTGGTTTTGGTATCAGGGTGATGGTGGCCTCATAGAATGAGTTTGGGAGTGTTCCATCCTCTGTAATTTTTTGGAAGAGGTTGAGAAGGATGGGTGTTAGCTCTTCTCTAAATGTTTGATAGAATTCACCTGTGAAGCCATCTGGTCCTGGACTTCTGTTTGTTGGAAGATTTTTAATCACAGTTTCAATTTCATTACTTTTGAATGGTCTGTTCATATTTTCTGTTTCTTCCTGGTTCAGTCTTGGAAGCTTATACCTTTCTAAGAATTTGTCTATTTCTTCCAGGTTGTCCATTTTATTGGAATAGAGTTGCTTGTAGTAGTCTCTTAGGATGCTTTGTATTTCTGCGGTGTCTGTTGTAACTTCTCCTTTTTCATTTCTAATTTTATTGATTTGAGTCCTCTCCCTCTTTTTCTTGATGAGTCTGGCTAATGGTTTATCAATTTTGTTTATCTTCTCAAAGAACCAGCTTTTAGTTTTATTGATCTTTGCTATTGTTTTCTTTGTTTCTATTTCATTTATTTCTGCTCTGATCTTTATGATTTCTTTCCTTCTACTAACTTTGGGTTTTGTTTGTTCTTCTTTCTCTGGTTCCTTTAGGTGTGAGGTTAGATTGTTTATTTGAGATGTTTGTTGTTTCTTGAGGTAGGATTGTATTGCTATAAACTTCCATCTTAGAACTGCTTTTGCTGCATCCCATAGGTTTTGGATCATCGTGTTTTCATTGTCATTTGTCTCTAGGTATTTTTTGATTTCCCCTTTGATTTCTTCAGTGATCTCTTGGTTATTTAGTAGTGTATTGTTTAGCCTCCATATGTTTGTGTTTTTTACGTTTTTTTCCCTGTAACTGATTTCTAATTTCATAGCGTTGTGGTCAGAAAAGATGCTTGATATGATTTCAATTTTCTTAAATTTACTGAGGCTTGATTTGTGACCCAAGATGTGATCTATCCTGGAGAATGTTCCGTGTGCACTTGAGAAGAAAGTGTAATCTGCTGTTTTTGGTTGGAATGTCCTATAAATATCAAGTAAATCTATCTGGTCTGTTGTGTCATTTAAAGCTTGTGTTTCCTTATTAATTTTCTGTTTGGATGATCTGTCCTTTGGTGTAAGTGAGGTGTTAAAGTCCCCCACTATTATTGTGTTACTGTTGATTTCCTCTTTTATAGCTGTTAGCAGTTGCCTTATGTATTGAGGTGCTCCTATGTTGGGTGCATATATATTTATAATTGTTATATCTCCTTCTTGGATTGATCCCTTGATCATTATATAGTGTCCTTCCTTGTCTCTTGTAACATTCTTTATTTTAAAGTCTATTTTATCTGATATGAGTATTGCTACTCCAGCTTTCTTTTGATTTCCATTTGCATGGAATATCTTTTTCCATCCCCTCACTCTCAGTCTGTGTGTGTCCCTAGGTCTGAAGTGGGTCTCTTGTAGACAGCATATATATGGGTCTTGTTTTTGTATCCATTCAGCAATCCTGTGTCTTTTGGTTGGATCATTTAATCCATTCACGTTTAAGGTAATTATTGATGTATGTTCCTATGACCATTTTCTTAATTGTTATGGGTTTGTTTTGGTAGGTCCTTTTCTTCTCTTGTGTTTCCCAGTTAGAGAAGTTCCTTTAACATTTGTTGTAGAGCTGGTTTGGTGATGCTGAATTCTCTTAGCTTTTGCTTGTCTGTAAAGCTTTTGATTTCTCCATCAAATCTAAATGAGATCCTTGCTGGGTAGAGTAATCTTGGTTGTAGGTTCTTCCCTTTCATCACTTTAAATATGTCATTCCACTCCCTTCTGGCTTGTAGAATTTCTGCTGAGAAATCAGCTGTTAACCTTATGGAAGTTCCCTTGTATGTTATTTTTCATTTGTCCTTGCTGCTTTCAATAATTTTTCTTTGTCTTTAATTTTTGCCAGTTTGATTACTATGTGTCTCAGCGTGTTTCTCCTTGGCTTTATCCTGTATGGGACTCTCTGCGCTTCCTGGACTTGGGTGGCTATTTCCTTTCCCATGTTAGGGAAGTTTTCGACTATAATCTCTTCAAATATTTTCTCGGATCCTTTCTCTCTCTCTTCTCTTTCTGGGACCCCTGTAATGTGAATGTTGTGTTTAATGTTGTCCCAGAGGTCTCTTAGGCTATCTTCATTTCTTCTCATTCTTTTTTCTTTATTCTGTTCCGCAGCAGTGAATTCCACCATTCTGTCTTCCAGGTCACTTATCCGTTCTTCTGCCTCAGTTATTCTGCTATTGATTCCTTCTAGTGTAGTTTTCATTTCAGTTATTGTATTGTTTATCTCTGTTTGTTTGTTCTTTAATTCTTCTAGGTGTTTGTTAAACATTTCTTGCACCTTTTCAATCTTTGCCTCCATTCTTTTTCCGAGATCCTGGATCATCTTCACTATCATTATTCTGATTTCTTTTTCTGGAAGGTTGCCTATCTCCACTTCATTTAGTTGTTTTTCTGGGGTTTTATCTTGTTCCTTCATCTGGTACATAGCCCTGTGCCTTTTCATCTTGTCTGTCTTTTTGTGAATGTGGTTTTTGTTCCACAGGCTGCAGGATTGTAGTTCTTCTTGCTTCTGCTGTCTGCCCTCTGGTGGGTGAGGCTATCTAAGAGGCTTGTGCAATTTTCCTGATGGGAGGGACTGGTGCTGGGTAGAGCTGGCTGTTGCTCTGGTGGGCAGAGCTCAGTAAAACTTTAATCCGCCTGTCTGCTGATGGGTGGGGCTGGGTTCCCTCCCTGTTGGTTGTTTGGCCTGAGGCGACCCAACGCTGGAGCCTACCTGGGCTCTTTGGTGGGGCTAATGGCGGACTCTGGGAGGGCTCACGCCAAGGAGTACTTCCCAGAACTTCCGCTGCCAGTGTCCTTGTCCTCATGGTGAGACACAGCCACCCCTGCCTCTGCAGGAGACCCTCCAACACTAGCAGGTAGGTCTGGTTCAGTCTCCTATGGGGTCACTGCTCCTTCCCCTGGGTCCTGATGTGCACACTACTTTGTGTGTGCCCTCCAAGAGTGGAGTCTCTGTTTCCCCTAGTCCTGTCGAAATCCTGCAAGCAAATCCCACTAGCCTTCGAAGTCTGATTCTCTAGGAATTCCTCCTCCTGTTGCCGGACCCCCAGGTTGGGAAGCCTGACATGGGGCTCAGAACCTTCACTCCAGTGGGTGGACTTCTGTGGTATAAGTGTTCTCCAGTTTGTGAGTCACCCACCCAGCAGTTACGGGATTTGATTTTATTGTGATTGCGCCCTCCTACCATCTCATTGTGGCTTCTCATTTGTCTTTGGATGTGGGGTATCTTTTTTGGTGAGTTCCAGTGTCTTCCTGCCGACGATTGTTCAGCAGTTAGTTGTGATTCTGGTGCTCTCGTAGGAGGGAGTGAGAGCACGTCCTTCTACTCCACCATCTTGAACCAATGTGATGGTGAGTGTTTTATGGTAAATTTGGCTAGGCTGTGGTGCCCAGTTGTTTGGTCAAACACCAGTCTAGATGTTGCTGCTGTGAAGGAGTATTGTAGATGTGATTACCATTTGAATGGACTTCTTGTTAAGCTACTGAGAGAGGTGAGGGAATGAACCTCCAGAGCCCTTGGATGTTTATCCTCTTGGTAATGTTGGCACTAACACCTATAAAAGATAATTTGGCTGGGTGTGCAGTTCTAGGGTGAGAACACTGTAAAAATTACTCTTAGATATCAGCTAGGGTTTCCTGTGTCCTTGAGATCAACTTGAACCCTGATTTCACATCTTGTGCATGTCCAGAGCAGTACCCAAGATTTCTTCAGATTCCCAGGGGATTCATATAGTGTTTAAGAGAACAGGCTCACGACCTAAACTGCCTGTGTTTAAATTCTGACTCTGTTGCTTGTGTAACCATGTGACCTTGGTTTCTTAAACTTTCATTGCCTCATCTGTAAAATGGGAAAATAACACATCAGTTGTGCTGACCAAATCTTTCCAGTTCTCCAGCTTTGGTCCCCTTGTGCCTGGGTTCAGCTAGGTGACTAGTTCTTGGTTGTGAGTAGAAATGACATTTGTGATCTCTGGAATTGCTGGTTTGAGACCCTCAAGAGTTCTCTCCCCCCACCTCCCCACTTTGGCATGGTGATAAGCAATGTTTAAGATGATAAGAATTGTCCAGTTTGCACACACAAATGAAAGGGAATAAAAAGCATCTGAAATTTGAGGCCTTGTGGGTAGGCCTGCCCATAACATTTCTGAGGTCTGGAGCCAGAGCACAAAGGAGGTGTGTATACAGTTGTCTAGATATTTGAACGTTATAAACTGAGATAAAATATTAAATAAAATCTGTTCTACCCTCCTGCCTTGACAAATATATTTCCATGATAAAAAAATTAAAAATAATGTAAAGCTATTTTTATGACTGAGAATCAACAAAATATCACAGATAACTGTATTAATAATTACTGCACATATTTTAGGTGGTCTTTGGTGGGTCAGTAATATTTACATGAGTAAGAAAATTAAGAAACAAAATTTATGACATTTGATGTAATTTTATTTTAATGAAATCACTAATTATGTGAATATAAGAATTTACATTATTTCTGTTCTCTTGACATAGTGATATTAAGTGTTAAAAGCAAAGTAATTATTCAAAGTATACAAAATTTAAATAGAACTTTTTATAGATGCAAAATCAAAAATTAAAATTATTTCATTTTCAAAACACAATTTCTCCCGTAATAGTAAAATTATCTATGAAAAGGTAAAATAAAATTATAATTTTATTTTAATTATAATTTTGAATAATGAATATCAAACTTATGCATCAAAATTAAGCATAAATTTAATATTTCAAAACTTTAATATTATTGATACTTTATAATTTTTATTGCAATTTTAGTGTTCAGTGTCCATCTAGTTGCCAATATAAAGGATATTGGTATCACTTCATGCATGCATCTAGACCTGATATTTACAAATTCAAGAGTAATATGAATTATTAATATTGTAAAATGTTTCTCTGACAGTATGTGCAACTTTTGACAATACTACAAATTGGTACAGGAGAAGAAAATGGGCATTTGACATTACTGGGAAATGATACTTTGTTGTGCAAGAATCTACAGCATTCATGTTGAGAGAAAAGATTTGACAAGTTAGTCTTTTTTCTTTCACTTCAATTACTCCAGTCTTCCATCCACTACAAATTAGTGTTCATCTCTGACATCAGCAGTGACAGCCCGTGGGCTATGAAGGTACATTACACGCCAATGTAGTTACTTTGTTTTTTTGTTGGTTTGTTTGTTTTGGCTGTGCTGCACAGCTGCGGGATCTTAGTTCCCTGGCCAGGAATTGAACCCAGGCCCTCGGCAGTGAAAATGTGGAGTCCTAACCACTGGACTGCCAGGGAGTTCCCTAGTTATTTTGTTTTGATGACATATGAAAGAGATATAGAGAAGTGTATTCCTGGGGCCTGAATGGTGTAAGATATGAGAGCAGCTGTTTGTATTGTGCCAGGGCTGAGTATCAGATCTTGAGTGACACAGAGACTCTCTAAAATATGGAGCTAAGGGCAGTAGCTCCTCCTGTCTAGGTCTGGGGGAACTAGAGTGGCAGAGTTGGAGAAACCACCTGCTCCTAAACTTTAAAGAATAAGAGACATTAAGAAAAGGTTTGAATATCAAAGGCCAATCAGTAATAAACCCAGCAATAAAGGATTGAGTCTTCTCATTTAAGTCTGATGGCTTCAAACTGCCAGTGATTAGAGAGAGAGAGAGAGGCCTGGGAATGAGACATTAATGTAATAAACTAGACTTGATGTCTTTGGAAAGATACGAATAGGAGTGAAAGTTGAGTGTGCCTACTGGCTCATGACACTAAAGAAGCAAATAGATCATAAACCAATTGAGATTTTCAGAAAGTTATACTGCAGAAGAATCTGTGAGCCTAGACTAAAATGCTTTTAACAGCTTGAAACAATCTCTGGCCCCCAAACTTTCATAGGCAGGAAGTAGGCTGTGAAATCTTGAGGCTCCCAAGGAGGACATAATCTCTAACACACACCACAATGTGGGCAAGGAGGATAATGGACATGGAAGAACCTCCAGAAAGGTGATCCAGGGGCCACAAAGAATCGAGAAATTCATCAACAAGTGGAATCAGGTCTAATCAAGGAAATTCCCCAACTGCCAGAAAAGAGAATCCTCACAATGCCTGTCCCATCAGATTTCATAATTGCTACAGACCAATGATTGCTGCGTGTCCTCCATCAGGCCTTCTTCTGGAGGGAAGTTTCTGTCATAGTTATCCTCTCCTTGATCTGCAGTGGTACAGTGGGAGTTAGGGGTCTGAGGGAAGATAGCATGTCCATTAGTTCATGTGTTGTGAGGTCCCACAGAGGCACATTCACATCTAAAGAGGTCTGTGCCTCATCAGCCCTGGACTTTGAACTGGATGCAGTAACTTGATGCGACTTTGGTTTTTCTTCCTTTGGGAGATGACAGCATGTTCAGTGTGGGAAGGAGAGTGTGCCCAATATCTGGTAGCCAAAGGGGTGGACTGCTGTAGAGATGGCCACCTCCCATTGAAAACTGTGCTCTATCTCCATAGTGTAGAGATATTGCTGGAAAGACATAAAATCAGTTCTTCCGCCAGGGATGAGTTTTACTGGGGTTATGCTTTCCTGGCTCTGGCTTTATAATGGAAGCCCAGGGCAGCCTCTCACTGCCAAGGAAATCTAACTTCAAATCCAACTCTGCTGTGGGCGTCCTCTTTATTTATGGCACTCCTCTTACTTTATACCTCAGCTATATATTAAAATATTTCAAATATTATATATAGCATTTTTATGTGTTTGGAGGAGGTAGGGTTGCTTTCCACATTAGCTCTGTCTGCCTTCCTGAAGTTCTCCCAAACAACAGCAAACATCCAAAAAATAAATTCCAAAATTCCAAAAATGTTGAATTAAATCATTGAGGAAGCAGAAGCATTAATTTTATTTATTTTCCTTTGAAATATATTTATTTCATCTTATCCTATGCATCTCTTTACATTGTTGTAATTACCATATAAATTATGATTTTAATGTTTGCATAACATTCATTAGGTTCCATACAATATTTTTGTAGTGAATTTCTTAGTGGCCTCTGCTTGCTATTCATCAAGTATAACATAAGTATAATACACTAATTTACCGTCAGATACATCTGATGGTAAGATCTTAAAAAAATTTTTTTAAATTCTTAACTATGACTTCTAAATACAATTTTCTTAATAGACTTTCCGTTTGGGAAGATATAATATTTGTTCTTTTAGCTTCAGAAAGAGGTTCTGGTATATATTGAAGATGAATTGCTTAAATTGGGTCCATTTTGGTTTGTCTTGAAGGAGTATATCAATATCTTTTCTCTATCCAAAAGAGTATTTCACGCAAATGTATGACCTAGAATCTCAGAAGCATAATGGATATGTGAAAAACTGGTCAGCAGTGGCATTTTAGGGTATAAATCACTGGCTACTTGTTTCAAATACTGGTGAACTAAATCTGCTCTTGGTGTAAATATTTGCCTATATTTAAGATTCTGAATAGCCTCAAGAGAAGTAACACACAGGGACTGGGATTTGATCATGGTGTTTTAAAAAGCAGGTTGTTATGAGAAAAACTGGCAATGAGCTACTCCAAAAAATTCAGTGCAATTTTAGTAAAATTATTTGTTTTTATGTAATATTTTATTTTACATTATGAAACATTTATAGAAAATCAGACAAGAGAAGTGAAATTGCTGAGCAGTAGGATGTCAGCTTTATAAAGTGTTATCAAATTGCTCTTCAAAGTCATGGTACCAATTATGCTTCCACCAGCAATGTGTGGGGGTTCCAGTGTTCTCACATACTCCCTCAATACTTGGTCACATCTGATTTATTTTTCCAATCTGATGAGAAATTTTTATATCATTGTTTTTATTTACATTTCCCTGGTTATTATTGGGTTGAATCTTTTAAAACATACTGTATTTGTTTGCTGTTTGGATTTCCTTTTGTCTTTTTTTGTCCTTGTCTACTTTTTGTTGTAATATTTGTTTTTTCCTATTAATTTATAGTTTATAGAAGTTATTTAAAGAGGATTTTACACATTTTTTTTAGTAGTTGCCCTAGGATTTACAACATTTGTCTTTACATAATCACACTGTATCTTTAAACAGTATCATCCTACTTCATATACAGTATAAGAACCTTACAACATATTATTTCAATTTCTCCTTCCATCTTTTGTGCTGTTGCGGTCATATATATTATTTTTGCATATGCTATAAACCTACAATACATTGCTATTATTTTTGCTTTAGACAGTCAATGATCTTTTAGAGTGATTAGACATAAGAAAAAATGTCTTTTATATTTACCTTCATTTTAACCATTTCTGGAAAACTTTGTTTCTTTTTGTCAATACAAGTTTCTGTCTGTCATCGTATTTCTTCTTCTTGAAGGACTTCCTTTGACATTTCTTGCAGTGCAATTCTGAAGTTAATAAATTCTCTCAGTACTTGCTTGTCTAAAAAAGCCTTTATGTTTCCTCCAACTTTGAAAAATATTTTCGTTGAATATAGAAATCTAGATTCATCAGTTTTCTCTGAAGCAGGTTAAGGAGACACTAAGGAGGCTTGCTTAGTTGTGGACAGGAAGTCTGCTGTGATTCTTATCATTTTCCTCTGTATGAAGTTTTTCAATTGAATTTGTTTGCTTGTTTTTTGCTGTTGAATTGCACGAGTTCTTTATATAGTTTGAGTATTAATCTCCTATCAGATATATGATTTGCAAATACCTTCTCCCACTTGGTATGTTGCCTTTTCATTTTGTTGTGCAGAACCTTTGTAGTTTGATGTAGTCTCACTTGTTTATTTTTGCTTTTGTTGCCTTTACTTTTGGTATCAAATTCAAAAAATTGTTGGCAAGACCAACTTCAAGGAGTTTACCACCTATGTTTTCTTCTAGGAGTTTTATGGTTTCAGGTCTTATGTTCAAGTCTTTAATCCATTTTGAGTTAATTTTTGTGTATGGTATAAGATGGTGGTTCAGTTTCATTCTTTTGCATGTGGCTATCTAGTTTTCCAACGCTGTTTATTGAAGAGACTATCCTTTCTCCATTATATGTTCTTTTTTAAAAAAATTTTTATTGGCATATGGTTGATTTACAATGTTATGTTAGTTTCAGGTGTACAGTAAAGTGAATCAGTTATACACATGCATGTATCTGTTCTTTTTTAGATTCTTTTCCCATATAGGTTATTACAGAATATTGAGTAGAGTTCCCTGTGCTATACAGTAGGTCCTTATCTATTTTATTTACAGTTAATCCCAATCACCTAATTTATCCCTCCCCCCTCCCTTCCCCTTTGGTAATCATAAGTTTGTTTTCTACATCTGTGACTCTATTTCTGTTTTGTAAATAAGTTCATTTGTACCATTATTTTAGATTCCACATATAAGTGATACCATATAATATTTGTCTTTGTCTGACTTAGTATGATAATCTCTAGGTCCATCCATGTTGTTGCAATTGGCATTATTTCATTCTTTTTATGGCTAAGTAAGTTCCATTGTATATATGTACCACATTTTCTTTATCTACTCCTCTGTTGATGGACATTTAGGTTGCTTCCATGTCCTCTCTTTTGTAAACAGTGCTGCAATGAACATAGGGGTGCATGTATCTTTTCGAATTATGGCTCTCTCTGGATATATGCCCAGGAGTGGGATTGCTGGATCATATGGTAGCTCTATTTTTAGTTTTTTTAAGGACCCTCCATACTGTTCTCCATAGTGGCTGTACCAATTTACATTCCCACCAACAGTGTAGGAGGTTTCCCTTTTCTCCACACTCTCTCCAGCATTTATTGTCTATAGGTTTTTTGATGATGGCCATTCTGACCGGTGTGAGGAGATACCTCATTGTAGTTTTTTTTTTTTTAATTTTATTGGAGTATAATTCATTTACAATGTTGTGTTAGTTTCAAGTGTACAGCAAAGTGAATCTGTTATAGAAATACATATATCCACTCTTTTTTAGACTCTTTTCCCATATAGGCCATTACAGAGTATTGAGTAGAGTTCCCTGTGCTATACAGTAGGTCCTTATTAGTTATCTATTTTATATATAGTAGTGTGTGTCAATCCCAATCTTCCAATTTATCCCTCCCCACTTTACTCCCTGGTAACCATAAATTTATTTTCTACATCTGTAACTCTATTTCGTGTAGATAAGTTCATTTGTAGGCTTTTTTTTTAGATTCCACATATAAGTGATGTATGGTATTTGTCTTTCTCTGTCTGACTTACTTCACTCAGTATGAGAATCTCTGGGTCCATCCATGTTGCTGCAAATGCATTATTTTGTTCTTTTTTATGGCTGAGTAATACTCCATTGTATATATGTGCCACATCTTCTTTATCCATTCCTTTGTTGATGGACATTTAGGCTGCTTCCATGTTCTGGCTATTGTGAATAGTGCTTCAATGAACATTGGGGTGCACGTATTTTTTCAGATTATGTTTTTTTTCTGGATATATGCCCAGGAGTGGGATTGCTGGATCATATGGTAGCTCTATTTTCAGTTTTTTAAGGAACCTCCATACTGTTCTCCATACTGGCTGTACCAGTTTGCATTCCCACCAACAGTGTAGGAGGGTTCTCATTTCTCCACACCCTCTCCAGCATTTACTGTTTGTAGATTTTTTGATGATGCCCATTCTGACCGGTGTGAGGTGATAACTCATTCTAGTCTTGATTTGCATTTCTCTAATAATTAGTCATGTTGAGCATCTTTTCATGTGCTTTTTAACCATCTGTATGTCTTCTTTGGAAAAATGTCTGTTTAGATCTTCTGCCCATTTTTAGATTGGGTTGTTTATTTTTTTGGTATTAAGCTGCATGAGCTGTTTGTATATTTTGGAGATTAATCCCTTGTCAGTTGCTTCGTTTGCAAATATTTTCTCCCATTCTGAGGGTTGTCTTTTCATTTTGTTTATGGTTTCCTTTACTGTGCGAGAGCTTTTAAGTTTAATTAGGTCCCATTTGTTTCTTTTTGTTTCTTTTTTCATTACTCTAGGGGGTGGATTGAAAAAGATCTTGCTGCGATTTATGTCAAAGAACGTTCTGCCTATGTTTTCCTCTAAGAGTTTTATAGTATCCAGCCTTACATTTAGGTCTTTAATCCATTTTGAGGGTTGTTTTTGTGTGTATGGTGTTAGGGAGTGTTCTAATTTCATTTGTTTACATGTAGCTGTCCAGTTTTCCCAGCACCACTTATTGAAGAGACAGTCTTTTCTCCATCATATAGTTTTGCCTCCTTTGTCATAGATTAGGTGACCATAGGTGCGTGGGTTTATCTCTGGACTTTCTATCTTGTTCCATTGAGCTATATTTCTGTTTTTGTGCCAGTGCCAGCACCATACTGTTTGGGTTTTTTAAAAAATAAATTTATTTATTTATTTTATTTTTGGATGTGTTGAGTCTTTGTTGCTGCATGTGGGGTTTCTCTAGTTGCAGTGAGCGGGGGCTACTCTTCATTGCAGTGCCCGGGCTTCTCATTGCGGTGTCTTCTCTTGTTGTGGAGCATGGGCTGTACGCGCACGGGCTTCAGTAGTTGCAGCACGTGGGCTCAGTAGTTGTGGCTCGTGGGCTACAGAGCGCAGGATCAGTAGTTATGGTGCACGGGCTTAGTTGCTCTGCAGCATGTGGGATCTTCCCGGACCAGGGCTTGAATCCGTGTCCCCTGCATTGGCAGGCGGACTCTTAACCACTGTGCCACCAGGGAAGTCCCTGCATCTATTGAGATGATCATGTGGTTTTTACTCTTCAGTTTGTTAATGTAGTGTATCACATTGATTGATTTGCAGATATTGAAGAATCCTTGCATCCCTGGCATAAATCCCACTGGATCATAGTGGATGATCCTTTTAATGTGCTGTTGGATTTGGTTTGCTAGCATTTTGAGGATTTTTGCGTCTATGTTCATCAGTGTTATTGACCTGTAATTTTCTTTTTTTTGTGGTATCTTTGTCTGGTTTTGGTATCAGGGTGATGGTGGCCTTGTAGAATAAGCTTGGGAGTGTTCGTTCCTATGTAATTTTTTGGAATAGTTTCAGAGGATAGGTGCTAACTCTTCTCAAAATGTTTGATATAATTCGCCTGTGAAGCCATCTGGTCCTGAACTTTTGTTTGTTGGAAGTTTTAAAATCACAGTTTCAATTTCAATACTTGTGATTGGTCTGTTCATATTTTCTGTTTCTTCCTGGTTCAGTCATGGAAGGTTGTACCTTTCTAAGAATTTGTCCATTTCTTCTACATTGTGCAGTTTATTGGTGTATAGTTGCTTGTAGTCATCTCTTATGATCCTTTGTATTTCTGTGGTGTCACTTGTAACTTCTTTTTCGTTTCTGATTTTATTGATTTGAGCCCTTTCCCTTTTTTCTTGATGAGCCTGGCTAAAGGTATTTCAAATTTGCTTATCTTTTCAAAGAACCAACTTTTAGTTTCATTGGTCTTTTCTATTGTTTTCTTCATCTCTGTATCATTTATTTCTGCTCTGATCTTTATGATGCTTTTTTTTAAAAATAAATTTATTTATTTATTTATTTATTTATTTATGGCTGTGTTGGCTCTTTGTTTCTGTGCGAGGGCTTTCTCCAGTTGTGGCGAGCAGGGGCCACTCTTCATCGTGGTGCGCGGGCCTCTCACCGTCGCGGCCTCTCCCGTTGCGGAGCACAGGCTCCAGACGCGCAGGCTCAGTAGTTGTGGCTCACGGGCTTAGTCGCTCCGCAGCATGTGGGATCCTCCCAGACCAGGGCTCGAACCCGTGTCCCCTGCATTGGCAGGCAGATTCTTAATCACTGCGCCACCAGGAAAGCCCCTATGATTCTTTTTCCTTCTACTAACTTTGGGTTTTGTTTGTTCTTTCTCTAGCTGCTTTAGGTGTAAGGTTAGGTTGTTTGAGATTTTTCTTGTTTCCTGAGATAGGATTGTACTGCTATAACTTCCCTCTTAGAACTGCTTTTGCTGCATCTCATAGGTATTGGATCGTCGTGTTTTCATTGTTATTTCTCTCTAGGTATTTTTTGATTTCCTCTTTGATTTCTTCAGTGATCCATTGGTTGTTTAGTAACATATTGTTTAGCCTCCATGTGCATGTGGGCCACCCACTGGCATCTGCTCCTGATGCTGTCCCAGAGCACATGAGCCTGCCCAAGCAGGAGGGGGCAGATGTGGTGGCCTCCTAGGGCGCGTGAACCCTCTCTGGTGGGAGCCCCTCATAGGGCCCACAGAGGCAGGGGACAGCGCATGGGGAAAGAGGCTGCAATGGCAGCCCCACTTTTCACGTGTCACTCAACAATGGCGCTTCACTTCTATGGCGCCCCGTGCTTCTGCAACAAACATTTCTGGTTGCGGAGGTCCTCATTCCCGTCCCTTCAGGCTGTCTCCTCACAGCCAACAGCAGTGCTTTTCCCAGGTCTACTCTCCAAACCTCATGTTCCAGCACCCAGCCCTCATGCACACCAGTGGACACACGTCTCAGGCTGGGGCGTGCAGGGCTGTGGCACGGACTATCTGTGTAGGTGTCACTCTGTGCTGCCTGCCACAGACTTGTTGCTGCGCTCTCCTCTGAGCCCCCGAAGCTCCCCTTCTGTCCCAGCTGATCTCCTGCTGGTGAGGGGGCTTCCCTGGATGCAGGAACCTCTCCTCTCCTTTACCTCCCCACCCCCAGGGGCACAGGTCCCATCCTGCTTCCTCCTTTCTTTTTTTTCCTTTCTTTCATCCTACCCAGTTACGTGGCGATCTTTCTTGTCCTTTTAGGTGTCTGAGGTCCTCTGCTATTGTTCAGCAGGTGCTCTGTGAGAATTGTTCCATTTATAGATGTACTCTTTTTAAACAATTTTTATTTATTTATTTATTTGTGGCTGCGTTGGATCTTCATTGCTGCGCACAAGCTTTCTCTAGTTGCGGCGAGTGGGGACTACTCTTTGTTGCGATGCGTGGGCTTCTCATCGTGGTGGCTTCTCTTGTTGCGGAGCATGGGCTCTAGGCTTGCAGGCTTCGTAGTTGTGGCAGACAGGCTCAGTAGTTGTGGCTCGTGGGTTCTACAGCACAGGCTCAGTAGTTGTGGTGCACGGGCTTAGTTGCTCCACGGCATGTGGGATCTTCCTGGACCAGGGCTTGAACCCGTGTCCCCTGCATTTTCAGGCGGATTCTTAACCACTGCGCCACCAGGGAAATCCCTGTAGATGTATTCTTGATGTATTTGTGGGGAGAGGTGAACTCCACGTCCTCCTACTCTGCCATCTTGACTCCTCCCCCTCCATTATATGTTCTTGACTCCTTTGTTGTAAATTAATTGATCACATATGTATGAGTCTATTTCTGGGTTCCTTATTCTGTTCCATTGATCTGTATGTCTATTTTTATGCCAATACCATACTCTTTTGATTACTTTAGCTTTGTAGTATATGGTTGACCCTTGATCAAACTGGGGTTAGGGGCAGTGACCCTCTGTGCAGTTGAAAATTCACATATAACTTACAGTCAGCCATATGTACCCAGGGTCCCTCATATCCACAGTTCGCACCTGTGGATTCAACCAACTGCAGATCATTTAGTACCACAGTTTTTACTACTGAAAAAAATCCGTGTATAAGTGGACCCACGAAGTTCAAGTTCGTGTTGTTCAAGAGTCAACTGTAGTTTGAAATCCGGGATTGTGATGGCCTCCAGCTTTGTTCTTGTTTCTCAAGAGTGCCTTGGCTATCTGGTGCCTTTTGTGGTTCCATACAAATTTTAGGATTGTTTGTTCCATTTCTGTGAAAAATGCCATTGGAATTTTGATTGGAATTGCAATGACTGTAGATTTCTTTGGGTAGTATGTACATTTTAATTTTTCTAATTCATGAGCATGAAATTTCTTTCCATTTATTTGTATCTTCAGTTTCTTTCATAAGTGCCTTATAGTTTCCAGTATACAAGTCTTTCACCTCCTTGGTTAAGTTTATTTCTGGGTATTTTATTCTTTTTGATGCAACTGTAAATGGAATTGTTTTCTTAAATTCTCTTTCTGATAGTATATGATTAGTATATAGAAATGCAACAGATATTGGTTTTGTATCCTGCAACTTAACTGAGTTCATTTATTCTAACAGTTTTTTGGTGGAGTCTTCAGGGTTTTCTATATATAATATCATGCTATCTGCAAATAGTGACAGATTACTTTTTCCTTTCCAGTTTGGAGGTCTTTCATTTCTTTTTCTGGCCTAATTGCTCTGGCTAGGACTTCCAATACTATATTGAATAAAAGTGGCAGGAGTGGGCATCATTGTTTTGTTCCTGATCTTAAAGGAAAAGCTTTCAGTTTTTCACCATTGAATATGATGTTAGCTGTGAGCTTATCATATATGGCCTTTACTATGTTGAGGTATGTTCCTTCTATACCCACCTTTTTTATTTTTTATTTTTATTAATTAATTTATTTATTTATTTATTTTTGGCTGTGTTGGCTCTTCATTTCTGTGCGAGGGCTTTCTCTAGTTGCGGCAAGCGGGGGCCACTCTTCATCGCGGTGCGCGAGCCTCTCACTATCGCGGCCTCTCTTGTTGCGGAGCACAGGCTCCAGACACGCAGGCTCAGTAGTTGTGGCTCACGGGCCTAGTTGCTCCGCGACATGTGGGATCTTCCCAGACCAGGGCTCGAACCTGTGTCCCCTGCATTGGCAGGCAGATTCTCAACCACTGCACCACCAGGGAAGCCCTATACCCACCTTTGTTGACAGTTTTAATTATAAATGGATGTCGAATTTTGTTAAATGTTTTTTCTGCAGCTATTGAGATAATCATATGATTTTTATCCATCATTTTGTTAATGTGGCATAATATATTTATTGATTTGCAGATGTTGAACCATCCATGCATCCCTGGAATAAGTCTCACTTGATCAAGATATAGGATCCTTTTAATGTATTGTTGAATTCAGTTTGCTAGTATTTTGTTGAGGATTTTTGCAGCGGCACTCATCAGGGATGTTAGACTGTAATTTTTTTTTTTTCTTGTGGCGTCCTTGTCTGGTTTTGGTATCAGGGTAATGTTGGCCTTGTAAAATGAGTTTGGAAGTAGTCCCTCCTCCTCTTTTTTGGAAGAGTTTGAGAAAGATTGGTATTAATTCTTCTTTAAATACTTGGTTGAATCTACCAGTGAAGCCATCTGGTCATAAATTTTTGTTTGTTAGGAGGTTTTTGATTACTGATTCAATCTCCTTACTAGTAATCAGTCTCTTCAGATTTTATGTTTCTTCATGATTCAGTCTTGGTAGGTTGTATGTTTCTAGGAACGTATCCATTCCTTATAGATTGTGAAATTTGTTGGCATATAATTGTTCATATAGTCTCTTATGATCCTTTGTATTAGTGGTATCAGTATTAACATATCCTCTTTCATTTCTGATTTTGGGTGCTCTCTTTTTCCTTGGTGAGTCTAGTTAAAGGTTTTTCAATTTTGTTTATCTTTTCAGAGAGCCAGCTCTTTCTTTTACTGATTTATTTTATTTTTAGTATGTATTTTGTTCTGATCTTTGTTATTTCCTTTCTTCTACTAATGTTGGGCTTCTTTTGTTCTTTTTTTTCTAGTTCCTTGAGGTATAAAGTTAGGTTGTTTGAGATTTTTCTTGTTTCTTGATGTAGGCATTTATTACTGTGATCTTCCTTCTTAGAACTGCTTTTGCTGTATCTCATAAATTTTGGTATGCTGTATTACCATTTTGTCTCAAGGTTTTTGTTGTTGTTGTTTGTTCATTTCCTTTAGATTTCTTCTTTGACCCACTATTTGTTCTGTAGCCTGTTGTTTAATCTCCACGTATTTGTGAATTTTGGTAAGTTACATTCTCTAAAAAGTTCTCTTTTTATCAAGTTTTAAGTTAGTCCTGTGAAGTTGGTATTCTACTATGTTTTATGTCTCTGTTGAATTTAATCCCCCTTCCTGTTTATTTGTGCTTTTTTGGTTATAATTTTAAAACTTTATTGAAATATAACATTATATACAGAAAATCATGCTGACCATATCCCTTCTAATTTTTAAATCATTTGTCCCTCAGGAGCTTGTCTTTTCCTCTGTCCCTCTCTTCCTCCCTCCCTTCCTTCCTCAAAACCAAATTTGGGGTGTTACTGCTCCTCTCTCCTGTCCTTTTTAAATATTAATTTCTACTTGTATTTTCCTTTTTCTCATCTTCTATTATCTTTTTTTTTGTTATTGTTTTTATAACTTTTTGAGTTATTTAGCTCATTTTCAGCCTTTCTTCCTTTCCTATTTAAGTTTATGAAATTCCCTCTCTGTACATGTTTTGACATGTCAGGTTTTTATTTTATTTTTTAAGGTTTATTTATTATTTATTTATTTTTAAAATTTTTGGCTGCATCGGATCTTAGTTGCAGCACACTGGATCTTTTGTTGTGGCACACGGGCTTCTCTCTAGTTGTGGCATGCGGGTTTTCTCTAGCTGTGGTGTGCAGGCTCCAGGGACATGGGCTCTGTAGTTGTGGCACGCAGGTTCCAGAGCACGTGGGCTCTGCAGTTTGTAGCATGCAGGCTCTCTAGTTGAGATGCACGAGCTCAGTAGTTGTGGTGCTTGGGCTTAGTTGCCCCGCGGCATATGGGATCTTAGTTCCCTGACCAGGGATTGAACCTGCGTCCCCTGCATTGTAAGGCGTATTCTTTACCACTGGACCACCTGGGAAGTCCCATGACATGTCAGGTTTTTAATCTCTTGTCTTTGTCTCACTGTTAAACAACAGTTAAATAATAGAATTCTGGGTTGACTGTCATTTTTCCCTGAGTGATTTTAAAGGTTTTGAACATAGACTCTTTCGGGGGAAATTTTCAAAAAACACTAAGTAGAGAAAATAGTGTAGGGTTAACAATTATCAATATTTCTTTAGCATTGTTTGGTTTTTTTTTTGGGGGGGGGGATGGAGGGTTCTTAGTCCTTTGTGTAATAGTATCTTTTCTCTGCTTTTGAGATTTTCTCTGTCTTTGAAGTTCTAAAGTATCCACATGTGTTCAGGTAGAGATTTAGTTTTATGTAAACTGTTTCTTGAATCTGAGAATTCATGTTTTTCATTTATTTTAGATAATTTTCAATCATTATTTTTTAATACAATCTCTCCCATTTTAAAAAGTCCTTCCTTCTGGAATTCCTGTTAAACACATGTAGGAGCTTCTTATTCTACTGTCTCTTAAGTTTTCTCTTATATTTCCTTCTTTGTCTCTCCTTCCTACATTCTGTGTAATTTCTTCAGGTCTAATTTGAGTTTACTATTCTCTATGGTTCTAGTCTACAATTAACATATTAATTGACCTTTCAATTTCAATGTGTGTATTTTTCACTTGTAAAAGTTCTGTTGATTATTTTTCAAATCTCCCTGTTCATATTTCATAGTACAGTCATCCCTTGGAGTCCAGTCCACAGTATTGGTTCTAGGGCTCCCCTTGAATACCAAAATCCATGGATGCTCAAGTCCCTTAAATAAAATGCCATAGCATAGCCAGGCCTCTGTATCCACAAATGCAGAACCTGCAAATATGAAGGGCCAACTGTATCTTATTCTTTCCTTAGGGTTTTGATTTCTTCTTTTTATTTGTTAATCATTTCAACATACTTATACATTTTTTCTGACTGTTTTATTAGCTCAAGTTCCTGGTGCTCTAATTATCCTGTTTGTTGTTTGTTAATCCTGGTTTTTTTTTTTTTAAACATACTCATTTTTAGTGGGATAAACTTTTTTCCTGTGACATTTAAGTATGGCCTGGATTGTGGGAATGTTCACTTGTAGAGACTCTGCATTTGTGCCCAAAAGCTATCCCATTCATTTTTCAGCTTGGATTCCTAGATCATGTGGATAATGCACATTAAAACATTGCAACCAGGGACTTCTCTGGTGGCACAGCGGTTAAGAATCCTCCTGCCAATGCAAGGGACATGGGTTCGAGCCCTGGTTTGGGAAGATCCCACATGCTGTGGAGCGACTAAGCCCATGCACCACAACTACTGAGCCTGCACTCTAGAGCCCGTGAGCCACAACTACTGAGCCCACATGCCACAACTAATGAAGCCCACGTGCCTAGAGCCCATGCTCGGCAACAAGAGAAGCCACCAGCCCCTGCTTGCTGCAACTAGAGAAAGCTCGTGTGCAGTAACGAAGACCCAATGCAGCCAAATATAAAAAGATAAATAAATTATAAAAAAACCCCAACACATTGCAACTGAACTGCACAGGGCAGGAGGGTTCCATTTTTTGTTTCATATATATATATGTGTGTATATATATGTGTGTGTGTGTGTGTGTGTGTGTGTGTATTTATATATTTTTATTCATTCATTCATTCATTCATTCAGGCTGCACCAGGTCTTAGTTGTGACACACGGGCTCTTTGTTGTGGCATGTGGGATCTTTTAGTTGTGGCATGCGGGATCTTTTTTTTTAGTTGCGGCATGAGGACTTCTTAGTTGCAGCATGCATGCGGGATCTAGTTTCCCCGACCAGGGATCAAACCTGGGCACCCCCTGCATTGGGAGCATGGAGTCTTACCCACTGGACCACCACGGAAGTCCCAGGAGGGTTCCATTTTTCAGGGGAGATTTTTTTTTTTAACTCAGAACTTAGGCAGAAACAAACAAGCTTCCTTTTGTATTTCTTTGTGGGTATAATCCCACTTTAATGTAGGGGTCTAGCTCCAGAAATCAGAGAGCCCAAGACTTTCCTCCTATCCCCAGATGAGAAATAAAATCCAAGTGCCTATACAGGTTATTGTCACTTATCTCAGTCATTGTACTGAAAATGTTCCCACAGGTCATGAAAGACCTTTATATTGCCAAATTAAGTGGCATTTTAAATCTTCACACCCCTTGACGTTTTTGTTGCATGTAAACCACTTCTCTTTTAAATTTTGCTTTTCTTGTTTGTGGTGTACACAACACATTCATTTGGGGTTAGGAGATGGGTGTGCATGTTGCTGCCACTTACTGGTTGTGTGACTTTGGTCAAATAACTTTTGAGTTTGATTTCTTATCTAAAATAGGGATAATACCATCTTCATAGCATTCAGAGGTTCTAATAAGTTAATATCTATAAAAGCACTTAATAAATTATAGACCACTATAGAAATTATCATACTATCTTGGTTCTCTTCTGACCATTATGCCTTTTTTCTTTATTATAATCATTTGGTATGATTCAAGACGTGATTTTCTGCCTGTCTCCCATTACATCTCCTTTCAAATAATTCAGTCTCAGGACTTTAATGACCAAGGTCTAAATCTTTCATCAGCTCTTTCTTCTTACTAAAACAATGCTACTACTATCATAGGGTTGTGATGATGATTAAATGAAATAAATGCAGGCAACTTAGTAAATAATACATACTCAATAGAGGCTATTATTACATTTTTATGTGCTTCCTGGACATTTGCATTTATCTTCAAAATACGGATCATCTTTCCTTCCCAAACTGGCTTCCTTTCCCAGCTTCCTTGTTCTTACAGGTGATAACCACCATTCACCAGTCTGTCAAGCCTGAAAAATGGAGTCTTCTGACCTTTTTGCTTTTCATCATCTCCCTTACTAGTCTATAAATTCTATAGATATTTCTTGCAAGACATTCCTTCCACCTATTCCTTTTGCTCCTAATTGGCTCTCCTTCCTTAGTTCTGGTTACAACTCATGCTTGGATTAGTGCAATTTGTAGGCTGGTTTCCATGTGGGTCAGCCTTCCTATTGTTGCACATTTTTAAAGCCACTTTCATGTCCCTCTTGTGAAAGTCAATAGTTTCCCGTTTCCTAGTCTAAATCAACTTTTAGGACCCTGTATAATCTAGCCCTATTCTAGCTATGCAATTTTTCTCATTCCTAACCCTCTTCTTCCCGTCTTTCCACTGTCTTATAAACGTAATACATTTGTTTATCTAATCTTTTGTCTTTACCTTTGTTTCCTTTCTATCCCAATCTCACTCATAATTTAAGGTGAAGTTCAAATATGTGGTTTGTCTCCTTTTGTGAACTTATAACACCTGTTTCAGAAGTTGTAGATTGTGATTATTTCCTGTCACAGGTGTAACAAGTATTTTTGTCTTTCCAAATGGATCCTACTTGAGGGTAAGATCCTGGTCTTTTTGTTTTTACTGTGGTCCCTACAGTCCAACACCTCAGCACAAAGTAGGTGCTTACTAGGTACTTACTAACCAAATTCTCATCCATGGCCTGTCATTTAGTGCGCCAATACTCCTAAGTACTTTCACCAGCAAGAGACACCTAAATTAATTATCTTATGTTAGGAATTCTGATAAAAAATTGGGGGAAAACTTAAAGCACGAGATTAAAGTATTTTTAAATTATAAATAATTTAAAATTATACATAATTTTATGCACTACTAGTTACAGCAACAAATATCTTTTATGCAAGTTCTTATAGATCAATAATATTTTCAATAGCTCACTACTTTTGAGGCACTTATAACAGCTTCTACAGATAAACAGGACACATTAATGAAAATGACAGTGGAAGCAAATCTTATTTTCAAAATTGTTATCTAGTGTTACCTTGTCACAAACTCTAGTCCATAGAAAAGAACTGCAATCAGTTTTATTTGAATTGGTCTTCAGTGTCATGAAAAAGATCTGAAGATCTTTGCTTGCAATATGTTAATGTAGGCTATTAACATGACTGTTCATAATTTAGCAGATTGCCTCACAGTGCTGGAAGTCAATTACCTCAGAAACCATTAGCTGAGCCAAATAAATTAAGATGTAATGTTGGAAGTATTTTTCTAAAAATTTAATAACTGGGGAAAGTCAATAATTATCTGTTGAATAATTTTTAAATGCTCTAATTAGGATAGTTGTATTACCTAACTCATTTTATTTTTCACTGATGTTATTAGACCCTATAACAAAGAATTTTAACAAGCACACCTCCCCAAAATAGAGGAACTTAGCTACATGTTTAATTACACAGAGATAAAAAAAAGTTATTGTTGAGAAAAAAATAAACAAAATTGATTATCCATTTAATACTGTATTGTGCAAAAGGGTTTATTTTTAAGGATAATGGTATTCACAGATTTTCTCATTTCCTCAAAAATACATAATGCATTTCTTCCCAGTTATGAGAAACTCATTATAGACAACTGTCATCTTAAATTCTGCGAAGTAAATGCCATTAAATATTTTTTGTATCTGTCAAGTTATAGAAAACAGCATTTCTTCTTAATTTACATGCTTTTAAAAAATTATTAAAGCAAAAATAATTTTAAAAGAGCTCTTTTGAGGGAACACTCTCTCCTGTCTACTTTCATAGAAAGCAAAATCTACTGTAAAACTAAGTGAATAAAGTAAACCTACCTTTATTTGACTTAACTGTTAGTTAAAAATGAAATTCATAATCAGAAATACTTTCTCAAATAATTGAGGTAACACATGATAAAACCACGGTTCAAAAAAGTCTAGCTCAATGAATTATTTCTTAAATGTAAAATCTAACACAAAATGAGGCAAGGAAGGCACTGTGACCATGACAAGAGTGTACTAATGACATCCTCTTCTCATAAAGCCACTGGAAAAATTTGCATGTGCATTTGAGGAAAAAGATACAACTCACTGGCCCATTGTTGAATAACAGAATCCTTCTAGTTTGAGTACTATGACATATTTGATAATTTTACAATTAACATTTGGTGCTTTGGACTGCTATAGTAGAATGAAACTATGCATAGTTTTTATTGTAGGTTCCAATGTCACATGGCCTTGGTTATTTCAGAACTAATAAATCCTTTAGTTTTAGAAACATTTTCACTGATTGTACTTTTTCTATGGCAATGTATAATTGGCAACTCACCATTTACTTAAATGGTAGGGCTATTTATTTCTCCAGAAAAATCTTTATTCTATATTTTGTGATTTTTTTTTTCCCCACACAGAAGGATCTTAATACTTTGCTTCAATGAAAACCCAAGTCTCAATCTACAGTTACAGATAGCCAGAAAGACCTGCACTTAAAAAAAAAAAAAAAGTATGAGAATTACAGAAAAAATTTATTTGTATTTATTGATAGTTTAAAGAAATGATTTTTCATAATTATATCATCAGACATAAAATAGTAATAAAATTTTAATTGCTTCAAAAGTATTATCTTGTGGTCAAGGTAATCTATTTAGAAATGTCAGATTAAAATTTTCTTCTAAATCTTTATTTTAGAACTAATTGCTTTGATAACTCTGTGTTCTTCAGGTATTTTGTGTGTGTCTGTCTGTGTGATTGTACATGTGTATATTTTTATAAGATGAAGTCCCAGGAGTTAATAGGATTCTCCCATAATTAGAGTCTCACAAATAAGTTATTAATGTCAAGCATCAAACTCTATAGTTTCAGAGATGGAGAATTAGCAAAACTACACTTAACGGTAAGTACATGCCACAAACAAGAGTTTATCTTTCCTGTCCTCTGCAATAAGTCAAAGCAGACGTGGTCTTTCAGTGTATCGTTAGTCAAACTTTGTTACAGAAACACATCAGTTTGTCTTCATGAAATCTTTTATCTAATATCATGTAAGTTAGATTAAGCACATTTGTTGAAATGTATACCTTAAAATAAAAAATAGCCATGTGATTCTTTACATCTTTTCAGTTTGGTTCTATCATCTGAGAGAGAAGACTGAGACGTCACTCCAGTGCTCTCCAGCACAAATGGTATGTCTGTTTCTTTACTTAGAACTTATCGCTTCTAACATAGTAAGATGTACTTATTTACTGTGATAATTGTGTTTCCCAGCACCCCGCCCCCTTCCCCACTTAGAATGTAAGCTTCACAAAGGCAGGGGTTTTTGTGTTTTGGCTATTGGTATATTCCAAGTGCCTAGAACAAAAACTGACACCTAGTAGTGCTCAAATATTCACTGCATAAAACAACGTGATTGATAGAAGATGAGGTCAGAGATGTGGATGGGGGAACAGATCATCCTGTAGGCCACTGTAATGACTCCAGCTCTGAATGCAATGAGGAGCCACTCTAGAATTCGGAGCAGAGGAGTGCCATAACCTGATACGTGTTTGAAAAGCTTCACTCTAGCTGCTGTGTTGAGGATGGGCTGTAGTAGGCAGGGTGGAAGAAAGGAGATGGATCTGGGTGAGGAACGATGAGGGCACAGATCAGGGTGACAGCACTGGAAATGGTGAGGAGTGGTTGAATTCTGTATTACTCTGAAGGTAAAGCAAACAGTATTTCCCGATGTGTTGGATGCAGGTTGTGAGAAAAGAGAGGAATCAAGGTTGTTGATTTAAGCAACTGGAAGGGATAGAGTTTTAATCAACTGATTGATTTATGAAACATTATGGGAGCAATGTGTTTGAAGGTAGGGTGAGGGAAGATTAGAGTTCAGTATTGAAGATACTCTGTTTATGTTTTGTCAGGCAGTCACTAAGATAAACTGAAGGCGGGTGCATCCGTATGTGGCTCTGTGTGTGGCTCAGGCAATCTTCTGGGCTGGAGACATAAATTAAAGGTTCATTTTGTATGAACGAGGCTTAAAGTGAATTCAGAGAAGAGGAAAGAGGCCCGAACACCCTTGCAGCTGAAAGGTCATTCTTCTTTGAGAAGGAATGAATTTTATCACAGAAATAGAAAGAATATCAGGTTCTTCTCAGGTAATAAACACCCTGAAGGAGAAAAACATCATTATCAGGTGATGTTACCTTATGAAGGATAGGTAAGAACAAGCAAATTATGAACATAATTTAAAGATAGAATTTATTCTCTGATGGTTTACTCATGCAAACTGCACATAAAAGAAAATAGTACAGTTTGTGTAACATTGCAAATATAAGGACTCAAAATGCTAGGTACAGAAGTAGTGTGACATCCTGAAAGTCAAAATGGAATTTGTGTTTATACAACTAATAATGATTTTTATTTGCTGAGTACAGACTGATTGATTGATTTACAATGAAAGTTTTGCTAACCTTGGTAATAAGCTCATTAACTGTTTACATGACTTCTTACATCTATGTAGTTTTATTTTACAGTTGCAAGAATTCCTGTTACCAAAGAACTTTTAACTTGCATAAATAATAAAATTTAAGAAAAATGCACTGAATGACCCAGGAGAGTGAAAAACGGAGGCTTTTCCTAACCCATTCAAACTACAATAAAAAACAGCCTTCTTGCAGAATTCATATTTTGTGCCTTTGAGATCAACTCCTTAGCATAACAATGGCAAAAATCATGATTAGAAATTGATTACTGGAAAATTATAAAATCAGTTAAAAATAAAAAAAATTTTAGAAGTAGAATTATCAACCAAAAATGGTATCATTTTTAATAAGCCAAACAATAAAATTCCTATTATCTTCATACTTAAAAGTCCTGAAATGTCATTTGTATAATCTGAATGTTTCCCAGTTTGGAACTTAGGCAGGTGGAATATTTCCTTGAATTACCAAGGATATTCCATACCGGTTTTTAAAATGTCAGTCTCATTAGGAGATGGCACTGAGACTTTAGCAAACAGTGTAGTATGGATGCAGAACGAACTACACAACTTATTATAAATGCATTACAGATATTTACATAATGGAATCCTGCTCGAATGCCAGAAGTTGCTACTGGGGAGGACTCATAACTATTTTACAAAGTTTTCTTACACACGTCTACTACATTTTTATTTTTTAACAATTTTGTCTATTTTAAAATATTGTACTGTATTTTGAACATAACTGTAGAATAAAAATAGATAATGGCACATTAGAAAACTCAGTATCCCACAGATGACTGGATAATGAGAAAAGTGTACCTACAATCATCTCATCAGAAACAAACTACATCATGGAATGTTTGTTAGTTATCCAAGCCTGCACAGTAACGACATCTTAAATTGCAATCATCTATTGGCCAGCTTCACACTGAAGGCATCGTTAAACATTCAAGCAAAGATTGCTGGCATAAACTATTGAAAGACACACACACACACACACACACACACACACACACACACACTCTCTCTCTCTCTCTCTCTCTCTCACTCTCACTCACTCACTCACTCACTCTTGTTTCCCATATTATAATTACATTGTTCTAAAGATGATAGATACTGATTTTTTTCCCCACGAGAAACGTTATCAAAATTCGCTACTAAAAGATGACAGTGCTTTCACAAGAATAAGTACAAGTTAGCTTGCAAGTACAAGACAATGGGGGTAAACAGTCTTAAATTTTCTAAGTAGTAATTTTTAGGCTTTTCTGGCAACCATACCTTACTTGATTATGCATAAACTTCTCAGTTTGAAACCTGAAAACTGCAAAACAAAACAAAACAAAACAAAACCAAAAACTAATTTCAAAAAATTATTAGATACCTGATAACCCTGTATTGTACATTATATAATTTCATATTTTGTTAGTCTCAGAACATAGGGTTTAAAATACTGAATTTAAGCCTTAAAAAATCGTCATTTTTGAAATGATAAAGGATTCCAAAATTCATGCCTACTTAAAATCTTAAAAAAAAAAAGAAAACGCACTGTTACTGATCTTCATTTAGTTTAAGTGTGCATAAAAGCACTGTATGTCTTTTACCATGTTTCACTCACTTAAAAAGTGTTCGATAATGTTCTTCCTTTTGCATAATGTGCAAAATAAAAGGCAAAAAGATTAAAAGCAAATTTCTATATTTCTCTTGCTAGTGCTTTATGACCTTGTTAACACTACAAAGTCAATAGGGACTATGCAGAACTTTGGTATAAATGATATAACAATACTACCATCACAGTTGAGGGTTAAGAGGTGGTCAAAAGAAATGGAAGTGGGAAGAGAGATTCAATAACACCCCCATTTATTAAAACACCACAAAATTAAAAGTGAAATAAACCACAATGAATTATAATACAATTTACACATTGAGCACAGAAAAATTAATAAATCTAACAATATTTATAAAAAAAGCAAAATCAGTCTTTTTCCAGAGACTAAAAACTGTTGTTGTTCAGTCTGATCATCAACTGCTGCTACACCAACTTTAGAGCCAAATTTAATTTCAAGTAAAAAAAAAAATTTACAACCACAGACTTCGCATAAATGGAAACTGGTCTTTCCTTGATTTCCCTTTGAAGTCACTAATGAGTATCTAAAACTGCTGCACTGAGGTTTTTAATCAACTTCCTGAGGGCTGTGACTGGGAGGAAGGAGCCGTGACAATCTGTGAAAGCGCAGGCTCTGCACTCTGGTCCGCCATCCGCGTGAGGACTGAAGTGGCTACAGCTTCTGCCTTGGAAGTTGAACTGACTCCATTGGATGTGCTGACAGAACTATGCTGTATAGCTTCAGTATGTGGACTACTCGGCACTGACAGGTCTTCTGAACTATCATCTTTATCAGCAGCTGAGTGGAAAAAAGGAAACTACTCAGTTTCTTAAAAAAGTTGTAAGAATTTATCAGGTTGAGTCAATGCACAGAATAAAAAGTTAGATGGCATTTTACGGAATCAGTTTAGAGAAGTTGGTATGACTGAAATTGAGTAATTGAAAGGTGGCTATAAGTCATGAGGTAGGCAATTTTGCCTGTAACAGGCTTAACAAGGCACAAGCATGCACATGGAAACACCTCAATGCCCAGTGCCACATAAAAGAGAGCTGAAGAATTATTTGCTAAATAGTGTTAAGGAAGAAAATTGGGTAGGAATTTGGGAGATAGGTCTCTTATAGATATAGTCAAATACTTACCCCAGCAACACATTTAACAAAACCAGTCTGTCTGCCTACATGCCATTCTTATTAAAAGATTAAAAAATTTATAACCATATGCATAAACAAAATGAATTCTAACATACAAATTATATCTTCAAATAATTCCCTCTGCAGAACTATTTTTATTCTGGCTGACTTTCCATCTAAGGCAGCAATGGATGATTATAACACCTGATTCTAATGATGCATACACATGAGAATAAGCAATATTTAGAATCTAAATGCCACCAGCTGTTATAGTTGCATGAATTAATTGAGATTCAAATAAAAATCCATATAAAACTCAAGATACTGTAATTGAAAAGATATTCAGGAAAGGGCATTCTAAATATTTATGAAAATATATCTACCATTTTTTAGGCTTTAACAACAAATCTTCTACAACTTTCTTATTTTAATGGAAGAGAATCCAATAATTTCATTTAGTGAAAAATCTGATAAGTACAACACACAAATAATTATGGAGTATGCAAGTTATGAGACACAATGATAGCATGAACACCTGTGAACCCAGCCCCCAACTTAAAGAGAAAATTGCTATAACACTCATGCTTCTTGGAGGCTCCTCTCTTCACCAAAGGCAGTCACCATTCTGATATGTATTTCTTTTACCATTCCCTTGTTTTTTCTTTGAAGTTTTACCAAATAGGTATATATCCCTAAACAGTACTGTTTAGCTTTGTTTCTTTCTGAACACTCTAAAATAATTTTTATTTAGTGTTTAGAAGTGATAATAAGCTGGCTTTCTATCAAATCTGACAATACATACTGGCCTGCTTACTGATGGCCAGGGTGCTCATTCTGAAAGTCAATTATTAAAAGACTGTGGACCCCATGAAGTAGGACTTACCCCATGATTTGTAATGTAGAAGATAGAGGGGGAGGAATCTGGCAAGTACAACTTTAGTTCAAATAAAATTCTTCATTTTGATGGTTTTCTGAAATATAGTAGCTCTTACAGAATTTTAATGTGATAGAATCTCACCCTCTCTATAAATCTGCTTTAAATGCAAAACTACACCACTGGATAAAAATCTGACCTCAAGATACAGTAAAAAAAAAAAAAAAAAGAAAAAAAAAAGCACAATCAGTAATCCTTTTTAAAATTATATAAAGCAGAAAGGATACTGTTCTGATCAAGCAATAATGAATGTTATAAACTATTTACAATTCAGTTATATAGCCAATACAATTGTTAAGCATTCACAGAAAACACTGGCAAATGACAGTTTAACTAGAGAGAACAGTAAAAAGCCCTCTATTTCACCACTATTCAACATGACAACAAAATGTCCTTTCTCTCAATGTTACGTTCTAGGGATATAACAGCTTTCAGAAATAAAGAGGCTGATCTGTGATGAGTGGTATAAGGAAATGTAAATATATTGTGGAGGCGATGACTCAAAATGAAACAGTAAGTTGTAAGGCACAAGTGCTTATCTACCTCCAGGCTTTCAGAATTCGGTAAAACAAATCTTTAGGCTGTACAAAGAAGCAGGTACTCACTTATAAATTATGTAATTATAAATTTTATGTATAAAATACCTTTATAATGTGATACAGCTGCACCTATGTCAAGTTCTAGATGGTAAGGGGAGAAAAATTACTAATATAATCACAAGCTCTAGAAAGATACAAGAGATCTTACTGCACTCACAGAGTCATTTTTGGCCCTACTTAAAAGAAACCAGCTGTTTGACAATTCACTCTCTCTGAAGTTCCACCAATGTTTATACATATTTTCATTAATGAAAATATAAGCTCACAATTTAGGGCCCAATAAGCTTTTCTTCCCACTTATGATTACAGAAACAACTATAATACAATGTTAATTATGCCCAGAGATCTACAGAATATGAATTAATGGCAATAAGATTACTCTTATGTTTTATTCTTCAAGGAACCCAAACATTAAAAATGTTTTCATATTTTCATTCTCATTTTATATACTATTTGACCCTTAAGGTCAACAACTGTCACAATTTTCCCATGACTGAGGGGTTTCCTAGGATGTGGGACTTCCCAGTGTTAAAAAAGAGACCCTATGACTGTGTGACTTTATACTGTCACCTTTACCTGCAAGATTTTGTAATATTCCTTAATTTCTACTAAACCTTAGTTTTCTATGTACAATGTTTTGAGTTAACTAGTATTATAGCTCACCACTATTAGCAACTGCTATGTGCTACAATGTGATGAATAGTGTTAGGTATTTGTGAATTTCTCCACATTTTCTCCAAGATTTAAACATTTACTTAAACAATCTTTGTATTTACCTTGACTATTAAAACAACAGAGAAGTCAGATTTTTTCCCAAAGACTTCAAATTTAAAAATAGAAATTTTGAAATTTCTACAAAATCCAATTATCTCCCAAGAGCTGAAGAGAACTAATTTTATGCAAGAACTATACTTACCTCAGTCAATTTGATTATCTAGATAACTGGACAGGAAAAAAGATAGGAACTGTTCCCAAACCCAAAAATGTCTTATTCATTTCTTACATTTTCACAACCTCATATACCTTCACTAAAAACTTATTAATCTAGGTTTTCAGTCAATTTGAGGATATAGCATATAAAACCATACATATATACACTTAAAAATATCTTTATTGCTTAAAATAAAAAATTGGCTTGCATTTGCTGAGCATATACTGCCTGGATAACGGGGATAAAACTGTTGGGGTTATCCAATAAATTAACTAAGATTAAAAAATTGAAGATAATTTTGAACTGAATGCAATTTAAGAGTTAATTTTCCTTCTAATTTTATAGAATCACTTGTATATTTCTTTCTGAACTATCAAAATTCAAGAGAGCTCTCTTGTTAAGAAAATCATGTATGCATAATGCTGAACTCAATAACTTCTAAAGGAAATTATGTTGTTAAGTCAGATGGGAGCCATAATGGCCTCATCCCTGCAGCAATCATTGTTAATACAAACCCCAAACATATTTCTGTATGGTTCCAATTTACTCCACAATGTGTTTCACAATCCTGTCAAAATGACTAGATACCAAAGGACTGAGATTTATTTGCTCAAAACTGACAAAAATCAATGTTCTAAATATATATGGCAACAGAGAGTTGCTAAATCTACTGAATCTTTTAAATTAAAAAATATTGCCCATTCTGATGAAACTGCTTACAATGACTACAAGTAAAGATGGTGGCCATTAAGTTTTATCGTGAGCACCTGAGGAACTGTTTGCATCCAATACAAAATGTTTCTTTTGAATTACTGACACTGGCAAATTAAAACGAAGTGGATACATATGGTTGAAACAATTTTCACATTTACAGATATCCTGAAATATCACTAAATCATAAAAATGAAAGCTGTGGGTTATGTATTATGAATGTTGCCTAATGCATTCCCAGCTCTGTTATTTGTTACGAATTTGTGTACGATGGACAAAATTGGCCATTTATTCAAGAGTAACAGCTGGTTCCAACATTGTGCACCTTATCAAAAAAGGACATTACAAGGAAGAAAAGCACAATTAACTTCTAAAATGCTGAAAACAGAAGAATCTCATTTTGAAGGTAAATATTTAAAAGGAAACTTACAAGCAGATAATTTAAATACTGTTCTATTTTAGCATTTTTATGACTAACTAGAAGACTCAATCTAAAGATTCAGAACAATAAAACTGCACAATGCTGATATCTAAGAAAGAACAATAGGATCTCATACGTAACAATAGGATCTGCTACAGATTAAGTGAAGACAAAAAAAATTACTAAACGGAGGCTAGAAAAGAAGTAGTGTTTCACTATGTCAGTCCAAGAAAAGTATTACTCTGAGAATATAAACAAAATATCATCAGTACTTACACTATAAATTATTAACCAACCCATTTTATTTATAGTAATCTCTAGAAAAAAGCTAGAAGTAGGAAAATTAAAAAACTCTATATTCTAAGAAGTATATCCCCCATTCCATAATAAACTTGCAGAACTTCTGATATTTAACATTACATATCAGAACTGCAGTCTCCACTTTTTTAATGGTAGCTTGGTTCACTCTGGCAGTATTTCACTGATGTAGCCTAAGGCTATAGGTAATGGAACATTACTCACTATGATAGCCAGATTTCTTCTGCATGGCGGTTACAGGGCAATCTTTATGAGCCAGAAGAAGCTGTTTCAGCTGTGCCACTTCATTTCTCAGCAGGGTGACTTCACTCTGGGGAAGAAACAACTTATGTACCTTACCAGCATCAGACTAAACATTTTTTACTGTTTAAAACAAGTGAAGATTAAGATATGAAAATCGGACATCTTTAAAAGAACACCAAGGAATAAACAAAATATGCTGCTTAAATATGTTTAATCATTACATATTAGCTTTTATATTTTAGTATTTATATAGAACCTGCAACTTACATAAAAATTTAAATAACACCACAACTGGATAGCATATTTCAAAGTTATTTTTTACATTATCATTTGCCTTGTGACTGCTTATATACTACAGGTTACCTATCAAAGGTATTTTTTACATGTTACATGCTCTTTTTGATTATTTGAACAATTAGAAGTATCAGGGGAGTCAGGATAAAATTTCACTGACTCTATTCACTTGGAAGTAAAAAAATTTGTCCTGGAAACTAAATTAAGCAGTTTTCTAGAAACTAGGAAAAGCTCCATAGGGGAAAACACAAATAACCAAAGAATCATGGATACCTAAAATGCATCGCAAGGCATTGTGTTGGACACGGAACCAGTGAAAGCAGATGTAATGTCGAAATGGCTTAATTGCCTTTGACCTAGGCCATTTGTACACATCTAAATTTAAATCTGATAAATCAATGGTGATCTGTCCCACTCCTTATTACAGAATGAGCAGTTCAGTCTTTGTTTTGGATGCATTAATCTGATAGATTCTATATAAAAGTTCCAAATTGAGAGAGTCCAATTAATTCCTTTAGGTCACCCCCAAATATTAACACATAAATTAGTGATAATTACCAATACTCAAGAGTTAGAAATAATATGAATTTAATAAATTGGTAACATTAAAAAATCTTAACTTACAAACACCTCTACTTATTTGGACTTACATTAACCATTCACATTTTATCCATGAACCCAAAACTTAAATGAAGAAATACAGCAAAAAGGTATACATAAAAACTCAAGCACTTCTTTTTCCATCCCTCAGTCTCTTAGCCAGAAAGCTGAAGGTAAAATACTTTTGTAGATTAGACTCATTATGCCTCCTTAAGTGATCAATGACAGAAACATACAAATCAAAAGAATAAAAGTTAAGCAATCCAAAGGCAAGTCTGTCCGGTCAAATAGTTCCTCACACCCCAATAACAATAAACTGTAACACTGTATTAAAGCACAGAAATGCTTGTTCTTGATGCTTACAAGAACTCTGAACCATTCATAAAAAGGTTAAATTATGTTTAGAATATTGCATTTGAGACAAAAATGGGTGTATAGTGATTAAAATACAAAAAGAAAAGGTTAAAAGTTTGCTTTAAAAAACAAGCTGTTATTTAGAAAACTAATTTCTATGGAATACTGAAGTCATTAGTGTCAATACCACTAATTATAGCTCTTTATTAATTACACTATGGGAACCCATATTATGAATAATCCAACATATATTATCTAAAAAAAAGTTTCTTTCTCTCTCTGCTGTGTCAGCTTGATTTTGAGACTCACGTCTACAAGTTTCTCTCATTAATTTTTATAATATGAAATAGGGCTGGATATGTATTTTTAGTCAAGAATACACAATCTTTTATAATCTGGTACCTGTGACCACCCTTCTCATTAGTTTGAACCTATTAAATAATATTTAATCATTTTGACCTCTAAAAATAGAAATTTCATATGGCTAACTAAATATATACTGTTGCTTCCATCTAGAAAACCTTTTCTTTTTGCCTTGCTAATTATTTCACTCATCTTTAAGCGTCAACTCAGTACAATATAAATATGCATAGGAAAAGTTAGGTGTCAATTTCTGTGCTCCCACAGCCATATATACATGTATGTATGTATGTGTGTTTGTATGTGTGTATTTACATAGTACTTATCACACTGGATTGTAATTTTTAGTTTACTTATTTGGCACCTCTGCCAGATTGAGGTTTCTCAAGGGCAGGGATTATCTTGCTTTTTGTATCCCCAGAGCATAGCCCACAGCCTGGCATAGACTGAGTACACAGAATTACCATGGTCTTCTCTAAAATCTATTTCCAGGGGGTAAAAAACACCAAAGAAGGTGAAATGAAATAGCTTAAATAATATAAAACTGGTCAGGGGTCCTAATTTCATTATTTATTCCCAACAACCTCACCAACATAGTCACACTGTTAGTTTTCTCAGTCAGAAAATGAAAACTGCCATGTTTAACAGCATCACCTCAATTACAGAATTTTAAAAATCACAAATGCCTTCTCAACTAAATACTCTATATGGACATTCATCATAAACCATATTATGAAACAAAATGCTGTATTAGATAAAATTCCTGAGCAGTTACAAGTTGATAATCTGATACAAAATAGTTGATTTAAATAATTCTGGGGATTAACCAATAAAACAATATTCCTATGCACTCAAAATTAAATATATACATTCAAAATCTCTCTTTAAATGACAGGTTTGAAACTGATGGATGGAATATCAGTTTCTATATTCAAACTTAACAGTTGGTGGTATTTTGGTTGTTCATCTAATTAGACGACCTGGTCCATTGACAAGTGAAGAAACTAAAGATGCCACTAGCTAACAATGGGTAATGAACATTAAGGACTTCAGAGGTAAGGTATTTGATTCCTGTTACAACAACTTACTAATATTTGTGTTAACTGAATTTAATTGGAGTCACACTTAACAGAGCAAACAACTTGGGGAAAGAAAAAAACTGGAAGAGAGGAGGAAATTAAAAATAAAACCATTTGAACATTGTAATTTATATATACCTAAGTGATAACAGTACACAAGTATGCTATTCTTCTTCCAAAATTCAAATAACCCAATTTTCCCCCTACACCTTTTAAATGACAGAAATTGTAAGAAAAAAACCCCCAACAAACTCAAGCTATGCTCAATACAGATTTAGTCTAATTTTTTACATCATCCTGATCTAAAATGTTTTACAATGGTAAGAGATTTTCCTAATGGTAATCCTGAAGCTCAAGTGATTTTTGATTGAAAGGTTAAATTAAATCAATAGTTTGTATTATTATTGTATCCTAATATTCAATTTCTTTAAAAACTGGTATCAAGCACTAGACTGAAAGCAGCAAATGGGACATGGTTGCTAGCAAAGAACTGGGACTGTGAGAAATACTGCAAAGCACACAGGTGGAGTGCTGATTAGGAATAAGAGAAGGCCAAACCTTGAAGGAAGTGGATTTAGTTGAGCTGTAGAGCCCTAAGTGTGAGCATAAGCTTGTGGTCAAGATCAGGTCAAGCAGAGGCTGAAAACAGGAGGCTCATTATGGTATATAACCTTTACATTAGGCAGAATTATAAGAGTTTGCCAAAGCCCGGTCAGCATTTTTAAAATCGTTTGATAAATGTAGCAAAATTCAACAAATTAATCCAAACATTCAAGAATTATAGTCTCATACCCATATGTATAAAGGAAAGGACTTAAACATAAAGACAGACAATATTTAGATAAGGTAGTTGTATAAATCATGACTTTAATTCTGAAATGTTTTGACAAAGAAAGATCAGAAGACAGGTAGAATCAGAGACAAAAGCCTACATACATATAATGAGAAGAGCCCTGAAGATCCTATGGAGAGACCTCAGAATGAAAAAAAAAAAAAAGAAAGCCGTAACAGACCACATCTATCTATCTATCTATCTACCTATCTATATATTTGTATTCATATAAATATATAAAACCAGTTTGCTTAAGCCAAAGTGAATCTGGAGGGGACACATGTTAAGCCATAAACAGATTTAATATTAAATGAAAAAAGAAATATTTATACCTCTACTATCTGTGGATTATTTTAGATTGGATTATAATTGGATTTAGCCTCCAAAGCCTTTCTGGTTAGTTTGTTATTTAGTATATTTGCAGAATATGTTAACTGTCTTCCTGGATCATTCTGAAGATGAAGCGAAATAAGAGACATGGAAACATTTGGAAAACATTGAAGTCCCATTCAAATGTGAGCAATTACTGATATTTTTGTCAAAGTAAAGTGTATTTGGTAAGATAAAGTAGATGCTGAAGAAAATTATTATTATGGTCTAAAAGAAAATGTAATTATTTTGGCACTGTCTATACCATTGCTCTACTCTATTTGTATCTATTCAAAGGTTACTTACATACTGATGAACAAATAATAGATTTTTTAAAGTCTGTCTGAAACAGATCAGCCTGATGAAATAATGACAGGATAGCCAATTGATTAATCAGTCAAAATTTTTCACTGATATCTGGCCACAGATTGATGACCAGGTACTCCATAAATTCATGATCTTTGACTTCCTAGTTCAGCTACTACCCCCCAAATTAAAGAAATAATATTGGATAGTTTCTCATTGCTAAAGATAAGCCGGTCTTCACAAAAATCAATGATTAAGTATCTTAACTTCCCACCACAAGTTTTAAGGGTTGTCATGGATGCAAAACCTTATACCTGAAAACAAAATAGTTCTTTAATTTTTATCTTCAACAATAGAAAAAAAGGTGACAGAGTTCATAATATTTTGCAAATATTCTGCAAAATGAATGGGAATGACTCTTTTCCTATTCTCATACTTTAATTACTTGTTTCACATCTGTCTTCTCTGCCAGACCACAAATTCTGCACGTGTTAAGGACAATGTCTTTTTTCAGTGTTCTACCCTGTGTCTAATAACATGCCCTGCACACAATAGATGCTTAACGACAGAATGAATAATAAGTAGCATTTGCACAGTGTAGTTACAACATACTTTTCTATTACCTCTCTCATTTGATCTTCAAAATAGTACTTATTCTACGAGTTGGACAGATGGGGAAGTAAAGGCTTGGGAAGATTTTAGTAAAGGCTAGTAAAAAGAAGTACTCAGAATAAAACGCATGAGGTAGAGGTGGCATCACTATTACCCTTTCCCCCTCTAGAATATAGTGAAAAACTCAGGGGGGAAAAGGAAACCAGTTCTATTTTTTTCAGGAATTAAACAGATGTTGTATACCATCTCCCAACTGCTGCCATTCCTTTCTATTTCGGGTGATAAATACTAAAGTAAAATATCGTTTAGGTACCAGGAATAAAAGATTTGATCCCATTCCCCTTAAGTCAATGGACCAATAAGCAAAACCTTTTCCATATTATTAACTTATGAGTGAAAACTCCTCACATATCCTGCTATCAAAGAATGCTTCCATTAATTTACTAAGCTTCCACTCCACACACATTTTGCAATACCTAAGTTTTAAAAGCAAAATCCACAACAAACTCTCCAAGTTTTGTCCACAGATAGTTAAGGAGCTCCTATTAGTAAAGAGAAGAGTCAGCCTTTTGTTCATAAAGGAAACGCTGAAATTCTAAACTGAAAACTAACCCCCAAGATGAGTATAGCTGAAAGACAAAGACATAACGAGGTTAAAACCATGTCAAGTAAAAGACAAAATCATATATTACCTTTAAAAATATAATAGTTTATAACCAACAGTATCCAATTCTTGGTCTAGATGACCATAAATGTATCTAATACAATTTGATAAAATTGCGCTTTTAAAGCAATGACTCTAGAAAGCTAAAATATAATTAAATTCAGTGAGTGGGGCAATAAGGTTGAATAATTAGTATTTTCTTTGAAACCTAATATATATTTGGTAAAAATATGAAGAGTCACACCTCAGCACTCATTAAACCTTTTATTATATATAATATATAAGCAACCATGGGTCATTACTGCCCACTACACTGATCAGCTAAGCCTGTATGTCACGTGAAGGATTATTAAGGAAATGTAGAATTGATGAATGTTTTCACATAAAGTAGAGTTTAATTATTTCTTTGACATTCAATTTTCTTTACAAGTCATTCTGTTCTTCACAGTTAACGGCTTTGCTGTTGGCAGACCAAATGAAATTTTTCTCCAGAATCTATTATAAGCACATTAACTCTTCATACTCTGAAAACTAGAATGTGTCACTTACATTTTAAGAACTGTTTTTATTTTATATGACAAATAACTAAAAAACAACCAAAAAAATCATATATCCACTTGAAACAATAAAGTCATAATTGAAGTACCCTTTCTTCCCAAACCATCCATGCTTTCCAACCCCCTCTTCATCACTGTTACAAGCTGGTACATGTCATTCTTAAAATTTTACTTCTATTTAAAGAATCATTTCTATACTAACTTCCATACCTACACATTTATCCATCTAACTATAAACCTTTCATTAATGAGAAAGAATTATGTTACACATTTTAGTATGCAACTTTAATTTATTGAGGTGAAATTTCCATAATATAGAATTAACCATTTTAAAGTGAACAGTTCAGTAGCATTTAGTACATCTGCAATGTTGGGTTACCACCACCCTCCATCTGTCCATTCAAAGTAAAACCACTTATCCATTAACCAGTTTCTCCCTATTTCCTCCTCCCCCCAGTCCCTGGAAACTACGTTTGCATTTTGTCTCTATGGATTCATTGGTTCTAGATATTTCATATAAATGGAGTCATATAATTCGTGACTGTGTGTGGCTTCTTTCACTTAAGCATAATGTTTTGAGGTTCATCCACATTGTAGCATGTACTTTCACTCCTTTTTATGGCTGAAAAATATTCCATTGGATGTATATGCCACAATTTATCTATTGATGGACACTGGGCTGTTTCCAGCAACTTTCTTTTTGCCCATAATAATATATTACAGACATTTTTCCAGGTTAACACATGCAGAAGGACCTTATTCTCTTTCTTTTTTGCAAAAGTATTTTTAAAAAAATCCCTGATAACACATCATTTCACCTATCTTCATATTTTGGTATGCATCTCTAAAATTAGAACACTTTCTTATCTAACCATGATGCCACCATCACTCAATTATTAATGATTAAAAATACTGATTTTTATGCTTAGTGACATAAATTATAGAAAGACAAATACTGTACGATATCACCTCTATCTGGAATCTAAAAAACAAAACTAGTAAATATAACAAAAAAGAAACAGATATTGAGAAAAACAGAACTTACCAGTGGGGAGAGAGAAGAGGGGAGGGGCGAGATAGGGGCAGGGGATTGAGAGGTAAAAACTACTATATATAAAATAAATAAGCTACAAGGATATATTGTACAGCACAAGGAATATAGCCAATATTTTATATAAGTGTAAATGGAGTATAACCTTTAACAATTGTGAATCACGATGTATACACCAAAACTTATATAAGTGTATATTATACATCAACTATACCTCAATTTAAAAAATATACTGACTTTACTGGTTCTGTTTGTAATTTGAGGTATTAACTAAAGTTATGTTCAACTGTAGAGTTTAACTTAGTGATTTCTTGAATTTGACTTCCATTTAAAAGTTTTGGGACTTCCCTGGTGGTCCAGTGGTTAAGAATCCGCCTTCCAATGCAGGGGACGCAAGTTCAATCCCTGTTCAGGTAACTAAAATCCCACATGCCACGGAGCAACTAAGCTCTAGAGCCTGCGTGCCACAACTAGAGAGCCCGTGTGCTGCAACTACTGAGCCTGCACGCTCTGGAGCCCACATGCCACGACTAGATAAGCCCGTGTGCCGCAAGGAAAGATCCCGCATACCGCAACGAAGATCCCACATGCCACAGCTAAGACCCGACACAGCCAAATAAATAAATAAATAGTCTTTAAAAAAAAAAAAAAAAAGTAAAAGTTTCACACTTGCTTCAAAACTAAAGTGTTAACTAACTTTTACCTAGGTGATAAATCTTGCCTTTATTCCTTCAATCAAGAAATTTCTACCCAAATTAGGAAATATAAAAATGTAACACAATTTACAATAATATTTTAATCAGTTTGGATGGTAGAAAAAGCAAGAGATCAACGAAGTAAATTTTACATTTATTTTGAATGCTGAATTTTCCAAGGTTTTCTGAAATAATAAAGCACTGCTGCTATTCATAATGGTGACCAGTGCTGCAGTATAATTAAAGAAATAGCAATGTCTCATTAAAAGCTGTTAACACTGCTATGCCTTGGGTCAAAACAGAAAACTGGCCCAACCTAAATAAAGTCCAATACCATGAAAATAATACCATATACTTATATAATGCTTTATAGTTTTCAAACATTTTTACTTCTTAAAAAGGCACAATAAGCCAAATTACAAAGAAAAATATTGATAAATTTATCCTATTAAAATTAATATATTTAAAAATATCTGCAAACATTCTAATTCGACTGATGCATGTAACAACCCACAGCAGTAGGACCAGCAAGTATTATTATCTCTATTCTATGGGTAAGACAACTGAGGCTAACAAAGAATGCTATCTTTAAATCACATAACTGTTAAAATAGCCGAGTCATTCAGAAGAATGATTTTGTTAAGAACAGAAAAGAAAAAAATAGGTCCTCCTAAATCACTTTGTTAATGTAAAATGGACATTTAAAATTTTAAATGATGATAGTTAATATTCTAACAGAGAAATCTGGTAAATAATAGACATTTATAGTATATAAATAAATTGGTATCTATAATCTGTTTTCACTTTAAGAAGAAAAAATTCAAGTTTTTTTCTTAAACATTACGAAAATAGTTCTTGAATAAGAATTCATTTGTCAGATAATATATTATTTCTTAACATATCCTAGTATACAAGTACATAGTTGAAGTCTCTGTGATATGGTAAATCATGTTTAATTTTGTTCTAAATGGTTAAAATGAAATGGTTAAAAGTAAATTTTGTGAGATAATTATATTTGTCCTAAAGCTAACATGTCAATATTCAAAGCACAACAGAGTTTTTTTTTTAATTTATTTTTGGCTGCATTAGGTCTTCGTTGCTGCACGTGGGCTACTTTAGTTGCGTCGAGTGGGGGCTACTCTTTGTTGCGGTGCACGGGCTTCTCATTGCGGTGGCTTCTCTTGTTGCAGAGCACGGGCTCTAGGCGCTCAGGCTTCAGTAGTTGTGGCACGCGGGCTCTAGAGCGCAGGCTCGGTAGTCATGGCGCATGGGCTTAGCTGCTCCGCGGCATGTGGGATCTTCCCAGACCAGGGCTTGAACCCATGTCCCCTGCATTGGCAGGCGGATTCTTAACCACTGAGCCACCAGGGAAGCCCCCAACATAGAGTTCAGAAGATGTCAGCCTCACGTATGAAAAAATTTTGCTATAAAATTTACATTAGATTAAATGCTACGCCTGGTGTGAAAAAGCTTCTTCCTAAGCATTTAACAAGACACTTATATTGGTGACATCTTTAAAGATATAAGAAGAGAGCAGGTCTCATCATTAATTCTGATTACACAGAAGATTCATTTTTAGCTAGGAATGGATAGCTCAGAAGGTTGACCAATAACAACTACAATTCATTAACATCAATTTTCTAGTTGATGCTCATCAATTGGTATTTTAGAAGATTTTACTTGAGAATATTCACAACATTAACAACAACAACAACAATAAACAAGGAAGAAAAAACAGAAGGAAGGAAACAGACTTAGTGCTGTCCAATACCATCATTGCAAATCTTACCAAAGACTGAACAGGAGGGAGCCTTAAACCTTTATACCCCATAAGATTCCTAAGAAATGTATCTGAGGCACACTGGCAGGGCAGTATGAAATGATTTTTACTGCCACTGGCCATATTGTACCTGTTCTGTGGATAATTAGAGTCCTTCAGTTTCCAAAGCTGTCAATCTGGCACCTTTCACGAGCACTATATTCACTTTAAATAAAACAAACAAAACAAAACAAAATTTATAATTCAAAGAACAAAAGAACTAAAAACAGAAACTACAAATTGCAGCAACTTTATAGTTGTGATATAAACCAACAAATAAGAAAAGTAAAATACCAGTAATAACTTACATTTTGAGATTCTTTGTTTGAACTCTATATCACAACTTTATAAAGTTTAAGCCAGATAGTTTAGGTACTTTTGTACTATACAAGTAAACACTTATATTTAAAAATTTCTTCATTGTATCAGTGTTGAAAGTTTTATATTACTTCATCTCGGTATTCAAATAGGTTTATAAAACTGCACTTTACTACAGATTCCATACACACCCAATATTGTGTCCTAAAATGTCTGGATGGCTAACTAGGAAAAAATAGGGAAAATGTGTGTTCATAATTATTAAAAATAAATAAATAAATAAATAAAACAATTTACATATATGCACCATACCTGCAGTTGACCATTTAATGAACTCAAGTCTTCTGCTTTCTTTTCTAAAGATTGAACCCAGACTTTTCTTTTTTGTCTACATCTTGAAGCTGCTGCTCTATTTCTTTCCAGAAACTTCCTCCTTTTTTCATCAGGATCTTCATTAGCTGCTCTTCTTCGACGACCAGTTGTATTTTGGGTCTGTGGAGTTGTGTGAGCTGGAGAAGCCTATAATAGACACAAATGAAAGTTTTTTATATTTGTACCTAGTGATTAAATTAACACAGGCAGTAAAGGGTGGCAAAGGTGAGAGACACTAATTTTATTTTCTAAGTCTCACTGTATACATCAATATTGTGGAGCAATGTGAAAATCACCCTGTGGTTTAATAAATTCCTTGAAATAAATGACCATTGCTAAAACAAGATTCTCACTAACTATCACAGTGAATGTATTCTTTAAAGTTTGTATAGTATTTTCATTTTTATAGAAATAATACAAAGAAATTAAAAATGCAATATAAATGGATCATGTACAGATCTTGTAGTTTTCCATCTTGTATTTTTCCAAGTGTACTTTTAAGCAAACATTGTGGTATTATTCAATCCTTTGATAATTATTAAGGTACTAAAATAAAAAATAACTTCCTATTTAAATTCATTATGAGAAACCATGTTTTCTATGCTATTTTTGAAATAAAAAAATAGCATTAAATCTGTAAATTTTCTTTAAAAATTGGCTTCTCTAAAATTAAGGAGTTGAAAGTACATACATATTTTAGTGTATTCAGCTCTTCTTCAAGTTTTTGAAATTTGGGGTCAGTCTTTTTCTAAGGGTCAGGTTCCTATAATTATTAATGCTCATTTTCCTGGTGGGTGGAATCCCACAGAGTCTAGATTTTCATTTTAATTGGTCCCCCTGCCCTGCCGGATCAGCCAGAGACAGAAATCTTCAGTCACTAGTGATACAGTCCAACCTCTCACAAATCCCAAAATTGTGCCACACAACACTTGAATACAGGAGACAGTATATGAACCCTTAGAAATAGTGCAAAAGAAACAGCACTTTGTGGCCACAGACACATGATCCAAAGAAGCAGCCTGAAAAACCAGTCTTTTACCTCTACTTAATGGTATTTTAAAATGATGTGAACAAAAACTTCTATCTTCTCTTAATCTATACAATAAGCAAAAATCTTAAAAACTTAAGATAAGTTCTGCAGGGAAATAACCTGAATTAGTTCTCACTCTACAAACTCCAAAAAATCAAAGTTATCATTCGTTTTCCAAGTAACTAGCATTAAATATTGTGAGGGTTATTTCGTTTATACTGTATTTTAATTGTAATTAAGATCAAGTATTAAATCAGATTCTTTTACCTACATAATTGCAATTTAATCTTTTAGAAAAATCTTTCTATGGCTGGCTGCAAGAATGGTAACTTTGAAATATTTTCTTTTCTTTATCCTCTTAACTTACTGATAATAGCAGGTTTTAAAATTTTACTGAATAGGAGAGAACAGTTTTTGTTTTTTGTTTTTAATTGACAACTTGGTTACTACAGCAAAGGCTAATCACAAGTACTGTAAGCAGAAACTATTACAGAGTTATATTTGTATATCATTACCCCTAACAAGGATTTGAGGCTACGTAGAAGCATATATTCCTCCTTCTCTCCCTCCTTCCAGTGATTCATTCATTCCACTTCATTGAAAAAAATACAGGAACTATGCTAGTGATACAGCCGTGAACAAACAGATAAAAGTCCTGCCTTCATGGAGCTTCATTCCAATACAATAAAATATAAAGCTATAAATGAAAACTAGATCCAGGAAAACTACAGTTAGTATAAGAAAATAAATTATATTCATTTATTTTCTTTTAAATAAACTTTTAAAGATGTAAAAGCCATACTAAGCTTACAGGCTGTACAAAGAAATAGTCATAAGCTGCATTCGGCTCATGAGCTAGTTTGCTAACCCCTGAATTATGACATGAGAACATACTCACTTTTCCTCTCTCTCTTGGCCCCTAAGTAAAGTTGCTTAGTGGACGACAACCACAACTACATTCCACTTTATCTTAAGTTTCACAAAGATAAAATACAGTAATCTAAATACCCATGCTTAGTAGGCAGTCTAAAACTTGCTGTGTAACTGTGTTTAATTGGAAAGTGTTACTTTTAAATGTGAATATTCTTTAAGTAGAGAAGATAAAAGGTCTAAATAGAGCTCAAACATTTAACAGAAATATAGTAATGCTTACTGTAGAAATATACTGCAGATATATAGAAATATCAATCATTTAATGGGCAGTAACAAATTAAAGGTAAGTGAAAAGGGCCTCTGGTATAAATAGCTGCCATTAAGCCTATCTGCTCCTTTGGTGTATTTCACAAATGTTAATTCAAGAATCGTTTGACTTATATTAGTAATATAATACCTATATACATTACTTGTTGAATACAATCAACAGAAAAAAAGTTTTCTTTAAAAAGTATTGATGGACATTATGCCATGTCAAACCAACATACAGACACTCAGAAACATTTACAGGGCGCCATGAGCAGTAACAACTGATTGATTATTTTTACTTATTTATTTTTTGTATCAATACTTTTACATTGAACTACCTTTTCCTAAGGCTTTTTATACACTTTTGGAATAAAAATTTTACCAGAAATTTTTTTTCAAAGCATATAGTCATTTAAGTTACACTGTGTTTTTTTTTTTTTTTTTTTTTTTAAGGATAACTGAGCACTGAATGATAAAAACAACACACATACCGGAGTTTCTGTAGTGGATGTGGCTGGCTGTTGTAATGACTGTGGTCGAGATTCCTCTGATTGAGTCCTAACCAGTCTGCTACCATGACCTTTGACAGTATCGCCATTGGTAACTGGAGGATGTTGCTGGGTCAAAGCAGCTTTTAATCTCTGAAATGCAAACACCAATTTAAAAAAAAGTTTCCTGCTTTCCACCCAAATCCAACTCCCAGCATACTCTTTGGTTAACCAAAAGAAATTACTTGTTAAGGAATACATACATACATTCGGCTTTAATATTAGTTTTGAGTTATCATATTCCACTGCGTTCCTAAATATCAGTAAGACAAACAGGACCTTTGGAAAGTTTGCCTGAGTCTTTTTTGTGTAGTACTACTAGAGGGTTCTGTACTTTGCTATTCCTAATCAATTTTGAGAAAAGAGTGAAAACTAAAAACACTGTTGACTGAAAATAACTAGATTTGTTCAAGCAAAACAAGTTAATAATGTATGTTTCACCTATTTTCTCCTATCCCATTCCTATATCCCATATCCCAGTCTTTTCAGGCTCTGCCTAGATTCTTAGACCTAAATATCTTCTTTTTCAGATTTGAGTCCATTTGATCTCTGCTTGCAGGTTTGATGTCACTGCTTACTTGGACAATGACCTGCTGTTGCATTTTTTAGGCCCCTGTACTGACTGTCAGACTGAACCTCCTCCTAGAACCCACAGCTGGGTTTGCCTCCCTTAGGTCTTCCCTGTCACCAGTAAGCAGACCTAGCTCCAAGTCTATCCCTTCTACTATGTTCCATTTTGCCAGTGAACGGTACCCAACTCACTGTCAGAGTATGGCAGATCTAGCGTTATAATGAAGCTCTAGACATTTATGGCTACTTCTTTAAAACAAAACAAAGAAAACACCATTTGAGTAAAGCTTATTATTCTATCAGCAAAAATATATGAGGTGTCTTATCTCCCCAACCAGACAGTAAGCTCTTTAAGAGCAGAGATTGCCTTTTATTTCTTTGCATCCCTTTTAGCAACTGGTACATTGATTTGCTACAAATATATTTGCTAATGGACAGAAATTGGTTTCTTTGAAAATGGCACATGGGATCTTTGGGGTGGTTTTATTGTTATGATCTATAAATATGAAATAATTAGCACAAAATAGTCATATTATAGTATCTTGGCAATGAAAGGGATCTCAGGGATCTGAGAGACCTGGGACTATTATTGATGATATTGTTCTTAATAACTCAGAAGTAGACCTTGAGCTCAAAATATAGTTTTATAACAAAATCTGGTGAAGAGATATGTCATTACATTTTCCTAAGATCCACACTCAGGTGCATATGTGGTGGGGAGGGAGGTTACAAATACTGATACAAGAACTATGCTGCAGTCTACCCAGTGCTTCCCACACTTCCTAGAAGTCAATTAACTGCCTTGGCATCACATGCTAAAAACAGATTCTTGGCAACCTTTCCTCTTTTCTTTCCCTGGAAATAGCATAAAGGAGTAGATAATAGAGAAGAGCTTTAGAAAAAGTCTCCCAAATGATTCTAATACAATTGTTTTCATTTATTCCAACTAAGAACAATTTAGAAAATTTGTAATTTCTTTATTTTCACCTGTACATATCTTCTTACCATCTATAATTGATCCAGATCCCTTAAAAACTGAAGCACAGGACTTCCCTGGTGGCACAGTGGTTAAGAATCCCCCTGCCAATGCAGGGGACACGGGTTCAATCCCTGGTCCGGGAAGATCCCACATGCCACAGAGCAACTAAGCCTGTGCACCACAACTACTGAGCCTGTGCTCTAGAACCCGCAAGCCACAACTACTGAGCCCACAAGCCACAACTATCGAAACCCGCGTGCCCTAGAGCCCTCGCACCGCAACTACTGAGCCCACATGCTGCAACCACTGAAGCCCACATACCTACAGCCTGTGCTCCACAACAGGCAAAGCCCCCGCTTGCCGCAAACAGAGAAAGCAGCGCGCAGCAATTAAGACCCAACACAGCCAAAAAATAATAATTAAAAAAAAAACTGAAGCATATATGAAAAGATCAAAATTTCCACTGAAGCAGTAATTCTAACTAGACAAGTGTTAATGGACATTTTCTACTGCTAATCATTGTAGATTCTGGGTATGATTTTAAAAACAAAGTCAGTAGTGTAAAAAATGTTCTGTTGAGGTGTAAGTTACATACAGTAAAATGACCTCTTTTTAGTGTACAGTTCTGTGAGTTTCAACAAGCACATACGGTCGTGCAACCACCCCCTACAATCAGGATACAGAACAGTTCTATTACCTTCCCAAACTTTCCTCATGCTTCTTTCCTGTCACACTCTCCTCCCACCCACAGCCCCTGGAAACCACTAGTCTGTTTTCTGATCCCCAAAGTTTTGCCTTTTCCAGAATGTCATATAAATGGAATCATACAGTGTATAGCCTTTTGAATCTGGCTTCTTTCCTTTAGCATAATGCACTTGAGATCCATCCCTGTTGTTGCATTATCAGTAGTTTTTCAATGAGTTTCTAATAAACAGTATTCTGATTTTACAGATTAGGACACTAGAGATCATTTGCCCAAGGTCACACAGCCATTAAGCTAGTTAAAATCCTAGATTTGAACGTGGATCTCCTTAATTTCAAAGTGCACAGTTTTTCCATGGCATCATGTTACATATGTTATCCTACCAAAAAAAAAAGAAAGAAAAAAGGAAAAATCAAGAAAGAAAAAAGAAAAAGGAAAAAATTAAGGAAGATAATCTGAGGCTGGATGGCTTGACGATTCAGAAGACAACCACAAGGGAATTCCCTGGCAGTCCAGTGGCTAGGACTCCACGCTTTCACTGCCATGGGCCCGGGTTCAATCCCTGGTTGGGGAACTAAGATCTCGCAAGCCACGCGGCATGAAAGACAACCACAAAGGATTAGGAATGCCAAGTCTGATACTGCAACTGCTAAAGTCATGTCACTCTAGGATCAGGTATGTTTTTTCCATCTTTTCTGACTGAATACTTCTTTATGAATTGCAAATAGCACCACAATATGTAAAGTCCTAGTATCTTCACAGGTTAGTATATGTAATGTATACCATATACATATTAGCATACATAATGTATACAGCTGAGAAGACACTTTACTGTTTAGAATTTAACTCTGCCTCAAACAATCTGTGTGACTCTGAACAAATCATTTCAACCTATGAGTCTGTTTCCTTGTCTGTAAAATTGGGAACAATGATAATTTCCTTGCAGGGCTGAGGTAAAGATTAAATATAATATGCAAAATTACCTGACTCATAAAAGGATTTCTTTTTTTAAAATTATTTTTATTTATTTATGGCTGTGTTGGGTCTTCGTTTCTGTGGGAGGGCCTTCTCCAGTTGCGGCAAGCGGGGGCCACTCTTCATCGCGGCGCGCGGGCTTCTCACTATCGCGGCCTCTCTTGTTGCGGAGCACAGGCTCCAGACGTGCAGGTTCAGTAGTTGTGGCTCACGGGCCCAGGTGCTCCGCGGCATGTGGGATCTTCCCAGCCCAGGGCTCGAACCCGTGTCCCCTGCATTGGCAGGCAGACTCTCAACCACTGCGCCATCAGGGAAGCCCCCAAAGGATTTCTTAAATATCAACTTCCTTTTTACTTTTTTAAAAAATTATTTATTTTATTTATTTTTGGCTGCACTGGGTCTTTGTTGCGGCGCACAGGATCTTTTGTTGTCGTGTGCGGGCTTCTCTCTAGTTGTGGCATGCGGGTTTTCTCTTCTCTAGTTGTGGCACACAGGCTCCAGGGTGCGTGGGCTCTGTAGTGGTGTGTGGGTTCCAGAGTGCGTGGGCTCTGTAGTTTGCGGCACGCGGGCTCTAATTGAGGCACGCGAGCTCAGTAGTTGTGGCGCGCGGGCTTAGTTGCCCTGAGGCATGATGTGGGATCTTAGTTCCCTGACCAGGGATCGAACCCACGTCCCCTGCATTGTAAGGCGGATTCTTTACCACTGGACCACCAGGGAAGTCCCTTCCTTACTTTTTTCAAAAACAGCTATTGAGGCCTCTATTTTTTTAGCACAGGTGTCAGGGTGAGGACACCAAATAATCAGGAAAGTCCCTATACTTTTGTATTTTCAAAATATACTTAGAGGGAAAAAAGTACTTAGGGGTTCATCTTAAGGACTGGTTTAGCTTCAGACATATTTTATTATGGAAAATGTATTCTCAAGACCATGTGATACACTGCATCTTTCAGAATCCAAGTCAGATTCCTGGTTCCTTTTTTTCTTCCTTCTTTTTTAAACAAGCAGAAATGACCACATTAGCAGCTAAGATCCAGGAAACTGGGACACTCATAACTGATGGGCTAATGTGGAAGTGGATGGATTAAAATTAATTAGGTAGGTGACCAAAGCCAGTAGTTGGCTGTAATCAGGTAGGAATACTTAGGCTAAATGGTCAAAGAACTGAAAGTAAAAAGACTGGAGTCTGAAAGTGTGGGTCACATAAACAGAAGGGGGAGGATCTGAGTGTGCATACTTATATCTTTTAAAAACCAGTCTACAGAGTTAGGTTAGGGCTTTCATTTCTGGATATATAAATATACATAAATATACATATTGGTTGAGATGTGAAGCTTGGTAAATTATGTGTTGGTAAAACATTTTTAAGTCCTTAGGTAGAAAACACAGAAGAGCATTTAAAGTTTTATAGTGAAAAGCTTAACTCTTAGAATTAATGAAATACAGTAACTGCACATAGGGGAGTCTGAAGTACATAAACATCACTCTCTTGAATAATCTTTAGTAGGGCAAGTTACTACCTTATAGAGCACTTAAAAGCAGCATTCATTATCCTCTCTTGACTGCCCTAGGGTATACAGTACTCATCTAGGGAGGAAGCTCTAATGTTTACTCCATGCTGTTACATTGATTACGATGGGTCTAACTTGGAAAAGTGTGCCACTGGGTACAAAATGTAAGAAAAAGATTTTCAAGGGTTAATTAACACTGCTTTGAACTGCAGATTTTTTTTTTTAAACAGCAATAAAACACACGTACACTAAAAAAAATTACACTGGGTTAGGTGAAGAAAGTTGTCATTAAATAGTGATTCATATACATTTTACAACTAATATAAAGATATCTAGAATCCACCCACATATATGTTAGAGATATTTTAAAGAAGGGCAACTATTTGGTCCCCCCCAAATTAATGAAAACATATAAATATAATATTTATTTTACAGTAGAAATTTGGAGCTAATCAATTAGTTCAATTACCACCTTACAGATAAAGAAACTAAGGCCCAAAGAGTGAAGTTACTTCCCAGAATCACAGAGCAAGTTATAAGAGAAACAGAGCTAGGACCAGAAATTCTGTCTGTTGACTCTTACTTCACTGAACAAACATATTTTAAACAAAAGTTTTTCCAAACTAGAGCTTTTGTCTAATATTAAGTATTCTAAGTATATTTTAGTAATCATTAAGAAGAGTATCAGACATTGGTCAGTCCATTACTAAGATCAAAATTTCTATCAATAGAGAAATCTAGTTAAGTAAATAAAGATTGAATACTCAGAGAAAGTAAATAAGATTTAACAAGTCTATATTCTCTAACATGTACAATAAAAGCTAGGCATAATTTTAATTTTAAACTAAAGGTATACACTGAAAGAAAACTAAAATCTTTATTACTATATTTCTAAGCAGACTTAGTGCTTTAATGTTGAGTTAAATTTTAGTGTTGTAAAATTCAACTACTATGTTGAAAACTTTTTTCTTAGAGATTGTGTCAATTAAAGAGTAAATAGTCTGTTGTGCTGACCAATCTGACATTCATCTTAAGAGGTTATCTACTAAAAATAATCTGTTATTCAACTTCTATGTTATATGTTGTACCCCTGAAAACAAATTTTATCACATCTGTCAGAACTTGGTAGGAAGAAACTACTCTATCATAGTTCAAAGAAAAAACACAATGTTCTCTAGAAACAATTTATGAAAAAGTCAGATCCATATTTCATATGTGCCACAAAAGCTCATCAGAGTAATAACCCTCCTTCTCCGGGGTGTTATCCTACCATCTGCTGCTCTATTACTTATCTTTATTTTGCAACTAATTAACAGCATAATCTTCTAAATTCAGCAAGTTAATTATCATTATTGTAGTCTTTGCAGCATCATCAGTCCTCATGAAATCTTGTCTCCCCACCCCCAGAGAACATACGAAAATGAAGTACGTTGGGAGAGAGTCTGTTTCTTTGGAGTGGGCTCATTAGGTGTTTGCTGATTCGCTTGGCGTGCAGAGGCAGGTCAGAAGAATTCTGCTGAACATGAAGTTCCATGCAGGGCCCAACTAAGATAATGTAGGTTTCTGAACATTTGCCAAGATGCCCTCTGTCAGCTCTCAGTAGAAACCCCCTGCAGAAAACCTACCGGCTACCCGCTGTGTGCAAAGATATCTCTCAGTTTGTTACACAAGTCTTACAGGAATGATTCTGGGGAATACTACTTAGATACTTTACTAAATCTTCTTAAACAAAACTCCTGGATGGTTAACATTTTCTTATTCAGAAGTTACTTTTTGATTACAAATATTACATAGGAAATTTGTTTTATTATAAGAGTAACACAGATAGCAAATATCTGTGGTTTAATGTGCTTAATGACCAACAAAACCCCTAAACCTAAATCTGGTGAGATCCAGTGAAATTTTGTGAAAATAGTAGATAAAAGGAATTTTCCTAGAGTATTAAAATATACTAGGTAATCTTGTATTTGTGGACCCCCACATATATTTTTTAAAACTATGCTTACTTTTCCAAACACTTAAAGTTTTTAAAAAACAAAACATAACACAACTTGTTCTGAAGAAATTTCTTTAGCAAAAAAGAAGGATCTTATTTAAATATTTATAGTAGACACAAACACAATGCATATAAATCTTCCTGTAAGCACTGGGCATCTGAAAATCAGGGCACCACAAAAGCATCCTTGGCTATCTTAGGATACAAATAAGTTTCTCTTCAGCTGTAGTGTGCTCCTCATTCTTATGTGTTCCAATGCTGCCATTTCTCAAACATTATTTTTTAACCACATTTTAGCACAATCACCATTGCTGCACTATTTAGCATGTCATTAACAGATTGTGACCACAAAGGTCAAACAAATCCTTAACAGAGATGCAGAATCAAGCAGGGAGGATATTTAAATATTATCAAAGAGTTGAAAACAACAAAGCAAAATCCAATTGAAGCAGTGAAAGAAGAAATTATAAGTTTTGCTGGGGTGCTACAGACTGGTAAACAGTCAGAAAAATTATTTAATGTGTAACGTGAATCTAGGGGATGTGAGCTGGAGACCACTCATTTGGAGAGCATGGAACTGGAATTCTATCACTGATAGAAAGAATTAAGTCCCATGATCGTTTATCTGATCATTAAGAAACCTCTGTGTGGGGGCTTCCCTGGTGGCTCAGTGGTTGAGAATCTGCCTGCCAATGCAGGGGACACGGGTTCGAGCCCTGGTCTGGGAAGATCCCACATGCCGCGGAGCAACTAGGCCCATGAGCCACAATTACTGAGCCTGCGCGTCTGGAGCCTGTGCTCCGCAACAAGAGAGGCCGCAATAATGAGAGGCCCACGCACAGCGATGAAGAGTGGCCTCCGCTTGCCACAACTAGAGAAAGCCCTTGCACAGAAACGAAGACCCAACACAGCCATAAATAAATAAATTAATTAATTAAAAAAAAAGAAACCTCTGTGCAATGGGATATGAACCTAGTCTCAACTTTCTCCCGTTAGAATTATACAATTATTTCTTTATTTAGTAAATCTTTTTTTTTTAGCCCTTTGATGCTTAATAAAGTAATCAGTGACACTGACATTTTAATCTAAATTTAGAAACAATCTGTAACTATTTTGTATTTTATGTTACAAATGTATCTAAAATAACTTGCCACATAGAGTAAGAGACTGCCCTTGGATTTCAGTTTTAAATGTTTGAGATTGATTTAGTCCTGTGATTTTAGTTGGAAGAACTAAGATAATCTTACTAAGCCTCTTAATAATACAGGAATATTTAAGAAAACCAACCCTCATTATATCTATATTTAAGAGTTATTGAATTACTTGGGAAAGTATGGTAGACAATGAGGTACCTATAGAGAAAACAGGATATATTAAGTTTAAAATGAAGTTTAGCATGTTTAATTTTATTTTAAGCCCTTTAAAAGTGATCGCTATACAACTGGATTTATAAATTGGCTTTGAGAACTTAGGGAAGAAATAAGTTTTTGAATTTGTAACTTTATTTTTAAAAAGCAGACTCTCAATAATGGTTTTTGTGCACAAAAGTCACCATCAAGGGTATCAAAAAACTGAAAACAAGAGCCAAACACCTCATTGATACAATATAATCCTAACTGCCATACCTGTTGGAAAAAAAAAATCAATAATGGCATATTAAAAAGATAAGAAGACTTTTTTTTTTTTACTCTCTTGATGATCATTGGAAACATTTGCAAGAAAAATCTCAAAACTTAAGATCACATCTGCTGAATTTCTTAGTACCCAAGAAATGTTTGTTAAATAAATAACAATCATTAGAAATAACTGTTAAATGAGGCTGACGCAAAATAAATGAACATGAATTAAACTACAAAACCCAAACTATTTCCGGGTTATTCCCAAAGGTTGGTAGATTTGTTTTGTACTTATACCAATATATAAGTATACTTGATAATGATGATAATGATAGTCAAGCACTGAAAATTCTTCAATCAAACTGATTCACTGGACAATCAAATATACTAAAGGTGGTACGTTACCAAACCACAATGTAATTTAATTAATACAGAAATCAATAAGAAACAGATAAAAAGCCCTGAAATATTTGGAAATTATACACTACACTCTTAAATAACCCACAGTTCAAGGAAGAAATCACAAGGGAAATTAGAAAATAAATAATAAAAATACAGCATATCAAAATTTGTGCACAGAGACAAATTTATAGCTTAAAATGTCTATATGAGAAAGGTAAAAAGATTTAAATCAATAATCTAAGCTTCTACTTTAAGAAGCTAAAAAAAGATAAGCAAATTAAACCCAATTAAGTAGACGAAAGAAAATATAAAAGTAGCAATCAATGATAATACAGTATACCATTAAGAAAAATAAAGGCAAGCTACAGACTGAGAAAATATTCGTGAGATATGTATATATACATATCTACATATAAATTTGTATCTAGAATATATATAAAGAATTCCTATAACACAATAGTAAAAGACAAGTAACCAAATTTAAAGAATGAGCAAAAAATATCACAAATAATGTCTGGCTAATTGGAAATGTAAACTGAAACCAAGAGATGCAGCCACAATCTCCTAGAATGTCTACAATAAAAACAACAGACAAAACCAAATGTCTGCAAAAATGTGGGAACAACTGGAATTCCCATACACTGCTGGTAGGAATGTAAACCTTTGGCAAAAGGTCTGGCAATTTATTATAAAGTTATATGTATACCTACTCTCTGACTCAGCAATTCCACTCTTAAGTAGATAAACTAAATGAAAATATACATCCACAAAGAGAGTTATACAAGAATGTGCATACGAGCTTTATTCACAACAGCTAAATACTAAAAACCATTCAAGTGTCCACCAACAGGAGAATGGATAAAGAAATTGTGGTATACTCACACAATGGAAAACTACTCAGCAATAAAAAGAAACAAAGTTTGATACACGCAACAACATGGATAAATATCATAGACATATGCTTAGCTGAACACAAGAGTATATATTGATTCCATTTACATTGCTGGTGACAAATATAAGAACAGTTGGGGGTGGTGGACTGATTGGGAAGGGAAATAAAGAAACATGATGGGTAGATGTTAATGTTCTATACCATAACGGGTGTGAGTTACATGAATGCACTTAAACTGTACAGATAAAATCAGTCCATTTCAATCTATGTAAATTTTACATTAAGAAAGCCTTATTAAAAAATAATTGAGTGAGGGTAGGGAGTGGTCTGAGGTACAGATAAAACAAGAATGGCAGTTATATCGCTAATAAGTGAAGCTGGATGATGGGTACATGGGGGTCCATTATAGAAACCTATTTATTTTGTATGTGTTTGAATTGTTCCATAACAAAAAGCTTAAAAAAAAAAAAGGAAATGGACTAATTTGAGTCTTCTTATTTAATTAAAAACAGGACAATCTTATTTACTATCCCAATTAAAATAGGCAATCACCTAAATATGGCTATTTTATATGTTAACAATATTCTAATAAGAAATTTAATTGGACTGTTAAATTTAAGTGGGGCAATCTGTGACTTCCCCATGCTATTTTGGGGCTTTCAACCAATAACTGTTTCTCATATATAAATTTGTGAAATGTAGCTTTGGTATTTTTTAATATACAAGCATACAAAACACTTTTATTCTTATTAAATTTCTTAGCGATTAAAAGAAAAAGTTATTCAGGGAAGTTTACTAGTTTCTACAAATATGGCCTAATCTTTTATAGCCAAAAGTATTTCTTTAAATCTGATTTGTTCCATTGGAATTAATTTGTGGGAAAAAAAGTCCACTGAATATGTAAAAATATTTTTAGATACAGTGTACAACAACAGGATCTCTTTAACTTCTATTTCTACTCTACTCAGTTTCACTAATTGAATTTTTCATTAGAACAGTTATGTTTAAAGTAGGAAGTGTAAAACACATTCCCAGTGAAGCTCTTCTGCTATCAAGTGGAAAAGATTCATCTTAGTTATTTCCATGACTTTGACCTGAACATGCTGTTATGTGAAAAATTCCCCTCTTGGGTTTTCAAGTTCCCTCACCACAATCAATAACCAGCTAATTTTAATACTCTTAAACCAACTATTATTCATTCAGATGGTATATAAGTTTTGGCTGTTAAAAAAAAAGTTATCCCATGCCAATTTCAGATTGATTATTTGCACTAATGGAGAATAGCAGTAAAAAATTTAAAGCCTTGTGATAATATTGATACATAATGGCTTTCATGTGTACAGATTTATATTATTAGTATAGTGCCTAGCATAGAACTGAAACAAATAATAGGTGTCTAAAAACTATCTATCGATTCATTGGTTGTAGTTAAGAAGAATTAGCTTTAAAGTGTGTTAGACTATAGAAGGGAGAATTACACTAAACCAACCCCCCGCACTCCCCATCCCACAGCAGCAGCTTCAGATCTTCTACCAAGAAAATTAGCAAGTTAGTAGGATTTGGGGCTAAGAGAGACCCCAGAAATCAAAGTTTAACCCCTTTATTTCACAGATGAGGAAAATGAGTCTCAGAAAAGTTAAAGTGGCTTGATTAGGGGTACTGAAGAGCAGAATCAGGATTAAAATGAAAATATGTCTCTTGATTCCTACTCTATAGTTCATTCCTTACCACCAATTTCTTAGTGTCTGAAACATAACTCAAAAATATGGTTTTTCTTTATATTATGTGTAATGTTTACTAACTCATATACTATTTCAGAATTCTAGTTAATTCTGTTCTACTCATTTGTATGACTGTTTACAACCACTCATTATATCAGCACTGCCTTCAGATGATTACTTCTAGTTTCAGCTGCAATATCTCTAGCCTCCAGCAGGAGGAGAATTTATCTAAAAAGCCACACCAAAAATCAGACAAACCAATGACAAGAACTAGAACTTTACTTCCAATCCATTCATTTGCTTTAAAGTATCAGTAGCTTGTCACTAAGCTAATGAAAGCTTTCCTTTTCCAAATTTTCTGGTTCTTCTGTAATGTAATACAGTCCATGATTTTATAAAATTTGATCTAAATTGTGCATTTGAAGTGGGCTTTAATGGAAAAAACTAATTCAAAACAGGCTCAAGAAATGTATAGAACAAATAAAATCTTGCTTACCATTTTTGCTTCTGACTGTACTGGCTGAGGAGAGGAAGGACCTGGAATTCCCGGAACACTAGGCACCATGGTGACTGGTCGAACAAGCTATGCAGAAGATATTGAAAAATAATTGCTAGAGAATATATTCAAAATGAGATTTGTACTTTTATTTGCACAATGGCTGCTATAATAATTTACATATTATAATCAATATATAAGGTATGAATATTTACATGACTATACTATACATTAATAGAAAATGTATATTAATATTTATATTATTAATATAAATATAATTGATATAATTATTGAGACTTCAGAATTAGAAAACTGTATCTCTATCTGAACCCTTATTGATCTTAATCCTGATTTATCCTTCAAAAGTTGTCAAATTTTCTGAGACACTCACTTTCCTAATCTTCAATTTTCATAATTCCTTTTTTTAAATGATTCCTTCTTATAGAAAATAATATTTAAAGTGATTGATGCAAAATTTCTCACAGATCTGTCACATTTCCATTTTGAATATGAAAGGAAAGAATGTTAAAACTTGTATAACTAGGCATAAAAAGTAATTTCAACAATGAACTTTGCTTTTCTAAAATATATACATATAAAATTTCTAAAATATACAATGAAAGTTCTTTGATATATTAATATAAAGCATGACAAAGAAGAACTTGATGACCTCTAATAATTCCTCTAATAATAATATGTAACAGATTTTTCTGGTTTTTGCCTTTTTTAAAAAACCTAATATCAACACTGAATGATTAATTATTATGTACCTAATTATTATGTACATTATTATGTACCTCCTCTTTTTCATTTCAGTTTCTCTCATCACAGTTACATTTAACAGGATAACCATACAATCCCAGATACAGGACAAGGATGTTTCCCCCTCGAAAATATCCTCAGAAAAGAGGAGGTAGTCACCTTATATTTGAGTCCTAATAAAATCTCTTTCTGAACAACAAAGTTCTGTTTGAAGACAACATATTATCTTGAAATTATTTCAATCAGTGCTAATTTTGGATACTTAGAAAGGTCACTTGGAAGAACTAGTTAATAACAAAAATAAATATTTAACATTAATTTTAGTATTATTTCTGAGGATATAATCTCACCAAAGTGTTAGATGTTACTGTGAGGAGGCTTTTAAAACTAATTTTTAAAAGCTATACAGTAAGTGATTATATTGTACTGATCAGAAACAACTATCTACAAGGTAAAAGAAGAAACTGTCTTTTTATTACATGAATGAATATTAGGACTTGGTGTAAGATTCCCAGGATTACAATAATAGATTCAAAAAGTGTTATACTGAAACTACTTGGGTGAGGATGAAAACAATGTGTTTTGGAAAATTGTGTGAGATTTCTTAAAAAGTGGTTCTAACGATGAAAACTTGAATGTTGAAGACACATTTGAAGAGTCTGAATAAACTTATTTTATGAAATGTGAGAACAGGAAAAAAGGATTATTTCTAACTTATATTATTCCAAAGAATGTGCTTCTAAATATTCACTATGTTATTAAATATTATAAGTAGATATTTAACTACTGTCTATGTCTTTCAAAATTTATATATTTAACATGCCCTCAAAAAACTTTTCTTATGGATCTTCTCATTAGGAAAGTGGGGACTATCTATTGCCCGTTCTACTAGACCATTTAGATTTTCACACGCTTGGGACAGCAAAGGAATTTTGTAAACCCAACCTGACCATAATATTTCACAGAGAGTGCTTTTATAAACAATTTCTATAATAATCAAAATAACATGGAGTTACCTGATAAGTGTTCCAGTATAAATGTCTTCTTAAAGAATAGAAATCTATGTTAATATTTGAATTCTACAAATCTAGCAAATTGAAATGGGTTGAATAAGGAATAAAGTTCTTAATACTAAAAATAAAAGGAAAACAAGATTTTGAGGATGGAAAAATGTTTTCTATCCAATTATGTTTGCCTTGAAAGGTAAACGCTATCACAATAAATGTCAGTGAGTAAATATTGCTCACCACTAAGTATTTTGTTGAATTCAGTTTCATAAACTAATCAAGCAGCCCCCCTTGGGCTGTATTTTCTGATTACAAAGATCGGCTTTACTATAAAGAAAAAATTTAAATAGTCTAAATTTCAAACTTACTGGGACTGCAGCTGGAACATGCACATTCGAACTTGTAATTGATGCAGGAATAGCAACAGGCATGGTTTGTCCATTAGGAAGATGTAACAGAAGAGGAAATGGGCCTGGTACAGGACTAAGGAAAACAAAAGAAGGGCAATTAGAGAAAAGAAATCCCTATCAATAATCTCTAAAAATACAAGAGTATTTTTACTCCTATTATTATATCATTTAAAAATAAATTTTCCAGAGAAAGATAAACACTGTATGATTTCACTTATATGTGGAATCTAAAAAACAAAACAGACGAACAAACATAACAAAACAGAAACGGAAAATAGACAGGTGGTTTCCAGAGGGAAGGGTGTTGGAGGGATGAGAGAAATTAAGAGGTGCAAACTTCCAGTTACAAAATAAAGGAGTCACAGGGATGAAATTCACAGTGTGAGGAATACAGTCATTAATAATGTTATATCTTTGTACAGTAACAAAGGTGGTCAAAAGGTACAAACTTACAGTTATAAGATAAATAAGTACTAGGGGTGTAATGTACAACATGATTAACATAGTTAACACTGTTGTATGTTACATATGAAAGCTATTACCAGAGTAAATCCTAAGAGTTCTCATCACAAGGAAAAAATATTTTTTTCTTTTATTTTGTATCTGTACAAGATGATGGATGTTCACTAAACTTATTGTGGTGATCATTTCATGATGTATGTAAGTCAAATCATTATGCTATACACCTTAAATGTATACAGTGCTGTAGGTCAATTGCAGTTAACCCTTGAACAACAAGAGGGTTAGATGCACTGACACTATGCACAGTCGAAAATCCCAGTGTAGCTTATGGTCGGCCTCTGTATCTGCAGATTCAACCAACTGTGGATTGTGTAGTGTGGTAGTATGTATTTGTTGAAAAAATCTGTGTGTAACTAGACTCACGCAGTTCAAACTGGTATTGTTCAAGGGTCCACTGTATATCTCAATAAAACTGGAAAAAAAAGAAAAAAGAACTGCAGCTCCAGCCCAAGAAAATGCCTATGTGACAGATGGAAACTTGATACCATCTTTCTCATAACATGAATAAAATACCCACAAAAAAATTATACATGGTATATATATACCACTCAAGTAATTAAAAACAAAACAAAAATCTTCCAATCACTGCAAAGCATATCATAAAATTTAATTGTTTTTAACTGCATCTTAAATGCACAATGTATGTAAGCAGTGTAGAAAAAAAGAGGAAAAAAATGGAAAAAGTTATGAATTTACTTAGGACAATCTCCAACATGTTAGTTGAGAAAAATTCTTATCAACTACCTGTAAGAACTGAAAGAAATGTTACCTGGTGATAAAAATAATCTTATGTGTTTTAAGATTATGTGTGAAATAGCATGAAAATAAGAGACCATCTTAAAATCACATTCTATGTTGATTTGTTTTTCAAATTAAGTTTTAGATATTTATTTTCTAATTTATTAGATACTATTTATATTTATTAAAAAAAGACTACCCAAGCATTTTTTCCAAAAATCAAAGCATGCAAAATACTATGAACACACACACACACACACACACACACACACACACACACACACACACACACAAGCTAAGGCCACAATTAGAAAAATTAAATATCTTAGGACAAATCATAACAAGAAAAACTTAACAATTCATATAATTCAATGATTGGCCCAAATCACTTACACGATTGGCCTGTTGGAGGACGGTGCCTGTGTGATTACAGTACTTGAGGTTGGTGAAGGTACTGCCTGCTGAATAATTACACTTGAGTCAGAACTTGTAAGCAGCACATTGGGAACCTGTAATGATGCTGGACGAACGATAGCTGATGTGGGCTGTGCAGTTTGTGTCAATGGTACTTCCTATTTAATAATGAGATAGAGAAAGAATGTAATTTAAAAATGCAAGTCAACAGAATATAACACATTTTTAAAAACAACCACAAACATAACACTTAATATATCCCCAAAGTATATTAATATTTAAAGTTAATTAAAAGAAAATTGTAGAAGCCACTGTAAAGTTTCAGATGCAATGTTCATATTTTAATTTAAAAACATCTTGAGTGGTTTTTTCAGTACAATTTGTTTTACCATCAATCTAGAAATAAGTTAGGCTGGGCAACTTGGCTATATAACTCCATGAGAATTTAAGTTAAAAAATAGAAATACAATTCCATTTTCATGGAAGCATAGAACTTAAAATCCAGAAGGGATTGCCTAGTCCTACTCCATCATTATACTATATAAAGAAGAAATAGGTCCAGGAGACTGTTTTATAGTTGATACAAATTCAATAATAGAATACTTACAAACTGGTATTATAGTAAGGGCCCAAAAGTGTTAAAAATTTTTTAAAGTAATACAAATATTTGCTAATTTCAGGTAACTATCTCTACATTATCAATAATTTCTCAGTATCAAAAGGCCGAGTAATATTGATACCTTGAATGTAAAAATAAATAACTATTGGAGTAACATCTTTCCAAAGTAAAGGAAAACACAGACCCTTATAGATGGTCTTTTCCCCAATTTTACAGATTAGAAAATAGAGATTATCCAGGACTCTGTAACTAGTTACTGTAAAAATTGGGTCTACTATGTTCTTTGAATTGGCCTTTATACTGCCATTTATTATCAAAATCTTATTAAGCTACACAGGAAGAAAAATAAACTAGCACTACTGGGACTTCATTTATTTGACAAGTTTGAGAATTTACAACATGCCCTCAAGGACTAGTGGGAAGAGAGACAATAAACAAGTAAAACAAACAAGAAAATTTCAGACTGTAATGTGTTACAGACTAACAGCAAAACATAAGAAATCATGAAAGATTAACTGAGGGAAGGTTGGAGTTGGCTCCTTTGATAGCATAGTGAGGTAAGGTGAGCTTCTTTGCAAAACAGCATTTGAACAGATACTGAAAAGATAAGGAGGAGAGCATTCTAGGGAAAAAGAAGCAATACCAAGAGCAATGTCTTTGAGGTAGGAAAAAGCTTAGAATACCTGATGAACACACTAGAGAATGGCATGAGATGAGGCTGGATGGGTAGGTAAGTCCAGATCAATGAGGGCTTATGGAAGGAGTGTGTTACCTTAAATGCAATGGCAAACCATTGAAGGATGTTAAGCAGGGAAGTGACATAATGTATTAAAAATAAAACAGCCTATGGAAAATAGGTTGGAGATGGAAGTAGAAAGTCCAGGTAATTGTTAAAAATTATATTAACATTATTAATATAATTTGTATATTAACAAATAATAATTGTTAACAATTATTAGAAGGTAATTGTTAACAATCCAAGTAAAAGATGATGATGGATTGGACTAAAGTGGTGACACTGAAGATAAAAGAGATAAATTAAGGATATATTCAGGAAGTAGGTCTAGTAAGATTTGTTACTGGTTTCAGTGTGAAGGAAAAGAGGGAATTAAGTCTTTTTTTTTTTTTAATAGTGTCCAGTCTTATATTTAGGTCTCTAATCCATTTTGAGTTTATTTTTGTGTATGGTGTTAGGGAGTATTCTAATTTCATTCTTTTACATGTAGCTGTCCAGTTTTCCCAGCACCACTTATTGAAGAGACTGTCTTTTCTCCATTGTATATCTTTGCCTCCTTTGTCATAGATTAGTTGACCATAGGTGTGTGGGTTAATCTCTGGGCTTTCTATCTTGTTCCATTTATCTATGTTTCTGTTTTTGTGCCAGTACCATATTGTCTAGATTACTGTAGCTTTGTAGTATAGTCTGAAGTCAGGGAGTCTGATTCCTCCAGCTCCATTTTTTTCCCTCAAGACTGCTTTGGCTATTCAGGGTCTTTTGTGACTCCATACAAATTTTAAGATGATTTGTTCTAGCTCCATAAAAAATGCCATTGGTAATTTAATAGGGATTGCATTGAATCTGTATATTGCTTTGGGTAGTATACTCATTTTCACAATATTGATTCTTCCAATCCAAGAACATGGTATATCTCTCCATCTGTTGGTATCATCTTTAATTTCTTTCATCAGTGTCTTATAGTTTTCTGCATACAGGTCTTTTGTCTCCCTAGGGAGGTTTATTCCTAGGTATTTTATTCTTTTTGTTGCAATGGTAAATGGAAGTGTTTCCATAATTTCTCTTTCAGATTTTTCATCATTAGTGTATAGGAATGCAAGAGATTTCTGTGCATTAATTTTGTATCCTGCAACTTTACCATATTCATTAATTAGCTCTAGCAGTTTTCTGGTGGCAGTTTTAGGATTCTCTATGTATAGTATCATGTCATCCGCAAACAGTGACAGTTTTACTTCTTCTTTTCCAATTTGTATTCCTTTTATTTCTTTTTCTTCTCTGATTGCCGTGGCTAGGACTTCCAGAACTCTGTTGAATAATAGTGGTGAGAGTGGACATCCTTGTCTCGTTCCTGATCTTAGAGGAAATGCTTTCAGTTTTTCACCATTGAGAATGATGTTTGCTGTGGGTTTGTCATATATGGCCTTTATTATGTTGAGGTAGGTTCCCTCTATGCCCACTTTCTGGAGAGTTTTTATCATAAATGGGTGTTGAACTTTGTCAAAAGCTTTTTCTGCATCTATTGAGATGATCATATGGTTTTTATTCTTCAATTTGTTAATATGGTGTATCACATTGATTGATTTGTGTATATTGAAGAATCCTTGCATCCCTGGGATAAATCCCACTTGATTGTGGTGTATGATCCTTTTAACGTGTTGTTGGATTCTGTTTGCTAGTATTTTGTTGAGGATTTTTGCATCTATATTCATCAGTGATATTGGTCTGTAATTTTCTTTTTTTGTAGTGTCTTTGTCTGGTTTTGGTATCAGGGTGATGGTGGCCTCATAGAATGAGTTTGGGAGTGTTCCTTCCTCTGCAATTTTTTGGAAGAGTTTGAGAAGGATAGGTGTTAGCTCTTCTCTAAATGTTTGATAGAATTCACCTGTGAAGCCATCTGGTCCTGGACTTTTGTTTGTTGGAAGATTTTTAATCACAGTTTCAATTTCATTACTTGTGATTGGTCTGTTCATATTTTCTGTTTCTTCCTGGTTCAGTCTTGGAAGGTTATACCTTTCTAAAAATGTGTCCATTTCTTCCAGGTTGTCCATTTTATTGGCATAAAGTTGCTTGTAGTAGTCTCTTAGGATGCTTTGTATTTCTGCGGTGTCTGTTGTAACTTCTCCTTTTTCATTTCTGATTTTATTGATTTGAGTCCTCTCCCTCTTTTTCTTGATGAGTCTGGCTAATGGCTTATCAATTTTGTTTATCTTCTCAAAGAACCAACTTTTAGTTTTATTGATCTTTGCTATTGTTTTCTTTGTTTCTATTTCATTTATTTCTGCTCTGATCTTTATGATTTCTTTCCTTCTGCTAACTTTGGGTTTTGTTTGTTCTTCTTTCTCTAGTTTCTTTGGGTGTAAGGTTAGATTGTTTACTTGAGATTTTTCTTGTTTCTTGAGATAGGCTTGTATAGCTATAAACTTCCCTCTTAGAACTGCTTTTGCTGCATCCCATAGGTTTTGGGTCGTCGTGTTTTCATTGTCATTTGTCTCTAGGTATTTTTTGATTTCCTCTCTGATTTCTTCAGTGATCTCTTGGTTATTTAGTAACGTATTGTTTAGCCTCCATGTGTTTGTCTGTTTTACGTTTTTTTCCGTGTAATTCATTTCTAATCTCATAGCGTTGTGGTCCGAAAAGATGCTTGATATGATTTCAATTTTCTTAAATTTACTGAGGCTTGATTTGTGACCCAAGATGTGATCTATCCTGGAGAATGTTCCGTGCGCACTTGAGAAGAACGTGTAATCTGCTGTTTTTGGATGGAATGTCCTATAAATATCAGTTAAATTTATCTGGTCTATTGTGTCATTTAAAGCTTCTGTTTCCTTATTCATTTTCATTTTGGATGATCTGTCCATTGGTGTAAGTGAGGTGTTAAAGTCCCCCACTATTATTGTGTTACTGTCGATCTCCTCTTTTATAGCTGTTAGTAGTTGCCTTATGTATTGAGGTGCTCCTATGTTGGGTGCATATATATTTACAATTGTTATATCTTCTTCTTGGATTGATCCCTTGATCATTACGTAGTGTCCTTCCTTGTCTCTTGTAACATTCTTTATTTTAAAGTCTATTTTATCTGATATGAGTATAGCTACTCCAGCTTTCTTTTGAGTTCCATTTGCATGGAATATCTTTTTCCATCCCCTCACTTTCAGTCTGTATGTGTCCCTAGGTCTAAAGTGGGTCTCTTGTAGACAGCGTATATATGGGTCTTGTTTTTGTATCCATTCAGCCAGTCTATGTCTTTTGGTTGGGGCATTTAATCCATTCACGTTTAAGGTAATTATCGATATGTATGTTCCTATGACCATTTTCTTAATTGTTTTGGGTTTGTTTTTGTAGGTCCTTTTCTTCTCTTGTGTTTCCCACTTAGAGAAGTTCCTTTAGCATTTGTTGTACAGCTGGTTTGGTGGTGCTGAATTCTCGTAGCTTTTGCTTGTCTGTAAAGCTTTTGATTTCTCCATCAAATCTAAATGAGATCCTTGCCGGGTAGAGTAATCTTGGTTGTAGGTTCTTCCCTTTCATCACTTTAAGTATATCCTGCCACTCCCTTCTGGCTTGCAGAGTTTCTGCTGAGAAATCAGCTGTTAACCGTATGGGAGTTCCCTTGTATGTTATTTGTCGTTTTTCCCTCGCTGCTTTCAATAATTTTTCTTTGTCTTTAATTTTTGCCACTTTGATTACTATGTGTCTCGGCGTGTTTCTCCTTGGGTTTATCCTGTATGGGACTCTCTGCGCTTCCTGGACTTGGGTGGCTATTTCCTTTCCCATGTTAGGGAAGTTTTCGACTATAATCTCTTCAAATATTTTCTCTGGTCCTTTCTCTCTCTCTTCTCCTTCTGGGACCCCTATAATGCGAATGTTGTTGCATTTAATGTTGTCCCAGAGGTCTCTTAGGTTGTCTTCATTTCTTTTCATTCTTTTTTCTTTATTCTGTTCCACAGCAGTGAATTCCACCATTCTGTCTTCCAGGTCACTTATCCGTTCTTCTGCCTCAGTTATTCTACTATTGATTCCTTCTAGTGTAGTTTTCATTTCAGTTATTGTATTGGTCATCTCTGTTTGTTTGTTCTTTAATTCTTCTAGGTCTTTGTTAATCATTTCTTGCATCTTCTCAATCTTTGCCTCCATTCTTATTCCGAGGTCCTGGATCATCTTCACTATCATTATTCTGAATTCTTTTTCTGGAAGGTTGCCTAGCTCCACTTCATTTAGTTGTTTTTCTGGGGTTTTTTCTTGTTCCTTCATCTGGTACATAGCCCTCTGCCTTTTCATCTTCTCTATCTTTCTGTAACTGTGGTTTTTGGTCCACAGGCTGCAGGATTGTAGTTTTTCTTGCTTCTGCTGTCTGCCCTCTGGTGGTTGAGGCTATCTAAGAGGCTTGATGGGAGGCTCTGGTGATGGGTAGAGCTGAGTGTCGGGAATTAAGTATTCTTTATTCTTGGCCTGAGCAACTAGATGGATGGAAAGAAGTTTTCCCTGTTTTACCGAGACAGGGAAAACTGTGGGAAAAAATCAAGGGCTCTAATTTAGATATACTATGTTTAAGATGTCCGTTAGACACAGGAAAGGAAATGTCAAGATGGAGTTGGATATGAATATGGAAATCTGGGAAATATCTGGGTTGATATAAATTTGAAAACCACGCAGACGGTTTTTAAAGTTACGAGTCTGGATGAGAGCACTTAAGAAAAAAACTGAGAAAGAAAAGAGAAGGGGGCCCAGAACTTACATTTTACAACTTGGAATGACTATGCCGTGCCCAGGGGGAACTAATGACTGAGGAATGCAGGAAGAAGAAATACCCCTAAAAGAGGCTAAAGCAGCAATCAACAGGAAAAAACTGCTGAGTGTGAAGGGACTGAAATACTCTCTAGGAAAAAAGATATTTATATCAAAAATTTAACAGCATTTCTTATAATTGTGATAATGTGGAAACAACCTTTATGTCCAACAAGAACAAGATAAGTAAATACATTAAGGTAATGATAAAATAAAGTGCAACCATTAAAAATTATGACTTTGGAAAATTTTCTAATGACATGGGAAAATGTACATTAATGCTGAATGTCTAAAGCATGATATAAAAAAGTAAACTGGGACTTCCCTGGTGGCACAGTGGTTAAGAATCCATCTGCCAATGCAGGAGACACAGGTTCAATCCCTGATCCGGGAAGATCCCTCATGCTGCGGAGCAACTAAGCCCGTGCACCACAACTACTGAGCCTACGCTCTAGAGTCTGAGAGGCACAACTACTGAAGCCCGCGCACCACAACTACTGAGCCCACACACCGTAAGTACTGAAGCATGCGTGCCTAGAGCCTGTGCAATGAGAAGCCTGTGCACCGCAATGAAGAGTAGCCCCCGCTCACCACAACTAGAGAAAGCCCGCACGCAGCAAGGGAGACCCAAAGCAGCCAAAAAAAATAAATAAACTAAGATTCCTCTTTGTATCCTGTAACTATTCACTTATATATGTATATTTTTATGTATAAATGCATGCATATATCTAGGAAAAATGTTTCAAAATACTAGTAATTCTTATCACTCAATTATGGGCTAAAAGGTAGTTTTTATTTTTCTTTCTTGTATTTTTCTATATTCTTAAACTTTTTATAATGAGAATGTACTTTTATAACAAGGAAATGAAAAAAACACAAAACACCTAAGTCAAAGCATTTATTCCTAGGTAAATAATTACTTTTCCTGCCTTACTTCTAGCTCCTCTGCCATGGCTATTCTATTCTCCCCAATAATTTTTCTGTGTGTAATAAAAAACGAATTATCTATAAAGGTAGAGTCTTCTTTCCCTGAAATTTCTGAGTATTCACAGGCTTTCACATATAATAAGACTTACAACCTGACACTGATTTATATATAATTTATTATGTTAACATTTTATGTAGATCAAATATTAGACTTTACTTAGAATGCTGATTTTTTTCCACTTAGTTTGTGTTTCTACCATAAATACAAATTTCTAACCTTCTCATCACTGGTAGTAGACTCTGGGTGAGGTAAAGGACTATCCTGGTGAGTTGTTTCTACAACAGAGGGCTCCTCAATTTTGCTTCTTACGATGGGTGTTGCAAGAGGAGATAAATCTAGAGGCATCTAAAACACAAACATTAAAGAAAATGTTAGGAGTTTAAAAATAGCCAATCAGTATATCTAAAATAAGAAAGCAGGGAGTGAAAACTATGATTACTGTTCTATCAGAAGCACTGTTTTAATTTCATGGTTAACAACATACTTTTTTAATGTCGTCTTCTGAGGCTTTCTTGAATTCATTCTCAAATGGACTTGCCAACTCATTAAACAAACCCACTTCTTCACAGTTTTTCAAGAATCTTGTTGGTGTTGGGGTCTGATCTGAAATAAATGTCAAGAAGTAAACACATAGATTTAAATATCATACAGGACCCTAAAATATAGCTAGTAAATTAACAAATTAGCAGGGCTGGTTCAGTCAGCTGTTAATTCTCTTTGGAAAGACCTCTTCCTTTAAAGCAAACAAAATCTGGTTAAGTTTTTGTTGCAGTTTAAGGTATTTCCTCCAACTCTATGATCCATAAAAGTATGAAAAGAAGTACGTCTTGTTCCTTAGTCCACACGTTCTCTCTGAGTAGAGTGACATAAACATCCGCTACTCAGAGATCAACTACTGTCGTTATCTAACACAAAATTAAAAAAAAATTTACACTATTAAAACTTACAAATGCATAAAATACATGCAATTTGGGGAAAACTAGGACAACAGCATGTATATTTGCTTTAACTTGGCCCTTCCACTAGTGTTCATAACCTATTATGAAAGCAAGTTTAAGATAAAACAGTCTTTAGTAGGTAGATCAAAATACTACAAGAAATAGAAGGTTAAAACAAGAGCCCCCCGCAAACGAAAACTAAAACCCTCCTTTTTAAAGCTAATTTTCTATTTTAAAGCATTTTTCAAGCTTGGTATGAGGGGCTATGTAAGAGTTATATGTCTAATGTTCTAGCTTAATTCCTAGACAGCAGAGAATTAGTCAAACTCCGCTTTCTCGAAACTTGAAACATTTTAACTACATTTGAATATGTACTCACACTAGGTGCATTAAAACATGTACTGAATGTACATGTGAGCATGTATTAGTTACAGAACAAATGCCACTTAAGGTCCACATTGAATTGAAAAAGAGCAAATTTATGAATTTTGCCTGTTTAGTCTTATTATTTTCAAGGCTATTTACTCAGATTGATTAGAGTTGGTAGCACATTCAAATTCTATTCACATTTTATATATTTTAGGGCATCAATTTTATAGGTTATATCAGGGATCAAGCTTAAACTAAATAAATGTATAAGGATGACTCCTGGTTTAAGATAAAATACTCATAAAACCTTCTGTGAAATTAAAATTCATATATTTCTGTTAACTATTGGGTCCCCAGAGTGGGCATTACTTACTGTTTTATCTTCACCCTCGCCCCAACATATTCCCAGAGTATTAATATGTTTACTACATATAAATAGATTTAACAATAAAATGACCTACTTGTCATACACATTAGATATAATGTAGGCCTACCTCAGACACTATTAGTATTATCAAAATTACTGAAGGACTTTTATTTTGTCTTCATTTTACCTAATAGTTAGTCTGCAACATATATAACCTCTACCCGCAAAAAGACTTCAAAATGGTATTATAGTAAGGGCCCAGCATACTTGTATCAACCTAGGTCCATCATGACTGAATTAGTAAACAACATAAATTTGACTCTTCTGTTCATGCCCAACGGGTTTTTCTATCTAAGCCCAAGAGAAGGCTATTTTGTATTAAAGGGAGAGAAGTCTTAAAAATAAAATACATATGGAAAAATCACTTTTATCAGTGATTACTATAATGATCAGGCTTGAAAAGAGATAAGTCAACACAGGCACAATTGTTTAAACATGCACATGGCTTATGGCTATTGATCATCAAATATATACCACACACATCATGCATTATATGTATACGGCAATGCTAAACTACTCATCTCAATATATATTAGTAAAAAAATGGTCAAGTGCTATGTTTGAATGTGTTCTACTTTTCTATTGCATTAAATGTAAACAGATAGGAAAGTAAGTTCTAGAAACCAATCTCAAAATATTTTTGAGTTAAATGTTACAGAGAGAGATATGGCTCTAAGGCAAGAAATTCCAGAGAAGCAAAGACCTTCGTGCCTAGGAGAGTGAACCTTCAGGCTGTTGTTATTTTGTTTGTGTTTTTGGTTCTCTCTCTTAGTATGTGATGTATAATGTTTTGTCTGCTTCCTTTTACTTACAGAAATGAAGATATGTTGAATGCTACCCTACACTTTTCCTAAACAAATTGTTTTTTGGTAAATTATCAACATTTTTACCTCCAGTTTTTTCAATACAAAAATCTTGATACTGAATGACAAGAACCGTCTTTTTTCCTCATTATCTCTCCAAAGCATTGCATATGACAATTTGATCTCTATGTTGGGTAATAATTTAAAAGTATTAATAATATTCAGTATACAGGTATATAATTCTAGACTTACAAATAGTATAACCTAAGCTTTACAAGAGAAAAAAATTAAGTTAATTTGAATATTTATGTGAATCTGTGCTTATGACACAAAAAGGACTGAAATTTATATAAGTAAATTAAATTTTATATAAAATTGTTTTCTTACCACACTACTTATAAAATATACAAAATGCAATGAAATTAAATGTTATGTGTGTGTACATATACAGAGATATGTACATATATATATTCAAATACCAAAAAAGGGGTAGCTGATATAGCATGGAAGGACAATAAACCAATGCATGAATTGGGTTTCTCTTTTTGCATACTGTAAGATAATCATCTGCTTAGGTGATACTGCATGTTCACAGGAGCAACATACAAAAATAAAAGCACTGACTGAATTTAAGCCCCCTTTATTGAGAGTATTCTACTAACACAGATGTTTAGTCCAAAAAGAAACATAAACAAAATCCTAATGAACAAGTCTGCTAATTGCTCTTTCTCCAACAGGAGGAGCTTGATCATCTTCTAGCTTCGCATATCATTGTAAAGCAGGTGTAAACAGCTAAAAGAAACATTGACTAAACATCACAGTTCAACTATCAGTTAAATGTAAATTTTAGAAATGGTATGAATGCTCCCAGGTTTCTAATTAACTTCCACAAAAAATGACATTAAAATCTACATTTGAAAACCACACAAAAAGAGTGAAATGAATGGTCAGAAGGAAACATAAAAATGTAATGGGTAAAATACATGTTGCCAACATTTATTGTAAATGAAGTCATTGGAATATCACCAGACTATATTATTTACAGAGAATACACAAAAATTGTGCACATTCCAGGTGAAATATGTATATAAGCTATTAATAAAAGCATATACTAACCAGCCACAATGACACTGTCATTACGTGCTGGACCAAATTTCAGTGTCATCTCATGTTTATGTTTATGGACAGCCAAATGATCCTCGTTGGTAAAACGCTGTGGCAAAAAGTTTTAAAATATAGTTAAGATTTTCAATTTGATCAAATAAGTTAAATGATAAGGAAATTCATTTCCACAACATGTAAAACCACCATTAAAAAAGAAATAGCAGTTTGTTAACTATAAAGAACCTACTGTTAGTATAGATAAACATACTAGATCTCAAACAATCATAGAGAAACACATTACCCAAGAACAAGCAATTCTGATATAATACTAGGTCACATAACTCATTTTAGAGCATTTAAAAACAAAACCTGAGGCAAAGAAACTTTATATAAATTTCATTTGGACACTAAAAATAGACCACTATTAATTTTTGCCATATCATAGTAGAAATATATACTCCATGGTATAATGACTTTTGAAGAAAGCATTGTATTTTACTTAGATTTCAGGTTACTTACCACTTTTAAAACGAAAACTTTCTTATAAAAATATTATTCCTGGACAAATTAAGAGGTAAATCAGGTTCTTTATGTTATCACATAAAAAAAAGAATGCCTCGATTATAATCCAGCAAAGAAATAGTGGCCAGTACAATAATGAAGCAATTAATTTTAAAATAAAATTAAGGACTTCTCTGGTTGCGCAGTGGTTAAGATTCCTCCTGCCAATGCAGGGGAAACGGGTTCTAGCCCTGGTCCGGGAAGATCCCACATGCCGCGGAGCAACTAAGCCTAAGCCCGTGCGCCACAACTACTGAGCCTGCGCTCTAGAGCCCAAGATCCACAACTACTGAAGCCTGCGCACTGCAACTACTGAGCCCACACACTGCAACTACTGAAGCCCATGCACCTAGAGCCCATGCTCCGCAATGAGAAGCCCGTGCACCGCAACGAAGAGTAGCCCCCGCTGGCCGCAACTAGAGAAAGCCTGCACGCACCAAGGAAGACCAACACAGCCAAAAGTAAATAAATAAATAAATTTTTAAAAAGTAAAATAAAATTAAATTAAAATTTTAACTTAGAATAAAGTGATTTTTCATTTTTTTATCACATTCTTATATAAAAAAATGAAGCAAAATTACTTTTAAAACTACACTTAACTTGGATACGTCCTGCATGCCAAAGGTGACATTTATGATTACAATATAATAAATGCATTGTTTAAATACCTCCTGACTGTGTCTGGACATCAATCTTTATGAAGATGCTTCCTTATCTTTAGCAACATTTATAACTGAAAATAGAGAGCACTTACTTTTTGTTATTTCAGAGCAATAATTATAAAATGCCAAATTAAGAGATCTAAACTCACTCTCTAGTCTATATCCTTACAAATGGGATGTAAAATTATATATATTTGAACTTGGTTCCTCTGAACCACCAAAAATGGATTCCTTCTCTTTGGTCTCAACACCCCACTATCCAACTCACTACATCCTTTCATGCAACAAATGATAATAGCTTTAGGGTAACCTTAAAACAACGTAAAAGAATGAAATATTTCTTTCCATTATGGTTTTTATTCTAAATATTAGAAGTATGACCTATATCATACTTAGGCCAGCCCACAAGCCCACTGTAAAAGTTAATCCCTCTCATTTATATCCCATCTTGCTCTGCACAGTGCCTGGTTATAGCACCTATCAATATTATATTGATATTTTTGTATTTCCTTTTAAGTAGGCTGAGCTCCTACTATTTGAGCTCCCCCAAATTTAGCATATAGTAAGTAGTCAATAAATGCCAACTGAAAGAGAGAACTGCTTACAATTAAAGAATTGAATCTTCAAGCCCAGTCTAAAGGAAAAACAAAAAACCCACCAAACCACAGACTGCTCCTTAAGATGAATTAAGCCTTTAATTTAATTTGGCTGTATAGTGCTCTCATGTAAGTATGCTTACCACTAAATCTTTAAGTCACTGTACACCAGTGGAAAATTATTATTATATGACCCCTCTTCAAAACCTGCTTGTATTCCCATTGTAGGTGAGTGTCCAGATGCAAACAGTACCTCTATCCCTTGACTTATTCATTTACTCTTCAAACATTTATTGAGCACGAACTATAGGCACTGGGATCATAATCCAGCTCCTCCCCACTCAAGTGCTATTTTCCTATTGCTTCATCATTGTAAGAATCCTTTCCAAATTGGAGAAATAAGGGCTTCCCTGGTGGCGCAGTGGTTAAGAATCCGCCTGCCAATGCAGGGGACACAGATTTGAGCCCTGGTCCAGGAAGATCCCACATGCCGCGGAGCAACTAAGCCCATGCGTCACAACTGCTGAGCCTGTGCTCCAGAGCCTGTGAGCCACAACTACTCAGTCCGCGAGCCACAACTACTGAAGCCTACGCGCCTAGAGCCCGTGCTCCGCATCAGGAGAAGCCACTGCAATAAGAAGCCCGCACGCAGCAACGAAGACCCAACACAGCCAAAAATAAATAAACAAATTTATTAAAAAAAAAAAATTGGAGAAATAATAAGTAGTCATCCTTTGATAGACCGAATAACAAAGCTCTTGGAGAATGAACATAGCTATAGCATTTACTTGTGTTAGTTACTTCATTGCTTTTTACTTTGAATTACAGTTTTGAATGTCTTACAAGTATCTTTTTTTTTTTGCTTGAATGTTTACAGGTATCTTAAAGCAAGATTCACTTTACATTCCAAAGAACCTAACAACGTGGCTTCTCCATTGAGGGCAATCATTAAACATTTGCAAATGAATGCATTTTGGTAGAGGTCTTAGATTTTAAAACAGCAGTCAGCATAATTAACAGATAGTTATGTGCTAAGAATTTTTTATCCTAACAGTATCCTCTGTTTAGATACTGGTTTGAACACAAATATCCAAATCAAACAGCAACTACATATAGAATAAATAACATTATGCTTTATATAAAACATGTGAAAACGGCACCAAGACTGATTCTAAGTGAAAAGAAACAGCTAAAAGGATCCTAAAAAACATTTAGGATCATATGAATAGGAAGAGGAGAAATGCGAGGAATATGAATTTACAAAGTCTCATGGAGAATGTACAGATCAAATTTACCTGAATGCTATTTATAAAGGAATTGTTGATCATATAATGATATTATTTATATACACGGGTAAAATACACTGAAATTGACACTTGATACAGGTGAGTTTAACCTTGGCTATCATCTGAGAAAACTTATTTATTTCTAACAAGAAACTTAAAAAGACAGTGTCAAAAGGCAGTCACCAGGAACAGATATATATATATATATATATATATATATATATATGTAAAACACATTCTTTCTTCAACAAACACTTATAAAGTAGCTATTACAAGCTAACATTTTTGCAGAATCTCTTTGAACTGCTTTCCCAAATTAAGAATTTTATTCTGAAAATAGGCTTCGTAGAAAAATTATAATGATACTGCTAGTGATAACATATTGAATTCATACAATTTCTTTCTTCCAGGCAATTGAGAGCACAACTCCAATGCAAAATGTTATTGATGTGCAGTGTTTTGTTAAACAAGAAGACTTTGAGCATATAGCTGAATAAACAATGGGAAAGGCAGTCAAGAAAGGTAGGATATAGGCCAATCATCTCTCTTAAAAGGATGGGTAACCTGACAGATAGGAGGGAGGTGAAATAGTTGCTTCCATAATAAATTAATTTAAGCTCTGGTATCTGAGAAATCTGTGTTTCCAAGGCTTGAACACTCTTACCAGAATTAACTTCCTAAGAAATCAGTCATTCTGCATTTAATACATGCATTCATATCCATGACATAGATCATTATTCCTATTTAAAATAGATTAAATAGGTACTAAGTTATAAAGCCATCAGGCCAATAGCCCATTTTACTACCTCTTTCACTAGCTGAATTATTTTATTCAACATCAGGAAGTTACTAATTACACACACACACACACACTCCCACTCCCACACCTTCACTGAAACTTTAGATTAAATAAAATGATTATCTCCTTTGTAAAACAGCTTATAATGTATTAACATTCTACCAAAGAAAGAGTTTTCAATAAATCACCAAAAGCAAAGATACTATCAATAAAATATGAGTTTCAATGTTAAATGAATCTTTCACTAAATTATCTCAACTTTGTCTCTTTTACTGAATTCAATGGAACATCCTGTTAAAACAAATGAAATGAACAGGACTCTTTTTGTGAAATACCTTAGTGACTGAGCATATAAAAAGAATTGTAATAGAAAGAGTCAAAAGTTAAAATCCTCTGCATTGAATTCTATAAGTCTCTCTCTCTGAAATGACATTATCAACAAAATGTATTGAATATTTTAAAAACCTATTTGAAAATTTAAGCCCATTTAGTTTTTTAAAGCTGAAATTCAAATTTGGAATAATGTTATCACCTACTAGTGACAAAAAATAATTTGTAATACCATCAAATTGGTGTTTCTAAAATCAATTCTTATTAGAATTTCTGATTTCCTAGGAAATACTATTTGAATCTAGAGAGAGACTACACCATCTCTGTTCTGAGCAAGATTAACAAATGGATGATGCTGACCGTAGCCGGATGATCATTTTGGCCAGTAACAGTTACAAGGTATTATTATAACATAGAGATTAGACTATTTTAAGTATCTTAGGGAACAAATATAGGCAAAAAAATAGTTAATAATACCTAGGATTGGAGTGTTCATGATGAGAACGGTGCTTAGATAAATTACTAGTGAAAATAAATTGTTTTAGCTTTTAAAAACAATATGGCAAAATGTATGAAGAACCTTAAAAATGTGTATACATTTTCACCCAATAAATTGATTTCTAAAAATGTATTGTGAGGAATTAATTAGAGATGCATATAAAGGGTAATACAGAAGAATACTCCTCACAATGTTGTGATTTTTTAAGGCCATAATAATTAATTTTTAGGTCATAAAAGAAGAATGGGTAAATAGATTATGGGACACATTCTGGCAATAGAATACTACACAGGAACTCAAACCCATGTTTTCAATTAACACACAAAATGCCCATGATACATATAATGTCATCTGCATACAAAGAGAATATAAAACTATATGTGCAGTATGATCCCAATTTTGTTTGAATAAATAAAAGGGGGGAAGGCTATAGGAAATATACCAAATGTTAACAGAAGTCCTCTCTGGATTTTATTTTTTCCTTTTGTCAACATTTTCAGTGATGCTTTTGTAATTATGAGAAAATAAAAACCTTTAATGTTAATTGAAAAAAAAATACATATACAAAGACCTGTATTCAAATATACCTTGAAGCCTGAACATTCTATTTAGGGATGTTTCGCTATAAATGTTAACACAAGAGTAGGCTTGGGTTCAAACTTATCTTCCATATTTGCAGGTTCTGTGACAGAGACATTCAGTAATATATTTAAGTTCGACTGCTCACTTGTAAAATGAGGCCACTAGCACCCATTTTATAGGGCTGTTGCAGGATTAAATGACATAACCCACATACGCTTCTTAGCACAGTGACAGGCTAAGTTAAAAAATGTTACTACTGTTATAACTGTTTTTATTACTATGACAACTATTATATGAAACTTTAATTCCTCAAATCCTTTTTGAAACAAGTTGGAGCACAAATAAATATACATGGTATATATACACTTGATAAATATCTGAAAGCTCTATTCTGTGGTTCATAAGCAACTTTTTCGTGTTTCTCAGGTAGAGCTTTTTGTTGTTATTGTTTTGAATAAACTTTTTATTTTGGAAAACCTTTAAGTTTACAGAAAAGTTGCAATAATAGTACAGAGAGTTCTCACACACTCATTACTCAGTTTGTTTCCCCAATGTTCTCATCTTACATTACTGTGGTACGTTTATCAAAACTAAGAAACCAACATTGATATATTACTATTAACTAAACTTAAGACTTTGGTAATTTCAGTATTACCCAGCTTAACCAGACTCAGGCTCCAAATGACTTTTTGTTAGGTTACCAAATTCAAAATCATCTCTGAAAACTATGACAAGGACCGCCAGCTGTCCCTCAATATCTATTACCCTTTTTCCTTCAATAAAAGAACTTCTGCATTTTAGGTGAGCACTTGGCTGCCCAGGACAAAGACCACATTTTCTAGCTTTCTTTGCAGTTAGGTGGCCATATGATTGGGCTGGGACCAAAAGAATGAGTGAAAATTATATGCATTACTTCCAGTTAATGCTCCTGAAATGATGGGTGTATACATGCTGTGTTTTGCTTCCCCTTCTCCCTCCCTTATTGCTGGAATATGGACTTGATGTCAGGAGCTGGAACAGCCATCTTGGAGCTAGAAATGGAAGTAGCATGTTGAGGGCTACAGAACCAGCCAGCCCTGGGACTCCTACTTCCCGGTTATTACATAAAGAACAAACTGTTCAATCTATTAAGGTTGAGTCTTTGTTTCAGCCAGCATCCTAAGTAATACAAGTCTCTTTAAAACAATGTGCCAGAGCTTCTAAAGGTGATTTCTTTTGTGTAATGGAATGAACAGAAATGTAGTTTTTTATGGTGACCATATCGAAGAAATGTTTGTATGTCTAAGTTTTGATATGCTTCCTTTTCTCTATTCAAACCTTCCACACCTCTTCCCGCCTTTTCACTTTCAGTTACTATGGATAAATTGTCTATGGTCCTTTCTAAGGCCAGTCTCTCCACTTGAACACCGGATCCCATCCTCTCTTAAGGACCCCATTCCTGCAACAGTCCCTCTCTCTCTGCAGTGTCAAATATGCTGTGATAGTCCCACCTTAAAATTCAAAACAAACAAAAAAACTCCATCTTCAATTCTCCTCCAGCAGTATTTTACTGTTCCCTTTAAGCTAAATACCAAGAAAAAGGTATCTTATAATGTCTCCACTTCTGGTTCTCCACATTTACTCGTCAGTCTAACTCCAATCTCACTGTTGTCACTGCTGCTTCACTGAAGCTACTCTTATCAAGGTGTCTAATAATCCCCATTTTTCTAAATCCGATTATAAATACTGAATTCTCACCCTACCCTATCAACTATATGACTACATTGTTCCCCCACACTTTGAAATACTTTTTCTACTTGACTTCCAGAACACAATTTTCTTCACTGTCTGCTTGCTTCTCAGTCTCCTCTGCTACAGCCTCCCCCTCTTTCTGACTTCTGAACACTGGAATGCCTTGAAGCTTAGTTCTCACCCTTCCTCTCTATCTATACTATTCAAATACAGAAGTAAAACTAAAGAAATATGGGGATTATAGATTATCAGACAAAATGTATTACAAACCCTGACAATGGAAAAATTATTATCAGACATCAAGGGAGAGGAAAGAAGTAGGAGGAAAAATGAATGTTAACTCCTTTCATAACACAGAGTCTAAAAAACAATTCTAACTTCTTAATGTTTTTCATATTTTTAAAAAATATTAGGTCTTTTAAACAATCTCTGATACACATATATACATATGTTCTTACATTCAGCAATAGGTTTCTTTTTCTTCTGTTGCATTTTAGTAAATTAAAAAGAAATAGTGTAATAAACCTCTTTGCACATTCACCCAGCTTTAGCAATCAACCTATGATCCATCTCATTTCATCTCTACTCACCATTCACCCAATGGATTTTTTTGAGGCCAACCCCAGAAATTATTTTACCTGTAAGTATTTCAGTATTTGTCTGTGACAGATTGTAAAATATGGCCACAAATTCCTTCCATTATGATATGTACCCTCCTTCCTTTGCAACGTGGTATGGCTGCTTCTCCCATCCAGAGGAGGGTATCTATTTCCCCACCCCTTGAGTCTGGGCTGGTCTGGTGACTTGCACTGATCAACAGAATGCTGCAGAAGTGATGACCTGTCACTTCCAAACTGAAGCTTCAAGAAGCTTTATAGCTTTTGCTTCTATTCTCCTGGAATACTACTGTCCAGAGACTGACAGGTAACAAAATATATTGAACATATATCTAATAACCTTGGGCATATGTCTTTTCATAGTTTTGACAGTGCATCTTTGGGATAGAGTCCCAGAAGTAGGACTATTGGGTCAAAGGGTAAATGCATGTGTAATTTTGCTAGATATTGCCAAACTCCCTCTAGGGGGTGTGCCATCTTGCACTTTTACCAGCAATGAATGAGAGTGCAGGAGTACTTTTAATATCACTGAAGTAAAATGGTTGCTGCTTTGCCAAAAGTATAAACATTCTTATGGTAGAAAATGTCAAAATAATCATAGATTGATTTATAGGCAGGATCATTAGATGGAAATGTTGCTGATATATATTATGAGGAAGAACAATGGGTGACTTTTGGGCCTGATAAAGTGCTGGAACACCCTTGTTATGTTCATAGTGTTCATAAGGTCTTCTAAGAAGACCTTAGCCCTACGAAGGGTCTCTTCTTGGTGGGCTAAGAGGTAGTCTACCTCTCAGTCTCTTGGCCATTTGTGCCATGGAAACAGACTGGGCATGTGCAAGGCAGTCTGCTGTGAGAACTTAAACAATGAATATTAAAAGGTTCCCAGACTTTCTGGATCTGGTGTTGAGGTGAATAAACTCTTACTTTACCCTGGGGATGTGCTGTGTAATGTTCCATTTGCCTCATCCCATCAGGTAAGGAAGCAAAGCATTAATAGTGTCTATAAACAGTCTGGATATGCTTGAACAGATTGTGTAATTTTTCTCAACAATTTAAAAATATCTTCTTGACCTGAAGACTATCTCATTTCCATTTGCCTTATTTCCCCTAATTTTACTGAGTCATTCTTTCACTGGTTCTATCTCCCAGATAGGGAGAAACGACAGCCTGGCCTTGGGAGTTGGGGTGGAGGCAGAAGATGGAAGGGATAGTTTCGGCACAGAGGCACCAAAAACGGGGAAGGTTAGATGGTACTAATTCGACTTCTTGGGTTCATCCTGAAGTCAAATCCTCCCTGATCTTTTGTTGGCTTCATTTGGAAGCTCTCTTAAGTAAATTTAAATGTAATTCTTTTTATTTAACATGGCATGTATATTACTAAAGACTCAATCACAAAATAACAATTCCAACTATTTTAAGCAGAAAAGGATAGGACAAGGAATTAGGGACTGGTTTGAGACTGAGTTTCCACGAATGATTCCTAGAACAACACGGCAAAACTGGTCATGGTCCAAAGGCTGGCTCTAAAAACATACTGTATTAGCTGTAATCCTGGGATTAAAGAATCATGCTGTGTCTGTCCAATCCATTCCAGCAAAATGGAGGACTTGAGTAATACCACCTTTCCATTCAACTCGGTCCCAAATCCAAGAAGTAAATGTAATTTACCAGAATGAGTAAATCTGGTTGGTGGAACCTAAAATCATACCCAGAATTCTAGCTGAAAAGGATTTTAGAAATTGCAATTTTTAGCTTTCCTGAATTTATAGAAAAATGTATACAAAATATATCTCCAAAATATATGTCAAATCAGTCTATTTCTCTATTTGTCCATTATCACCACCTAGTCAAAGCCACCACTATCTCTCTGACTGCTGCCAGTCTCTACTTTCATTATTAGCTCAGCAATGGCTTTTCACTGCTCTGTGAATAAAATCCAAATACCTTATCATAGTCAACAAAAGCCGTACAGGTTATGGACTCTTTTTATTCCCCTACATTTCTGACCTTATCTCCTACCCTTATCCTCATTAATCACTATATGCTCCAGCCACAACAGTCATCTTTCTGTTTTTAAACATACCAAATCCATTTCTTCCCTACCAGCCTTTATAAGCTGGAAATCTCTTCCCCCAGGTATGTGCAGGGTTTGCTCCCACATCTTTATTCAAATGTCACCTTATTACAGAGGCATTCCCTGACCAACCTATCTAAAATATCACCAACCCTGGTAACTCCTACCTTTACCCTGCTCAACATCATTGGACACCATGTAAATTAAAATCTTTAGATACCACTATACCCTCACCAGAATGATTAAAATTAAAAGACTATCCAAAACAATCCTGAAAAAGGAGAACTAAATTGGAGAACTTACCCTACCTGACTGGAAGGCTTACTGTAAAGCTAGAGCAATCAAGACAGTATGGTACTGGCATAAAAGTTGACAGATTGATGAAAGGAACGGAATAGAAAGCTAAGAAATAGATCCACACTTTACACAAATCATTTGATTTTCAATAAAGGGGAGGAAGCAATTTAATGGAGAAAGGAAAATCTTTTCAACAAACGACACTGGAATATCTGAGAAACCATATGGAAAAAAAAGTGAGCTTCAACTCCTACCTCACACTATACACAAAAATTAATTCAAGATGCAAAAGAAACCGAAATGAAAAACCAAGCTTTCAGAGGAAAGCAATGGAGAATATCTTTGTGACTTAAGGTTAAGCAAAAGTTTCTTAGATAAGTCACAAAAACCAACAACCAAAGAAGAGAAAAAATTAATACATTAGACTTCATTAAAATTAGAAACATCTGTTCATCAAAAGATACTATTATGAAAATCAAGTTGGAAACCACAGACCTGGAGAAATATTTGATGATAGACTGGTACCCAGGATATTTAAAGAACTCATACAACTCAATAATTAAAAGACAGGCAACCTAATTTTTAAAAACAAGTAGAAGATTTGAAAAGATATTTCACAGGGGGCTTCCCTGGTGGCGCAGTGGTTAAGAATCTGCCTGCCAATGCAGGGGACACGGGTTCGAGCCCTGGTCTGGGAAGATCCCACATGCCGCGGAGCAACTAAGCCCGTGAGCCACAACTACTGAGCCTGCGCGTCTGGAGCCTGTGCTCTGCAACAGGAGAGGCCGCGACAGTGAGAGGCCCGCGCACCGCGATGAAGAGTGGCCCCCGCTCTCCGCAACTGGAGAAAGCCCTCGCACAGAAACGAAGACCCAACACAGCCAAAAATAAATAAATTAATAAATTAATTAATTAATTAAAAAAATAATAATAAATGACATTTAAAAAAAAAAAAAAAAGATATTTCACAAAAAGTAAAGTACACGAATGGCCAATAAGCACATGAAAAAGTGCTCATTTTTTCATCAGTCAACAAAGAAATGCAGAGTAACACTTTATATATCAGTATACACACAATGAAAATGGCTAAAATTAAAAGACTGACACCAAATGTTGGCAAAGATATGATACAACAGGACCTCTCATAGACTGCTGGTGGAAATGCAAAGTGATACCTCTGTTTTGGAAAGCAGTTTGGCAATTTCCTATTATATATTACATATGATCCCACCACTACTCTCCTAGGTACTCACCCAAGAGAAAAGAAAGCATGCATTCATTCCAAGACTTATACATAAATATTCACAACAGCTTTATTTGTAACAACTAAAAACTGGAAATAAGACAAATGTCCATAAACAAGTGAATAAATAAACTAATGGTGAAATAAGGAAATACTGTTCCTCAATGAAAAGGAATTAACTACTAATCACATAGCATGGAGAAATTGTAAATTAACTATGTGGAAGGAAAGAATCCAGTCAAAAGTACATACTGTATGATTCCATTTATATAAAATTCTGGAAAATACAAGCTAACCTATAGTGACAGAAGGCAGATCAATGGTTGACAGGGATGGGAGGGAGGTATAACAAATAAACATGAGGAAACTTTTGGGGATGATGAATATGTTCACTATCTTAATTGTGGTGATGGTTTTATGGGTACATACATATGTTAAAATGTATCAAACTGTATACTATAAGTATGTGCAGTTTATTGTATATAAATTATACCTCCATTTAAAATATCAGCTAAAGAAAACAATGAGAACCAAAGAAACACTTTAATACTTATTTATGATTTATAGTTTATATATTTAAGTACTCTGTAATTTTACTACACATTAAATTTATTCTTTCATTCCTTAGTGTCTATAGTTATTTTAAGATTATTATAACAGTAATAGATTAATAATTTAATGGCCTATTAAAAAACACTGAAATATTATTTTCTGTAACAACACTAAAATATTATTTTCTAAAAATGCTTCCACACATGCTCTATATTAAAGATGTTATACTTAAGAACATTAATATATTAGTGATATGCTCAGAGGTAAACATTAGTTATTTTCACAAGAGTTCAGCAAGTAAACTAATTTTCATAAAAGATAATGTATATCTGATTTCCAATTAGGCAACTCACAATGATTTTCAACCAATAATGGTCAATGAATATACTTTTAAGTCCTGGATTTTCTCCAGGTTTTCCATCTTTCCCTTTCAAGACTTAATTTTTTTTTTTTCCATATTAGATTGTATTCTTTAAAACTCAGATGTGCTATTGAGGAAAATTTCTTCCCCAAATTTTTCTGGGTTATTTTCATTCTAACTCCAAAATTGTACAAAACATTGTAAAAGAATCCTTTTAATGACAACATATACTGTCATAAGTGTTTTACTAAACATGAATATACAAAACAATTTATATATTACCTGGCCACATCCAGGGGCAGTACATAGAAAGGGTTTGTCATCACTCATATTCCACAGGTCCTTGTATTGCCTATAATAAAACATCAAGAAATGGCTAAATGTTTCACAGCACAGATTTTTAAATAAAGAACAACTTAAAATGTAATATTATTTGATTTTCACTAAGCTTATTACCTTCTATCTGAATGTGAAGTAAAACACTTTTACTGACATTTCAACCCCACCTTCCATTTTCTTATTATGAATAGAGACATGTAACATGCAGATTTTACACTACAGAAAAAAATATTAGGAACCCTGATCTATCAGGCTAAATCTTTCCTGTTCAGTAGCATAAGTGCAGAAAGAATGAAATAATTATAAGATAACCACTTTAAACCCCAATGAAATAATGGACTAGGTAACTATCATCAATGTCTGATAAAACAATCAGGAACAAAGGTGACAGGAACTTTATAATGGCTGGGTCAGGTTGACAGCATCTGAACTCACAGATCAGTCTTAAATTAACATCACTAAAAGTGAGACAAACATTATGTGCCCCCTGATATGCAATAGAAAGCACACAAAGGATTCTTGGGGGGAAAAAAAGTCAAGCCTGAATCTAATCAAGCCTCTCTAGATCCAACTACAGGAAATATAGGAGATAGAAAAACATGTCGAAAGGGGAGACAGCAGAAGCAAGAAGAACTACAATTCTGCAGCCTGTGGATCAAAAACCACGTTCACAGAGAGACAGACAAAATGAAAAGGCAGAGGACTATGTACCAGATGAAGGAACAAGATAAAAACCCAGAAAAACAATTAAATGAAGTGGAGATAGGCAACCTCCCAGAAAAAGAAATCAGAATAATGATAGTGAAGATGATCCAGGACCTCGGAAAAAGAATGGAGGAAAAGATCAAGAAGGTGCAAGAAATGTTGAACAAAGACCTAGAAGAATTAAAGAACAAAGACCTGGAAGAATTAAAGAACAAACAGAGATGAACAATACAATAAGTGAAATGAAAACTACACTAGAAGGAATCAATAGCAGAATAACTGAGGCAGAAGAACGGATAAGTGACCTGGAAGACAGAATGGTGGAATTCACTGCTGAGGAACAGAATAAAGAAAAAAGAAAGAAAAGAAATGAAGACAGCCTAAGAGACCTCTGGAACAACATTAAACGCACCAACATTCACATTATAGGGGTCCCAGAAGGAGAAGAGAGAGAGAAAGGACCCGAGAAAATATCTGAAGAGATTATAGTCAAAAACTTCCCTAACGTGGGAAAGGAAACAGCCACCCAAGTCCAGGAAGTGCAGAGAGTCCAGGCAGGATAAACCCAAGGAGAAACATGCCGAGACACATAGTAATCAAATTGACAAAAATTAAAGACAAAGAAAAATTATGGAAAGCAACAAGGGAAAAACGACAAATAACATACAAGGGAACTCCCATAAGGTTAACAGCTGATTTTTCAGCAGAAACTCTACAAGGCAGAAGTGAGTGGCAAGATATATTTAAAGTGATGAAAGGGAAGAACCTACAACCAAGATTACTCTACCCGGCAGGATCTCATTCAGATTCGACAGAGAAATCAAAAGCTTTACAGACAAGCAAAAGCTAACAGAATTCAGCACCACCAAACCAGCTCCACAACAAATGTTAAAGGAACTTCTCTAAGAGGGAAACACAAAAGAAAAGGGCCTAGGAAAAAAACCCCATAACAATTAAGAAAATGGTAATAGGAACATACATACCGATAATTACCTTAAACGTGAATGTATTAAATGCCCCAAGCAGAAGACACAGGCTCACTGAATGGATACAAAAATAAGACCCATATATATGCTGTCTCCAAGAGACCCACTTCAGACCTAGGGACACATACAGACTGAAAGTGAGGGGATGGAAAAAGATACTCCATGCAAATGGAAATCAAAAGAAAGCTGGAATAGCAATACTCATGTCAGATAAAATAGACTTTAAAATAAAGAATGTTGTAAGAGACAAGGAAGGACAGTACATAATGATCAAGGGATCAATCTAAGAAGAAGATATAACAATTATAAATATATATGCACCCAACATAGGAGCACCTCAATACATAAGGCAACTGCTAACAGCTATAAAAGAGGAAATTGACAGTAACACAATAGTGGTGGGCTTTAACACTTCACTTACACTAATGGACAGATCATCCAGACAGAAAATTGATAAGGAAACACAAGCTTTAAATGACACAATAGACCAGATAGATTTAAATGACATCTACAGGATATTCCATCCAAAAACAGCAGATTACACTTTCTTCTCAAGTGCACACGGAACATTCTCCAGGATAGATCACATCTTGGGTCACAAATCAAGCCTCAGTAAATTTAAGAAAATTGAAACCATATCACAAGCATCTTTTCTGACCACAACGCTATGAAATTAGAAATCAGTTACAGGGAGAAAAACGTAAAAAACACAAACACATGGAGGCTAAACGTTACTAAATAACCAAGAGATCACTGAAGAAATCAAAGAGGAAATCCAAAAATACCTAGAGACAAATGACAACGAAAACACGATGATCCAAAACCTATGGGATGCAACAAAAGCAGTTCTAAGAGGGAAGGTTATAGCAATATAATCCTACCTCAAGAAACAAGAAAAATCTCAAATAAACAATCTAACCTTACACCTAAAGGAACTAGAGAAAGAACAAAAATACCCCAAAGTTAGCAGAAGGAAGGAAATCACAAAGATCAGATCAGAAATAAATGAAATAGAAACAAAGAAAACAATAGCAAAAATCAATAAAACTAAAAGCTGGTTCTTTGAGAAGATAAACAAAATTGATAAACCTTTAGCCAGACTCATCAAGAAAAAAGAGGGAGAGGACTCAAATCAATAAAATTAGAAATGAAAGAGGAGAAGTTACAATGGACACCGCAGAAATATGAAGCACCATAAGAGACTACTACAAGCAACTCTATGCCAATAAAATGGACAACTTGGAAGAAATGGACAAATTCTTAGAAAGGTATAACCTTCCAAGACTGAACCAGGAGGAAATAGAAAATATGAACAGACCAATCACAAGTAATAAAATTGAAACTGTGATTTAAAATCTTCCAACAAACAAAAGTCCAGGACCAGATGGCTTCACAGGTGAATTCTATCAAACATTTAGAGAAGAGCTAACACCCATCCTTCTCAAACTCTTCCAAAAACTTGCAGAGGAAGGAACACTCTCAACTCATTCTAAGAGGCCACCATCACCCTGATACCAAAACCAGACAGATACTACAAAAAAAGAAAATTACAGACCAATATCACTGATGAATATAGATGCAAAAATCCTCAATAAAATACTAGCAAACAGAATCCAACAGCATCTTAAAAGGATCATACACCATGATCAAGTGGGATTTATCCCAGGGATGCAAGGATTCTTCAATATATGCAAATCAATCAATGTGTGTGATATACCATCTTAACAAATTGAAGAATAAAAACCATATGATCATCTCAATAGATGCAGAAAAAGCTTTTGACAAAATTCAACACCCATTTATGATTAAAAACTCTCCAGAAAGTGGGCATAGAGGGAACCTACCTCAACATAATAAAGGCCATATACGACAAACCCACAGCAAACATCATTCTCAATGGTGAAAAACTGAAAGCATTTCCTCTAAGGTCAGGAACAAGACAACAATGTCCACTCTCGCCACTATTATTCAACATAGCTTTGGAAGTCCTAGCCACAGCAATCAGAGAAGAAAAATAAATAAAAGGAATACAAATTGGAAAAGAAGAAGTAAAACTGTCACTGTTTGAAGATGACATGATACTATACATAGAGAACCCTAAAGATGCCACCAGAAAACTACTAGAGCTAATCAATGAATTTGGTAAAGTTGCAGGATACAAAATTAATGCACAGAAATCTCTTGCGTTCCTATACACTAATGATGAAAATTCTGAAAGAGAAATTAAGGAAACACTCCCATTTACCATTGCAACAAACAGAATAAAATACCTAGGAATAACCCTACCTAGGGAGACAAAAGACCTGTATGCAGAAAACTATAAGACACTGATGAAAGAAATTAAAGATGATACCGACAGATGGAGAGATATACCATGTTCTTGGATTGGAAGAATCAATATTGTGAAAATGACTATACTACCCAAAGCCATCTACAGATTCAATGCAATCCCTATCAAATTACCAGTGGCATTTTTTTACAGAATTAGAACAAAAAATCTTAAAATTTGTGTGCAGACACAAAAGACCCCGAATAGCCAAAGCAGTCTTGAGGGAAAAAAATGGAGCTGAAGGAATCAGGCTCCCTGACTTCAGACTATACCACAAAGCTACAGTAATGAAGACAATATGGTACTGGTACAAAAACAGAAATATACATCAATGGAACAGGATAGAAAGCCCAGAGATAAACCCATGCACCTATGATCAACTAATCTATGACAAAGGAGGTAAGGATATACAATAGAGAAAAGACAGTCTTTTCAATAAGTGGTGCTGGGAAAACTGGACAGCTACATGTAAAAGAATGAAATTAGAACACTCCCTAACACCAAACACCAAAATAAACTCAAAATGGATTCAAGACCTAAATGTAAGACCAGACACTATAAAACTCTTAGAGGAAAACATAGGAAGAACACTCTTTGACATAAATCACAGCAAGATCTTTTTTGACCCACCTCCTAGAGTAATGGAAATAACAACAAAAATAAACAAATGGGACCTAATGAAACTTAGAAGCTTTTGCACAGCAAAGGAAACTATAAACGAAACGAAAAGACAACCCTCAGAATGGGAAAAATATTTGCAAATGAATCAATGGACAAAGGATTAATCTCTAAAATATATAAACAGCTCATGCAGCTCAATATTAAAAAAACAAACAACCCAATCCAAAAATGGGCAGAAGACCTAAATAGACATCTCTCCAAAGAAGACATACAGATAGCCAAGAGGCACATGAAAAGCTGCTCAACATTACTAATTATTAGAGAAATGCAAATCAAAACTACAATGAGGTTATCACCTCACACCAGTTAGAATGGGCATCACCAGGAAATCTACAAACAACAAATGCTGGAGAGGATGTGGAGAAAAGGGAACCCTCTTGCACTGCTGGTGGGAATGTAAATTGATACAGCCACTATGGAGAACAGTATGGAGATTCCTTAAAAAACTAAAAATAGAACTACCATACAACCCAGCAATCCCACTACTGGGCACATAACCAGAGGAAACCGCAATTCAAAAAGGCACATGCACCCCAATGTTCACTGCAGCCAGGTCATGGAAGCAACCTAAATGCCCATTGACAGACAAATGGATAAAGAAGATGTGGTACATATATACAGTGGAGTATTACTTAGCCATAAAAAGTAACAAAACTGGGTCATTTGTAGAGACATGGACAGACCTAGAGACTGTCATACAGAGTGAAGTAAGTCAGAAAGAGAAAAACAAATATTGTATATTAACGCATATATGTAGAATCTAGAAAAAATGGTACAGATGAACCAGTTTGCAAGGCAAAAATAGAGACACAGATGTAGAGAACAAACGTATGGACACCAAGGGGGGAAAGTGGGGGTGGGGGTGGGATGAACTGGGAGACTGGGATTGACATGTATACACTAATATGTATAAAACAGATAACTAATAAGAACCTGCTGTATAAAAAATAAATAAAATTTAAAAAGAATCTTCTAACCTAAAAAAAAAGAAAAACATGTCAAACAACATCACCAAGCTGGAATTAGCCAAATTCTACAGGACAAAAGACCTGGTTTCTTCAAGAAATAAATGTCATGGGGAACTAAAGAAAAGAGGAGGTAGAGGGGAACTGTCTTAGATTAAAAGAGGTCTAATAAACATACTAAACAAAATGCAATATGGGGACTTTCTTGGATCCTGATTTGAACCAAACAACTACAAAAAGACATTTTAGTGTCAAGATTATTTTCCTACTTTTTGATATAGACTTAAAGTTTCCAATTGTTCCTTCCCTTAACTTGTAGGTTTTTGTTTTTGCTTTCTTCATAGAAATTACATGTAACAACTATATTTGACAACTGAAAATTCTGTAACATTGTTTCTTTTTCAACACTAGTTTGTTAACCTTTCGGAAATAAGTTTCCCTTCAGGAACAGAGATGACAATCACTATTATGGCCAAATTTGGGAAATGCTAGAATACTGTTTTTTGGGGGCAGGACTTTTCAGACTTTATATGTTCAAGAGAAATGACCAGAAGAGCACCTAGAATACAGCATTTTTGCCACATCCATTTTCTATTTGAACCTTCTTCACAGAACATCTCATGGGACTAGTATTATTTGGAACTCATTTTAGGAGAAATCAAAACCCTAAAATATGTTTATGCTTGTCATAGTTAAGTGTATTTTGATGCTCTATTTGATAATTTTAAAATACAATACAAGTAGCAGGTAAACTACTTACTAGATAAGTATTTTCTTATTTATGAAAAACACTTGAAATATTTATCTAGAAATAACCTATGAGAATTTTTATAATCTAAAATATGAAAAAAGCGCAAAATACCAAATATTGCATACACACCTGGCAGAATTCACATGTAACTTGAATTTCATAAGTTGTACAACTTATCACGTCCTCTTTTTCATGGCAAGGATACTGAAAAATGAAGTGGTTTCACACTGTTAAATATAGTTTTGAAACATTTCTTGAAACATAGTAAAACAATAAAAACACTCAAATAATTACTCTTTGTAACACTACTGTCATCTAAAAACCCACTCACTATTAAGAATCTTTATAATAGAGCACTGCTCCTAAAATATGAACACCCATATAAATGCCTTAAACATAGGTATTAATATATCCAACTCCACCATAAAGAGGCTAAAAGAGAAACATTTAACTTAAGCCCTTAGGACTGTGGTTGAAAAGCAGTAATTAAAAGAGTGAAAATCCTGACTTTTGACGTCTGATGAAAAGACGAGATCTAGTATTTCAAAATATCTATTCAGAAAGCTTTAAGTTTTAAAAAATGTAGTCAGTGATGGTCTGGTTCTCAGCCTAATTCATCACTATTTTGTCCCATAATGTAATGATAGTTGATCTTTATAAGAAGCTCCCTCTTCCCTAACTTTATAGCTTACTTATTTGACATTAGCTTAAGGACAAGTACAACATAGTTGATCTATACTGATAGCTGATCTATATAAGGAGCTCCCTCTTCCCTAACTTTATAGCTTACTTATTTGACATTAGCTTAAGGACAAGTACAACATACTTAAACTACCCAGGGTCAGTGGCTCATCTTTAAACTCTGCTAATCCTCCGTTACATTCACTGAAACCCCATGTAGTGGCAAACAGAGTTAACTATATGCTTATCCAAATAAGCCAATGGTACACAGAGAAAATTTTTATTTTACATAATTTTGCTTATAAATGTGGTGTCAAGAATGTCCTGCTCAAGAAAATTGGGTAATTCCTGTGGGGAAATGTGTAAATAGCTACAGTTCTGAGTCCTGGAGTCAAAGATGGTCTGATATAGGAGACAGGAAGAAGAAAGTTCTTTTCCTGGTCCCAGGCAAAACTTGTATCTATCTGGTAAGATTACATTTCATCATTCACATTCAACTTTACCATGCTGCCTGTGAGAAGAGGGGAAAAAACACCAGAATAATCCAAAGGAAACCTATAAAAGTTATGCTTCAGTCATTACCAGTAGAATGTGAACTCAGTGAAGACAAGGAACTTATCCTAGGGTTAACTACCTGAAACAGTGCCTAGCTTATAGTAGCATTTACTCATTAAATATTAAGGAATGAATAAACAGCCATATGATATGAAAAAGTCAGATAAATTTACTTTAAGTTACCTAACTCAAAAAACTTCTAAAACTAATAAATGCAGTTCATATTGCTTTGAAAAATCAAAGCAATATTTAAACTCAGTTAAGTTCAAGAAACATTTAAACACCAAACTCATGCCAAGACACAAAGGTGAAAAAACAAAGTCCAAAAAAAACCGAAACAAAACAAACAGTCCCTCCACTTTGAGAAACTTTCAGTCAAGCAGAAGAAAGAATACAGAAATATAATTTCAATTCAATTTGGTAAGAATAACAGTTAAAATATTAAAAATATACAGGTAGTGCAGGGACCAATCCGATAGTTCCAGAAAAGCTTTGAGGGAATTAACCCTCCGTATCCTCCTCTCTGATCTTTTCCACACCCCCATGACTACTATTGTCCCATTCTTCTACAAAAGGTGTTCCTTACCTGCAGTAGGGAACTTCTATAGTTCCTTTCCTACAGTCTAGGAACTAGACTATTTCCTAGCCAACCAATAAAAATTCCCATTCCTTATACTATTTCCTAACACCTAGCTGAGGCCTGTAAATATAAGTCAAAGCACCTTGACACATAAATGATGAGAGTTCTTCTGGGAGGCTTAAAAATGCTATCTCTTTGTTAATCTAACTGAATCTCAAGCCTCTAAATCGAGGTTTATCTCCCTTTTACATCAAGGGCGGAAATATGCTCCTAGGAGAGCATGGGAAGGAGGCTTTGTTCAACTATAAATTGTCAGAAAAGACAGACTGCAGATAGTGAACTGTTACTATACCACACCACTCTCTGGCAAGCATCCACAACCTATACTGGTAGGAAAATCACTGTCATGAAGAATACACAGGAGGGTTCTAGGCAAGATTTAAAAGAAGCCAGTTTCTTTGGTTTCTCTAATCTCTCTGTTAACTCTTCTTCTAACACTCCTTCATCTTCCCTACCCTAATGATTTAGTGCCAAAGTTCCCCCTTTTGTCTTTCAACCAACAAATATTTGAGTATCTACTTTGTGCTCTGCACTATGCTACATGCTAGGGATGCAGTGGTGAACTAAGATAGATCCTGCCCTCAAGAAGCTTCCAGGATAGTGAAGGAGCTTACGCTAGCTAATCAAGCATCCAGCTCAGACTCCTCTTTCCAGTTTCTAAGACAATTCCACATATAAACACATGTATGTTCCTCATATTTTCTCTATTTCATTGCTATAGGCATTTTATTTTAGAACTCCAAACTTGGTTAAAGGTATATTTTAAATTTTGTTTGTTATAACACAGCCATAGAAATATCCACCATTAGGTATCCCACATAAATGATCAATCTTACATAATTCTAAAAAACCTTTAAAGCTCAAGTTTAATTGGGGTTCAGAAAGAGTTCATTGTTATTTCTGGATAATATGAACTAAATTATGCTTACTGAATCAAGATGTTGTAAGGAACTTTAAATTTGCTCCCGGACAAATACAGAAGAAAAAAAAAGTCACCCAAAGTACTATCATTCAGAGATAACTACTGTCTAACATTCCAGAGTACATATTGTCTTATTAATGTATAAAGATAAATAAAAAATTTTTTAATTGTAAAAAGAGCATTACAACTTCCTTTAAAACACAATTATCTAAATTCTGCCACATCATCAAATATTAGATGTCATTTTTAATGGCTATATAGTATTCCACCATACAGATATGACATATTTATAACTAATTCTCTACTACTGGATTTTTATCATCAGTGAATATCTTTCAGGACAAATCTTTGTGTAACATCCACATGAAATAAAGAATAGGGATGGCACCAGCCCAGGATAGGACATCAGGGCCCAAGCAGGAGGATGTCTACTTGAGGAGGAGGAGGGGGTCTGGTGGCAACAGGCAATTCATTACAAATACATGCAGGTATAAATTGAATAAGTGAATTTATCAAGGATATAGTAGATGAAGGTAAATTCACACTACAGGTGAAGGTAATTACACAGAATGAACCCTGGTACTGGATGAGATTTGGAGATATTCATGTGTACTCATGACTTTCAATATAAATATAGATATAGAAATATAGATGGTAATATGTGTATATACGTGCATATATATTCACATACTTCCCTAGCTGTGTCACTGAGAGGGCCTGGGAGCACTGATACCCCAATAGCAATAAGCCCTCCAGACCTTGATGTCAACATACTATTCTCCACCAAAAGGAACCTGGGATCCTTGAAGAATTAGCTGATTCCGAGGCTAAAGCAGGAATAATACATGATGGGACTTGAATACCTTGTGCAAGAAAGTAAAGAAGGACTTATGGATTTAGCCAGAAAGTGGCCAAACCTCAGACAATTTGAGATTCAAAATAAATGATAGTAATAGATCATACTGTGAATAAAATAGGATTCCATTAATCTGATATAAAAGATACATACCAATGTAGAAATGAAAATTTGATAAGACAAGATGTTTACATCCTCTCAAAGTATCTCCCTATAAAATACATTTTAATTACTAAAGGCAAAAGAGTAATATACAGTACAAAAGCCTGGCAAATATCACTTTACTCAAGTGATCCAAGTTAACAACACTCAACATAAGGAAACTCAATATCAATATCATTGCAACCCTTCGGTTGCAATAAGGAGGACACAGCATCACTTTCATAACAGTCATGCCAAAGATACATAACCTGAGTCTAATCATGAAGAAATATTACACAACACCAAGTTGAGGTAAACTCCTCCAATAACTGGGCCATAATCTTCAAAAGTGTCCAAGTCATCAAAGTCAAGGAAAGATCAAGGAACTGCTTCAGACTGAAAAAGACCAATGAGACATGATAACTAACTGCAACATGAGATTCTAGACTGAATCCTTCTGCTATAAAGGACAGACATTATTGGAATAACTGGCAAAACGTAAATGTAATCTACAGATTAGATGGTAGCAATATTTCAAAGTTAATTTCTTGATTTTCATGGTTGTATTATGGTTTTGGAGGAGAGTGTTTTATTGTAGAAAGTAAAGTATTTGGGCGAATGGGACATCATGCTAGCAACTTACTCTTAAAAGGTTCTGGACTAAAAAACTTAAAAATAAAAAAGGAAAAACTTACAGAAGGAGGGACTTCCCTGGTGGCGCAGTGGTTAAGAATCCGCCTGCCAATGCAGGGGACACAGGTTCGAGCCCTGGTCTGGGAAGATCCCACATGCCACGGAGCAACTAAGCCCGTGCACCACAACTACTGAGCCTGCACTCTAGAGCCCGCGAGCCACAACTACTGAGCTCGTGTGCCACAACTACTGAAGCCCACGTGCCTAGAGCCCGTGCTCCGCAACAAGAGAAGCCACCGTAGTGAGAAGTCCGTGCACCGCAACAAAGAGTAGCCCCCGCTCGCCACAACTAGAGAAAGCCTGTGCGCAGCAACGAAGACCCAATGCAGCCAGAAAATAAAATTAATTAATTAATTTTTAAAAAAACTTACAGGAGTTTAAATTATATATAAATAACATGTACTGTAATAATTCACTATATAACCATTATATAATAAGTATCATGTAGTTTTTAGCAGTAGTTATGAGAAAAATACTAAAATACACAGATTCTCTAACAATTCTCTGCTTGCTTCCGGTTTATAACCTTCATGTTATGAGATGTCAAAGAACAGGGACTTCCCTGGTGGTCCAGTGGTTAAGACTCTGTGCTCCCAATGCAGGGGGCATGGGTTCAATCCCTGGTCGGGGAACTAGGATCCTGTATACCTCACCACGCGGCCAAAAAAAAAAAAAAAGAGAGAGAGAGAGATGTCAAAGAACAGAAAAACTATGTTCTGTACTGAAAAGTTAAGAGCAAACTTAGTAGAACAATTTCTGTATCTGAATAAAGACTCAAAGGGTAGTGTTAGACAATTATTTGTCCTATAGGTAACTCCCTTGTTTAAAATCTGAAATGTGAGTTAAACCTATTAAGCAAAATAGACAATCCTTTAGGCTGTAGTATCACTATTCCCATGCCATTTTGAATTATATCATTCAAATGATGCAGCTGATAAAAATTTCTGCTTCTCTTACATCTCATCAAAAACAAGTAAGAAGGAAACCAATTCACTTCACAGAAAATAGTGTGAGTCAAGTGGGAGCAGGACATTCCTAAGATACTGGTGGTCTCCCCCGAAGGGGACAGCCAAGCCCTGTCTGTCTGGGGTGTTGACAATGTGGACAAAAATGCCAAAGGTATGATAGGATCTATCCTCTGCCTCTCTCCATGTTCCTGGCCAAGAAACAAAGGACTTGTGACTCTCAAAAATATTTGGAAGAAAATTTCTACCTGTCTCCACTATCCACTCATTCAGCCTCCCAAATAGGAGGAGAAATAACTTGGTGAACTTGAGAAAAGGGTTATTATGGATATGTAACTTAGGGCCCTCTTGGCTCCTGAGTTCATTTCTCACAGAAAGATATGGGAAAAGACTACTACAGTCCTTCACTACATGGCTGGATAAACATCTAATCTGTAGACCTCCCTAACCCTCTGGGGTGGGGTATCCACTGTCTTTACACTTGAGGTAAAAGTTCATTTCAGGCTTAGGTCCAAAACATGTTCTCCAGTCCAGACCTATCAGCAATAAAGCTGGTATCTATTTTTATTCTTTAAAAATTTTTAACATATAAATCATTTTTGGACAAAAACACACGCCCCTGGTAAAAATCAAACAGTACAAAAGGATATACAGTATAACCTAAGTCTCCTTCCTTTTTTCCCACCCCTGACCTCAGTCCCAATTTCCAAAGATAACCACTCTTACCAGTTACTATGTATTTTTCCAGACATAATCCATGTATTTACAAGTATATTATATACGTGTATATCAAATTTTTATACAAATTGTGGCATACTATACATGCTGTTATGAATTCTGCTTTTTCATTTAACAGTATATTACAGCTGGTATTTTAATCCCCCCATCCACCAAAAAAAAGAAAATAGTGTGAGTAAATGAATCTTTGAAAATAGGGGTGGGGGGAAATGAAACAATTTCTGGTGACTAATTTCAGAAATCACTAGAGTCTAAAATGTGAATTTGACTGATCTTCTAGTTACTTATAGAACTACAAATGCTGTATGTAACCTCTTACATTTAAAGCGTGTACTCAAGTTTCAAAGCAGATTTCTAAAATATGGATATTACTAAATGTTACACACAATGTACAGATTTCCCAAACATTTCTAATACAAATCATTTATTTTATGTAATTTATTTGGAAGACATTTGACTATTTTGTACCCGATACTACATTAAGAATAAGAAAGATGGTCCCTGACCTCAAAATCAGATTAGTAAGGAAAACAAATAAGTGAAAATAGTAATACTAATTCAGTGATATATATATAATAATAGATATACACAAGCACTATGGGAACATAGGGGAATAAAGGGTATACTGGAGCTGGTCATCTCTCCTCCACACCCATAATCCCCTCTTAGAGCCAGACTGCCAGCAAAGGGCAATCCTGTATTTCCATGGCCTGACATACCTGTTTCAGGTGAACCAGAGGAGACACCTGAACAGTCAATCCAATCAGATTACCTCTTCAGGAAACGTGTAAAAAGAAAAAATAATAATAATAAATCAGCCAAACAGAGGTATACACTAGACATTCAAAATCATACTCAGGACTGGTAGACATTTTCTGCCATGTTCATACTGATAAGAAATTAATGAGGGACTTCGCTGGTGGCGCAGTGGTTAAAAATCTGCCTGCCAATGCAGGGGACACGGGTTCGATCCCTGGTCCAGGAAGATCCGACTGCCGCGGAGCAACTAAGCCCGTGCACCACATCTACTGAGCCTGCACTCTAGAGCCCGTGAGCCACAACTGAAGCCCGTGAACCTAGAGCCCATGCTCCACAACAAGAGAAGCCACCGCAATGAGAGGCCCACGCATCGCAATGAAGAGTAGCCCCTGCTCGACACAACTAGAGAAAGCTCGCTCCCAGCAACGAAGGACCAATGCAGCCAAAAGTAAACACATTAATTAATTTTAAAAAAATTAATGAAAGCCAGAATGGAGTAGGCACAGAAAAACAGGGACGAAAAACCATGTAGCCAAGATGAAGGAAAGACGTTTCTGCAATGCCTGACTATGCTCTCTGTGACTGGGTCATGTGAGAATCTTCTGTATCCTGAGTATGAGCTTTTTTTTTTTTTTTTTTTTTTAAGGTTGAATTTATCTGATTTTCTACCCCCTAACTAAGACTAGTACCTAGCCAACCCTGAAGAGAGGGTCTGCAAAGGGTACTGAAGGAAGTAATGCCTGGGCTTAGTCTTCTCAAAGAAATAAGAGATGATATTTTGGGCAGAGGAGACAGCATGTAGAAGCACAGTAAAGCAGAGTACACTGAAGGATCTCTAAGAACTTCTGATGGCTAAAGCATGGGATATATGATTGAAGGGAAGAGAGGTGAGGCGAGAGGGAAGCAAATCTCAAAGGGCCTTTAATACCCCAGTAAGGAGTTTGGAGTCCAACCTCACTCCCCCATCCCACCCACACCCTGAGGTTATTATAAACTATGGCCCTGCACCAAAATGTTGAGCTAAGAAAGTTTTTCCGTTTTTTAAATGTAAGTGGGTAGGGAAGAAGAAGCAACAGAGACTATTATGTGACCCCCATAAAGCCTAAAAATCTTACTATCTGCCTCTTTAAAGAAAAAGTTTGCTTAATCCTGCTGTAAAAAATGGAAAGATTTTAAATAGGTGAATTAGATAATCAAAGGGGGCATTTCTGCGACATCTCTAATGGAAGTGTGGAGGATGGATTGGTGAGAGTAACGCTATGCATAAGAAAACCAGTACACGTTACTACTAGATTCAGGAAAGAGAATGATGGTTTATACTCAAGCAGTGCCAGTCAAAATGAGAGGAAAGGACAAGTTACGGAAAAAAAATGTTCTTATGATAAGGCCTCTAATCCTTAACACTGTCTGCAGACCCTTGCGTGGACTCACCTCTGCCACCCACCCCAGTCTTATGATACCTTGATCTCTTGGCTCTAGTTAGGCAGACTTTTAATCAGCTCCCTCTCTCAGCCTAGCGTGCTCTTACTTCCCACTCATCTGTTCCTTTCTTAGTTAATACCACTCACCTCTGATCTTCCTCCATCCACTACCCCCCTACCCTGAAATTCGGATGTCTCATTTACTTATTCAGCCAATAAATATTTATCGAGCACATGCAAGAGGGTAGGACTTTCTGTCCAAAATATTTTTGAAATATAGAAAATATCTCAAGGATTAACTCCTGTTACTATCCTTACAAAATCCTAGGAGAGTTGGGACTTTAATATTGGAACTCTTTGCTACAGAGGGCTCCCTAGTCAGACAAGTTTAGGACCCTCTGGGTTAAACAAAATTATGTATTTTTATGTAAAGTCTTCAGTGTGCTTTTATATGCTAATATGCACTGTAGCTCCAAAAGGATATTTCCAAATTTGCTGAACCTTAGGAATTTTTTTTACTAAACACTATCAATATGGTAGGACAACTAGCATTCTGAGGACTACCGTCTGGAAACACCCCTTGAACTCAATAATATTTGAGAGACAATCACAAAATAAAAGACCACTTTTGCAGTAAAAGCTTAAAATTTCTTACCTTTCTAGCTGGTGGGCCATGAGCTTTATTTACTCTTCTGCCAGGAATCCCTCAACTCTAATCATGTAAGCAGTGCTTCTCAAGTTTCCATCTAAGTATCCCTAGGGCAAAGGAGAGGCAGAAAAGAGCAAACTCATTACTCTGCAAAATCTAAATAACCCCAGGGACTTCCCTGGTGGCGCAGTGGTTAAGAATCTGCCAGCCAATGCAGAGGACACGGGTTCGATCCCTGGTCCGGGAAGATCCCACATGCGGTGGAGCAACTAAGCCCGGGTGCCACAACTACTGAGCCCGCCTGCTGCAACTACTGAAACCCGTGCACCTAGAGCCCGTGCTCTGCAACGAGAGAAGCCACGGCGAGAAGCCCACGCACCGCAATGAACACAACCAGAGAAAGCCCAGAGAAAGCCCACACGCAGCAATGAAGACCCAACACAGCCAAAAATAAATAAATTTAAATAAATAAATAAATAACTCCACTACAAAAATTTGTAAATGTTTATTTTATATTTTAAAATGCATGTGTATTTTGCCTTCCATTCCATTATTTTTTAGTATAAAAATTAAGGTTCCCTGCAAAATCTTTAATGCTCCAGGAAGATGTTTACCTTGTGGCCTCCCATAATTCCTGGCACACTGCCACCTATCAGATGTGTAACAGTTTCAAGGATGGCAATGGAATCTTGGTGAAAAGAGAAAAGTAAAACTTTTTAATATAACAGAAGGAAGAGGTAGTCACAGCTGATCCGCAAAACGGCAGTGCTGAATCTTGAGCGTCAAAATTCTTAAGAGTGGAGGTTAATGGTTCTTCTTGTGTCAGTGTGTTTCACACAACTGTTCATGTGCTTCTTATTTGGAAATGACTTTTTTATGCCTGTATCAGTTAGGATTAGGTTCAGCTGTGAGTGAGAAAACTCAAAATAACAATGGCTTAAATGAGTCAGAAGTTTATTTCTCTCACAAGAACACAGGCAGTCGAGAACCATGATCACTGGGAACCCAGGCTCCTTCTGTTTTGTTGTTCTGCCATCCTCAACATGTGGCGTCCTCTTCACGGTTTAAAATAACTGCTCAAGGTCTAGCCATCACATCAAATGGCAGGAAGGAAAATGGGGAGATGACAGATAGCCTCCCTTTAAGGACACTTTTCAGAAATCTTACAGGAAACTTCTATTCTGGCCAGAACTTAAATCACATGGCCATAGCTAGCCAGGAAGCTGAGAAATACATTCTTTATTTCACCATATGCTTAGAAAAAAAAACTGGAGCATCTACAATAAGGAAAAAGAAGAGAATGAATATTGGTGGACAATTAGTTGTTTCTGTCATCATATGCAGCTCATTCTAAAATGTAAGATTGTTGGATACCTTGTAGAGATGTCTTATCAGTCCACTGAAGGGAGCTTTCAAAGGCAGAAACTCCTGCCAGTGGCCAAGGAGCAAGACCAATGTTAATAAGGACTTCTCTAAATATGCAAGACCAATCTGTAGGTGACAGAGTAAGAAGGAAAACTATCTGAAGACCAGAATAACAATACAAGAGTAAAGCAACAACCTAAATAGTTGTAGTTTAGGAAGATAAACTCACTAGGCAGTCCACAAAACTTAGGAATGATTACATGGGACCGTTAGGTAAGTAATGGAGTGCCTAAGGTGAGATTGGGCAAGAACTTGGCAGAAAGTTCAGTTGCCAATTGCATTAGGAAAAAGCAGCGATCCCAGGAACGAGATGTTAAAGGGAAAGTTGACCTTCCCTTACCTGAGGGCTGAGCTCCCATGCATGAGGGCCAAGTATGAACTTGGAGATTTCCTTACTGAACAGACTGTTGAAAAGAAGGGTTGCACTTTACCTTGAATAAGGTTGGCCAAAACAGCCTTAATATGTTTAAAACTTTTGATGCAAATACCAAAAGCTATAAGGACTCTCATTTCAAAATCGGCAACAAAATTGTTTTATATACAGACTGTTCCTTAAAGGAAAAGGGACCAGAACAGGGTATTTAGCTAGACAAATGTGAATTTGGGACTATGAATGGAGCAGCAATTCAAAAGACAAATGGCTCTGTGGGATAACTGTACTTACTACTGAAAATAATCCACATATAAGTGGATCCACGCAGTTCAAACCCATGTTGTTCAAGGATCAACTGTACTTATAGAAGAATGGTGTCAATATCTTGAAAAGCCAGAAATTATACTTCTTTCAACTATCCAAACTCATGAAGAAATATTTTAGGAATCAACTTAGAAATGTGCAAGAGTACACAGTTTATCAAATTTCTTTTCAAGAGTATATATATGAGTGTACTAGGCAGAATGGCCCCCCAAAGATGTCCACACCCCAATCCCTGGAACTTACGAATAGGTTATGTTACATAGCAAAATGGACTTTGCAGATGTAAAAATCATCACAGATTCTAAAATAGGGAGATTATCCTGGGTTATCCAGATGGCCCAATCTAATCACATGAGCCAGTAACAGTGAAGAACTTTCTCTGTCAGAGAGATTTTGGCAGTAGCAGAAGTCAGAGATAAGCATGAGAGAGACTTTACCTGCCATTACTGGAGGGGGCAGCACTGAAAGCATTTCAACTTCTATGAGTGAAGACTAGCCCTGGCTGACAGCAAGGAAAGAGGGACCTCAGTCTTAAAACTGTATGTAGTCAACAATCCAAATGAACTGGGAAGTGGATTCTTCCTCAGAGACTCCAAACAGAAAGAATGCAGCTCTGCTAACATACTGATTTTGGCTTTGTAAGACCCTATGTAGTGGGCCCAGCTGAGCCCACCTGGACTTCTGACAAACAAAAACTATGAGATAAATTTGGGTTGTTTTATGATGCAAAGTATGTAGTGATTTGTGAAACAGGAATAGAAAATAAAGTAAGCAAAAATGCTAATGTACTCAGGAGGATAGGCTTGTAGCCTAAGGAACCACACAGATTCAGAGTTTTCTCTGTGCTCTAATTTCCTTCTCATATCTTGGTAAGTGCCACAAAATGCCAAGAAATGATCCTACAGCTCTCACTAGCAACAGCAATATGGTCATAATAACGAACTTAAACCTAAGAAGTTGAAAACCTGTAGCTATAAGCTAGTAGGAATTCATTCCCCTTTGAGTTTCTAAATTAAGAAAAATTTAAATGGTATGATTTCACTACTATCCTCTCCAGGAAGAAAAAATATACTAGTTTCAGGATTGTCAAAAATAATAATTGAAAATAATACTGTATATGTAAAATATATCAAGTACAGTGCATGGCACTCATATAGTATCTGTTCAGTTTATTAGAAGTTTTACTGTATTTTGACTTTAAATGTACGTTTTCCTAATAATTAATCTAAATCTTACTACCTTCTTTACTGTTAAAGTCAGAAGCTGAGAACTACATAGTTTAACTTTTAGACAGAAGATTTTTACATTAATCTTTAACCCATGAATTTGATGTTATCCCATAAGGTTATTTGGTACATAATGTTTTACTTCATCAATGTAAGGAAGTGAGAAAAATATAAGTTCAGCTTTAATGAGGAAAGCAGCAGTTTTTAATTGTTCCCCACTCACAGGAGACATGACAGATGTTCTTCATACATATCACAACTCCCAAGAATATACCAAAGTTTTGATGAAATTCCTCAAAGTTGATGGGATACATGAAGAGCACCACAGACTTTTCTCAATACTGTATTCATGAAAGTACATTATGAGTGCAGTTGGCCCTCTGGATTCAACAAACCTCAGATCAAAAATATTTGGGGGGAAGAAATTCCAGAAAGTTCCAAAAAGCAAATCTTGTATTTGCCTCCTGACTGGCAACTATTTACATAGCATTTACATTGTATTAGGTATCATAAGTAATGTAGAGACGGTTTAAAGAATACGGGAGGATGTACTTAGTTTATATGCAAATACAATGCCATTTTACATAAGGGACTTGAGCATCAACAGATTTTGGTATCTGCAGAGGATCCTGGAACCGAACCCCACAGATGCCAAGGGATGACTGTATGTGAATAGTGAAATCAGCCCAGTATCTCAAAATATTATTTAATAATATCAGTAGTCCAATTTTTAAGTCAAACTTCATTTTTTCAAGTGAGTCTTGATTATTCCCAGACCTTTAACTCCTAGGTGAATTAAGGTAAGCAAGTTCTTGTTTTATAGTTTAAAATTACAACACAACAACATTAGAAATATATAAATACAAAGAATTTACAGATTAATGGTTATGAATATGAACAGTGCTAATGAAAGTTTTTACTAATAACATCATTTTAGATTTGGTAATCATATCAGTTATAGAAAATAATGTCCATAGCATTATTTTTGCTCAAGGTAGATGTACAAAATGTACCTATTGATCATTGCTTTTCCTCACTAAAAACTTATCTTTGTAAAAGTAAAAAGAATAAATAGAAATAGAAACTCACAGCTCACCAAGAATTACAATAATTCATAATCACCTCTTAGGAGTACATCAATAATAATTTCGCATTATGAAGAGGGCACAAATAAGATACAGATTATGTACAATTCCCATTACAACACTAGTAAGCTTACCTCCCCCCACACCATGCAAAGTACATCAAAATTCAGGTAAATGAAAGAGATATTACCTCAGAAGTAACCCTCAATCCAACATCCACACTTCAACAATCATTAAAACCTATCTTACAATGATAAAAGATACTAGTGACTCTCAACACCATGATTGAGAAATGATGCTGTACTTATATTAAATAATTAGGAAAGAAATCAAAAGAACAAACATTAGAAGTATGATGTTGTAATTTAATCATCTCTTCCACTATAGAGAGGAAGAAATGAAAGGTCTCACAGAAATGTTTATAGTGGGATTGGTGGAGCAGAAGAAAATGACAACTGGATGGCATGCAAATCATAGTATCATGACTTTATCATCTCAAAATGTGGATGTGCTATACTGCATGAGTTTTATATAGAAAAAGTCCCACTTGGGAAGAAGGGATGTATACGGAACAAAAAATACAAGCTATTCTCTCACATGGATTTATGAAAATTCTAAGGTAGTATTATAAGTTCCACCACAAACTGTAAGTTCCTAGGGAAAACTCAACATTATTGCCAAAGCTACCAAATAGATGGCTGCTGTACTGCCTTCAAGCCACACCACATGCATGCCTGTTGGGGTTGTGATGGATTATTATTATTTTTGAATGAACTTTAACAATTATAATTACCATACCATATACTGAGTACTCATTAAGTTCCTGACACTGTTTCAAGCATTGTATATACATTAAATATTTGAATGTTCACAACAAGGCTATGAGTTAAGTATTATCTTTAAAGATAAGGAAACTGAGGCACAGAGAAGTTATATTACTTGCCCAAGGTGACACAGATAATAAGTGGTAGACTCATGACAACCTGATTAGTAACTACCCTAAAACATTGCTTATATACTTACAATGAGCCAGAACATAATACTGAGGAAACAAAAACACAGTCAATTTGGCTGTAACATACATATTCTTTATTTGAAGGGTTACCTATATGGAATGTCATTATTAAGTTTAATAATTCACAAATGTATAGTTCAGAAAGAAGCTCTTACATTAAAACAAACTAGCATAAGACATCCAATGTGTAAACTATGTAAAACTGCAGAAAATTTAAGGATTATTGTTACTAGGATGTCAAAAGTTTCAGTAATCTTTAAGAGAAATAAAATCAGTGAAATGACAGAAAATATGAAATATACAATATCTGTCCCAGCACACAGATCACTGGCAGACAAATAACTACAGACTGATATAGTCAACTAAATAAAACTTCTAAATAATGTCACTTACTCACATTAATAATTCCTAGCTAGGTAATCCTACTTTTTTTAATAAGCGCAACTCCAAAGTTGGTAAAATTATGACAAAGTTGATGCAGTAACATTCTGATGACAGTGTAAACTTGCTCAACTCTTTGGGGAGGCAAAAATTTGGCAACTGTAGAAACATTTATATCCTTTGACCTAGAATCTCATTTGAGATTGGTATCTACAGAAACAATTCAAAATAAAAGATCTATGCACAGAGATGCTTAATTCAATGTTAAAACAGGCAGAAACTTAAAGTTATTTTCCTGTTGGACATTTAAAATTGAGGCAATTTTAGGGACCTCCCTGGTGGCGCAGTGGTTAAGAATCTGCCTGCCAATGCAGGGGACACGGGTTCAAGCCCTGGTCTGAGAAGATCCCACAGGCTGCGGAGCAACTAAGCCCATGTGCCACAACTACTGAGCCCACGTGCCACAACTGCTGAAGCCCGCGCGCCTAGAGCCCACGCTCCGCAACAAAAGAAGCCACCGCAATGAGAAGCCCGCGCCCCGCAACGAAGAGTAGCCCCCGCTCACCACAACTAGAGAAAGCTCGCATGCAGCAACGAAGACCCAACGCAGCCAAAAATAAATAAATAAATAAACAAACAAACACCTATGTTCTAAATTACCACAATATTATAGTTTAAATAATTAAAAACTTAATGGCAGTAGCATCCTCTCAGAACAAGATTAAACATGTCTTAGGAAAGCAGCATACACAGCACTGTAAATTTGGAATATTCTTACAAACTATTTTACAAAGATTAGGATTCAATTATCAATGAACTTAAAGTTCCATTAACTTTTTTGTTTCTTGATCTGAAGAAGGGCATCTCTATTTTTGAACACACTTTGTTCCTGCAGTTTTGAAAACAGTTTTTACAGTGGATTTTTCAAGTCACTGTAACAAATTTAAATTTAATTACAAAATATCATTGCTATTGCACTTGTCGTTCAGGGCACTTAACCCTACTGGGGTGACTTTTTAACAAGCTTCTCACCTTCACAGTTTTGGTACAACAGACCAAGGATATAGGCTTTCAGATTATGCCTAGGAAGACTATTACTGACAGTGGTTATAAATTTCTTCAGATAGGACAAAAAACGTGCTCAGAGGAACAGTTTTTGTTCTGATTTCAAATATATACATTAAATTTATTTACTGTTACTGTCTCCAAAATTTTAAATTCCTAAGAAATTGTAACTTTCACATAATAATTTACGGATTAGTCAATAGGCCTAAGGTCCATCAGGAGTAACCCCTTTTACTCCATCATATTCACAGTAGTTTTGCTCTTGGCCTGACCAGTTTTAAAACTCTTCATTAAGCAAAGACAATTTTATACTACCTAAAGACACAAAAATAGTCCCCATCTCTTCCGTCCTCTGCCTCCTTCTAGCGTCAGTTCAACCAGCGAACACAGAAAACACACTCTCGGCCCTGGTCCCCAGGACATCAATTAAAAAAAAAGCACAGGTGATTTCCCTACAGAACGTTTGCAGTCCACCCAGAAAGGTTAAAAAAAAAAAAAGGGGGGGGAGGAATACCAGAATCAATCTGCACCCGCACCTCAGCCCCGCCCCATCTGGAAAAAGAGGGGGGTGGCGGGAGTGTGAAGGGGCAGAAAGGACAGAAAAGGCCGAGACTTCCAGCTCCCAGGTTCTGCATACCATTTGTTCCATCAGCTCCCACCGCGGCCAGAGACCCTGACCCTGTTTTCAGCCGCGCCTCCTGATCCTCCCCCTCGCCACCATCACATACAGTCCCCAACCACTGAGTGGGGAGACCAGAGCCGGCCCTCTTCCTGTTCAACCCAAGGACTGAAGGGGGCTCTCCCTGCACCCTCGGCAAATCCGACGTGTGCCCCAGGGATCTCCGAACTGACCAGACAAGGGGACGATATATCAGGGGGAGGGGTCTAAGAGGAGCCGTTATTCCTTTTTCCTCTTCAGGAAAGCGCGCGAGCGGGGAGGGGCCGGAACAACAAATGCCAGTTACCTAACGGTCCGGCCTGGCCCGCCGGGCTCCCTAAGCCGACGCCGCGCGGGCCGCTAAAGCTGCAGCACAGCCACAGCCGCCCCGAGGGCTAGGCACGGGCAGGAGCGCCCGAGGTGATGGGAAGCGGGGGGTGGGGACTATGGTGAGCGACGTCGCCATGTTAGTGCCTTCTTTCTCCGTATCCCTACAGTCTCCAGTCCTGCGGCCCTCTCCTCATCACTACTCACCTTTCCAGGTCACTAGTTCATGCTTCTTTCGGTCGCTGGGGAGACCCGAGCTCAGCGGTGTTTACAAACCACCCCTGGAGGAAAGGACTGAACCGCACTTTAAAGGCCACGGGCTCCCACAGGCTTCCGTCCTCTCTCGCGAGATCGGACTGACAACCCTTCTCTCCGCCCCACTCCCGGCATCCCTCCTTTCTTCTCGCGCCCCTCCCATCCACGCACACGCCCCTTCTTGCCTTCCTTCAGACAGAGCGCCTCCGGATCAGGCGGTTCAGTCAGGCTTAAGGAAGCGGGCGGGAACCAAAGAATACTCGGGCGCTGGTTATTGGGTACAGAACCCGAAGGGCGGGAAGCAGTTCTGGAGGGGGCGGGACCAGAGAGTTAGAAGAGTGGAGTTTCTGTACCCGGGAGCTGCGGAAGGCTGTGATTGGCAGCCGGCTGGAGGTGGGCGCGAGTGTAGGGCGCTGGAGCAGGTGGATGTTGAGGTCGCGTGAGGAGGTTGATGGTGTGCAGGGAGGAAAGGTGAACTCTGGGAAGGCTGCGGGTGGCGGGAGAGAAAGCAGGAGGAATCCTCTGAGCCCATCTCCGGTAACCTGGTATTTCCGTTGCTGTCACTTCCCGGCCCTTGGTAGGAAGGAGGGTAAAGCGCAGGGAGGCGCGCACCGAAACCCACCTTCCGGCTGCACTGAAGCCTGAGAAGGAGAGCTTCGGTTTAGAAGACGCGGAGTTTGCTGGAAATTACCCCCTAAGCCCCCTACGCGCCTGAAACGGGGAAGCAAGATGTCAGTTCCGAAATAAATGAAAAAGCCTTTACCATGAATGGCGTTTGTTCGAATTTTACTAAGCTGTAGCTGGAACTGATTCCTCAGGCTCTTAGCGCCCAGTACAGTGTATGATGTTAGCATATAATTATGTTCTAAGTAACTTACTAAAAGGAAATACAGTGCCTTCCACTATATCTCCCTAACTTAAAATAGTGCAAGAGAAAAATCCTCCATATTATGGTGTATCCTATTTTATCAATTTTCCTTTACTTAGTAGTTATAGATAAAAATATATCAATTTTAGTAGAGATAATTCCAAACCTTTAAAACATCAACAACTCCGTATTAACACTTAAGAGAGGACCAAAGGACACCAAATTAATACGAAGTAGAAATAGCACTCTTTCCATAATACTATCCTACTGCTTAATAGGCCGATGCAATGCCTAGGAAATATTTGTCAAGCTTTGAAAGTAGCTGTTTAAAAAGAAGGGGGAGGGAGGTAATCATTTGATTAACATAAAGGACAAAAAAGACTATTTATTGCTCTTCAGTTGACACAGATACATTCCTACAAAGAGAAGTGCTGAAAATATTTCTTAATGTTGCTCTATGATTCTCTTTACAACTTAAATGTTTCAAATGTTAAAGGTAGGGATATTGATTTTTCAATAAATACACCCTAGCACCCTTGAAAAGTATGATGGGGACCCTGCGAAAATTTGCATTAATTATTTTTTTAAAAAGCACGTTTTTTTCAGTGCCTTGTTTTCCACTTATTAAGTGATGATTTCTAGTCTATAGCAAAATTATGTATTAAGTTTACATATGAACATTAAATGCACTCAAACATTATCTCCAAACTCAAATGAAACTGAAATTGTTGGAAGATTGTGGGGCATAGTATTTGAGAGTTAATGAACCTGCAGTTCAATAATGGTATCTGGCGTAAAAGTGACATTGTAATGGCACTGGACCTTTTAGCAGGTTTCTGGCCTCTATACATGTATGTGAGCCAACTCACCCCTCTTTTAAAACTAATTTCATTACCCAAGAGACCTGAAAGAAGCCAAATTATTGACGCTGTTTATGTCTCAAGTTAAAATGAAAGTACCATCTCTACATTAGTAACATTGTAGTAGTGTTAGTGTAGTGTAGCACTGATTATTAAAACCTCAGCAGTTCAGATTACTGATGATGAACATGGTGATGGACAAAATGTGCGACTGACAGATCACAAATTGTTAGGTCTAGAATATATTCACTAAAATGACACTTCTCTCCGTCCCCCAAAATGTCTAATGTGAGCAAGTGAGTTATAAATGTTATGGCATTTCAAAGTAGATAGACTTTTTAAAACAATTATTTTCCATTCACTTATATCAAAAAATTGAAATTCTCTTCTCCAGTTTGATTCATTTTCAATTGGCAGTAGGTTTGGTTTTAAATTTCTCCTCCTCATCCCTACTTCTCCAGTCCATTGACAAGCAGATAATTATCTACATAATGAGTTAGAACATGTTATTTTTAAAAAAGTCTTTTGGGAGTCCTTTTAGACAAGAGAATAATCATTTAGTAATACAAATGGTGCTCTGATCGGTTGTGAGAATGTAGTTTTGCTAATTTTCTAAAGAGAAAGTATACCAAGGATGAAAAAATATAAAGGAGGTCAGAGGGAAAAATAGGTGAAATGGATGCAGATCTGTTATATATACATGTAGGCAGCCTGGCATAGCAAAGTGACTCACTTTATCTACATACTTCTAGTTCCACAACAGTTCCTTCACTATAGCTTTTCTTCTACAAATGGAGAAAACATTCAGTGTAGACAAAATGAACGTAGTCAATATTTTCAGTTCTGATCCTGTGAACATAATTATAAGCTCACTGTTTATGCATATCCTCATAAAAGGCTTTGCTTTTCAATTTTTTTCTCACTTCCTCATTCCTCCATGTCCCCAACAGCCCTAAAGTTCTCTACAATCTTCTTTTTACAAATGCAGGAAAATTCTGGACTGCTTCTTTGCCTGTCTTATTGTTCCACACATGTATCTACCCAACTTACTCCTAAGAAAATTAGTGAGGATCTGGTGAACCACCTTTAAGAACCCATCATGAATTCTGAATAAAACTGGTATTCCTTAGATACAAAGACAAGCTATTTTAAGAAAACTCAGGACTTCCCTCATGGCGCAGTGGTTGGGAATCCGCCTGCCAATGCAGGGGACATGGGTTTGAGCCCTGGTCCGGGAAGATCCCACATGCTGCAGAGTAACTAAGCCCATACGCCACAACTACTGAGCCTGCGTGCCACAGCTACTGAAGCCCATGCTTTGCAACAAAGAGAAGCCCGCGCACCGCGTCAAAGAGAAGCCCTGGCTCGCCGCAACTAGAGAGAAAGCCCGCGTGCAGCAACGAAGACCCAACGCAGCCAAAAATAAATAAATTTTAAAAAAACCTCATTTCTGTCAAAAAAAAAGTCCATTACTAAATACCACAAGAAACAATGGTGGCCTCTAAATGCTCTCAAAGCCTTCCCAATGCCACAGAATGGGGTATTTCCACCTTGTTTAGAAGTATTATGTGGTTGTCAATCTGTTATTGCTCATAAGGATGCTACTAAAACTCTGCTAAATATATATATATATAGGAAAAGAGAGTGCAAAGGGAAGATTTAATTTATAAGACATAGTTTCTGTTTGTCTGTAGCTAAACAAAACATAGCATAGTCCAGGGCCTCCCTTATGTCTTCCTTGGACTATATTTTCACAGCTATCCTCAAGATGCAACTCAGTACAGCTGGGATTTTCCCAGTGGGATCAGGAAGGGTGTATGTATGTGTGTCTGTGTGGTGTGAAGGGGGTGGAGGAAGCAGGACATGATTATCCACCCACCTGATATCTGAGATGAGGACAGCATGGCCAGAGACATTTTAGTTGACTTTTTGGTAGCTTCTATTTCATGGCAGATCTTCTCTCCCTCCCTATGACAGCCAGGGTTTTCTTGCATATTGATGAAATGACCTGTAATAAGTTACTTCTCAGTACCCGTCCTCACTATGGAAATTTCCATTCTGAACATTTCAAGTGCAAGGAAGACCACTGTCCACCTCCTACCCCCAATCTTTGGTTTCTCAAAAGAATTTATAATTAACTGTGTGTGGCATTGTGGGGAAAAACTAGAGGGCTGTATTTATCTTCAAATTACACCAGTAAGCTTATGCCAGCTTCAATGACAGCCCAAAGAGAGAGAATGGAATTTAAGGGCCTTGTTTTTGTCCCTCATCTCAATGCCTTCTCTTCTCTCTCTCTCATCCCACTCCTTATAAAGAGGGCTTGTCATCATTCTAGTCTGTTTTCCACACACTATTGAATTATCAGTAAAAATAGATAGAACCACTCCCAGAATAGACTTTTATCTGTCATTTGTGTCTACCCTTCATGACTCCCCACAACTAGTTTATTTGTCAACCTAAGGCCCAAATAATACCAAAGCTGTGAATTCCTTATCTGCCAGAAACCAAGGAATGTCTAGTCATATGGACCCTCCTGGGCCCTTAGACTAATACCTAGCTCTTTCCAGTTACCTTCTTACCTTAGACACAGCCTCATAGGTTAACTGTCAACCAAATGCTCTGTCTCTATAGTTCATTATTCATAGTGTCAGTATTTATTGAGCATGAACATGCCAGGCACTGTTCCTGGCCCTGTGACTACAACAATAAAGACAAAGTCCTCTAAGGAGATCCTCATGGTGGGAGGAGGGCATGACACAATACATATATAAATACTAAGATAATTTAAATAGTGGTAAGTGCTATGGAGAAAATAGAGCAGGAGTGTGATAACATGCAGTATTATAAGCGTACTCCTTTGATACAACTTTAGAGGACTTCAGAGCTACAGACATTTTAGATATCTCTAGAGAAGTAGGTAAATGCTTTGAACTGCCCTTTAGATACAAGTCTTAAGGGAATAATACTGAGCGGTCCAGCATCTGAGAGACTCAGCCAACCTATGCAGCCTATGCTTTGAGGAAGCAAATCCTGGGACTCTTCTATAAGAGGAGCAGATCCTGGAATTTCCAGGGCTGGGAAGTGCTGACTAAATGATTTTTTAAAAAAGCAGCCACTGACAACAACCACGAGTCCTCTTAGGAGTTTCTGCCAAGATCAGTTGTAGGATGCTAGCTCATGCTACTAGGCGGAACAATCAGGAGCCCTTGGATTTACAAGTCCCTGTTGATCTTAGGTCAATTCCTCTCTCCAAAATTTAAGCTCCTTTGAGAAAGAAGCTCTAAGTTACAAAACATATAAGAGGAGATAGAGTACTTACATCATTTGGGAGAAAGAAGTACAGATTCTTGCCAGGAACCTGTGCCAATTTTTAGAGATTATAAACAGATTGATAGCCAAAAGGATATGACCTAGGGAGACAGGTTACCCTCAATTTACAAAATTGACATTTCTATAGATTTGTAAGTGAGATGTGTATTGCAGCCTGTTTTCTCACTGACAGATTTAGACCAGTGGTTCTCAAACTTTTTGACTTTGGGACCCTACACCTCATAACAACATCTTAACATAAGTAACACTTTGGGGAAAAATAATTATATTTTCTAAAACAAAAATAGAAGAATGACATTGTTTTCGTTTTTGCAAATCATTATGTCATGCCTTAGTAGAAGATAGTTGCATTATTGTATCTGCTTCTGCATTTGATCTGCTGCAATATGTTGTTTTCGTTGAAGTGTATGATGAAAATCTAGCCTCCCAGAGCTATGTAAATGGAAAAGGGAGGACCTCATGAACTCCCTGAAAGGCTCTTGGGGCCCTCAGAATTCTCAGACCACACTTTAAGAATCACGGATTAGCAGTACATTGCAATAGGGAGGAGGAAACAAGTCTTCCAATGAACGAGTTGACAGCTTTTTTAAAGATAAGGAGTCTGAGTCATGACACGCTGGAAATCATAGTATTCTGGTAGTACTTCTTTGAGAAGCACTGTAAACTTTGAGTTTTATGTATATACAGATCATCTGGGTTCCTTGTTAAAATTCAGATTCTGATTCAAAAGATCTGATGCGAGGCTACAGAACCTATAGTTCTAACAAGCTCCCAGGTGATGCCAATGGTGCTGATCCATGGACATCACTTTGAGTAGCAATGCTCTCGTAAATTATATATACACATCACCAGAAAACCTACAGGAGAATGCACGAGTAAACTTGCGTGTGTGTGTGTGTGTGAGTGTGTGTGTGAGGGAAGTGTAGGATAGGGATAGGTGGAGGAAAGAGAGAAGTATAAATAAATGCGTGCCATCTACCAATACTTTTTAAAAAACTATTTAAAAGATGCTATTGTTTCTTATAAATCCTATACTATGACAAATTTTCACTACTACTTGTCAACTAGCAAAGCAAGCTAAGGCATAATGTTGCTATGTTTGTTGAGGCAGAGGAGAATGGTATTAGATCTGAAAAAAAGTAATTTTTGCCCCTAATAATGTAAAGGATTGGGCAACTAATTGATGGACTATGTGTTAGAGTCTTTAAGTCCATAGTATTAGCAGTAGAGCAATAGCATGAAATTATGCAATTTATATATGCTCAGCATGTGGAGAATTCAACAACTCATTTATAATTTCATGTGTAGAAATCACATATTTTAAAAGGCTTTGCAGAGGATAGTACTGCAACAATACAAACTTTTCCTTACTTAACGTGCAAAACAAACCATATTGGCTAAAATTATCAAACAGAATTTAAAACTTACAGTAGAAGCATGAGATAGTTTATTTGGTTATTGTTATTTCCCATTTCTCTACAATCTTTCCTTAAACTTAACTTCAAGGACATTAATTTCTACCCAACTTTAGCCGCTTAACAACTTGACCACAAAATTTGGTCATTCCTTGGACCTACCTTACTTCTAAGATCTGAACTCTGAAATTTAAAAAATTTCTTGTCTGGTTTTTGGCGCTTACTGAAATGGATCTTCAACCTTATTGCAACCTCTGAGCCCTTGATCCCTCCCTCTTTTAAAAAAAATTTGATAAAATACACACAAAATTTACCATCTTAACCATTTTAAGTGTACATTTCAGTCATATTATAATAAATATTCATAATGTTGTGCAACCATCACCACCATCCATCTCCATAACTCTTCTCATCTAGTAAACAAAAACTCTATACCCATTAAACTATAGCTGCCTGCCCCCCTCATTTCCCCCACCTCAGGCCCTAGCAACCACAATTCTACCTTTTGTCTCCATGATTTTGACTACTCTTAAGTACCTCATATAAATGAAATCATACAGTGTTTGTCTTTTTGTGACAGGCTTATTTCACTTAGCATAATGTCCTCAGGGTTCATCCACAGTGTAGCATGTGTCAGAATTTCCTTCTTTTTAAGGCTGAAAAATATTCCACTGTATGTGTATACCACATTTTGTTTATCCATTCATCCATCGATGACACTTGGGTTGCCATTTTAGCTATTGTGAATAACGTTGCTACGACTATGGGTGTACAAATATCTCTTCAAGACCTTGCTTTCGATTCTTTTGAGTATATACCCAGAAGTGCAATTGCTGGGTCATATGGTAATTCTATTTCTAATTTTTTGAGGAACACCATACTGTTTTCTACAGCAGCCATACCATTTTACATTCCTACTTACGGTGCACAAGGGTTCCATTTTCTCCATATCAATGCCAAAATTTGTTATTTTCCATTTTTCTTTGATAGTAGCTATTCTAGTGGGTGCTTGATGGTATCTCACTGTAGTTTTGATTTGCATTTCCCTAATGATTAGTGATGTTGAGCATCTTTTCATGTGCTTGTTAGCCATTTGACTATCTTTTTTGGAGAAACGTCTATTCAAGTCCTTTGGTCATTTTTTTTTTTAATTTTTTTTAAATTAATTAATTAATTTATTTATGGCTGTGTTGGGTCTTTGTTTCCGTGCGAGGGCTTTCTCCAGTTGCGGCAAGCGGGGGGCCACTCTTCATCGCGGTGCGCGGGCCTCTCACTATCGCGGCCTCTCTTGTTGCGGAGCACAGGCTCCAGACGCACAGGCTCAGTAGTTGTGGCTCACGGGCCTAGTTGCTCCGCGGCATGTGGGATCTTCCCAGACCAGGGCTCGAACCCGTGTCCCCTGCATTGGCAGGCAGATTCTCAACCACTGCGCCACCAGGGAAGCCCTGGTCATTTTTAAATTGGGTTTTTTTTGTTGTTGTTGCGTTTTAGGAGTACTCTATATGTCTGGATATTAATCCCTTATCAGATATATGATTTACAAATATTCTCTCCCATTCTGTGGATTGCCTTTTTACTCTGTTGATGGTTTTTTTATCGCACAAATTTTAAAAAATTTTCATGATGTCCAATTTATCTATTTTTTTCTTTTGTTGCCTGTGCCTTTGGTGTCATATCCAAGAAATCATTGCCAAATCCAATGTCCTGCAAACTTTGCCCTGTTTTCTTCCAAGAGTTTTATAATTTTAGGTCTTACATTTAAGTCTTTAATCCACTTTGAGTTAATTTTTGTATACAGTGTTAAATAAGGGTCCAGCTTTTTTCTTTTGCATGTGGATAGCCAGTTTTCCCAGTATCATTTGCTGAAAAGACTGTCCTTTCTCCATTGAATGGTCTTAGCATTTTTGTCAAAAATTATTTTACAAAAAAATATTACTCAGCCATAAAAAAGCATGAAATATTGCCTTTTGTAGCAACATTGATGGACCTAGACAATATTATATGTAGTGAAGTCAGACAGAGAAAGACAAGTACTATATGGTATCACTTATATGTGGAATCTAAAAAACAATACAAATGAATCTACATACAAAACAGAAACAGACTCACATAGAAAACAAACTTATGGTTACCAAAGGGGAGAGGGAGGGAAGAAGGGACAAATTAGGAGTACGGGATTAACAGATACAAATTACTGAACATAAAACAGATAAGCAACAAGGATTTACTCTATAGCAGGTGGAATTATATTCAATACTTTGTAATAACCTATAATGGAATATAATCTGAAAAAAATAATTGAATCACTTTGCCGTACACCTGAAACTAACACAATATTGTAAATCAACTATACTATACTAAAAAAAAAAGAGTAAAAAAATTATTTGGCCATATATGCAAGGGTTTATTTCTGGGCTCTCTATTCTATTCTATTGGTCTATTATGTCTATCTTTACGCCAGTACCACCGTTTTGATTACTGTAGCTTTTGTAAGTTTTGAAATCAGAAAGTTCACTTTTCTTTTTTTGACTTTCTCCACATCTTCCTTTAGTTCTTTGATCTTTAAGACAGTTGTTTAAAAGTCTTTGCCTAGTAGATCTGCCATCAGGTCTTCTTCAGGGGCAGATTCTGTTGATCTTTTTTTCCTTTTAATGAACCACACTTTCCTGTTTCTTTGAATATTTTGTGATATTTTTTGTTGAAAACTGTACATTTGAATCTAATAATGTGGGATCCCTGGAAATCAGATTCTCCTCCTTCCCCAAGATTTGAACTTTTTATTATTTTTATTTATTGTTGTAGGCTGTCTCTGTACCAAGGATCAACCTGATGTGTAAACATAAGGTCTTCTCAGGTCTTTTCTGAGCCATGACTTCCCTTGGGCACAAGTGGTCACTGTCCTTACTCCTGCTCTGCACTTCTTTTATTCACATGTACTCCATATCATATACCATGCCTTTCCCCTTTTCAAGCCCACAAGTCTCTCTTCAGGAGTATGCTTCAATCTTGTATTAAAATTCTCTAACAAAACAACATACTAACTTCCCCCAAATCAACTTTTTCCTTGTCATTCCTAAGATAATCATACTAAAAATCAAAGCATGGGCTTTGGAATCAAAGATGACCTGAATTTGGATCCTGACTTTGCCACTAAATGGCTATGTAATTTGGGGAACTGTTTAACTCCTCTGAGCCTTTTTTCTCTGCATCTTGGAAACCAATCCCAATTTTGCATGGTTGTCATGAAAGTTAAATGACATAGTATATGAAGTCCCTAGGATAGGGAATGGCACTTATTTGATGCACATACCCTCTCCTCCTCCAACTGGTTCCCATCAAATCCGACTGATACAACTTTTGTAGACTCTTTTAAAAAAAATACTCATTGCCACCATCCTAGACTGGACCCTCGTTGCCTCTCAGCAAAGCTACTATAGAAACCACTGACCATTACTGGCTCCGGTCTATCCTACACTGCTCTTGTATTAAACTTTCTTGGCTCTAGACCTTCAATGGCTGGCTGTGGTCAAATGAATAAAACCCACACTTTTACATCTAACAAATTACATAATTTGGCCCCAGTTTACCTTTGCAGCCTTATCTTACACTATTTCCCTACCATACCCAGGCAGCTCTGTTTCTCACGAACCTTACCACATGCTATTCACTAGCTAAGATACCCTCTTATTCTGGTCTTTCTTCATTCCACCAGTTCAAGGTTTATATTAATTTGTAGAAAAATAACTCTTCTTCATGTGATTCCATCATTAGAAAACTCTTTCTACTCCCCTGAACATCTTAGTACTTACTGCCACTCTTCTGGAACTCAGCATTCTGAGTTTTAGTTATTTCCATACATGTCTAGTGTTTGGGGCTAGATGACAAGTTTTTCTTTAGTTCAAAAATACACTTCATACTCAAATCTGTATTTTGGTTTAATCCCAAAGGCATTAAAATACCACATTCCTGCAATGAAGAAAGGTAACATGTTACCAAATAAGAAGTATGCCTGGAAATCTGAAATACCTTTAGGTATTCTAAATAAATACAGATGAATTAGCACTCTACCACTCTTGGGTGCTCTTGTCTCTTGGAGTTTTTAAACAGGCCAAACTTAGCAACATGGAAAACTCATTTGGTCTTCAATGCGAAAACATCTTTATTGGCCTCTGTTCAGAAACTAAGAAGTTAGTGAAAAGCATACACCATTAATATTTGCTTATAAGGCTGGTAGTACTTGCTGCAAAAATGGCATACAATAAACATTTCTGCTGTCAAATAGATGTATTCTAGTGATGTACTTTCAATGTCAGAAACTTGTTACTCCAAGTAAGGTAAAATCGCCTGTGGTTATACTTCTAAGTTATATTGATTTTCTAAAGAATTTTTTTCCTCAGTAACTTGGAAGCCAGGCAGCCACAGCACAATTTCCTTTTCATTCTCAGGGGATTTCCTCAGCTAAGGGCATGTCTTATAAGAAACCTGTTCCAGAATCAATGTTTCAGGCCTCTTTAAACACCAAACCAGCACTAAGCAGGTTTTTTGTTTGTTTGGCCTAAAATGAACTTGTAACAGAGGACTGGTTAATCTAAGTATTTCCCTAGGACTTAAAAAATTTCATGTGATTTTACACTATGGACTTTGTGTTAATTGTACAGTACTTCTTCGTAAACTGTAGTAAGATATGTATTTTCTTTTAACCATTTTAAAGTGTACAATTCAGTGGCATTCAGTACATTCACAATGTTGTACAACCATCACCAGAACACCGGTTACCCCAAAAGGAACTCCCACACCTATTAAGCAGTTACTTCCCAATCTCTACTCCCACTAGCCTTTAGTAACCACTAACCTGCTGTCTCTATGGACTTTTTTTCTTTTTTTGGTGGCACTGCGCAGCTTGTGGGATTTTAGTTTCCCAACCAGGGATTGAACCTGGGTCCTCGGCGGTGAGAGCACGCAGTCCTAACCACTGGACCACCAAGGAATTCCCCTGTCTCTACGGATTTGCGTATTCTGAATATTTCATGTAAATATTCAGCCTTTTGTGCTTGGCTTCTTTCACTTAGCATGTTTTCAAGGTTCACTCATGTTGTAACGGTCATCAGTGCCTCATTTCTTTTCTATGGCTGAATAATATTCCATTATATGGATATACCACATTTTATCATCAGTTTATCCAAACATCAATTTGGTTGTCTTTACCTTTTGGCTATTGTGAATAGTGCTGCTATGAACATCTGTATATAGTTTTTGTTTGAATGCCTGTAATTCTTTTGGGTATATACCAAGCTGTGGAATTGCTGGGTCATATAATACATGTAATACTTCTTTACATTGCTAAATTCAAATACTGAGTAGTACTATTTAAGAAAATAGTGAAGGTTCCAGGACATTATGTAACATAGACTAGGTGATTAACCAACCAGAAAGTGGTAGTAGCTCTAGCTCTTTACTGTTTTTGACACTTTTATAGAGAGTGGGAAGGATACAGATAAGTTAGTGATTCTCAAATAATGTGCACAAAAATTACCTGAGAAACCTTTTTAAAAATGCAGATGGCTGAGTTTCAAGGCCAAAGACTCTAATTCAGTAGGTCTGGAGCCTAGGGATTTATAGACATCCTAGGTGATTCTGATGGAGATGGGTCTTCCCACTGCACTTTGACAAACCCTTGTAGCTGATGGCTCTTTCTCAACTGAAATCAAATTAGGCAGAAGGGATTAAAGGAGTAAAATGAAGCTTTCCAACAGTCATCCTAACCTTTTATAGAACCCCTGAAACTGTGATGACAAATGATGTAATGGTACAATATATTTGCTAGGGGTAAAGCTCAGTCTTTCTATAGCAGCACCCCTTTCTTCATTTTAATAGGCAAAATTTGACCAATAAGCAACTCGTAGTATTATAAACAGAATACTATTGAACCAATTGTCATTCCCAAGACTCCTATTATAAACATTTGTTGGTATCAAAGATAAGCAATGCTTTAGCAACTTTTGGCTTTAAATTTAAATTCAGTTTACTTTTTGATATTTGGTTTTTAATGAGAGCCTTGTTTAAGCAAGAAACTAGCTGCTAGTTAGACTGAGTTTCTTCTTAGAAGACAGATAAGATTCACTATAGACACACAACTGCTTAACGTGAGATCTACTGAAAAGTAAAAATCACCTCCCTAAGCCCAACACCCATTTAATAAGGCTTCAATTCCTAAAAACCCAACATGATTTATTTTTTGATCCAGCTGTGTAAGACCAGCCAGGTTAGTCCTGGAAGGTGATTCTACTTCCAAGTATTGTAATTCACATTAGCCCTTAAAAACACAAAACCATCTTGAGTAATTAATATCTTGATTTAATTAATCATATTTCATAGAAGCTCAAAGCACTCAAACATTCCCCCTTTACATGAATAAACAAAAGTCCTATAATTTACAATGTTCAGAACACTGTATAAAAGAATTCCCATAAAAATTACATTAGGATCTTTTCCATCACCAGGGCAACTGCAGTAGTTTCCTCTGACTTGTACAGCCTCTGCCTGAATACATGTTCTTCTTTGTGATGATCTAAATTTAAATTTAGGTAAGTACAAATCACAGCAAAAATTAAAGTTTTCATCTTTAATGAAATGACTTTGGAAATAACGTACATTTTCATGACACCAATGCTACAGGTTTTGGAGTCACAGTAAGATACACAGAATTACATCCGTAATTAACATGAATGCCAACATTTCAAGCAGTAATTTCTGTTACATGGCAAACAAAATCAAGAAAGCAACCATCAAACAAAAGAGACCCATAGCTTCAGACAAGGCAAATCCCAGGATAGCATATGAGAACAGCTGCTGTTTCAGCGAAGGGTTTCTAAAAGAGACAACACATATCATTGTTACTTTGAAATATTATTTGAATTTTAACATGGTTGGTAAATGTTCAAGAACCAGATTACTAGCGTGAGGATCTTTGTAAATTGGAAAGTACCGGAACAGTGTTTTGCCTAGATCTCTTTTGGTTCTGCCTTTGACATTCCTTTCTCCTCATTCCTAATCATATGGGGAGACGGAGACTCTGTCTCTCTATATCAATATAAATGGTTAGTCTTCATCCATTTTGAGGGATTCTGACATTCTTCTTATCCCCATGAAAGTATGTTCTATACTTTTTAAGATTTGATAGTTTAAAAATAAGGTCTTAAATAATAAAATGGAAGCTGATATTTTTAAAGCATGAGCTCTCTTAATTATATTCCCACTACAACTTAAAAATTAAAGAGTGCAGACTCTGAAGTCAAAGTGAGTTAAAATTTATTTTCTGACACTGGCTTTGACTTTGGGCAAGCAGTATAACCTCTGTGTCCCTAGTCCTTCACAGGTAAACGAGTGTTTCTCCAAGGCGTGTTGGGAGCAGTGAGATAATTGCATGCAAAGACCTCAAAATATAATACAAGACACAGACAAGCACTTAATACAAAGTAGCTATGATTATTTCACTAGTTTTCTAAGTTTCCAATTATTTCAAGCATGTTTTTAAACTAGTTTATTCGGCAAAAGGAATTACCTGGCGTAACCAATGATGAGGCTGCCGAAGACTGTGCCAATACCAGCACCAGAACCGGCCACTCCTACTGTTGCAGCACCTGCACCTATAAATTTGGCCGCAGTATCAATGTCTCTGCTGACTGCACTGGTCTGGAACTCCCTTTGGATTAACTGAGACACACCATTCTGGGCCCCATTAAATACCGCAGAGCTCTAGAGAACAGGAAATAAAGGCAAAGGTCAAATCAGCAATCATAGTTAGCTATTTTAATTACCGTACTGTCAAAATGATAACCACTTCTCTATTTTTGTAGCTGAGTTTGAATAGGAGGTGGTGTGGCACAACAGAAAAATCTGGGGCTTAGAATAATTCCCATCTTGCAGAATAGGAACAGCAATATCTACACCGCATAAGGTTTTTGAAAATTAAGAAACAGTGTACGTGCATATGCTTTTTATTTTTAATTAATTAATTAATTTATTTTTGGCTGCATTGGGTCTTCGTTGCTGCACGCGGGCTTCCTCTAGTTGCGGCGAGAAACTAGCAGAGAAGAGTAGCAGGGGCTACTCTTCGTTGCAGTGAGCGGGCTTCTCATTGCAGTGACTTCTCTTGTTGCAGAGCACGGGCTCTAGGTGCGCGGGCTTCAGTAGTTGTGGCACGTGGGGTCAGTAGTTATGGCTTGTGGGCTCTAGAGTGCAGGCTCAGTAGTTGTGGCGCATGGGCTTAGTTGCTCCACGGCATGTGGGATCAGGGCTCGAACCCGTGTCCCCTGCATTGGCAGGCGGATTCTTAACCACTGCGCCACCAGGGAAGCCCTGCATGTGCTTTTTAATAGAGTAGGCTGTTCAGTAACTGTTGCTATCATAATCTTAAATACAGGCAACTCAAAACCATATACTTAAGTATATATACTGACTATATTTCTTAGCCAATTCAGGTGGGTAAGTTTTGGATACAGAAGTTTCTTTCATTGGCTCATTCTCTGCAAATTTTTTGGATGAAAGGGTGGAAAGGACGGCCTCAAACCACTCATTAATGAGGTTTTTCCCCTTCACTTTAATCGAAACCATAAGGCTTATCTGGTAGTGTTACTTAATTTCTATTATTACTATATTTACCTCTCCAGTCCTAGCCTCCGGTCGAGATAACACTGATGCAGAAATTGGTCTGTATGCAACTCTGGATCCAGCTCGGATCTGTTAATGAAAAAAGATTCCATGTATTAAGTAAAAATACAGATAAGACTTCAAGGACCCTTTTACACCATGAATTCTAAAAAGGCAAGCTGCAAAAATGAGTCAGAAAAATTATGACTTTTCTCTATTGATTATCTTGTCTGTTTGGTCATTTTTCAAGGCACGAAGCTATTTTAATAAAGTTGTTAATGCAATTTTAAAGCTTACTTCATAACGTATTTGTGATATTCTGAACAAAACTTCTGAGAACAATTAGTTAAAAAGAATAAGTATTGCTTTTAAAATTTCAATTATTGTAGCGCCACAATTCAGATCAGAAAACCAGCAATAAAGACCCCACATTCTTTGGTAAGTTTAAGTGGATCAACAAGTAGGTACAATAGCACTATAAACAGCGTGTCATTTTAAATAGCCCATTAGTTAACATGAGCTTCCGCTATTTCTAGGATATTCCTATATGTCCATTAATCATAGAATTAAAAAGCAGTTTAAGCAATTCCACATCAGTGGAAGAACAACCGTTGAAATACTCTGACCATAAGGGCACGTTCCAGTCAACCTTCTCCGCCCTTGAGTGTCCACTAAATTAAGGTCACAGAAAATCCCTTCACAACCAAGACCTGATTCTCTTAAGACAAACCCCCGAGATCTTCACTTCACCAAAAGTGTCCAAAATGGTTTTGGAAATAACATCCCAGAAGCAGGAGAGATTTTCGGGTCTTGCACCAGCCGCCTCCGCCCACACAGGGTGAGGCAAGTCCCTCCCTCTGCAGCAGCGAGACTGACCTACAGATCAGCAAGTGAGAGTGCAGCCGCGACGCTAGGCCTCGGAGGCCCCCTCCACCCTCCACTGCCCCCCAACCCTCGCGTGGCCGCGATCCAACGGGGTGTCGGAGGAGGTGGGGTGGGGGGCCGCTCCGGAACGAGGGGCAAGGAGGGTTTGACCTACACCGAGCTGGGCCTGACAGCTAGGCCTCGGCGGCTCTCCACCCCCCGAGTGGAGGGGAGGAGCGGAGTGAGAAGCCCCAGGAAGAGGAGGAAAGGGAGAAAAGGACACAGAGGTTAAGGGGCTAGGGAGAGCTGTCCCGAGAGGGCGGTGTGTCCTGCCCCGAGGTGACCCGTTCAACAACGTGGACGCCCGGGCCAAGTGGTCGGGGCCTCGAGCCCCCGGCCCAGCCTGGGCTACGCACCAGAGCTGGGGTGCAGGCGAGCTTGGCGCAGGCGAACATCTTGCACTCTTCGGGGCGGCGCGGCTGGAGGACTTGGGTGACAGGCGACTAGGGCTCCTCTCCCGCTTCCTCTCTGCGGAGGCAAAGAGGCTTAAGGTCAAGTGTCCTCCGAGGGCCCATCCTTCCACCCAGGTCCCGCGGGCTCCCGTGCACGCGGTCAGCTCGGGCCCCGCGCCAAGCGAGGCGACAGCAGAATGAATGGGTCCCTCCTGGGCGCGGCTCCACCTCAGCCAGGTCCGGCTCCCGCGCCCTCCGCTTACCTTCCCAGGAGGTGGCAGCGGCCGAGTCAGCAGAGGTCGAAGGAATGGGGCTGGGCGCGCAGGCGCGGTCCGGCTCTTATCCGCGCCGCGGCACCCGGATGCAGAAGGCGGGGAATCGGGTGCAGCTGGGAAGACGCTCAAGGTCACTTTGTAACAACTTTATTGGTAACCAGTCGGGAAAGGCAGCTACAGCCGACCGGAGACGGACTGAACGAGCAGAGGGTGGCGGAGAGACAAAAAGAAGAAATAAAGACCAGCCCAGGCAGAGAGAACCGAACAAGTTGTTTCGCCTTTGATCTAGGCTCGTCGGAGGATAGTGGGACTTTGTCTTTCAGTTGATGCTTAATGAGATTTGGCCTTTTATCAGTTGCTAGGTCTCTTTCATAGAGGAGCTCCCTTCCTGGTCATTCTCCTCTGTGAAATGGGACTCTGTGTGGGGAAACGGTTCATTCTCTGCTTGGCAGAAGCAATTAGGGTTACCAGCAAAGTGAAAATGCATTTCTTTAAAGGAATCTGGAAAAGGGTTCCAGAGTCTGGAATAATCTTTTGGGTGAAAGTGGGCCTGACCTACTGGAACAAAGGAATAAGCAAATGAATAGATCTAAGAGCTTCGTGACTTGGGCACAAAATTGCCTCTTGGTAAAGTGAGGCAGGTCGGTTTTTCTTCCAGCCCCATGGTTGGGAGAATTAAGGGTTGTCAATGTTTTTTCATGTAGGGCCAGGGACTAAATAAAGTCTGAGTATTTTCAAAACTGACCCAACTTTAACACTTGTTTTCGGTAACTTTGGACTTCAGATGAATACAGAAACGTCTCAGAAAAATGGCTCTTTCTGGACTTCTGTTAAGTCCTTGAATTCTGTAAATCTGACTTAATAGTTCTAACAAGTGGCTATCAGAGGTGATACAAGTCAACATAAAAGATTAAATATCTAGTATGCCCAGCTGATGGGATGGCTGGGGGCTGAAATCCCACCCACTTGGCCTAGAGCCCTGGTACAACATGGACCCAGAGGATCACTTCTTTTTCTAGTTGGCACAAAGGTGCAATATCACCTAGCAGTAATCCTGGGGAGAAGCCCTCAGAACTAAAATTTGAAGAATGAATAAGACTTTGTCACTGATCTAACTTCACAGGCAAATGCTTCAAAATCACATGCGAGCTTATCATTTTAGTTTCAATCTCTTTTTAAAAATTAATTAACTAAAGTTTTATTTTTGGCTGTGTCGGGTCTTAGTTGCAGCACGCGGGATCTTCGTTGCAGCACACAGGCTCCTCTCCAGTTGCAGCGCGCTGGCTCTCTAGTTGAGGCGCGTGGGCTTAGTTGCCCCGTAGCATGTGGGATCTTCCCGGACCAGGGATTAAACCCATATCCCCTGCATTGGAAGGCAGATTCTTAACCACTGGACCACCAGGGAAGTCCCCAGGTTCAATCTTTAGCCCATAAAATAGAGATAATTCATACGTGCAGTTCAAAGAGAAATTATTAGTATATTTTCTCAAGTACTCAGTTCTTGCCTGAAGTATGTGGTAAGATGTCCTGTGATGCTTAAAGGAGAATAAACAATAATGCTCTGTATTAGTCAGAGTTCTCCAGAGAAACAGAACCAGCTGGAAGAAAAACTGGCCTCACTTAGTAGGATCCTACAGGTTCTGTTTCTGTGGAGAACCCTGAGTAGTACAGAGCATTATTGTTTATATATATAGAGAGAGACAGACAGACTGAACGGATGACCATGAGGAACGGGCTTATGTGGTTATAGAAGCTGAGAAGTCCCATGAGCTGATGTCTCCAAGCTGGAGACTCAGGAAAGCTGGTGGTATAATTTAATTGGAATCTGAAGGCCTGAGAACCAAGGAGGCCAATGATATAAATCCCAGTCTGAGAAGATAAGATGGAATGTCCCATACCAAAGCCAGACAAAGATGTCACAAAAAAAGAAAACTACAGGCCAATATCACTGATGAACATAGATGCAAAAATCCTCAACAAAATACTAGCAAACAGAATCCAACAGCATCTTAAAAGGATCATACACCATGATCAAGTGGGGTTTATCCCAGGAATGCAAGGATTCTTCAATATACACAAGTCAATCAATGTGATACACCATATTAACAAACTGAAGGAGAAAAACCATACGATCATCTCAATAGATGCAGAAAAAGCTTTCGACAAAATTCAACACCCATTTATGATAAAAACCCTCCAGAAAGTAGGCATAGAGGGAACTTACCTCAACATAATAAAGGCCATATATGACAAACCCACAGCCAACATCGTTCTCAATGGTGAAAAACTGAAAGCATTTCCTCTAAGATCAGGAATAAGACAAGGTTGTCCACTCTCACCACTAATATTCAACATAGTTTTGGAAGTTTTAGCTACAGCAATCAGAGAAGAAAAAGAAATAAAAGGAATCCAGATCAGAAAAGAAGAAGAAAAACTGTCACTGTTTGCAGATGACATGATACTATACATAGAGAATCCTAAAGATGCTACCAGAAAACTACTAGAGCTAATCAATGAATTTGGTAAAGTAGCAGGATACAAAATTAATGCACAGAAATCTCTTGCATTCCTATACACTAATGATGAAAAATCTGAAAGAGAAATTAAGGAAACACTCCCATTTATCACTGCAACAAAAAGAATAAAATATCTAGGAATAAATCTACCTAAGGAGACAAAAGACCTGTATGCAGAAAACTGTAAGACACTGATGTAAGAAATTAAAGATGATACAAACAGATGGAGAGATATACCATGTTCTTGGACTGGAAGAATCAACATTGTGAAAATGACTCTACTACCCAAAGCAATCTACAGATTCAATGCAATCCCTATCAAACTACCAATGGCATTTTTCACAGAACTAGAACAAAAAATTTCACAATTTGTATGGAAACACAAAAGACCGTGAATAGCCAAAGAAATCTTGAGAAAGAAAAACAGAACTGGAGGAATCAGGCTCCCAGACTTCAGACTATACTACAAAGCTACAGTAATCAAGACAGTATGGTACTGGCACAAAAACAGAAATATAGATCAATGGCACAGGATAGAAAGCCTAGAGATAAATCATAGGAACTATAGGAATAGCTACTACCTTTGGCTGAGGAAGAGTGAATAGTAATGAAAAACTTAGAAATTTAGAGGAGAGGACATGGCTGTCACAGGAACTTGCAGTTCACTTGTGGTAAAGAAACTTGCTGAAGGCACGGGCCACAAGTGAACCATGAGGATTGCCGAGATGAACACAACCAGGCCTCTGCTGCAAGCCAATCCACCTGAAGAAGAAAGGAAAGTCCTTCCTCCTTGTCTGGCCTCACAGTGTCTTTCCAGTGCCCTCTATTGGCCAAGCCTAACATTTTGCCAGTTGTCATAGCAGAAATGCCTACTGGGTCCAGTTGTAGAATAGAAACAAGGCATAGAAGGATGGATTTCTAGTGGAGAAGTCATAAGTTACTAACCTGCACAGATGGTAAGATTCTCAAGGGCAGGGATTAGGTCTTATTTAGTCTTCCACAGCACCTAATGTAGAGTATTAAACATAGTAGTCACTCAATAAAGTTTGCTCAGTAATAGACAGGGTACTTAGTATGTTTGAAGTAATTTGCAGAAACTTTATTATTCTTCTCTTTTAACTAAAATTTTAGGCTGGGACTTCCCGGGTGGTGCAGTGGTTAAGAATCCGCCTGCCAATGCAGGGGACACGGGTTCGAGCCCTGGTCTGGGAAAGTCCCACATGACGCGGAGCAACTAAGCCTGTGCGCCACAACTACTGAGCCTGTTCTCTATAGCCCGCAAGCCACAACTACTGAAGCCCGCGTGCCACTACTGAAGCACATGCGCCTAGAGCCTGTGCTCCACAACAGGAGAAGCCACCGCTATGAGAAGCCCGCGCACCACAATGAAGAGTAGCCCCCACTCGCCGCAACTAGAAGAAGCCCGCGCGCAACAATGAAGACACAACGCAGCCAAAAATAAATTAATTAATTAATTTTAAAAAAATTTTAGGCTGTTGGGATAAATTAGAATGACCTCTAGAATTTCTTTTTTTTGCTCATATTGCAAAATTCAAACTTAGAGAACTTGAGGAACATTTTTTTGCTTTATGGCATGAATTTGTTCAAACAAACATTTTTTCTGTGCCTAAGAAGGATTCTGTATTTATATTCTCATGTGCCTAAAGAATTCATTAAAAAACCAAAACAATAAAGCACTTTATTGACCTGTTCTATGATACAATAGAATATTGGCAGGAATGGGACATCAGCTGAAGCAGAATAGGCCCTGGGCTGGGTTGTGAGGTAGGCAAGGTCTGTCTGTGGTTAACCTTTCACTTCTTTTCTCAATGCCTTTGGTCCATCCTTCGGCAACTTACTCTCTCTGCTGGCACCTCGTACCTTCTTGGTGTCTCCTGGCTATGTTAGGCTTTCCATGGTGGCATCTACTGAAGCCATCTCTTTCCAGGCAGTGTCCAGCTTCTGAACTCTTATCCATGTAAAATCTAACTTATTGCTTGCTTCAGCAGTGCATATACCAAAATTATAATGATACAGAGAAGACTAACATGGCACCTGTGCAAGGATGACACTCAAATTTATCACGTATTCCATGTTTTAATAATTTGCTACCATTTCCCTCACAGGTGGGGAGGGATGTGAATGCATCTAAGAAAGGGAGAGAATTACAAATGCATTTCCTGTGTTTAAAAAATAGAAGGTTCATCGATGGTTACCTATGGTGGAAGGAATAGATTAGAGAGAACAAGAATAGAAGCTAAACCTCTTTGAATATGCTTTGCTTTCTGGATTTGAATTTGGAACCATGCAAACCATTTATAAAAGTAAAAAAAAATTTAGGGGCTTCCCTGGTGGCGCAGTGGTTGAGGGTCTGCCTGCTAATGCAGGGGACGCGGGTTTGCGCCCTGGTCTGGGAGGATCCCACATGCTGCGGAGCAGCTGGGCCCGTGAGTCACAACTGCTGAGCCTGCGCGTCTGGAGCCTGTGCTCCGCAACGAGAGAGGCCGCGATAGTGAGAGGCCCGTGCACCGCGATGAGGAGTGGCCCCCGCTTGCCGCAACTGGAGAGAGCCCTAGCGCAGAGGCGGGGACCCAACATAGCAATCAATCAATCAATTAAAAATAAATAAATAAATAAACTTTAAAAAAAAATGTAAATCCCTACAAATTGAAAGTAAATGAAACAAATGAATTTAACTGTATCTAGTCGGTAACATAACCACACATTTACTTTTTGTAAGTACAAAGAGTCTACAAATGGATAAAAAGATAAGTAACTCCTAGATTCATCTGCTTTATGCACGCCAGCCTCTGTGTTATTCCTGCAACATGCCAGCCATACTCCCCTGATAGAACTGCACTTTTCATTCCTTTAGTTTGGAACACCTTATGTTTACTTGGCTTAACCTCCACTTCATTCAAGTCTTTGCTCAAGTCACTTCTTAAGAGAGGCCTTCCTGGATCCCTTACCTAACCTTATATTTCTCCACAGCAGTTATTGCTATCTGGCATTATTTACTGCTTGTTTGTTTGTAGCTCACATTAGACTCTAAGTGTATGAGGACAGGGACTTTGTTTTGTTTATTGCTGTAGCCACATAGCCTAGAACTTGCTTGGCCCACTAATAGGTACTCAGTACATTTTTGAGCAATGAGTTTGGAAGGAACTGTTAAATTTTCTTCACATACCTCTGTATTATTTGATATGTTACCATAAGCATGAATTACTTTAAAATGTAAAAAACCAATATGTTAGGAAAGTTTTAATACTTCATAATAATTGATAAATGTATTATATTATCCCTTCTATGGCACTTGCATTAATGAAACCAAAGGGAAGCATTATTAAATGTTGAATTTCAGTTTTTGGTGATGGGCTTCGGTGTACTTTTATATTCAAACTCTAATCTCTCCATGGTAAGGCTATTCCTGTTTTAAAGCATCACGTGGGTGTGGGTGTAGGTGTGGGGTGTGTATACCTTCTTATCTGTATATTGGCTGGAGTTTCTTGTATGTGATAGGAAAGTATATTGTCGGTTTCAGCTGTGTGTGTGTGTGTGTGTGTGTGTGTGTATAATTTTTTTTTCTGGCTGCGCTGCGCGGCTTGTGGGATCTTAGTTACCTGATCAGGGATTGAACCCGGGCCCACAGCAGTGGAAGCACTAAGTCCTACCCATTGGACCGCCAGGGAATTCCCTCGGCTATATTTTAAGACAACCAATTGCAAGTGTAAGTCCTTATTCTCCTTCGAGAAATTAAATCCATTCATAATCAATGGACCCAGATATTGAACTTACTGTTAAGAGATAAGAGATTTCACAACACTAACAAAATGTTTGAGAGGTCTTTTGCTTATCAATTTTTTTGCTACTCTAGCCTCAATGAGGTCTTTAAGGGTCATATTTCTAGTCCTAGTGCTATGTGATAAATGAAGGTCTTACATCAATTTAGGGAATTACAGGGTTTCCATATGGTACAAGTGCCCCATGCTGAGTAATGCTTTGTTTTCTTTCCACTTTTGGATTATTGTGGCTCTGTGTAAGAATAATATGGTTACACGGCACGAGTCACTCTCCTTGGCCACCTTTTACATCACTGATTTTAGTCAGTTATTCCATTAATTTAGTCAGTTATTCCAGTTTGTTCAGACAAATAGTCTCAGACTTTTCCTTACCAATCTCACCTATCTAAGAATTTCTGATCTATGGGCTTTACTACAAAGGTTAGTTTCCTATGTCATGTCCCCAAGCCAGGGAACTTGGCTTAAAGTAGTGATGGCTCTGTATTAATTTTAAGGGAAGCATGGTTTTCAGAGGCAAAATGTCAAGGAGACACATTTCACAAAATGGGGTCTATAAACCTTAAGGTTCATTTAAGCCTCAAGGATTAAGTTAGAGTGCTTGCTGAAATTGCCTTTCTTGATTTGAACTGGAGGAGAGCATAAGCAAAATGTGTAAGTTTTAAATACAGCAACTTGTTTTTGAACTTGAAGTGGAAAACATGGCCAGAAAAACACCAGTGGTCAATAACTATACGAAAAGCAAAGTTCATAGTAGATAAAATCTTTAATTTAGAGGGTCCTATTCCCTCATTGTGATGAGAACATTCCAGTTTGGAAAGTCACACGTGGAAAAGCACTTCTTTTATCTGGTCATATTTTTGCTCAGTCTTATACAGTATTATGGGGCTGGTCAATCATTCAGGAGAATGGCCATATATTCATGGTAGACACAGGTTATTGAACTGCAGATTCTACCAGTTGCTCCAGGTTGTTCTTTGGTGAGATTCCATCTGCCTTTCTTGACCATTTAAGGGAGTCCTCTCATCTTGTTCTACCAGAGAACTCCTACCAGCTGAGGAATACAAGCAGACCCCCTATAGGAGTACAGCCTTAAAGGATCAGGGAAACTTTTCAAAAGGCCCTGTTCTATTTTATCTTAAAAAAATCCTGCAATGTTTATATGATACTCTATTGTAGAAATTGAGATAATTTAAAATGCTTTAAATTACCAATTAAATTACTTAATTCTCCCCTTTATTATTCTTCAGTGAAACTGATGTACCAGGAGATAGGTCGTGCTAGGAAAGCATGGTTTTGCTCACTTCTTACCCAACCATTGCCTACTTCAAGATTGCAAGGACCTCAGCTTTAGGAGGAAGGAGTTATTGTCAGACCTTCCTCTTTCTGGTCTGCTCATCCCATGGCCTGTGGCCATGGGTACATTAATAGAGGGTACATTAATATATAACAATATGGTATGTATTATATACTAGGTAGATAGTCCACCTTTCTGAAAACTTACTAAACTGGCAAATTGTATGTAATCCTTTTATTAAGATCCTAACAATTTTAATTTCTCAAGAGTTAACTTCAATCAAACCCTTCCACTACACTGTTTCCTCACTATCTTTCAACCTCTTGGCAAAATATCTTAGTGTTTTTTACATTACATCCTATGTCTGATCAGCATCAGTTAACCTCATCTGATCAACAGCATGACAGCATGTTGAGAGCTCTGGGGAATGAACTGGAAGGGAGGGACCAGGTATAAGGAGTTCAGGTTAAACTCAGGGTCTGAAGTGATAACTTCTTCCCCCATACAAAGGCTGTGACTTTTTCAGATAAATTTGGAGGGTGCTTTTGGTAGGCAGAATGCCCTTCCCCAAAGATGTCCATATCCTAATCCCCAGAATCTTTGAATATGTTACCTTAGATGGTGAAAGGGACTTTGCAGATGTGATTAAGTTAAGGGTTTTGAGATGAAGAGATTATCCTGGATTATCTGGGTAGGCACAGTGTAATCACAAGGGTCCTTATAAGTGAAACAGGGAGGCTGGATAGTCAGAGAAGGAGATATGACCCTAGAAGCAGAGTCAGAGTGATACAGCATGAAAAAGACTCTGGCTGTTACTGGCTTTGAGGAAATGGAAGAAGGGCACCAGCCAAGGAATTCAGGCAGCCTCCAGAATCTGGAAAGGCAAGGTAATGGATTCTCTCCCAGAGCTTCCAGAAGGAATACAGCCCTGCCATTACCTTGATTTTAGGCCAGTGAGATCCATTTCAAAATTCTTTCCTCCAAAACTGTAAAATAATAAATTTGTGGGTTTTTTTTTAAGGTACCCAGTTTGTGGTTATTTGTTATAGTAGCAGTAGAAAACTAATACAGAGGTCAAATTTTGGTGATTCCAGGCATGGGTCAAATCAAGGAGATGGGATGGGGCCTTGACTTTGGAATCCAGGCAGCCAATGTGCCCAGTGTTATGTGGGATGGGCCATTCATTATGGATCTTAGTTTAGTCCAAGGCCTGGGAGGTGAGTAGCAGGGGTGTTCTCTGACAGAAGAGGACATGATCTCCAAGAGCATAGTAGGTATACTAGTCAGCTTACTGGCTAGCCAGGGCACCCAAAATTTGGAGGACAGAAAAAAAGCCAGGTACCCAAGAAACGGGACAGAAGTATATCAGAAGAGAAGACTGATATCTCTGGGCAGGCAGATATAGGAAGCTGGTATATAATAGTGCTGCTGAAATGCTCTTGAGCATAAAGCAACAAAATATACTTTCTGAACCACAGTGACTTCTAGAAGAACTAGAAATATCTTTCCAGGTTGGCCTCCAAGTTGCTCTTAGGGTAGAAAACCTGCAGGAAGAGGGCAGCTAGAGGAGAGTCACTAATGATAGGCTGTTGGCCAGAAAGGGAATAGAGGGAGGGTCAGGAAATGTGGGCCAGTGTCAATTCAATGATGAGTCAGTGTCATTGATAGCTTATTGCATAGTAAAAGTCACAGGCTTCCTAATTCATACTTTTTGACTATTCAGAGGTCTGATCTAGGTGGTACTATGAACTAAGTCTAGACACATTCCTTTATTTTCTTCCCCCACTGAGACTACCCTATTTAGGCCAATATCTCACTAGTACTACTCTACTTTTTTTTTTTTTTTTTTGGCTGCACAGGTTGTGGGTTCTCAGTTTCCCAGCTAGGGACTGAACCCAGGCCACAGCAGTGAAAGTGCCGAATCCTAACCACTAGACCACCAGGGAACTCCCATATTACTCTTACTTAGTCTACTTGTCTTCATTTTTGGTCCTTCAGATTCATGTGTTATTCATTCATTCATTCAACAAGCATTTTATTTATTTATTATATATAACTGTGAGACTCCTTTCCATAGATATTTTCTTTGCTGAGAATTCTAGAATAAAACATATAGTAATTAATGTAAAATTAAAAGCTTTCATTTTTTCCTGGAACCCTGCTAGTCAGTCCGCTATTAAAATCATCTGGTCTGGCCAAACAACCATCCTCCAAACAGCCATTGCATAAGAGCCTCTTTGTAACTCTGGCTGCTTTGCTTTGGCAAAGCTCACAGGGACCTCTTCAGTTACCTCTTATATATATCAACAAAACATATGCTCTCCAAATACAAGTGAAGGTTAAAAACAAAATAAATGGGGGGCAGGCTAGGTGGAATGTTAAGAATTAGGACCAAGTTTTCTTAACTGTCTCTATTTGCTATTGTTGCTCCAAGATTATCTGGACAAACAGCATTTCCCTTGAGATCTGCTAATTCCTTGCCACATTACAGTTCTTCTGCCTTGGAGTTCTTATTTAATTTGGACCTCTAGCGTGCCAGAATATAGACCCTTGGCTTACTCATCCCATGCTTTGACATCCAACCAATTTTCTCTTAAAAACAAAAAGGAATAAAACCCCCACCAAAACTATCCTTCTAAAATTATATAAGTAATATATGACTCCAGGCTTGTAAAAATCTAAACAGAATAAAATTATAGACAATAAAAACTACAGCTCTTATATATCCTCCTCCCTAATATTGTTTTCCTTCTCAGAAGTAACCATTATTAACCGCATAGTGTGTACCTTTCTAAATCTTTCACTGTATTTTTACATGGAAGTATACAAATTTATGAATATAGTTTTAAATTTTCTTAAATAAAAATTTATATCTTCTTTTCAATGAATAGTGCTGGGAAAACTGGATATATATGTGCAAAATAGTGGGACCCTTACCTTATGCCATGTACAAAAATTAATTCAAAATGAATCAAACACCTAAGTGTAAGATCTAAAACTATAAAACTCTTATACATAGGAGAAAACATAGGAGAAAATCTTCATGACAAAGGAATTGATGATGATTTCTTAGATATGACACCAAAAGCACAGGCAACAAAACAAGAAATAGATTAACTAGACTTCATCAGCATTAAAAATTGTATGCATCAAAGGACACCATCAAGAGAGTGAAAGACAACCCACAGAAGGGGAGAAAATATTACAAATCATATATCTGATAAGGGATTAATATTCAGAATATGTAAAGAACTTCTACAACTAAACAACAACCCCCCCCAAACAACCCAATCCAAAAGTGAAAAAAGGAATTCAATAGACATTTCTCCAAACAAGATACACAAATGGGCAATAAGCACATAAAAACATGTACAACATCACTAGTCATTAGGGAAATGGAAATCAAAACCACAAGACACCACTTCATACCTATTAGAATGACTATTATCTAAAAAATGGAAAGAATTATTGGTGAGGATGTGAGGAAATTGGAATCCTGGTGCACCTATAGTTGGAATGTAAAATGGTATAGCTGCTGTTGAAAACAATGTGATGGCTCTTCAAAAAGTTAAATACAGAATTACCATATGATCCAACAATTCCACTTCTAGGTATATATACTCAAAACAATTGAAAGCGGGGACTCAATCAGATACTTTTACACTAATGTTCATAGCAGCATTATTCACAATAGCCAAAAGATGGAACCAACACATATGTCCATCAACAAATGAATGGATAAGCAAAGTGTGGTATATACATACAATGGAATATTATTCAGCCTTAAAAATAATGAATATTATTATTTTAATACATGCTACAACAAAATACACACTACAATGAAATTAGAACTTCTCTAACACCATATACAGAAGTAAACTCAAAACGGATTAAAGACCTAAATGTAAAATCAGATACTATAAAACTCCTAGAGGAAAACATAGGCAGAACACTCTTTGACATAAATTGCTTCAATATTTTTTTTGGTCCCATTTCCTAGATAATGGGAACAAAAGCAAAAATAAACAAATGGGACCTAATTAAGCTTAAAAGCTCTTGCACAGCAAAGGAAACCATAAACAAAATGAAAAGACAACCCACAGAATGAGAGAAAATATTTGCAAATGATGCAACTGACAAGGGATTAATTTCCAAAACACACAAACAGCTTATATAGCTCAATATCAAAAAAAAAAAACCAATAAAAAAATGGGCAGAACACCTGAATAGACATTTCTCCAAAGAAGACATACAAATGGCCAACAGGCACATGAAAAGATGCTCAACATTGCTTAATTATTAAAGAAATGCAGATCAAAACTACAATGAAGTATCACCTCACACTGGTCAAAATGGCCATAATCAAAAAGTTTATAAATAATAAATGCTGGAGAGGGTGTGGAGAAAAGGGAACCCTCCTACATTGTTGGTGGGAATGTAAATTGGTGCAGCCACTATGGAAAACAGTATGAAGGTTCCTTAAAAAACTAACACTAGTGTTACCATATGATCCAGCAATCCCACTCCTGGGCAGACATCTGGAGAAAACTCTAATTCGAAAATATACATGCACCCCAATATTCATAGCATCACTATTTACAATATCCAAGACATGGAAGCAACCTAAGTGTCCATCAACAGATGAATGGATAAAGAAGATGTGGTACACACACACACACACACACACACACACACACACACTAGCATATTACTCAGCCGTAAAAAAGAATGAAATATTGCCATTTGCAGTAACATGGATGGACCTAGTGATTATCATACTAGTGAACTAAGTCAGACAGAGAAAGGCAAATATCATGATATCACTTATATGTGGAATTAAGTCAGACAGAGAAAGGCAAATATCATGATATCACTTATATGTGGAATTAAGTCAGACAGAGAAAGGCAAATATCATATGATATCACTTATATGTGGAATCCAAAAAATGATACAAATGAACTTATTTACAAAACAGAAGCAGGCGGCTTCCCTGGTGGCGCAGTGGTTAAGAATCTGCCTGCCAACGCAGGGGATACGGGTTCAAGCCCTGGTCCGGGAAGATCCCACGTGCCGCGGAGCAACTAAGCCTGAGCGCCACAACTACTGAGCCTGCGCTCTAGAGCCTACAAACCACAACTACTGAACCCGCGTGCCACAACTACTGAAGCCCGTGCGCCTAGAGCCTGTGCTCCACAACAAGAGAAGCCACCGCAATGAGAAGTCCGTGCACCGCAACGAAGAGTAGCCCCCACTTGCCTCAACTAGAGAAAGCCCACGCACAGCAACGAAGACCCACCAGAGCCAAAAATAAATAAATTAAAAAAACCAAAACCCCCCCAAAACAGAAGCAGACTCTTAGACATAGGAAACAAACTTATGGCTACCAAAGGGGAAAGGGGGAGGGAGGGATAAATTGGGAATTTGGGATTAACAGATACACACTACTATATATAAAATGGATAAACAATAAGGACCTATTGTATAGCATAGGAAACTATATTCAATATCTTGTAATAACCTATAATGGAAAATAATCTGAAAAAGAATATATGTATATGTATATACATAAAACTGAATCACTTTGAGGTATACCTGAAACACTGTAAATCAACTATACTCAATTACAGAAAAAAAAAGAAACAGGCTGTGGAAAAGTGAGCTTTTAATAAAACAAAAATTATGACAAAAATATTGTATCTCAGCAAAACATTTTTTTGATACATGCTACAACATGGATGAAATTTGAAAACATTAAAATAAGCCAGATGCAAAAGGATGAATATCATATGATTCATCTTATATGATATACCTAGAATAGGCAAATTCATAGAGACAGAAAGTAGGATAGAGGATACCAGGACTGAAGGGAAGGGAAATGGAGAGTTATTGTTTAATGGGTAGAGTTTCTCTTTAGGATGCTGAAAAAGTTCTGGAAATGGATAGTGGTGATTGTTGTACAAAATGTGAATGTACTTAATGCCATTGAACTGTACACTTTAAAATGAAATAATTTTTAATATAAATTATTATATAAATGTTTATATTATGTATATTTTAACTAAATAAGTATAATATATAATGATAAATATAATAAAACAAACCCCCAAATTATACCTTGCTTTTTCAACAAATACCTGTTAGTATTATTTCAATTTCAGTAAACACACAGCTACCTCAATCTTTTAAAAATAGTGTTTAAAATTTTATAATGGCAAATTCAAACATATTAAAAAGCAAAGGGAATAGTATACTAAATTCCCACCCATCACCCAGCTTCAATGGTTATCAACGCGTGGTTAGTCTTGTTTCTTCTGTTCTCCCGCTCATCTACTCCTTTTCCCCTCTATCTGCTCTACCTCATGTTATTTTGAAACAAATTCCAGAAGTCATAATATTTAAATTATGAATGTTTAAGTATGAATCTGTATAAGGACTCTTTACTGAAAAACATAACCACAATACCATTATCACACCTAAAATATTTAATAATAATTCCTTAGTATCAACAAATATGCAGCCAGTGTTCAGATATGCCTGATTGTCTTATATTTTTTTAGTTGGTTTGTTGAAATTAACAATCTGTACAAGTTCTACACATTGTAATTAGTTATATGTCTTTTAAGTCGCTTTTCATCTATAGATTCTCCATCACTCTTTTTTCACCTTTATTAGTTGAAGAAACTCAGTTGTTTGTTATGTAGTGTTTCCCATAATCTGGATTTTGCTAATTTTATCCTCATGGTGTCATTGAACATGTTCATTTGAACTCTGTATTTCCTGCAAATTGGTAGATAGACCTAGAGGCTTGGTCAGTTTTTTTTTTTTCCTTCTTAAAATAGCTTTTGTAGGTTGTGTTGTGTACTTCCTATGTGCACCATTTTGGAGGCACACGATGTCTGGTTGTCTTTTTTCTGATATTAAAATTGATCAATGAGTTCAGCTTGATTTATCCATTATAAAGCTTCCCATCAGCTTCCTACTTAACAAGTTTAGTGGTCATTGATGATTATTTCATATGTCCATTATTTCATTAGGATTGAAATATGGCGATATTCTTTTTCTATTATTTCTTCTTCACTTAGCTGGAATTATTCTACAAAGAAAAACTTTCCCATATCAACTATTTTTATTATCTTGTGTTAGGACAGAAAAGGCAGAAGAAATTGTTGATTCTTTCCCTTTATTACAGTTTTCAGAATAATTAGTCATAGGTAATTTTAAACCATCAGGAAATGAGTACAAGAGTGATTTAGCCCGTGGATTTAGAGTGGGGGATATATCTTTAAGGACATTTGGATGATTTCTGTCTTTGAAAGAAGCCTGCTCTAGGTGACCTATAAGGTCCGTTTGAGCTCAAAATTTTTCTTATTCGTGAAAAACATTTATGCTTTATTTCTTAATTTTGGAAAGAATTAGATAATATATTCTAATGTTCTTTAGAGTGTAAGACATTCCTTTAACATATAGCATAATTTATTTGCCAAATAATTGGCAATAATTTTGTGGGTTTATCTCAAAGTACTGGAGAGTTAGCTAACATTTTTGGGGGGACTACTTCATTATCTTTAAAATTTTTTATGTAAAAAATTTAAGCTATATTTTTAAACTTTAAATATTAAACAAAGAAAAATTGCAAGGAGAGTGCAGAGAACTACTGTTTGCCCTTTACCCTGACTCACCAATTCTATCATTTTCTATACTTTTTCATATTCTCTCTTATTCCCTCTGTTTGTATACACACACACACGCACGTGTATGTTGCATGTGTATGTATGGTGTTGTCTTTATACATAGATATGTCTATATCTCTCTATCCACATATGTATAAAAAATATATTTTTTTATTTATTTTTCCTAAACATTTGATGGTAGGTTTCATGCGTCATGCCCCTTAATATTTCTGTGCATATTTCCTAAGAACAAGAAGATTCTCTTACATAATCACAGCTCAGTTATCAATTCAGAAAATTTATCATTAATAAAATATTTTTATTCAATCTGCAGCCCACATTTCAATTTCATCAGTTGTCCCAATCAGGTCCTTTAGAGAATTTTTTCCCCTCTAATACAGGATCCAGTCCAAAGTCATTTACTGCATTTAGTCACTGTGTCTCTTAATCTGTTATCATCTAGAACATTTCCTTAGCCTTTCTTGGTCTGTCATGACACTGACATTTTTGAGGAATCCAGGTCAATTTCATTCTTTTTTCCCTGCCATAACCATATACATTACTCAGTTCTCATCATAAATAACAGAAATTGCCTATGGCTGACTGAGCAGGAAAGGAATTTATTAAAAAGGTATTGGGGAGCTCCTTGACATATCTCAATAAATACATTTTAGTTTGCATATATATATATATATATATATATATATATATATATATATCAAACCATATTGTTCACACACACAAAAAAGTGATATTTATTGAGCACTTCTAATGTGCCAGACACTGTCCCTATTACACTATAAGTATTGCCTTATCCAAAACATGACCCTATAAGATACTCTTTCTAACACTCCTGAGTCCCGTTTTGAAAATGAGACGACTGTGGATTAGGGAGGTTAAGTGGCTTGCCCAAGGTCACACAACTAATACAGGGCTGAGTGTTCAAAGTCAAGTTGTGTCTGACACTAAAGTCCATCCCTCTTCAGTTCCAGTTTTATATGGCAGCATTACTTGAAAATTTTCCCGTAAGATATTTTCTAGAAAATAAATGATTTGTGATAACCTGAAATAGTAAATATTGTTTCAGTAGATATTATATAATAAGAGGTACATGCTGAAAAACATTCACACTTTTGTATAGCTTTTTTCCATCTTTAAAAATGCTTCACAGACATGACCTAATGCTAGAGTTACTGGCCAGAAAATCCTCGGCGTGCACATCAAAATGTACCCACTTGGGGGCACCCACAATGCAGCTTTTCTGCCTGTTCTCCTGCCCAGAAGCTTTAAGCCCTGCAGAGCTGGAGTGAAGCCAGCTGATGAGCTTGGGCTGCTCTCCAGGACTCAGACAGCAGGATCTAATGTCTCAAGGAAGCGCCTCCTGTAACTCCAAGTGGGGAGAATATCTTCCTTAGCCTTTTGCCTGAACAATAAATTATTATGTGTTATTTAAAACATTAATAATTAGTGCATTTGCTACAGGCCAAATGTACTAGATACATTATTAGGATTTAACGACCAAGACTTAAAAATAATTTGCCGATTAAAAATGATATATTTGTCCAAAGGGGTTTTTGGATTTATGCCAACAGTAGGCACATAATAATTAACAGGGGTAAACAGCAGGGGTAAAAATGTGTCCTAAAATCAAGCTAAATGTTTCAAACTGGTTTTGCACGTGTTCTCACCTGAGGCATGCTCTCTGGTGATCCCTAGAGCATGGAGGGTTTCTACAGGTGTTACTGCTAATATAATCTCTAGGTCAGTCATTTGGTCTTCAGCTGTATCAGATAGTAGAGATGCTCCTGAAATATACGGTCAAAGACGTCACTGACCCAGATGTAGTTGCCGTGACTGCCTAGAAAGGGGTTATTATTCTAGAACGTAAGGAGAGAAGATATAGAAAATGAGATTCTACTGGGCGTGACTATCACAGTGTCTTTTATACCCACCGCCTCTGCTAAAGAGGCAGATGAAGGTGGCTATGTTTTGTACCATATAAATCGGCCTTGCACTAGAGGGAGCCAAAATATCGACTGGAGAGCAGCTTGCAGGGTGATCTGGCTCAGAAAGCACTACTCAAAGAGGGACAAACTGGACCAATCATGTGCTCGCTTGCGGGAATCTGATTTGGGAAACTGAACACGAAGTGGGTAACAGTAGGAACTGATGTGGAAGGAGTGTAGAGGGGGGTACAGTGTAGAATAGAGGCCAAGAGCAAAGCCAAGTATGAGGAAGCTAAGCTGTGAAAAAGGTGAGACAATAATTAAGTGGAAGCTGTGAGAAGGAGAAGATGGAGAAGAGAAATCCAGTCTTTTGTGGGAGGAGTAGCAAGAAGTTTGAGGAGAAGCAGAGACAGGGAGAGGCTGAGCCATGTGGAAATGGAGCACTTTAGAGGAGAGGCGTGGCTCTTGTTCCCGAGGGTCCTTGGGAACAGTGCAGTTTTTGGTCCAGTCTGGTCCCTGTTCCTTGACTGCCATGAGATCCTGGCTCCATCCTGAGTCTTATAATAAACAGCCATTAATTGTGCAAACTTGAGTGAATATCTGTCTCTCTCTAACCAAACTAACCAGAATAGGAGTAATGTGAGAGAAAAATATTACTGCTTCCAGAGTCCTTTTTGAAAAAATGTGGTAAAATATACATAAAATTTACCACTTTAATCATTTTTAAGTACACGGTTCAAAAGCATTAAGCACATTCACATTGTTGTGCCACCATCACCACTGTCCATCTCCAAAACTTGTTCATCATCCTGAACTCTGTACCCATTAAATAATAACTCCCCCTGTTCCCTCATGCAGCCCCTGGCAACTACTATTCTACCTCTGCCTGTAAGAATTTGTGCAGAGTCCCTTCTGAATGAATAATACTGGTATTAAATGATTAGTACTTATAATTTATATAAATTATATTTATATTAGTTAGGATTTATTTAAAATATTGGTATCAGATTGTTAAGATATTACTTATATTATTGGTATTAAATGGTTAAGATATATATATTTAATATATTTGTTATAATACATGTATACATATTATTTATGGTTAAGATATTTATTTTATTTAAATGGCTAAGATATTATTATTTATCTGGACAAAGCCATTGCCCAGAGTTTTGGGGGAGCTGGAGTTATCCCAAATAGCCTGGAATGTTTAGACTATTGATTGTGTGCAGTCAATTAACTGCATAGGGAATACAAATCACACAGAAAAGTGTCTGGGATGTTGAGCAATGTCTTCAGCCATGTTCTAGCAAAGGGGTTGATATGTTTCGAGGAACACTCCTTGATGTATGAAGTAAAATGACCCTCCTTGGGAGGGAAAGACTGAGATCTGGGAAGAAAGGAGGCCAAGGAAATTGTGGTTTAAAGTCTGCCATCTCTATATGGCTAGAATAAAATTATTATACCAATTTGATTCCTGAAGACTACTTTGGAGACATCCTTCTAAAAGGCTTCAAGGTGTCAGAGACTATGTATTTTGCCAGTGGTTGTCCTGGACCCTCAACAATGTGGGTCTATGAGGAGGTGAGAGCAAGCTTAAGCTTTTATGCGACAAGGGTTTGGGGGGACTGAACTGACCAGTTTCCGAGGAAGCTGGCCCAGAAGTCCAAATCACAAAATGCGAATTAAGGTATCAGATAAGGGGAGCTGGGATCCTGCAGCTAGATTCTCTGAGCAGTAGCTATGCTGGTGATACTCAATGGCTGATGTCATTTTGGTTCTGATGAAAACAGGATCCCAGACAGCATGGGGGGGATCAGGACATGGTCCAAATCCTGGGAAAAATAGATTGACCAGGACTAGGTAGACTGATAGAGTCCCAGCCGAACAAACACATTCCAAGGCAGTGCTGCACCAGTGAATAAACCAGAACTGGTGTCAAAAGCCCCTTCCTTCCAACTGAATATCTATGACAGGGATTCGTGTAGAAGGCTGCTGTTCATCCCTTCCAGGCAAGACTGATGAAAAGAGAGAGAAGCAGAACTTAATTATAGCTATGTTTGGTTCTCTTTAGCATAACGACAGGGTGGGACTGAGCCAGAAGGTTGAACATGTCAACTGCCCATATCTGGGCTTGAGCACACAAAACAGAGAGTGTGGCAATCAGTGTCTTGCTGGGGAGTCTAGAGGAGTTCCATGGCTTTATTAATTGATCCCCTCTTTCAGACCATCCAAGTAAGGCTAAGCAGGCCTTGTCCTGAGAACGTGCAAATTCCCTACTTCGTAGACCAGCAATCAAACTCTGGACATAGAACGAATGTGTTTGATCAGGGCATTCATGCTGAAAGCTGACCTGGAAGATGGTGTGTGGCACTGGCCACTGGGATTCCATGTTATTCTGCATACTTTGTCCATCCGTGTTACATGGCACTCAGATCCTCCTTTAGTGGATCTTGTTAACTGAGCTGTTAAGAGCCTTGTCAGCAGATAGCTTTCAGTTGCCAGCCCCTTCATGAATTACCTAACAAAGGAGAAATCGCCGTGCCCGAGGTCACCCTTTCCGGGGCAGCCCATATCCAATGATTGACCAATGGAGAATATAAAGGCACTGACATCTTGGCCCAACTTGAGGCAACTCTGAAGGGCTATTCTAGCTCCAGCACTTCCCACAGAGTCACCTGAGGCAGCTTGATTTCTCCCTTTGCCCAGTTTTACTTCTGTCCCTGCTCTGGTCTGAATGTTTGTGTCTCCTCAGAGTTCATATGTTGAAATCCTAACCACAAAGGTGATAGTATTAGTAGGTGGGGCCTTTGAGAGGTGACTAGATCATGAAGATGGAGCCCTCATGAAGGGGATTGGTGCTCTTATAAAGAGATTCCACAGGGCTCCCTAGCTCCTTCTGTCACGTGAGGGCACAGCAAGAAGGCTTCGGCTATGAACCGGGAGGAGGCTCCTCACCAGAAAACGTGACCATGCTGGTGCCTAGATCTTGGAATTCCAGTCTCCAGAACTGTGAGAAATAAATTTCTTTTGTTTATAAGCTACCCATCTGGTGGTGTTCTATTATAGCAGCCCGAGCAGACTAAGATAGCCCCCTTCCTTCCACAGGTGCTCATCTCGAGGGTATTCCTTTGTAAACCTCCTTGCCATGGGCCTCAGTTTATATGTTGCTGCTCATTCTTAGTTCTTGTTCTCAAGTCCCTGTACTGGTGACTTGTCTTATGCCCCAGTCATCACACTGGGGGCTGGTCCTGTTCTGATCTGTTCTCTATGCGGTTGCTGTTGCCATTTGCTTTCCATTAATTTGCGGACATTGAGCAACGCTGGCTAAATGCCAGTAGCATTCCTCAGCTGTGTGCAGCCAGAAAGGTTTCCAAATATTTCCCATCCCCCAAGCTTGCTGCGCCACTCTAACTGAAAACCACCCTGTCAGCACACCTTCCTAGGGTGCCGGACTTTGCGCTGAATGCAGAGTGGAACCTCGTTGTCTGCGGGCAGAGCATGCCTCACCAATTCCCTGTTTGTTGCTGTGCCCTGTTCTGTTCATCCGTTAGGATCGTTGAATGGCCACTCATTCAGTAGGTCCACCTGTTGGGGCCAGGGAAACCGAGACAAGGGAAATGAGGCCCAGGGCTAAGAATAGGTCCACACAACAGCATCGTTAGATGTAACTACTGTTAATAAGAATAGTGACCACTAAATCACGATTTACTATGTGCTTCCATACATTAATTAGCTCACTTAATTTTCATAACAACCCTATGAGATAGATGCTATCGTTCCTCCATTTTATAGGTAGGGAAACTGAGGTAAAACACAATTAAGTTACTTGCCCAAGGTCACACCACCAGTAGGCCATCAAATTGAGATTCCACCACAGGAAACAAAGTCCCGTCACTTAACTTCTCCCCTTAACATTGTTTCTTTTCAGTGTTAAATGGACTTCAACAGAGTCCAGAGTGGTACAAAGGGCCATCACTATCATCTTACAACAGATTAGTTGCTGAAAAATGGAAGGGAAACCAAATATTTGTTGGATAAGTCTCATTTTCCAAAGAATTATATTGATTTCATCCTTGAATCTGAGTTTTCATTGATTCAGAGCTTCCCAGCAGTGAAGTTGGTCTGTGTGAGATCCTGATCTCTTGCCCTCAGAGTGGCCAGTTGGCAGTAACCTCTCCCATTCACTCTAGTGGAATGTGCGGATATTATCATGCCTACAGGTGCCTTGATGTGACACTGGTAGTGAAAGCACAGCAAATTAATGGGTATTTCAAGTTTTCTTGCTCTTGCCTTCTTTGTTGAATACTTTAATACTAAATGTGCTGGGTAAGTTTGTGGCTTAAAGGGGCTTTTTTCCCTCTTTTTATTATCTCAATTTAGACCATCTGAAGTTTTAATTTTCTAAAATTAGATTTTTTCCTGGCTTGGAAGAAGGCAAGTTTTCAGTATTTAAGAGACACAGAGGAGTGAGATACCAGTAGAACAGAGTTTTGGGATATTACATTAGAAGATGTTGAGTTCATTGAGATTAAAAGAGCACACAGGTGGGAGGAGAGATAAATTAGGAGTTTGGGATTAACATATACACACTACTACATGTAAAATAGATAAACAACAAGGGCCTACTGGAAGCACAGAGAACCGTGTTCAACATCTTGTAATAACCTATAATGGAAAAGAATCTGAAAATATATATAACTGAATATATGTATAACTGAATCACTTTGCTGTACACCTGAAACTAATGCAACATTGTAATTTAACTATACTTCAATTTTAAAAAATGGTTAAAATGTTAAAAAAAAAAAGTGCACACTGAAACGGGAAGTAAACTTCAATATGGTGCTGCAAGAGAGGGTGATCTTGAAGGTCAGTGACACACAGAGCACACAGGAATTTGCAAAAATCCACAGATTACATAAACTTTATCTTATCCAAGAACTGCAAGCAATCAACCAAAGAATTATTTATGCAAAGATCTATACAAATGTTCTTTCAATAAAGACTTATCTGCATTTGAGAAGGTCTGAAGTACTTCTCCTCAAAGCCTGCTCCATGTATTCCAGGCAGTTAGAACAGGGCTTCTCAAACTTGCTGTCCATTAGAATCAAGTGAGGAGATTTTTAAAACTCTTGCGGCACAGGTTGTACCCTATACCAATTAAATCAGAATCTCTGGGCCTGAGACATTGGCATCAGTCTTTTAAACAATTTCTCAAGTAATCTGAACATTTGAGAACATTGTTTAGAGCAGTGGTTTTCAAACTTGAGCTGCATTAGGATCACCTAGAGAGCTTGTTAAACCACAGCTCGCTGGTTGTCACCCCCAGAGTATGTGACTCAATAGGTCTGGGGTGGGGCCTGAGAATTTGCAGATCTAGCCATCTTCCAAATGGTGCCAATGCTGCTGGTTCAGGGAACCACATTTTGAGAACCACTGATTTGGAGTATTTGCATATTCATTAATGCCATCTGAAGACATGTAAGTCATAAATTTTTTTGCTGGGCAGCTTAAGTAGATGCAACATCCTTGGAAAGGAATCTAACCACAGTTGCGAGCTCACTGCACACACTGGTTCTTTGGCAGGGCTACATTCATGCCCATCTGTTAGGCTGGCAGCATGCCCACAGAGAATGTGCTATGCCAATTTCAGCAGGGCATAGGTGCTAACCAAACACGGTTGTGTAGGGATGGTTTTCATCACACAGCGAGCGCCGTTTCTTGGGCCAGGTGATCCTGCTGTTTGCAAACAGCTCCAGTCTGGGGCCACATGCTTCCTTACATCTGTAGGTGCTTGAGGACATGATTAAAAAATAATCAACAAATGGTTGATTATATTTCTCCCTCAATCTGCCTTAGCATTGTAATTTGGCATGTAGAGAAGCACTCTCTCTTCGGTGAGCTGGAAGCCATTCCTAAGGACTTTACATATGTAATGCTTGAAAACGGCAAGATTTGGATGAACTGCATATATTTGTTTGTAAATGTCATCATTGGTTTTTTTTTTTTGCTTTTATATTTATTTAAAATTTTCTTTATCTTAATTTTAAAATTTATTTCTCTTTATCTTTTTTCTTTGTTTTTAAATAAAGGTTTTCACTCTGAGCTAGGCTTTTTTCCCTTTTATCACCAGTTTTCTGAAGTCTCTGATTTGGCTTTTAAAATATGGAAGTGTCTTATTAAAAAGTTAGACTGGGAGTGGGGGAGTTTCTGCTACAGAATTCCAATTACATTATAAATCGATTACATTGATTATAAATCAAAGTGTATTTATTATTTCATTTGTCCCATAATCAAACCTGGGCTTTGAGGAGATCTTTGAACATTTTTAGATTAAAACATTTTAGTTTTCAGATTAAGAATTCCTTGAGCACTTTAAAATAAATACAAAGTGAAACAATGAAAAAAGAAATTCATTGATTTATAAGAAAGAAACCCATTGATTTCTGCAAAATCTTTTAAGAAATTATACAGATTATGCTGGCATTGTACAAGGGAAACTAGGGCTGGGAGAATGAAGGGGCAAGGAAAAATGAGAAGAGACAGCCCTCTTTACTATGGTTTGGATTTTATATTTGATTAAGTGGGCTAGAAAGAGCAGTCAGAATCTGAAGCATTATGTACCCCAAATTCCAGGGAAAGGAACCTCTGGCCATGAGACCTAAAGCAAAGCAGAATAATGAATTGTGACTATGGAAAATCATTTTTATCAACTGTTCCTACTTGATTGAATGAGGAAAGTGGATTTAGAAATGATAGCCCCCTATTAGCCTCTAAAACCCTTGGAAGGGTCTAGACGTTTCCTTCAGAATTTCCACTGAAGTCTCCATTGACCATCCCTCCAACTTCTGTATACAAGTACTTTCTCTCAAGGGCAAGTTTTGAAGTTAAATTAAGGAATAAAAGCCTTATTATAATTAAATGCTATCTTCTTCATTAGTAATTATTTTTCAAGAAAAATTTTTTATTCCTTTGTATTTTCAAGGTTGGATTTGTGGCTATACTCAAATAGGATTTGGGGAATGCGCCTACGGATGCATCTAGCTTGTACAACATCTTTCCTTTGAGAAAGTATGATCCAAGAGAGGAGTACACAGCTTAGAAATGGGCAAAAATCTTGGGCAGACAATCTGTTCAAAAGTTGAGAATCATCTGCACACAGGAGTTTTTGAATAGGAAATCAGCACATTCGGTATACTTTTCACACACTCTCAGTTGGGATGTTATGCACTTCATAGACTAAATTACTATTCCATTGCAACCTTAGGGAAACATTCCCTTGGAACAACTTCTAATTATCTGAATAAATCCACTTCTGTATAGAGAAAGGAAGAAATGGAAAAAGCCAAATATATCAAACATCTGAAGCATCAATTTAAAACATTTTATGTAGTATTCAAGTAAAACTTTTAAAATTTCAAAAGGTAAAGATTATTTTGTAGTAAAGTTGCAAAGTCTAAAGGCCAATTGGTGGCTTTTTGAAAACATCTTTACTGAGGTATAACTGACGTACAATGAACTGCAGATATTTAAAGTGTATACTCTGGTAGGTTTTGACATATGTATACACCTGAATGCAACACCACCTTCAAGACAGTGAACACATCCATCATGCTCCAAAGTTCCCTTGATGTCCTTTGTAATCCCTCCCTGCCCACCCTCACCCCCTCCCCTCAAGCAACCACTGATCTGCTTTGTCACTACTGATTAGTTTCTATTTTCTGGAGTTTTATATAAATGGAACCAAACAGTGTGTACTCATTTTTGTCTGAATTCTTTCACTCAGCATAATTATTTTGAGATTCTTTCTCAGTTGGTGGCTTTTTATCCCTGATTTCAAATAGTCTTTAGGTAAAGTGAGTTTTAGCTTTGCATTAGGATGACATAGGATCTGTCCAATAGAAGGCCAATCAATTGGAATTGTAAGTTGGAATCCGTGTAGCCAAGGAATTAGCAGGCAGTCACATTTACTTATAATGTCAGAGTTCATCTCAGTTGGGTTTTGGGTTGTGAGTAAAGGAGACATTTTCTGGTTAACTTACAGAAAGGAGGAATTACTGGAGACACAGGGACTGGCTTATGGAAAAAAAGGAAAATCTGAAAAACCAGGACCCTGTAGTGCCATTTCAAGCCATATTGGAGCCTGAGGCAAAAGAAAAAATCAGTAACACTGATCCTATCTTTAAGATTTTGATATTTTGTTCATCATGGAAATTTGCATGAATTTTGATTTTTAAAAATATTGCATTAAAATATTATTTATATTGGAGTTTTTTGGAGCATCTCTTAAATTTTGTGCTCCAGGTCAGTGCCTCGCTTACTTCACCCCCTCACCCTAATCCTGGCCCAGGCTCTGTCTGGACGAAAAACTGGGGCAGCTCTGGGTTCTAAGTAGGAGGCCAGTTTCTTTGAGGCATGGTGGAAGTGCAGGTCAGCCGTCACTGCTTTGCTCACTGCTTTTTCAAGGTTCAAATTCCAGGAGGCAAGGCCTTGATTGGCCCAAATTGGGTCACAGCATGTTATCTAGTCACTCCAGTCTCAAATACGAGTCATTTTATTATTTAAACAGTTTTTTCATTTTAAATAAACTTTATTTTCTGGAGCAGTTTTGTGTTCATAGCAAAATTAAGAGTTCCAATATTACCCATTCCCCTTCTCCCCCCCTCCACACTCACAGCCTCCTTCACTATCAGTATCCTGCACCAAAGTAGAAATTTGTTACATCGACACTACATTGCATTATCATCTAAAGTCCATAGTTTACATCAGGGCTCATTCTTGGTGGCGTACATTCCATGGGTTTGGACAAATGTATAATGGCATGTATCCACCATTATAGTATCATACAGAGCAGTTTCACTGCCCTAAGAATCCCAAGAGTCATTTTAGACTTCCTCCTTCTAGCTAATTATTCTCATCTTTAGAGATACTCCTTCCTGAATATAATTTTGGTTTGTTCATTCTTTTCCTTATCACAACCTCAGAACTGTGAAATAATAAATTTCTCCTGTTTTAAATTATAGTAAGTCGCCTACATATGAACCTTCATGTTGGGAACTTTCAAAGATGCAAACATGCATCTGGTTCCAGCAAGGAATCAGAACCTGTGTCATGAATGTCAAGCAGTGAGTGAAATTGCAGCTTGCCCTCCATCTCCTATTGCTGACGATCCTTCAGCTCTACCATCTCCCACCTCCTCTCCCTCCTCCAGTCAGTAGGTCTTCTTGCCTGTTCACTCAATGCCAGCCCCTGTATGCCAGCTATTGTACTGTACTACTGCACTTTTCAAGGTACTGTACTGTAAGATTAAAAATGTTTTTTATTGTTTTTTATGTATTATTTGTATGAAAAGTATTATAAACCTATTACAGCCGATTGTGTTTGTTGGGTACCTAAGCTAACTTTGTTGGACTTACGAATAATGGACTAACGAACGTGCTCTCGGAATGGAACTCGTCCATACGTAGGAGACTTACTGAACCCAGTTTGTGCTAATTTGTTATAGCAGCCCTAAAAAGCTAATAAACCACTTCACTCCCACTAGGATGGCTATGATAAAAAAGATAGACAACAAGAAGTGTGGAATTGTGGAGAAATTGGAACCCTCATATATTGCTGGTGGGAATGTAAAATGGTGCAGCCACTTTGGAAGACAGTTTGACAATTCCTCAAAAGGTAAACAGAGTTACCATGACACCCAGCAATTCAACTTCTAAATATATATCCAAGAGAAATGAAAACTTATGCCCAGATAAAAATATTAGTGCTTATAGCGGCATTCTTAATAACGCCAAAAAGTGGGAACAACCCAGATGTCCATAAACAAAATGAGATGTATCCACACACTGGTATATTATTTGGCAATGAAAAGGAATAAAGTACTGACCCATGCTACAAAATGGATGAACCTTGAACACATTATGCTAAATGAAAGAATCACAAAAGACCATATACTGTATGATTCCTTAATATGAAATGTCCATAATAGGCAAATCTGTGGAGGCAGAAAATAGATTAGTGGTTGCTTAGGGCTGGGGGTGGGGCATGGGGAGTGACTGCTAATGGACATGGTATTTCATTTGGGGGCTGATGAAATATCCTAAAATTAGACAGTGATGATGGTTGTACAACTTTGTGACTATACTAAAAACCACTGAAGTGTACCCTTTAAATGGGTGAATTTTATGAGATGTGAATTATATCCCAATAAAGCTGCTAAAAAGGAATCCATTCTTCTGTGAATGCTTTTTATTTTAGCTGTGCTGAACTCACTTGGCTGTTTCCCACCTCTGAGGTCTTATACATAGTGTGCCTGGAATGTTCTCCCCAGTTTTTCTACCGGTAAATCCTGATTTATTCTCAAAACACAGTTTGCACATCCCCTCTTCTGGGAAGCCTCAGTCCTCCCAGGAAAGTAAGCACTTTTCCGGGCTGCCTCTTTTTTTAATTGAGATATAACTGACATATAACATTATATTAGTTTCAGGTACACAACATAGTGTTTTGATATTTGTATATGTTGTGAAGTGCTCACAATATGTCTACTTACATCTGTCACCACACATAGATGAGAAAATGAGAACTTTTTAGATCTACTTTCTTAGTAACTTTCAAATAAACAGTACAGCATTATTAGCTATAGTTACCATGCTGTACATTGCATCCCCAGGACTTAACTGATCTTATAACTGGAAGTTTGTACCTTTTGACCCCATTCACTGATTTCGCCATCCCCCCCACCCCTGCCTCTGGCACTCTGGCAACCACCAATCTATTCTCTGTAGTATCTATAAGTTGTTTTTTTTAAAAATTCCACATGTAAGTGAGCTCATACTGTATTTATCTGACTTATTTCACTTAGCATGATGCCCTCAAAGTCTTGCCTCAATTTGGTATTTGGGGAACAGTTGCACATTTCCCCCTGTATCGCCATTCTTCGTTTGCCTTTTGCTTCGGTTTCGCCTGTGGATTGAGCTCCTGAGGACGAGGAACATATCTTACCACGTTTGCATCTACCCTCAGGGCTCATCACTGTGCCTGCCGCATAGCAGGCACTCAGGGAGCGCTTGCTAAATCTAACTGAATAATCTGAAAGCATATGGAACAAAGCTCAAGAGTAGACAGCAAAGAAAGGACTACATAAGGTTGTGGTCATAAACAGCATTTCCTAATTAAACTGCTAAGAATTTGGTGTTTGAGGTGCCTATGGTTATAAAAGTTCTCAAATTTATCCTTTTATTATCCTAGCTATACTTCCAAAGGCCAGCTAGCTTTTAAGCTTTCATTCTTTCTTTTCTCCTACTCTCTTTCCTTCCCTCCCTCCCTCCCTTCCTGCCTTCCATTTTATCCATGAGTCAACATATGCTTGATTTTTCCTATTAAAAATTTTAAAAACTCTCCATTTTGAAATAATTTCAGGCTTACAAAAAAGATTGCAAACGTCAAAGAAGTTTCATATGCCCTTCATCCAGCTTCTCAAATGTTATCTTACAAAACCACAGTACAGTGATCAAAACCAGGAAATCAATATTTATCAAATACTATTCACTAACCTACTAGCCTTATTCAAATTTTGCCAATTGTCCCATTAATGTTCCTTTTCTGGTCCAGGATCTGATACAGGATCAGAGTCATGCCTTTTCAATCTCTTCCAATCTGGGACAGTTTCTCAGTCTTTCATGACCTTGGCATTTTTACAGAGTACAGGGCAATTGTTTTGAAGAATGTCCCTTAATCCTACACATGCATAGTAGATACTTTTTGTAGGAGCTGTGCTAGTCTCTGGGGTGCTTCAGTCTAGGTTCAGTCTTTGCCCCCACGAAGCTGGTCTTACAGTGAAGAGGAGCAGAGATGTACAAATTAACAGGTAATTACAATATGGTGTAATTACAGTACAGTGCTATAATAGAGGTAAACTCTGAGCATGAAGAGGGTATTAGAAGTGCCAACTGGCTATATCCTGGGGGTCCTGGAAAGACTTCTTGCAAGAGAATATCTCATCCAACAGCGGAAGGATGAGGAGGTGATCAGGGCAGAAGGTGGGGGCCATAGAGAGAAGACTGTTCCAGGCAGAATTTAACCCATCAAGTATAGCAGAACACTGTAGTCATTTTAAGGAATAGCCTAAATACTCATAAAAACCTTTATAATCAGGACCATATTTGAACATGTTGAAGAAATCTGCTTTGACCTTTTCTGTCTTGTCAGAATTCATTAAAAAACCCTTGACATTCTGACATTCATCTCTGTACTTTGGCAAGTGCAGAAGTTCTGATGAGAAAATTGACTTTAAGAAGCACAATGAATGTGAAGCTAGAGAAAAAAAAAATTTATGGAGGTGAATTAATACAAGTAAATTCTGAAGTACATGAGCCTCTGAAGAGAATGATTAAGGATGGTATAAAAGGAAATTAATTTATTGGAGGGACTCTGGCCCTGGTCATTGTCAAGAAGCAATCACATAAATGTCACGATAAAGTCAGACAAAATCATGCAATTGTGTAACCTTTTTGTATCTTGTACTACCCAATAGGAATAGTCCCCATTGGATCACAAGAGTTATAATAGGTTTGTGTAAGAGATAGCTGGCCAGACTCATTTAAAGATGGGCACCTGTATGTTGACCTGTGAACCAGAGCCTAGTCTATCATCACTCAGGGTCAAGTGTTTTTGGTTAGGAACCTTTGAATAAGATTCTTGGCTGTGAGTTAAACACATTATTTAAGGATGGAGCTATAGGTAAACTGTGCGTTCAGAACAGACCTCCTCTTCTTCTCCTCCTCCTCTTCCCCACACCCCTCCTCCTCTTCCTCTTTGTTATTATTTTTTGTTCTCTACTTTCCCTTCTGGTAACAGCCTTTCCCCTACCTTACTCCACCTGCCAAAACTTGACCAATCATAATTTCTTCATCTCTTTGGCCACTGTGATTGGCTTGAAGAGTGGGAATAATGCTTCAGCAGGGCCAATCAGAGCCTTTGGCTGGGATATTTCAAATAGGATCTAGAAAGAGAAGCCCCAGTCATCTCTAGTGGTGGAGTTAAACAGGCAGCAGTCTGGAAGTTATAATTAGAAAAATGTAAATGATTCTGACTAGATTCAGGTTAAAAAAAATCTGGTCAAAAAAGAATGCCATTAGAAATATAAAAAGAGTGTTTTGTTTGGTGTCGTTGTGAGCTTGTGAATTTTAACATATAAGTTGTGTTTTAAACATTTAATGATTATTCTTCTGAATGCTCAAATTACCCTATCTCTGGTCAGTGGAAACCTTTCCAGTTGGCTCCTGAGAACTGTTGATGCAACTCTGACTCTACAGCTTCCTCACTTTCAGTTGTGATATATAGACTCATCCTGTATATTTCCTGTTCCAATCGGGAGATAGCTATTTCTCCAAGGATCTTTGGTCTGTTCAGTGGAAAACAATACTTGGAGTCCACAACCTCTTCCCCTTTGTAGGATTCTAGGGAACTAACTTATGATATTGAAAACTGTTACAGGGAAAATAGCATTTATCTTGCCTTTTCCACTTGAACTGTACCTCAAGATATCAACAGTTCATAAGGGGAAGTTTTTCTGTTCTGTGTTTTGTTTTCCAATAGAAGTATTTCAGCTAACAAAAGAAGATGGACTGGTATCATTAGAGTACCATTAGTTTCCATTCCGTTTTGAATTAATGGACCTGGGCAATGATCATCAATGGCTGTTAGCATCTCAAAAAGAGAGACAGCTAGATGTTATGTACTTCTTGATGGAATTAGACTACACTACCAATGAAGCAATCTTGCCACAAAACAGTTGAGTCTATTCAAGTGTCTCACTATAGCTACCAATTTATAGAAAATATAAGGGACAGAGGAATATGTTACACGGTACCACAGACATTCAAACAGCAAAAATCCAACCTTAGGAAGCCTATATGACCAAAACCTGACTTCTTCGACAACAACAAAAACATTTCCAAAAGGTGGGGGGGGGGGGGGAGGAGAGAGAGAGAGAGGGAAAGAGAGAGGGAAAGAGAGAGGGAAAGAGAGAGAGAGAGAGAAAGAGAGAAGTATGGAAAGGAGGAGTAACCTACAGATTAAAATGTACTTGAGACATATCAACCAATTGTAACAGTTATTGAATATTGACTGTAATTGGTTATTTGGAAATAGACCCAAACAAACTGGAAAGATTTATAAAGCAATTGGGGAAATTTGAACACTGACTGGAGAATTTTGATACTAGGACTTTTTTTTTTACATATTATTAGGTTGATGAGGGTATTATGGATCTGGTTTTACAAAGAGTTCTTTCCCTCAGAGATTCTACGCAGGAAGTAATATGATATCTGAGAATTTTCCTCTAAATAACCTGTGGGGAGTGCAGGGTGGTGATGTAGCTGAAACAAAATTGATGAGCTCAGTGATGGGTACATTGGGATTCATTATATCATTCTCTCTATTTTGTATACGCTTGAAGATTTCCATAATAAGACTTTGTTTTTAATTGAAAAGACAATCTACCACCTGGGAAGAGATATTTAATGCCTAGAACTTAAAAAAACAAATATATAAAAAGAAGTTATTAATATCAATAAGAAAAAGGCCAAAATTCCAACTTAAAAATTAGGTAAAGGATATGAATAGGCAGTTTATAGAACAAACTCTAATGATTATGAAACACATTAAGAGATGCTCAGCTTTACCACTAATCAAGAGAATGCAAATTAAAATCACATTGAGATATCTCTGCACAACTATTAGTTTGGCAAACATTAAAATGCTAGATGATACCACATGCTGGAAACTTTGTGGAGAAATGGGAACTGTCCCTTGCCTTGGTAGGAATTACAATTTTTATATCCACTTTGGAGACCAACTAGGTAATAGTTAAGTCTGAAAATCTGCACATCTCCCAGAAATGAAAAATTACAAGACACTTGCCTCCTTTGCCTTCTGTAAAGATGGGATGCAGGTGTTTGACCCAGTCTGCCAAACAGATACATCAGCTCCAAACTTTGAATCTGAAAATGATGTTAAAAAGTAGGGACCAACAGAATGGCCATCATCAAAAAATCTACTAACAATAAATGCTAGAGAGGATGTGGAGAAAAAGGAACCCTCTTGCACTGTTGGTGGGAATGTAAATTGATACAGTCATTATGGAGAACAGTATGGAGGTTCCTTAAAAAACTACAAATAGAACTACCATACAACCCAGCAATCCCACTACTGGGCATATACCGAGAAAACCATAATTCAAAAAGAGTCATGTACCACAATGTTCATTGTAGCTCTATTTACAATAGCCAGGACATGGAAGCAATCTAAGTGTCCATCAACAGATGAATGGATAAAGAAGATGTGGCACATATATACGATGGAATATTACTCAGCCATAAAAAGAAACGAAATTGAGTTATTTGTAGTGAGGTGGATGGACCTAGAGTCTGTCATACAGAGTGAAGTAAGTCAGAAAGAGAAAAACAAATACCATATGCTAACACATATATATGGAATCTAAGAAAGAAAAAAAAAAAAGGTCATGAAGAACCTAGGGGCAAGACGGGAATAAAGACGCAGACCTACTAGAGAATGGACTTGAGGACACGGGGAGGGGGAAGGGTAAGCTGGGACAAAGTGAGAGAGTGGCATGGACATATATACACTACCAAATGTAAAATAGATAGTTAGTGGGAAGCAGTCGCATAGCACAGGGAGATCAGCTCGGTGCCCTGTGACCACCTAGAAGGGTGGGATAGGGAGGGTGGGAGGAGGGAGACGCAAGAGGGAAGAGATATGGGGATATATGTATATGAATAACTGATTCACTTTGTTATAAAGCAGAAACTAACACACCATTGTAAAGCAATTATACTCCAATAAGGATGTTAAAAAAAATGGGTGAATTATATGGTATGTGAATTATATTTCAATACAGCGTTTTTAAAAAATCAAAAAAAAAAATAAAAGTAGGGACCAAGCGGAACCCCTGTCGTGAAGGTGGCAGCAGAGACAGCACCTCTGTACAATTTCTGGAGTTGGCAATGAGTACAGTCCTAGAAATAGCACAAGCATCGAGCAGGTGTCATTTGGAAATAAAAGGGGCAGTACCTGTGCCTTTAAGCAGAGTAGCATTGCCCTTATTAGATCAATTCCATGGTGTGATGTTGGGTAGTTTATCTTCAGGTTGGTTCTCAAGCCCTTCCTGAGATTCTGTAAGGTATCTGACATCCTTTTAAAAATTATTTTTCTTGTTTAAATGACCCATAATGGCTTTCTGTTGCTTATGACTAAGACTCTTGACTGATGTGGAAAGCAATTTGGCAATGTCTATTAAAACTGAGGCTATGTATACCCTACAACTCAGCAACTCCACTGCTGCATATATACTTTAGAGCAACATCGTCCAGTAGAAATTTCTACGATGATGACTGTGCCCTCCAATATGCTAGCCACTAGCCACGTGTGGCTACTCAGCACTTGAAACGTGGCTAGTGTGACTGTGGAATTAAAATTAAATTATATGTCATTAATTCTAATTAATTTAATTAATTTAAACTTAAGTATCCATATGACTACACAGTGGCTAGTGGCTCTTTATTGAACAACAAAACTCTAGCATAATGCTTGCCTTTGTGCACAAAGATACACATCGCAGCCGTATTTGCATGAATAGAAATTCAGAAACAAGTTGTAGTCACACAAACAATACCATAAAGCAGTCAGAATGAAGGAATTGAGTTTATACTATCAACATGGATAAATCTAAAGAACACAATTTGGAGGGAAAAGCAAGCTGTATTATGTTAGATACAGTGTGATACCACTCTATGTAAAGTTAAAGAAACACAGAAATATTCTTTACTGATTTAAAAATGTAGTAAAATTAAAAAAAAAACACAGAAGGGAAGACTTCACACTAAATTCAGGAGTGTGTCCCCCCTGGTAAGAGAGGAGAGAGACTTGGAGGTCTTCCACTGTACACATGTTAAGAGCTGTTAAAGCTTGGGTGAGTATCACTAATTTGTTTTATTGTTAGAATTTTTATCCATATCTAGGTATTTCATATATCAAATATGAAATATTAAAATATTTTAAAATTCTATAAATATATACCTTTTATACATTGAGTAACTGACCAGCCTGCCTCTTCAGCCTCCTTTCATTCCAATGATCCTAAGGGATTCTCTGTCCTCCTCTTCTTCCATAATAATGGAGCTGTGGCTAGGGTGAGACTTCCCATTTCCCAGTCCCCCTTGCAGCCACTGGGTGTGGGACTAAACTCTTGCCAATGGAAGGTGGGTAGAAGTGAGGTGAGCAACTTGCCTCTCACAAGTTCCTGGCTCTGGACTTCCTGGTGGTTGGAATGGCAACAACCAATATGGCCTTGGCAGCCACATGTGGCAGAGGGAGAGCTGTCATCAGCCACAGTCTCCAAACAGAGCCGTGTACCCACCTGTGACTGTTACCTGAGATAGAAATCAACTTCCTTATTTCTTAAGCCTTTTTGTTGTTGAGTTTCTTTATGGCAGCTCCTTTAGATCTGTAATCATCTCTTTTTTTTTCACTTCTTATGTTCCAAATTATTTTTCTGGTACCTGCACTGTTCATGGTGTTTATTACTATATTTATTAATTAAGGGATTAGGAGTAAGTATAAAATAATAGTAATTTTCACTCCTATTTAGGAAATAAAGAAAATATTGTAAGTTTTTATAACTGCCAGATAGAGGATAGTGAATTGAAGATTATACAAACAACATTTTCATAGCAGTTATAATTTACTAAGAATTTCATCTGGCCCATGTGGGTTTGCCTCTAGTTCCAACCTCTCATTCCCAGATAAAGAAACCACGGCCCACATAAAAAGGAATGAAATAATGCCGTTTGCAGCAACATGGATGGACCTAGAGATTATCATACTAAACAAAGTAAGTCAGACAGAGAAAGATAAATATCATGATATCAGTTTTATGTGGAATCTAAAGATGATACAAATGAATTTATTTACAAAACAGAAACAGACTTACAGACATAGAAAACAAACTTATGGTTACCAAAGGGGAAAGGAGGGGGAGGGATAAATTAGGAGTTTGGGCTTAACAGATACACACTACTACATATAAAGTAGATAAACAACAAGGACTTACTGTATAGTACAGGGAACAGTATCTTGTAATAAGATCTTGTTCAGTATCTCTTAATAACCTATAATGGAGGAGAATTTGAAAAAGAAAAAAAAATATATAGTATATTTGAATCATTTTGTTGTACACCAGAAGCTAACACAACATTGTAAATCAACTATACTTCAATTAAAAAAAGAGAAAGAAACCACAGCCCAAAGTTATTGTACTTGGCTAAGTTTACACTGTGAATTAGTGGCAGAGCCTCCTGGTTTATTCCTACTTCATTCCTCACCTCCTACCACTGCCTCCCTTGCTTGGAAGGGAGCTTAGAGATAATTTGGTTGATGTATGATGCTTGAATTCTGCCCACAGTAATTTATTGAAACATCAGGAAAAGATACACACACTCCTGGGAATTTATAATTATGGGCCACTCTGAATGTTCACTTACGCACATTATTGTTGGAATAAACTTCTCGGAACTAGTTCGAAGTTTTGAGACACAGTAATAAGTCTGATTATAAATTCTGGTACAGTGACTCAAAGGCATGAGTGCTCTTCTTCACACTGGAAGATGAGCATTTACTTTCCATAAGACAATGCCTCTCCAACTTCTCCTTTGCAGTTCCCCAGTGACCAAGCTCTCTGTGTGAGGGGACAAGGTGAGAGAAGGGTTCTGGGTGTAAAATCTAAAGCTCCTTCCTCATGAGCAAAATATCTTTGAAGGGTTGTATTTTACTTTGAAAATTCTTGCTGATTTTTGCATGCTACTCTACAACATGGCTTTACTTTTTTTTTTTTAACATAAAAAGAATCTTTTAAGTCATCAGTTAAATTTCTTAAGTCTCCATTCAAAATCTTTGTGGAAAGTTGATGCCTTATTTGTCTTGTGTCTGGATACACTTCCTCAGGTCCACAAGGGTACAAGTTTCCCTTTTTTTTTTTTTTTTTTTTGGCTGCATGCTGTGTGGGATCTTAGTTCCCCTACCAGGGATCGAACCTGTGCTCCCTGCAGTGGAAGCACAGAGTCTTAACCACTGGACTGCCAAGGAAGTCCCCAAGTTTCCCATTTTTATACTCATAGTTAAGATATTTGGCACAAGAGTAACTTAATGCTCTTAATTTCAGAGCATCACCTCTCCTTCACTCCCCTGAGATTCAGGTTAAAGTTGCTTAGAATTAAAATCTTCCTGCAGGGGATGTTTAAAAACTGGGACTAACTAGATTCCCACGAGAGCCTAGAAACTTAGTTTTGGAGGGGGCTGGGGAAGGAGGAGGTCACTTACACTTTGGGGAGAATATGAACAATAGAACAGAAGTGCTAAAGGGATGCTAGAGATGATTTGACACGCAGCATCAATTCATGGATAAAAAAACAGAAGTCCAGAGATATTATGGTTCTTGCCTCAAATTACAAAGCTGGCCAAATATTAACATTGACCTTTTCCTTGATTAATAGTTAGTTGGGAGCTTCCCTGGTGGTGCAGTGGTTGAGAATCCGTCTGCCAACGCAGGGGACACGGGTTCGAGCCCTGGTCTGGGAAGATCCCACATGCTGCGGAGCAACTGGGTCCATGAGCCACAACTACTGAGCCTGTGTGTCTGCAGCCTGTGCTCCGCAACAAGAGAGGCTGCGATAGTGAGAGGCCCGTGCACCGCGATGAAGAGTGGCCCCCGCTTGCCGCAACTAGAGAAAGCCCTCGCACAGAAACGAAGACCCAACACAGCCAAAAAAAAAAAAAAAAAAAAAGTTAGTTGGGATATCTTTTGCCCACATTCTAAAATACTACCAGCTATAGAATGCGTAGTGGTCATCAGATGCTTCCCAAATTAACAAGAAGTTGTGGAACACTTATAGTTTCCTAACTCTTCAAAGTGGTTAGTACGATTGAGATAGACATTTTGGTAGATGATTTTAGAATCCTTTTGCATTTGAAATGTTATTTAAAAGCAACATCATTTTAAGCCATGTTCAGCAACAATACCAAATAGCATTCCTAAATCATAAGAAGAAATTAATTATTTAAGTAGAAATAACATGCAATACCATAATGCAAAGGTCTAGAGCAGGGCTTGGCAAACGTTTTCTGTAAAAGGCCAGATAGTAAATACTTTAGGCTTTGCAGGTCATATAGTCTCCGTTAAAACTACTCAACAATGCCATTGCAGTGTGAAAGCAGCCATAAACAACATGCAAAAGAATGAGTGGGACTAGGTTCCAATAAAACATTATTTACAAAACCAGGCAGTATGCTGAATTTGGCCTTCAGGCTGTAGTTTGCAGACCCCTGCCCTAGAGTCCTATATTTTATAGGCTTTAAGTGGTGTGTGTATATAAAGTCACCCAGAATGCTTGCTCTAAAAATGATAATAATTTTTTGTTTGGTTAGTTTTATTTATTTTTAAAATAGCTCCTACATATTTTAATATGTCAAATGTAAATCTAAGTGACAGGATACTTCTAGAGATGCGAGTATCCTGGCAAGAGTCGTGTAATATGACTCAGCTCAGTTACCTCATCTGTAAAATGGCTTATTGTATCATCCTTATTTAGTTGCTTTTTCTGAACCAGCTGGCTCAGGAATGATAGTTGGATGCACAAAAGACACAAAGGGCATATCATTTATCTCGAGATGAATTTATTCTATCTATCTGCTTCTTTATTTTGTTTCTCAAGAATGCCAAGTTTCTACACCAGCCTCTTGTGTGGCCCACTGAGAGTCGTCACAGCTTCTTTATCTGAACGCAAGGCAGGGTGCTTACCCACATCACATGGGTGTGGTAAGGAAAGCTCTTCGGCTCTGCCAAATGCCATCTCTCTAGCACTTAACGCTACTGCAGCCGGACCTATCCACACACTTTAATTGTTGCAGACGGATGACTGCAGGGCCTCATGGTCTTGTGTCTTTCCATCCAACAACCTGAGAAGGGAGATAAAAAGGAAAGAAAACTAACAAAACAGAAAAGGTAAGACAATAAAAGGTAAGGGTAATGGCTGAGTGGATAATGGCAGGCAACATCTTTGGCTACCATGAAAAGTATTAAGCCAATGTGTTTGCTGAATTCATTTTGTTGGTGGTCACTTTGTGTTCATTCTGAACATCTAGCAGTTAGCTAAGTAAACACACATGACTGATGAAAGAAGAAAGGGAACTATTTTTACGGCGGCCATTAAACTTTAACTACCATCTGGCAGGGAATGATTAGAGAAGATCAAAATTAAGGCAGTCAACACAAATGCTGTGTGAATACCTCAGGGAATTAACATGGATAAAGACAGTGAACTTGTGGTTAAATAAAGAGACAGACATAAGAGGGAAGTGGTGAACACATCCTTTATGGCTTTGGACCTCATGGTCACATTCATTGCCAAAGGAGCTCAAAGAGGGGAGAAATAACAAGGAGACCATGAGGAAATCTGAAACACCTGGAAATAATCAGATGCTCTGCACAAATCTTAAAACAGAAAGTTAAAGAACTACACAGGACCACATCATTTGGGCTTCCTCCCTGCCCAGGAAGCGAATGTTTATAGGAGAGGTGTGTTGAAATCGGCAGATAGTTAATATTCAGATTAGTCTATTTCATAGTAGGAAACGGTTGTATATGCTGCTGGTAAAAAACATTAGGAACTATATATGCTTGTGAACACTAAAAGACCCCATCATTTTTGGGAATTGCTGTTTGCCCACTAATTAAACAATCACCCAGCAGGTAGTTTGAGAGAGAATTTGAAAAAGGGAAGCTGGGCCTTACTCTTTCAGGTCTTTGGTCAGTTGATAGCACAGTACTTAACCCTAGGGCAGCTTCATCCCGTTGAAAACACACAGAAAAGATTCTTAGAGAAAGCTACTTGTTCTGTCTTGTTTTTTATTTTTGTAGTCTGTATTCAGATGGACTCAGAAGGCCAAACTTCTGAGCATCTGAAAGAAGAACCATGACCAGTGAGTGGTGCTGGGTGGGCCCCTTAGCCTGCTCTCAGTTCTGAAATAAGGAGCTCCATCTGCGGAAAGTCCAGGGCCCTGAGCTTTTCTTTATTAATTCATTTATTAATGGAATATATTCGACATATAACACTGTGTCAATTTAAAGTGTACAACACATTGATTTGATACATATATATATTGTAATATTGCTATTGTAGTGATGGTTAGCCCCTTCTATCGTGGCATAATTTCTTTTTTGTGGGAATAATTGGGTAAGAATAATTAAGATCTAGTCTCCTAGCAAGTTTGATGATTATAATACAATATTGTCGTCCATATAAACTACACCATGCATAGGACCCAGAATTTTGATTACTGGAATGATCAAGACAGGTTTGGAACAAACAAGCTGAAGCTAGTCCATCCTAGGCATCAATTCGGAAATATCCGGATGTAAAAGGAAGGATGTGTTCCCAGAGGCAGTGTACCTGGAAATTCATGACGCACAGCTTCTCTCTCTCTCTCTTTGATTTCTTCTTATTTAAGGACTTGACTCTATACCAGGTAGTGTGCAAAGACCATTTCCATTCCTTATCTTCTTTGATCATCAATACAATCCTATGAGGTACGCATTATAATCCCCATTGTACAGAGGAGAAAACTGAGAACCAAGACAGAGGGAGGTTAAGAACTGGTCCAAGGATAAGGCCACATGACTGGGAAATGTGGGTGCCAGGACTCGAACCCAGGTCTCACTCTCTGCACAGCTATTGCTCTTACGCTCTTCCCCACAGTGGAATAATCTCCCTCTGCAGCGCTACTGGCACCAAGGTCTTCATCTCAGTTCCCTATGATTATGGCCTCCATGATTTCCCCTTCTTGAGTGAGGGTGGGCTCAACTTCCCTTTGGGATCAGAGGCTTAAAAATAATGGACACAACCTGGTAAAGAGTTGGAGCGAATCTGCTATGGTCCCCCTGCATAGCCAGGGAGGTAGAGCCAGGGAGGACCAGGCAAGCCATTGCCACAAGGGCCCAGGCCCCTTCAAGAGCTTCTGTAAAAAGAAAAAAAAAAGAAAAGAAAAAAATCAACGGGAAATAAAACAACTGAGTTTTCCAGGCTGTGAATAATGCTTGGTATTGTCTAGTGATGGTATGTAAGAATATTTCCCTTGTTCCTTATTTTTAGAATAAAATATTCTGGAGTAAAATTCTATTTTAATTAAAATGTGAATAATAGCATGACATGCACATATACCCGATGTGCAAGAAAGTGTGGTGTTAAAAGTAAGAAAATTTAAAGGTATGCTAGAAACCTCATCATTAGTGCACTTCCTTCTGCCTTTGTACTTCTGGAATCTCTAAACATCTGGTGATTTTACCATCAGGAAAGAGTGCAATGTCCATCTGTTAAATCAGGCTTCGGCTTCACTCACCTGGGAGGACCAACCAGATGTGGAGGTCCTTTACATTATTAATGATTTCAGTCTTCCCTTTGTACATGCCCTGTGAGGGCACAGTGTGGGGTACGGCCTATAAATCACTAAAAAGTGAGAAAGTCATCTTTTACTTTATTCTAGGCATAATGAAGGAACAGAACATTTTTTCTTGGTCAGAGCATAAATCATTAGAATCTATTTCAATTTTTGCCACCAGAAGACTTTTAACTGCTTTGCTTTTCTTTGACAGATAAACCATCGCAAACCTTACCTCAACACACACACACACACACACACACAAACACGTGCGTGTGCGTGTTTCCTGGTGCTAAGGCCGTGGATGCTAAGTGGATCGTGCAAAGATCCTCCCTGGATCACTCACATGGTGGCAATCTATGTGATCTTCACAACTTATTTATAAATAGCTTTGTGCGAAATTTTGGTCCCCAGTCTTTCCTATCCCATCACAGTTATGAGTCGTGCCTCATGTTACAATGTCCCTGTGACAAAGCAGTGACTTCAGTTAGCATCTGTGGACTGAGACAGCCTGGCCTAATGACAAGTGTGGCTCTGTCCATTGTAACACTGTGACCTCTGGCAAGTTACTCAACCTCTCCAAGTTTCATTTCCTCCTCTATGAAGTGGGGATGATAAGAATAGTACCTACTTTACGGAGTTGTGTTCAGGATTAAACGTGACCAGGTATATAACTGTACCTGACACATAGCAAGAACTCAGCAGTTAGCAATTATCAAATAGTAAGACACTGTCAGCAAGCTACTTATAAAAAGCCCTCAGCAAAATTTAGCAGAAGAGATTTCCCACATAACCCCTGCACAGCCTCCCCCATTACAAACATCCCCCACCAGAGGGACACTTGTTACAACTGATGAACCTACACTGACACATCACTATGACTCAAAGACTACAGTGTACCTTAGTGCTTACTCTTCGTGTTGTACACTCCATGGGTTTGGACAAATGTATAACGACATGTATCCACCATTACAATACCATACAGAGTAGTTTCACTGCCCTGAAAATCTTCTGTGTTCTGCCTATTCATCCCTCCCCACCTAACCGTGGCAACCACTGATCTTTTCTAATGTCTTCATAGTTTTTCCTTTTCCAGAATGTCATATAGTTGGAATCATACAGAATGTAGCCTTTTCAGCTTGGCTTCTTTCACTTAGTGATATACGTTTAAGTTTTCTCCATGTCTTTTCATGGCTTGATAGCTCATTTCTTTTTACTGCTGAATAATATTCCATTGTCTGGCTGTACCACAGTTTATCTATTCACCTACAGAAGGACATGTTGGTTGCTTCCATGTTTTGGCAATTATGAATAAAGCTGCTATAAACATCTGTGTGTAGGTATCTGTATGGACATAAGTTTTCAGTTCATTTGGGTAAATACTGAGGAGTGAAATTGCTGGATTGTATGGTAAGAGTATGTTTAGTTTTGTATGAATCTGCCAAACTGTCTTCCAAAGTGGCTGTACCATTTTGAATTCCTACCAGTAATGAATTAGTAATGAATCTGTTCAATTTTTCTGTGAGCATAAAACTGCTCTAAAAAATAAAGTTTATTAAAAACTTAAAAAAAAACCTTCCTCTCAACAAAATATTTTCTGTGATCTGTTTTCTTTCATGATCTGGATTAGTAGTCCTGCGATCATGGGTATGGCCAATCTAATCTTTCAGTTTCTTCTTCTCTGAATGTGCTGGTGCCCATTATAGTCATAGTAAGATTATTATACTTGTGAAGTCTAGAGGTTCTAATTGCAAGAATTATCATCATCTTCTCAGCAGGTATTTTTTGAGAGCTATCCACATGCCAGATCTGTACCAGGGGCTGAGACATATGGTCAAGACAGGAAAAGAGCACTGGATAATTCCCAGCCTTCACTATTGGAACTCTGAGATATAGTTTGCATCTTAAATTTGTAAAAACAAAAAATCCTCAAAGATAATTTACATAAATCTGGTAGAAATATAAGCTTTTCCTTATTTTCTTCATGAGGGTACCATAGTCTAGAAAATCACATTTAGCAGTGAGAATCAATCCATGTTGCTTCCAACCTCTGAGAAGCATAGAAACTGAGCATCTAAAACCAACATGAAAAATATGATAAGCCACCAGTTTTTCTTACTTTAGCTTACGTTGCATTAATTACTGTCATGTGGACCTGGGGACACACCTCACTGGGTGGTTGGCCTTAAGCATTTACTCTTTTCCCCTTCCCTTCCCCTCTCTCTGTGATCAATCTTACTTCTGCCCTCATCTTACTCTTGCCTCTACCTGGGACATAACTAGGTCACTTGCCATCATTCGTCAGCTTTCCCAGGGGCTGGGGTAAGAGCTTTTAAGAGTTAATGTGGTAACCTCCCCACATTTCCCTCTTTATAAACCCCTCTCTTGCCTCCCTTTTCCCATCCCTACTTCTTATGCTTCTAGCTCCTTCTTCTGGTTCAGAGTTCCATCACCTCTCACCATTCACACCTTGGAGGTGCTTACAGCTTGTATTTTGGAGCTTGGAAGACCCAACTTCTTCTATCTGTCAGGGAGCAGGGAGGGAGAAGGGGAAAGACAAAATCCCTGTTCCCTTGCAGGGCTGCGGCCAGAGGAAATGCATCATTAGTATCTCTGCTTCATTTTCTGAAGTCGTTTTCCAAGAAAGATTGAGCCAAGCTGTGGTTATTCTCTGCAGTGCTTGTTGATTCCGTATTTCACCTGCATTCGATGTTAACGGGAATTCTGTGATCAACCTGATTCATGAGTCAACATTAGAAGCAAGCCTCTTCATTAAAAAGGGATAATAGTGCTGGGGAATAGAACTAGAACCTGCTATTCACCAACAATAATTTAATCCAATTTTTTTCTGGAGATATTTGTGGGAGCCTCTTTTGATCTGACTTATATTCTATCAACCTAATAACATATTCCTTTATAGAAGACTCTATAATTGGCACTAGATTCAAACATCTGCCCAACCACGAACTGGCCTTTCTCTTTGCGTGTGGCTCAGTTGAGGGGGAAAAGATGCAGAGAAAATCTAAAGATTGGGTGTCGTCAGGTTAGGGCCCTGTGTGGCTACAGGCCCCTCTGACTCTCTCTCTTATGACTGGGCCACAAATCCTTTTGGAGTGCTTTCCAGATACTCTTTAAGCTATTCCTGATCCAACATTCCCAAATTCAGAATTTTACTTTTTTTCTGAAATCAGGCCAAGTATCTTTCTGTTTATATAGCTAAAAACTGAACACAGATTAAAGCACTAAGAAAGAATATGGAGAATGTTAGAATACTGTTTATATTTCTTTATTGTAAAGGATAATCATTTGCTGACAAGGACACACCAATATCTTAATTATAAATATTAGTGAGTTAAATTATTAATTGAACTTGACTCCTAATATTTATGATTTCATGACATAAAATTCAAAGGCACTGTTATTAAATGACAAATACTGACTCAAAATATAATTCAGATTTAGTGAACAACTGCTTAAAATAGGAGGCAGAATTTTAAATAGGATATGAATTCATCTTTGAAATACTTTTTCTCCATTTGTATATAAACAGAGATGGGAATATAAAATATGTCCTACATGTTAACCAGAAATTAAAAGAAAACCACTACTAGGATGGCATTGAACATACTTTGCATTCTTAAGGAATTGTTGGGTTTTCATACATTTAGTAGACTATTCATTTTCAAAATCAGCCTCTACTCCAAGATGTAAAAGGAAAAGAAAGTAGAAAACCATTTAAATGAGGTAATTTCTATGTCTTAAGTTTAGAAATGAAGGTATTGATGATTTTAGAAAATGGATATTTTATGCGTCACAAGAAGGTACTACTTTATGGAAATAACAATATAACTTACTGAGTAGCTGCTCTGTGCCAGGCATGGTATTAGAGGCTTCACATTAATCAATTCTGTCTTTGAATCCTCAGTCTAACTCTTCAAGGTTGGCAAGTTTCTCCAGAAAAACCAGTGCTCAGGGAAATAAAGTAATTAGACATAGCTTATAAATGTTATACAAAGTTTGGTTAGCAGCATGGTGCTGACTTGCCTTGGAGTTTACCTTCCATCTGCAGTTACACCTTCTCTGGAAGTCAAAATGAAGAGAACTACCACAATCGCATGGCTGATTGCAAATGCCTCCTTATACACACAGAGAAAGGGCTTTTAAACACGTCACTCCCTTGCTTAACACCTTTCAAAGGCTTCTCATCATACTTCAGAAAACCCAAATTAATAAGCCCTACGTGATCTGGCCCCAACCCCTCTCCAAGGCGATTGCTCCCACACTGCCCCTCCCTTGCTCTGCCTCAGCTACACGTGCCTTCTGTGGTTCTGGGAACACCCAGGAATCCTGGAACACTGTTCCCCCTCCCTGGAGAGCTCTGGGCACTTCTTACAGATTGTGGCTTAAGTGTCATCCCAGAGAGGCCCTCTCTGTTTGACTATCACCGCTCCCTACTTGTTTCCTTCACAGCATGTAGCTGTGTATCTATTTGTGTATCGTTGGTCTCTCCCACGGATTGTAACCTACCCAAGGGCAGGGAGTACAAACCTATGTATACTTAGTGCCTAGCATAAAAAGAAATCCTTGTGGAATGGATGAATGGGTTTATGAATAGGGACCGAACAGGAAACTGAGAATTTGATAGGATTCTGGGTGACAGAATTCTGATGCCCGGACCTTATATGACTTCAGGAACAGATTACATGGATTAGGACATGTGGGCCTAATTTCATGGGCGACACTGAATGAATTCTTAAACCTTATATGGGAAAACAACCCACCAAACAAACCCAGATTAAGATGGTAACAGTATTTATATCCTTCACGAAATTGTTGTACGATTTAGCCAACTAATTGTTGCTTAGTACATCTAGATATTTTTATTCATCATAGGTTTCATGATCAACACCTCAATATTTGGAAGAGTTAGGGAACTGGGTCCTGAATGTCTTATGCTAACTTTCTCTTAGCTCCATCTGTGCCCCAGGGGCCCACAGGCTGTGACAAAAAAGAGCTCTGCATAGAACATTTACACGCTTGATGTAGTACATGGCAGTTGCTAAGGCAGAAAGCCAGAGGTAATGAGCACTGTGCGAATTATGTGCAGTTCTTCTTTGCAGCACTTTCTGACTGTAATTGAACTATCCCCTCCTGATCCTTCAGGTGCTATCAGGATGATTTTTCGTAGACTTCAAGAAAATCCCTGAAGGGCCAAAGACACTTTCTTGGTGTTACAATCCTTATTTCAACTGAAGTTAAATGTTTGGCTTCTGAGTATATTAATAAGTTTCAAGAAAAAAGAGTATTCTAAGTTGAGAGTCCTTGCCCCCTTACCACCAAATACAAAGGAATCGATCTTTATTTATTGTCAAGGTAAAAGAAATGCATAATATTCAGAGTCATACAAGAATGAGAAGTGGAAGTTCGGTTTTCCAACTTAAAGCCACAGCATATTTGTGATCTGTAGTTTTTTTCAACTGTTCTTCTGAAGGGGTGGTGGCATGGAATTAATGTTTTATTAAGGAAAAAATGCAGTGTCAGCATATGAGCCCATCTAAGATCCTTTTTGACAACAAGCAATCTCTAAACCCAGCAGTGGGATACACAATGCCTATCTAAACATGGAAACCTGGCTTCCTCTCACAAGTGAAGATTATAAATTTCACTCAAACAATAAAATTGTCTGAAAGCTATGTCTCTGTCATAATCCACACTTGTCTCAGATATTCTGTTACATCTACAGGGCTTTTTTGTTTTTAGCAAGAAAATGGTTTAATTCTTCTGCAAGTGGTACCCATAATACCAAGAGTACAGGGACCATTTAGTACTTGCGGCCTCAGCAAAGAGCCCGAGCACAGAATAAACAGTGATAAAAATTCCTTCTCTCGTTTTCTCATCTCCTAGTGTTGATTTAAGTAGAGTGATGATACCTACCTAAGTGCCCTCTCTTTGCATTTTGGAGATCTAGCTTTTAGATCTGTCTGCAATTTGTCCTTTCTGGGTGTACTAAAAAATATTAGATTTCTAAAGCTAAACCTCACTAGAACATCCATTTCCATGCAAAATTCACGAATAATACCAATGGCCACCACTGTTAGAGCTCTTACTATGGACCAAGCACTTGACATTTACTTCATTCAACTCTTATCGCATTCTCTAATGTAGGTACTATCCCCATTTTACACATGAAAAATAGGTGTGAAGAGACTCAAGATTCCACAGTTGGTTGGGGTTGAGGCCTGGTTTCACACTCTGGTTTATCTGGCTCTTAAAAATGAGCGCTTAGCCACTACATGTTTCTGCCTTTTCCTTTCCCCCTCTGGATTAAAAGAGAAAAAGGAAAAAAAAAACAAACAAAACCCTAAACTCTTTTTTCACACAAGGATTGGTTTTTACTGCCATCCCTTCCTGTATTAAAATATAAAGTCTCTTTTGTCTCAGTGCCAAATATTCATTTTTTCAGTTTATCCTATTCATATTCAAAATGCACTTGATCTAGAAAAAGGAAAGTGTGCTCAATTTGATCTGTTTTAAGATTCCTGCCAAATTAAAATATGCCCACATTCAAAATGGTCAGATGTTCCTTCAGTTACTTATTTTCATAAGTTTAGTTTTTCTAAAGAAATAGTTTCCAACCTATGGAGCTTAGTTTCTAGGAGCCCTTGGAGTTACTGTAAAAGGTGTGTGAATGGATTATGAATTTGTGTCTCCCACATATAGGCATTGCTACTTTCCAAATATATGTATATGTTGTGATTGAGTAAATGCAAGTTAATTTAAAATTAAATTAATCATTAACCTGGCAGTAGCCTGTCATCACTATGTAGCTTCCTAATCAGCAGATACTAAAAGTTAAAGGACTTTCAACAAGGGATTCTCATACTTAAGAAGGTTAAAAACCGAGTTTCAAATGATGGCTTTGAGATAAATAAATAATCACTAGAGACTTTCGAATGTTCACTTAAAGAGACTCAAAGATATCCACTCAAAATTACAAATTTTATAGTCTTTGTAGAATATCTCCATTTTTGTTGGGCTCAACATTTCGGGAGAGAACCAAAGAAATACAGGACCTATGACTTCCTCAAATCAAGGTTATATTTATGCAGGGAAAAATGGGGCTTCAATTCAGTATTGAAAGGTCGATTGGCAAAATGTACTTGACATGACTTTCTGTTTTAACCATGATTTATCGCTTTGGGAGAACAACTGGTCGCCAAGTATGGGACCCCGAGTCTCCATTTCTTGCTCTTTTCAGAACACCTCAATATCAGAAGGAAGAAATCTTCCTTCACTCCCACCCCCGGTGGATGCTGCCCAGGAGCGGTAGGGGACACAGCTTTTCTGTGCTGAAATACAAGTAGAGCAGAAGAACCTGCCGTGGAGACCCTGTAGAAGTGGCCCTACCAAGAGACGTGAATACCTATTATATGGGCTGCCAACTCTGGCTGCTCCCCTCCCTGGTTGGCCCTGGTCTGGGCTTCCACTCAGGCATGGAGAAAGAGGCCTGTCCTTCCCTCCCTAGTGTAAATCTTCTCAGGGGTCTCTTTCTGGTTTGTGACAGCCTAGTCTCAGCCAAGTGGTGGAGTAAATACTCCTTATTTGAGTTAGCAGGCAATATAGATTCTTCAGCTTATCATTCATTAGAGATTATAAAATGTACATTTCAACCTTGCTCTCTGATATTATGACTAGACTAGAGTTGGATTTGTGGGCGTGCATTTCACAATTCTCCCTTTCTCCGGACCTGAGTGGTAATTTGATTTGTATCTGGTATATATAAATGCATATACATAATGCTGTTCTTAATGTCAGTTTGCCCACCTCTAAAAATACTTTTCTTCCAGGGTAACCAAGCTTATTGGAATACATATAAAAGAGTAAATAGACTCTAAAAGAGGGGTTAAGGAATCTTCTCAGGAAGAAAGGGGATGAATTTTGGCCTGATTTATTTTTATGTCTTAGATCTGTCTTTTCGGTTTTCTTCTAGTTCCTTGGTTGTTGTATTCTGAAGAATGAAGTGATCAGATACATGAGGTATAGTTTAAGTGCTACTATACTTTTGAAAGCATAGTTAGGTCTATTTTCTCAACTGTTGACAAGGTCAAGGAAATAATACAATGTGTGTGTGAATTCTAAGGTCAGGTGGACCACATTTCATTGCAATTAAGAGTTATTGGAGTAAAGTTTGTGGGGTGGAAGATGACAGTTTCATCTATCTGTACCATCTAACACTGAAATGTAGTTGAAATAGAGTTGATCTCATGGTAGGCTTTCTGAAGGCAAAATGTTTCCTAAAGTTTCTGTTCAGAAAAATAATTTTTTGCAATTGAATGGACTTACGGCTGTGAAAACATAATAATTTTACATTTCTGGTCTTTACTCCTTATTTTAAGATATAAGTAGCATCTGTTCTATAATAAAATAAATTGACCTTTTTTGCTATAGAAAAGGTAATTCCATATATCTTAAGTGGTAGGTAGTTTCTCTTCTATAATAAAATAGATATATTTTTGCATTTTTATTCAACTTGAAAAACAAGTATAAATCTTTAGAACTGATTCCTACACCAAAACACTTTTTAATGAAAAGTTGTCAATTGTAGTAGTTTACAAGGACACAATTGCAGGTGTCTTTATGTTCCAGCATATAAGCTTAGTTTGAGCATTCTCACTGTCATGTCACTGCTCTTCCCTGTAACCTTGATAGATCACCCCTATAAATATCTCTTGGGGTGAAAAGTAATTTAATCTGTGGATCTGTATATTACCTCCTCATGAACATCCTATCAATTGTGCCAGAGTGCTTTCATGATATGCACTGAACTGAAACCATCAAACCTATTTCATTGAGGATTGTTAGTTAGACCATAATCTTTGGTCTCAACTCTGTCATTAAATTTTGCTGAAAGGTTGCTCACTTATGCATGGAAAAAAAGCTAAGTTTGCGATTTGGTCTCAAAAGATCCTCTGCTTCTAGGCCTGGGTGACTCCTGGGAACTTGAATATTCGTTTTATCTTGAGGTTGACCCAATTAGAACCCATATTACGATTCCATAAAATGGCAGAACTCTCACCACTTCCCAAATGATCTGGGAACTCAGAGCCAGGAGAACACAGCTCACCCTTTATCACCAACACAGTGGATAACGCTGAAATGATCTCTCCTCGCCAGTTCTCTTCTCTCTCTTCTAATTCATCGCCAGTAAGCTTGGTTGAAAATTGTCTACAGCCCTTAGATATGGGTTTATTAAGAGGTGGTCTGAATAGGATATTGTGAAGCATAAATATGGACAGGCAATTCAAGACAACACGGTTAATAAAAAATGAGATAATTTACATAATTTTCTTGATGCTTTTAATTAAATAGTCCTCAAGAGAGAGAGGCCTTGAGGCCTTATTGAAAGAGCCCAAGGCTCTTTTCCACTAACTAGTGTGTAATTTGGGGCCAATTGTTTAACCTCTCTGACCTTGGTTACTATGCTTGTTAAATGGGGATGATAGAAACTGCTCCATCTCAGGGATGTTAGGATAAAATGTGATGATAAATGTGAAAGTACTTTTCAAAGTAAAAAGGGCACTATATATACAACTGCTCGGTCTCAAAGAATTGCAAGTTAAATATATTTTTCCATTTAAAATGTATTTTTATGTATTATATTGAGATATTATGGCCCAGAACGTAACTGTTTTATCAGCTGGTATGTGGGGTGTGTATTTACATTTTATAGAAATTATATAGGGGAGGATGAAGTAGTTTGGGTAGCTACTAAATCTTCACTATGTCTCTGTTAAGTGTTCTGATCCTGTTTATGTAAGCTGTTGGTAATCATTTGTGTAAGTTATGTTATAAATTACACTTTATAACTCTGGCAAATATTTATTTTAGATACAAAATAGTTCAATTTTTTTTTTTTTAAAAGAGCACCACCTTCTTTCTTTCTTTCTTTCTTTCTGGCTGTGTTGGGTCTTCGTTTCTGCGCGAGGGCTTTCTCTAGTTGTGGCAAGCGGGGGCCACTCTTCATCGCGGTGCACGGGCCTCTCACTATCGCGGCCTCTCTTGTTGCGGAGCACAGGCTCCAGACGCGCAGGCTCAGTAGTTGTGGCTCACGGGCCTAGTTGCTCCGTGGCATGTGGGATCTTCCCAGACCATGGCTCGAACCCGTGTTCCCTGCATTAGCAGGCAGATTCTCAACCACTGCGCCACCAGGGAAGCCCAATAGTTCAATTTTTTATGATGAAAAGACTAATTAATTCAACCACAAAAATATCACTTAATCTTTAGTGGGAAAATTGAATAGCTGTAAACCAAAACATTTGGTTTTATTGCATAAGGGTCCAACATTAAATTTAGCTTTAATATAAATGGCAAAACTGTAATAATGATAATACCCTTATTCTTAAACTCTCTGTAAATTTGTTGTCTTTCACTACCAGCAGAGGGAGCCCTGAGAATTAGATTGTGCCAAGATGGCTTTGTTAATTCTGTGTTTACACATTTAGCTCATAATAAAGAAATAAAAATCCATCACAGATTAATGGAAAGTCATCATTCTTGGATTAGGCTGTAGATTAGAATTTGATTTGACTACTGATTATAATGAGCTTTAATAGACTAGGAATATCTATAGCCTGCCTCTGCTCATCCTATCAAGGCATCAGTTACAAACTTCCACAATCTATCAAAGTTCAGTAATGATATCACAATGCGCAACTTCACAGGACATCAGAAAGGATGCGCTCTCAAAGCATAATTTTATCAAATACACTGCAACAGTATTATGAATTGCCCTCATTGACTACATAACGTCCACATGAGAATTGGAAAACACACATATGATGTAATCAGTTTTTCCTCATGTAAACATATTTCATTACTTAAATTTTATTACTTTTAAAAATAGGAAATAGACCAAAGTAATCTGAATGGAAAACAAATGATGAAGTCCCAGCATTTATGATTCAACGAAAAGCTTATTTACAGCATCTCACTGAAAAATAAAAGGTTTTCCAAACTTCAAGTATAACCTATTTATCAGAGAGCATATTTGCATTGCTTTATTGCCCTTAATTAGATAAAAGAGTGCAATGCAATTGTATATTTTATGCACCCGTGACTAAAGGAACCTGCTGAAAATTGAGATTGCAGTAACTGCATTTTAATATTACACAGCAACTCATTTTAATAAGGGTATTTTAATATTGGCATAACTGCTAACCTAATATCAAGAAGTTTCTTTGCATCAAGACATTTACAAGCATGGGTCTTTGCCTTCAAGGAGCTTATCTATTACAGTTGGAAATCCAATAGTGATTGAATCCCTTTTTCATGCTAAGGAATTCACAGTAGCAAACAATTACTGAGTACCCATTATGAGCCAGGCATGGTACTGAGTGCAGAGGTACAAATGTGAATAAGACAGCAATCAGGAGGCCAACACTGACGAACAAATCAAGGACTACAAGGCAAGGTGGTACATACTGCAATACAATAATAAAGGCAATACACTGCTGGGCTTTGAAATTATTGAAGGCAGGGAACTTATCTAAATCTTTGTAACCCCAATACCAAGCACAGTGTTTTGCATATGGTTACCGTTCAACAAATATATATTGAATTCATTAATTAATAACATGTGAAGTGTTTTAGTAAAGCATCTTTTTGGTAAATAAGTTACTTTAATATTGCCTACTACTTCCTCTTCCCATCACTCCAGTCTTTTTTCCCCTCATTCTCACAACTTATGGGATAGCCATGCTTTCCTCTCATGTAGCACAGCAGTTGGGTCACATAATTGATGCTTGATTATTTGCTATTCCCCTGGCTTTTTATTTGCTGTTCTCTACCCTGTGATACCTTGGAATACATGAGATGTATGTGATAATAATAACCCCTTTTCCCCAAAAAATCCCTACAACAATGACAGCAGTGATGGGCATTTGGTTAAGTACCACATATGCATTATCTCACTTGAACCTTCAAATAACTCTCACTATTCCTATTTTTAGAAAAGATCTTATGCACAGAAAAATAACGTGCTTCAGGTCACAGGGCTGGTAAGTGGTGGAGATCAGATTTGAATCTAGGACTCTCTGACAATAGCCTTCCTGCTCTGAATAACTGCACTATATTGTCTCTTTATTTAGATTGCTCAGAGGCAATTTGAATTAGTAGTGGAAATACTTTCTTGGAAGAGCTAGTATACTTCCTCTGAGAATACTACAAATAAATGGGTTTTAATGTACCAGATATATTTAAGTTTTTAAAATTATATTGTGAATACAGTAAAATACTTAGGTTACAGAAGCATAAATGAATCAATAACTGATAATGTTTTCTCAGCAACATTTTTTTTTTTTTGGTTGCACTGTGCAGCTTGTAGGATCTTAGTTCCCCAACTAGGGATAGAACCCCAGCCCTCTGCAGTGAAAGCACCGAGTCCTAACCACTAGACCTCCAGGGAATTCCCAACAAGTTTCTTTTAAAACTGAAGAACTAAGAGTTCGATTTCTGTAATAATCAAAACACCTTAAAATGTATCTTCACATGCTCACCAGACCCCAAAGGACTCCCCAGACCTGGACCACATCACAGCCTGCTGTGGAATGCTTAGCAGCTTTGTTTTCCCAACTAGACTCATTAGCAGCGCCAGGTGGTAATAACTAGCCAACTGATTCCTACTAGTAAAAAAATCTGCCTAAGGTCACCATGGACTCTTTCCCCCACTCTCTGCTTCATCTCTGGCCTGATACGCTTTTGGAAAATAATTATTCATGGCAGGAAGCTGTCATACAACAGAGAACGATTGTGTGTCCTGGGATTATAGAGGCCCTCAGATCAAATACTTTTTATTGTGAAAAGAATACATTGAAAAACATGGTTTTCACCTGCATAGAACAGTGAAATCCATTTATGTTTTTTTTCTTTCCTGTTTATTTCATCATTAAAGACCCAATAAAGAAAAGTATTTACCACTTGGGGTGAATGTTAGCACTGATGTTTAGCATTCAGCACAATCACGTAGATTCCATAAACAGAAATAGCTCCAGCGTCCAACTGGAATAACAGAATAGATATTTTAAAACCATCTTTTTGCACACATTATAAATTGTTACTCATGAGGTAGAAATATTCAATATGAAGTAGTATGTGAAAGCAGTAAGTACTTAGTTAACCATTCTCTAGGAGGATTTTTCAGTTACCTAAATTTTGTTCCTGCTTCATTTTTTTTTTTTTTAATTTAAAAGAGGAAGATAAGGGGAAATAAATCAGAAGATATATTTAAAGCAACTTTCTGCTACCTTCCAAAGATTTGGTCAGCCAAACTCCTAGACCTGCAAGCACTAGCCAACATAGTAGCCGCTAGCCACACGAGGCTGTCAAGTACTTGAGATACGACTAGTTCAAATCGAGGCCTGCTAAAGTTTAAAATACATACTAGATTTTTGGAAACTGAACGTGGATAAAAAAGAGTATCTCAGTAATAATTTTTTACATTGATTAAAGTCTGAGGTAGTGAGCTTGGCGGTCCGCGGATCTGTCTCTTGCTTCAACAGTATTTGGACAGAACAGGCCCAGGGACACCCTTTGCTCCAGCCTCCGACCAAGCTCCAACTTTTTTCCAGTCGCAGCCTTCAGAACCAACCACTGAGCTATCCTCGGCCACCGGGACCAGCCAACACCATTTTTCGAGCTTAGCGCCTTATTACTCATCAACCATGAGCTCCCAGATTCGTCAGAATTATTCCACCGAGGTGGAGGCCGCCGTCCACGGCCTGGTCAACCTGCATCTGCAGGCCTTCAACACCTACCTCTCTCTGGGCTCCTATTTCCACCGAGACGACGTGGCTCTGGAGAGCGTGGGCCACTTTTTCCAAGAATTGGCCGAGGAGAAGCGCGAGGGTGCCCAGCCGTCTCTTGAAAAAGCAAAGCCAGCGGGGTGGCTGTGCCCTCTTCCTGGACGTGCAGAAGCCACCCCAAGATGAGTGGGGTAAAACCCAGGACTCCGTGGAAGCTTCCCGCCAGACCCCCACCTCTGTGACTTCCCGGAGAGCCGCGACCTGGCTGAGCAGGTGAAACTCACCGAGACGATGACGACCACGTGACTCACCTCTGCAAGCTGGTTGGTCCCCAGGCTGGGCCGGGCGAGTTCTCTTCCAAACACTCACCCTCAAGCCTGGCTAGGGCCTTCTGGAGCCCAGCTGTTACCAACCTGGGTTCTTGGACTCTTTAATCAATAGAAATTGATAACAGGCCAGAGGGGGAATTTAGGCAAGGCTTTATTGGGACTCGTGCTGCAGCATGAGGGAGCAAAAGCAAGTAACAGGTGCCCTCGCTCGTTCCTGGGAATGGCGAGGGTGTGTTGCACTGGTCCCTTAAATGGGGTGAGGGTAGGGGTAGATCGGTGGCGGGGGCTGGTGGGGTGGCTTAGGTGGTCTGCCCATCCCTTTGGTGGTGCTGTGAGCAGGGATCCTGCCTAGTATCCTGATTTTGCTCCCCACACCTCAGAAGCTGGCAGCCTTTTCGTATCTCTTTGTTCATAATTTGCCCCAACTGTGCATGCAGGTAGTTTTTAGTCCCTTATAGTTTCTTTGTATTCTGTTGCTGGAGGAGATCTTTGTCCAGGTGCAAGCACTCCAGTAAAGGGTCCCAGGTCCCAGCCTGTCTCACAGTGGCCTTTGAGGAACCCCTCTGGTGTCAAGGCTTCTGCCTGAAGCCCCTCTCTGCAGCCACTAGGCAGCTTTTTAACCACCCTGGAGCCCTCTCTCAAGCCTTGGGCCAAATGGAAACAGTAAAGCTTTTTGCAGCCAAAAAAAAAAGGCTGAAAATATTTTAGATATAAGTTCAATAAAATTGTATTATTAAAATGAATTTCACCTGTTTCTTGTTACTTTTTAAAAATGTGGTTACTAGAAGATTTAAAATTACCTGTATTACTTGCATTATATTTCTATTGGACAACACTGTCCTGGGCTTTTACTTTGGGACATCATTGTTCCCAGTGAAACAACCGACCATTAATAACAGCCAGATCCTTAATCACAGAATTAAAACTTAATTCAAAACACTTCTGAATGGATGAATTGTATGGTATGTGAATCAAAGTTAAGAAAATTATCCTAAATAAATTATAAAACTCCTTTCTAATTTGAATACTGCTGCATTATATGTAATGGTGAAAAATTATAAACAACCCAAATGTCCAAATAGAGGAGTGACTAAATAATTAATGGCATAGTTTCATCATAGAATTCAGATATTAAAATGAAGAGTGTAGGCAAACTCTTGACAGAGTTTGTAATAATATGAGAAAATTCCTGTTTTCTATGATTAAATGGAAAAAAACCCTCAATATATACTATTTGCATCAGACCATAACAGTTAAAAATGCCTAGAAAAAAAAAACTAGAGGGAAATACTAGCCCCAAAATATTAGTAATGTTTGGGCTATGGGCTATGTGAAAAATTTTCCTCCTCACGCTTTTCTTATTTTCCATATTTTCTGTAATCATCTATTTTAAAATTGAGAATATTTTATTTAAAAACCCAATAAATCCTAATTTTAAGCCCATTTTTACATTTTAATTGCCAAGAGAGGAGACTAGAATAATAGACTTTTACAAAATTTAAAAACAGAAGTTGGAACAAAGGTAGAATTTCTGTTTGAAATCTTCAATAAGCCTTCAGTTAACCAAAGCGTTAATTATCCCAGTAATTAAGTACCACTGTCCTTGTTATAGAAACATGAAGACAGTTCACCAAACTGAGGTGAAAATGGAGTCAACTAAGAGGGCTGGAGCAGTGTTGTTGACTGTTATCTTACTCTGTTGATTGAGACCATGTAACACAAATTACACCAACTATTTTCTTTTTTTTGGTAGTATTATTATTAAATGCACTTATTTTTTACTTTTATTGAGATGTAATTGACATATAGCACTGTATAAGGTTAAGGTGTACAGCATAATGATTTGACATATATATCGTGAAATGATTATTACAATAAGTTTAGTTGATATCCATCATCTCATACAGATTTAAAAAAACGAAAGAAATGTTTTTTTCCTTGTGATGAGAACCGTCAGGATCTACTCTGTTAACAACTTTCCTATATATCATTACAACAGTGTTAACTGTAGTCATCATGTTGTACATTACATCCCTAGCACTTATTTATCTTATGACTGGAATTTTGTACCTTTTGACCACCTTCCTCCAAGTCCACCTCTCCCCACCCTTTATCAACTATTTTCATTTTCTTGAAGTTTTCTTTTCTCCCCGTAGCTGAAGTCTGGAAAGAATAAAATTCCTTGCTCCTTCCCAAAGTGAACTTTTCTACATTGCTCTCTTTCGGCTGCTAATTTGTCATATACTCACAAACATGTTCAAATCCCGCCCCCGCCTTTTCTAAAGAAGGCTTTCCTGGGCCTTGCATCTAGGCTTCCACTTCAGGTTCTCCTCTCTCTCCTCCCCCTAATTACCCATGGCCTCCATTTTCTTTCCCACTTAGCAGTCTGGGTGGTATTGCTGTGACCCTAGTAAAAGAGCTCTCTGTAATATTTATTATCTGCTCTCACCAAGCCCTGTGACCTCTCTTTGCAGTCTGCAGTAGGATTCTAGACAACTAGCACTCCCCTGCCCCATTCAGGCTGCTGCCTCTGCCCTCAGTGCCTTGTCATCAACTGCCCATTAAAGATTTACCCAACCTTCAGCCCCAGCTGGTAACCCACTTTCTGCCAGAGATTTCTCAGATTTTGGCAGGCAAAAATAGTTCTCACTCGGTCCTATGTGAGTGGAGGGCACGGGCTGGGTCTTATTCACCTTGTTCCTACTCAGCAGAAAGTTTTCCACACAGTAGATAGTGCTCGATACATGCTCACAGCGTTGGAGGGGCTGAAAAGACAAGGGATGCTGAGCTTTTTCATCTCCTCTTAGTGGTGTGCAGAGATTTTTCACATCAGTTGGGGATTTCTGACTATCCCTAAAATAGAATTTTAGAGCTAAGAAAGAGCTGATCTAAATTTCTCACTTATAGATGATGAACCCAAGGCCCAGTGGCATTGAGGCCAGACACATAGTTGGTCTCCAACAGAACCAGAACTAAAATGCAGGCCATCTGGCTCCCAAGTCAAATCACTACTCACCTTTCCCTGCCTATCTTGTACTTTCTTTTTGTTGTTATTGTTGTCTTCTCTCATTTCTAACCTTGTATGTATTAGGCATTCCACAAATATTTGCCATACAGACCAAGATTTCATGATCCTCACAATAATGTGAGTGATGTAGACAGGAATAATGTTATAAGACCCATTTTACAGACAAGGAAACTGAGGCACAGAATGGCTAAGAGGTAGTGCTTTTGGACAAGTTGTTTACAAATCTCTCCAGGCCAGTGCTCTTCCTAGTCCGTTCCACACTGGGGACAGGAGATTCATCAGAGTCCACGCTTAGTGGCAGGAGGTAACAAAGAAGTAGGTTTTGGGAAGGTGGGTCTTCATTTTGTAATGGACACACTTCTCCCTTTAATCTTCATAGTGTTGCCGTGGTCAAAGACATGGGTGGATTTTTCTGTGAACTGCTTCAGCTAACCCCCAAGGTCTCCTAGAAGTTGAGGGAAGCAGGGGAAAAAGGGAATAACTAGGAGTCTGACTCCCCCTTGTCGCCCTCCAATACTCAAAAGTGTCGGTGTGTCCGTGATGAGTAGCTGAGGCTGCTCCACCTTCTTCTTCAGAGTTTCCTAAGGTTCCCAGAGGCAGCAGCTGCATCTCTCTCCTGCTCAGTTGAGAACTCCTTGTGGGGTTCCTACCTCAATGTTCTCCGATGAACTTCTATTTATAGCATTTACAATAGAAATAAACGATGAAGTTCTCAATATTGAGGGTCCTTTAGAGGCACATTTAATAGAGAATGGGCTCCAGAACCATTCTACTGTTTTTGAATCCCACCTTGATCATCTCCTCTTTGGTGACTATGGGCAAATTTCTCAACATCTCTGTGCCTTAGTGTCTTCATTTGTAAAATGAGGGTAACAGTACCTTCCTTATAGGATTGTTGTAAGCATTAAATGATATAAAGGATGTAAAGTGCTTAGAACAGTGTCTGGCATATGCATTCACACGCACGTATATACATACACACATACACATATATAAGCGCTCATCAAATGTCCTACAGTATTTCTATTATCATAGAACCACATATTGCCTCACAAGTAGTGAAATCTTAATTTCTTTTTCTTTTTTTTCCAATCGTGTACTTTAATTGCCTAAAAATTTCAGAACTGACTTCTTGTGTCCTCACTGAAGCCTCTCAAGAAGGCATAAAAATCATCTACTGTGGACACTACTACCCTCCCTAGTTTGGGCACTCAAAATTTTAATTCACATTGAATATTCCTTTTGTAGCAAATAGGGTGACTAGCTGTCCTGATCTGCCTGGGACTAAGGAGTTTCCCAGGATGTGGGACTTTCAGGGCTGAAGGAAAAAGTCTCAGGGAAACTGGGACAATTGGTCATCCCAGTAACAAAAGTTCTACTAAACACTTTAGTCTGCTACCTTATATAAATGACAGCCCTGTGAATAGGCATTCTCATTTCAATTCTACAGATAAGGAAAACCGAGGCATAAAGGCATTAAATGATTTATCCAAAGACATGTAGATTATAAATGGCAGGGCAAGATTAAACCTTACATGTGTTTAACTATAAACTCATGATCATTCCACTACTTTCCAATGTGGAAGTGTGGGTGCTTTACAGCTGTTAACATCTGCACAGGGAAAGATAACCCTGTGATAGACTTAGCTTAACGATTGATTTATTATGGGCTAGTTTCTTTGAGGTCTTGCTAATTTGCATGATTGACACATAGGAGAAGAAAAGCAGCTGCTTAAAATGCATAAATTATTTGAAAGTGATAATGAACCAGGTAAAATTTAACTTATGCAATCTCAGTCCCTTTAGTCTTCCCTTCCTGGAGTGGGAGGTGGGGTGGATGAGAGACAAATATGGCTTGTATTTACATGTCTAGAAAATATGAATCCAGTTAAGTTTATTAAGCTAAGTTTGAATCAAAGTAGTACACTACAGTCAAACTAGTATAGAAAAAAATTAGGCGAAATATTAGTAGTTTGATAGTAGTTGGAGTAGTAATTTGATAAATTAGATAGTTTGATAAATTAGAGCTTGGTTTTCTTCTTTTCTGTGCTTCTGAGATCAATTTATTGATTCATTCTTTTCTTTCTTTAGGAAAAAGCAGTAATTATCATTAAATAGTGTTTTAAAAAGTAAATGCTTGAATTTTATATTTATAAAAAGATAATACATTGAAATAGTTTTTTTAATAAAAGCATAACAGGCTATTCAATGAAAAGTCTCCCTTCTACCCTCAAGCTACACCACAAAGTTGTTTCCCTCAACAGAACCAACCACAGATATTCATTCTCTGTATGTCCCTTTAGAGCTAATTAATCATACACAAGCAAGTACAAGTTTATATTCCTCCTCCTTCCACAAAAATGGTAGCATGTGAAGGATATTATTCTGCATATGAATATCCTTTTAAACACAGTAACACATCTGAGAGACCTTTCTCTATCAATACATAAAGACTTTCCTTATTCTGTTTTATGGCCACATAATATTCCACTCTATGAATCTGCCATATTTACTTAACTAGTTTCCTGTTGATGGTACATACATCACTTAAGCAACTTTAAATTTATTGAATAAGTAATACATTCACATGTTCATTATATGTATATAAATAATTTATATATATATAATATATAATGATATTTCTATAAAGATAAAGATATTTATATAAATAGCTTGCACTCATTAATGTCTTCCATCCACCCCAGTACCCCCACCTCACCACACATATGCCCAGGTAAAAACGTTATTAGTTTTAGATATAGCTTTCAGAGTTTCCTTATTGATATAGAAGTAAATACAAATGTATGTTCTTAATTTTCTTCCGATTATATGTAGACTAGTATATACAAAATATCCTGCAGTTCGCTTTGTCCACTCAATAAAATATCTTGGAGAATTTTTCATATCAGTACACAGCAAGGTTCCTCATCTTTTAACAATTTATTTAACAATTGCATAATCTTCTGTTGTGTGGATATACTATATTTTATTCAACTGGTCCTCTATTAATTAATGGTCATCAAATACTATTCTGCCTGTTCAAATGCCCTGGGACTCAATGTCCTGTGACTACTGTCTGGCATAGAGAGAATTTTTTTTTTTTTTTTTTTTTTTTTTTTTTTTTAATTTATGGCTGTGTTGGGTCTTCGTTTCTGTGCGAGGGCTTTCTCTAGTTGTGGCAAGCGGGGTCCACTCCTCATCGCGGTGCGCGGGCCTCTCACTATCACGGCCTCTCTTGTTGCGGGGCACAGACTCCAGACGCGCAGGCTCAGTCAGTAATTGTGGCTCACGGGCCCAGCTGCTCCGCGGCATGTGGGATCCTCCCAGACCAGGGCTCGAACCCGTGTCGCCTGCACTGGCAGGCAGACTCTCAACCACTGCGCCAACAGGGAAGCCCGATAGAGAGAATTTGATAACTTAAGTTTACGATAAGTGCTCAACTGCTTCTTTACTTTCACTAAGAGTTTTTCACATTAAGGGTTAAATATCCGCGCTGATTTATTTGTTATTCTGCACATGGCAGAAACTTCTTACCTTAAGCACCATAAACAGTCTCTCTGAATATCACTGAAACGCTGTTGCTATCACAATGAGGAACTACAGAAAATGTTGCAGCAATTATTACATTACTCTTCCCTATTGATTGAGCTGTTGCAGAAGATACCAGACGTGAGTGTTCCGAGGGTGCCTGACAGTACCCGAGGAATTTGTTCTTAATCTTTTTTTTTTTTTGGGTGCGGAGAGAGTGAAGCCTTCAATGTTCATTGATTTTTAAAATGTTTCCTGACCATGATCCAAAATGATAATTCCCAATGATCCCTAATTAATTACTTCAAGAGCTAGAATTTTACATTACTAAATAATACAGAATATGTACAAACCTGCTTTTAGTTTGTTTTGGTGGAAACAATTTGCATATCACATACAATACTATAAAGTCCTTCATATGCAAGAGACATTATTAGAAGCCTTTTATTAAAAAAGCTAAACATAAATTATGGTAAGGTAGCTTTGGTTGTAAGATGGTTTAAACGGAAACAATCCAGTGGGGGGAAAATTAATCTACTTTTCTAAATTAGAGGCATGTTTTGCAACGAAACAGGGCAGACTCGTTGCTATTTTATAGAGCGTCTTTAATTCTAATGCATACTTACTACAGCGGTAATAGCGTCTATCGAACATAGCTTGGCAGCATAAAGTAAAAAGAAATGGCATTGAACTATAGCAACAATTATTTAGTTTTCACATAAGGATGGGTTTCTGGGGTGTAAACTTTGTTACTCAAGATATATCACAGATTTAAAATTTTATTTTAAAGAATAAGGATTTAGGCTTCAGAGATAGTGTGACATTTTGGCATCTGATGGGCAAGTTAGTATAGTGGTTAAGAGCATGGGCTGTTATACTGTCTGCAATACTGTCCATAACTGTGGAATTCATAGCCAACACGGGTATGAATTCCAGCTCCAGAATTTTGTTATCTCCAGGTAAACCACTGTGCCTCTGCTTCCTTATCAACCATGTAGGGCTGTTGTGACAGCGCCATGCCTGCTTGTGTATTTCAAGCTATCAGTAAGCGGCAGCTTTTTACAGTTTGCTCACTGCACCAGGGCACCTCTGCAAAGCCTTTGAATCTCGTCTTTGATTTGTCCCAACTTTAAGGCATGTTCTGGGGTCTTGCTGGGGTGTCAGATGACATCCTGGGAGATGATCATGAAAGCCTGAGTTCTGGAAGGCCACCTGTCTCTCCACCTCTTTGGGAACATCCCTGGGTTGGTTTTGTTAGGGCTGGGCTGAGAACTGAGGGTGGGGAACCACGCTTAGTAACCCCCTTGACGGCCTCCCTATCTAAGGACTGTGCTGTGCTAGGGCATAAGTCTTCTTGTCCTCCAAGTCCCGGGGCTATCACTGGAGTGCTCCTGCAACTGGGTGAAAATCATATTGTGGGATAAAGAACATAAACTCAATACTGTCTGCTAAAACTCCTCTCCTACAACTGGCCATATTATTCTGAGCACTCAGAAGAAATGGTGAGAAACTAATCATCAGTTGATAGCAAGTTGCAAGGTCCCTTTTCATGTCTAGGTCCTACATTCTAAAGTAGCTATACAGTAACCTGTCAAGAATTTTCTTCTTTCTTTAATACCTATAATAAAGAATGGGGAAAAATAGGGTAATGAAATCAAAACTGTGTTCTGCCTAGTTTGTATATGTATTAGAAAGAATTCATATGCTATCAAAAGCGGCTATGGGGCTTCCCTGGTGGCGCAGTGGTTGAGAATCTGCCTGCCAATGCAGGGGGCACAGGTTCGAGCCCTGGTCTGGGAAGATCCCACATGCCGCGGAGCAACTGGGCCCGTGAGCCACAACTACTGAGCCTACGCGTCTGGAGCCTGTACTCCACAACAAGAGAGGCCGCGATAGTGAGAGGTCCACGCACCGCGATGAAGAGTGGCCCCCGCTCGCTGCAACTAGAGAAAGCCCTCGCACAGAAATGAAGACCCAACCCAGCCAAAAATAAATACATAAATAAATAAATTTATTTTAAAAAAAAAAAAGTGCCTATGATACATACAGAAGAATAAACACAGTATTCAAACAGTATGCCCGGAGACACGACGACCCAAAACCTATGGGATGCAGCAAAAGCAGTGCTAAGAGGGAAGTTTATAGCAATACAAGCCTACATCAAGAAACAGGAAACATCTCAAATAAACAACCTAACCTTGCACCTAAAGCAATTAGAGAAAGAAGAACAAAAACACCCCAAAGCTAGCAGAAGGAAAGAAATCATAAAGATCAGATCAGAAATAAATGAAAAAGAAATGAAGGAAACAATAGCAAAAATCAATGAAACTAAAAGCTGGTACTTTCAGAAGATAAACAAAATTGATAAACCATTAGCCAGACTCATCAAGAGAAAAAGGGAGAAGACTCAAATCAATAGAATTAGAAATGCAAAAGGAGAAGTAACCACTGACACTGCAGAAATACAAACGATCATGAGAGATTACTACAAGCAACTCTATGCCAATAAAATGGACAACCTGGAAGAAATGGACAAATTCTTAGAAATGCACAACCTGCCGAGACTGAACCAGGAAGAAATAGAAAATATGAACAGACCAATCACAAGCACTGAAATTGAAACTGTGATTAAAAATCTTCCAACAAACAAAAGCCCAGGACCAGATGGCTTCACAGGCGAATTCTATCAAACATTTACAGAAGAGCTAACACCTATCCTTCTCAAACTCTTCCAAAATATTGCAGAGGGAGGAACACTCCCAAACTCATTCTACGAGGCCACCATCACCCTGATACCAAAACCAGACAAAGATGTCACAAAGAAAGAAAACTACAGGCCAATATCACTGATGAACATAGATGCAAAAATCCTCAACAAAATACTAGCAAACAGAATCCAACAGCACATTAAAAGGATTATACACCATAATCAAGTGGGGTTTATTCCAGGAATGCAAGGATTCTTCAATATATGCAAATCAATCAACGTGATACATCATATTAACAAATTGAAGGAGAAAAACCATATGATCATCTCAATAGATGCAGAGAAAGCTTTCAACAAAATTCAACACCCATTTATGATAAAAGCCCTGCAGAAAGTAGGCATAGAGGGAACTTTCCTCAACATAATAAAGGCCATATATGACAAACCCACAGCCAACATCATCCTCAGTGGTGAACAATTGAAGCCATTTCCACTAAGATCAGGAACAAGACAAGGTTGCCCACTCTCACCACTATTATTCAACATAGTTTTGGAAGTGTTAGCCACAGCAATCAGAGAAGAAAAAGAAATAAAAGGAATCCAAATCGGAAAAGAAGAAGTAAAGCTGTCACTGTTTGCAGATGACATGATACTATACATAGAGAATCCTAAAGATGCTACCAGAAAACTCCTAGAGCTAATCAATGAATTTGGTAAAGTAGCAGGATACAAAATTAATGCACAGAAATCTCTTGCATTCCTATATACTAATGATGAAAAATCTGAAAGTGAAATTAAGAAAACACTCCCATTTACCACTGCAACAAAAAGAATAAAATATCTAGGAATAAACCTACCTAAGGAGACAAAAGACCTGTATGCAGAAAATTATAGGACACTGATGAAAGAAATTAAAGATGATACAAATAGATGGAGAGATATATCATGTTCTTGGATTGGAAGAATCAACATTGTGAAAATGACTCTACTACCCAAAGCAATCTACAGATTCAATGCAATCCCTATCAAACTACCACTGGCATTTTTCACAGAACTAGAACGAAAAATTTCACAATTTGTATGGAAACACAAAAGACCCCGAATAGCCAAAGCAATCTTGAGAATGAAAAATGGACCTGGAGGAATCAGGCTCCCAGACTTCAGACTACACTACAAAGCTACAGTAATCAAGACAGTTTGGTACTGGCACAAAAACAGATATATAGATCAATGGAACAGGATAGAAAGCCCAGAGATAAACCCATGCACATATGGTCACCTTATCTTTGATAAAGGAGGCAAGCATATACAGTGGAGAAAAGACAGCCTCTTCAATAAGTGGTGCTGGGAAAATTGGATAGGTACATGTAAAAGTATGAAATTAGAACACTCCCTGACACCATACACAAAAATAAACTCAAAATGGATTAAAGACCTAAGTGTAAGGCCAGACACTATCAAACTCTTAGAGGAAAACATAGGCAGAACACTCTATGACATAAATCACAGCAAGATCCTTTTTGACCCAGCTCCTAGAGAAATGGAAATAAAAACACAAATAAACAAATGGGACCTAATGAAACTTAAGAGCTTTTGCACAGCAAAGGAAACCATAAACAAGACCAAAAGACAACCCTCAGAATGGGAGAAAATATTTGCAAATGAAGCAACTGACAAAGGATTAATCTCCAAGATTTACAAGCAGCTCATGCAGCTCAATAACAAAAAAACGAACAACCCAATCCAAAAATGGGCAGAAGACCTAAATAGACATTTCTCCAAAGAAGATATACAGATTGCCAACAGACACATGAAAGAATGCTCAACATCATTAATCATTAGAGAAATGCAAATCAAAACTACAATGAGATATCATCTCACACCGGTCAGAATGGCCATCATCAAAAAATCTAGAAACAATAAATGCTGGAGAGGGTGTGGAGAAAAGGGAACACTCTTGCACTGTTGGTGGGAATGTAAATTGATACAACCACTATGGGAACAGTATGGAGGTTCCTTAAAAAACTAAAAATAGAACTACCATACAACCCAGCAATCCCACTACTGGGCATATACCCTGAGAAAACCATAATTCAAAAAGAGCCATGTACCAAAATGTTCATTGCAGCTCTATTTACAATAGCCAGCACATGGAAGCAACCTAAGTGTCCATCATAGGATGAATGGATAAAGAAGATGTGGCACATATATACAATGAAATATTACTCAGCCATAAAAAGAAATGAAATGGAGGTATTTGTAATGAGGTGGATGGAGTTAGAGTCTGTCATACAGAGTGAAGTAAGTCAGAAAGAGAAAAACAAATACAGTATGCTAACACATATATATGGAATCTAAGGAAAAAAAAAAAAAAAAAAGGTCATGAAGAACCTAGTGGCAAGACGGGAATAAAGACACAGACCTACTAGAGAATGGACTTGAGGATATGGGGAGGGGGAGGGGTGAGATGTGACAGGGTGAGAGAGTGGCATGCACATATATACACTACCAAATGTAAATAGATAGCTAGTGGGAAGCAGCTGCATAGCACAGAGAGATCAGCTCGGTGCTTTGTGACCACCTAGAGGGGTGGGATAGGGAGGGTGGGAGGGAGGGAGATGCAAGAGGGAAGAGATATGGGAACATATGTATATGTATAACTGATTCACTTTGTTATAAAGCAGAAACTGGCACACCATTGTAAGGCAATTATACTTCAGTAAAGATGTTTAAAAAAAAAAAAAGAGTATGCCCTTCAGAAAAGGTCAAAGAAAGACAAGCCTACAGTTTAGAAATGGTAATAATGTATGGATTCAATGAAAAGTTTTAGGTCGTGGCTGATTTTCAAAAACATTTAAAAAAACATATAAAGTCTAAATCAACATCTGAAATAAACAACACATAAATATATATAGGTCTGAAATTTGTCTTTCATTTATAATCCTTGATCTTCAGGAGAGGGGCCACATCTTCAGTCACTGTTTATCCTAGGCAGAGATTACATACTTGATGAATAAGTGAATTGATGAATGAAAGAATGAATAAATAAATTAGAATAATGCCAGGGTCCAAAAACTCCTGACAAATTACAACACTTACAATATTTTCAATGGGGTAATAGCAAGGCACAGATGTAAATGTCTCATGGTTGAGTGATGAATCTAAAAATAAGACAAAAGAATTCTTCAGTATTTAAGGAAAAAAATGGTAAATGTCATCTATAAATTTCCTGCCTTTATAAAAATGCAGACTTTTGATTAAATATGAAACAAAAGATATGTCTCATGACCATATTACTCACAATGACATAATTTCATCAAGGGGCAGTGAGTGAATGTGTCATTAGTAATATTCAAACAAAACAAAACCTAAGCTAGAATCTTGAAGTCAGTATAGTTGAGGTCAAACACACTAATCCTTCCCCTAATTTTTTGCCGTTTTATTATTTTAGGAGCAAAGGTAGAAACAAACAAAAAACCTTGTATTTTCAGGTGTGCTATTAGCTCATTTACTTTATTATCTGAAGATCCTATAAAGTAATATTTTATTCTGAGTCTTGCAAGCAGTTTGAAATTAAACATTTTCCTTGCACCTGTAAAAATGTGTAAATGATGAAACAGGCAGCATGATGATCGCTTTACAGAGAAGCATTTCCTTCATCATCTTCAAGGTCGTTTAGATTTATGACCTAATCACCCGTGGCCCTTTAACAGGATGCATTTGAATCTGATTAAAAAGAAAAACAAATATCAGTATGGATTTATTAATAAAATGTGCCTGACCTTTTCACTGATCTACCTCTTTCAACATAATGTGATTTTCAACTCACAATCAAAGAAGGGAGTTTCTGGGAATTTAATCTTGAATGTTTCAGCTTCACAGTTGCTTCAGGAGTTCCTGCCTGCGTATTGGTGTGTGTGGATGGTGGAGGGCTATCTGTTTCCTCCTCCTTTCTCTTTGGGGTTTAATTACTTCACCTACATCCTAATTCAGGTAACTCATAAAGCTTAGCCTTTGTTGTAGGTCCAACAGCTGTCTTATGTCAGTAGCAAGTAAAATGTTCACAAAGTACCGGAATGCAGCAAGACAGTTTATAGTGCTGCAATAAAAGGTAAATTGAATTTACAAAGATGCATTTGTCACTGATTAAAAACTTACAAAGTTAATTGGAAACACTGTGGAGGTGTTACCACACAACTCGAGGTGTAATGGGTGGTTCTAATTCAGCCTGAAGGAGAGTTGCGGGTCCCATTATGGTCTCACACAGTAAGATGCCTGGCGACGCTCTCCAATTTAAGTAGCAAAGCAACACCATAAAGATCTTAAACATTTTTAATGGAGGCGAGTGTAAATTTACTCACTATTATTCTTGAAAACAGCTAGAGGAAAAAGCCTTCAGTGTTAACTGAAACACAGTGTGCTAATCACATGGCCTCTCGTAGAAAACATATTGTACGGTTTTTATTTTCCCTGTCTGCAACTTTTCTCATTTTTCTGATATTTACATTGGCAACACTACTGCAAGAAGCATATCAGTTGGGAAGGAAAAAAATGAGACTGAAACAGCCAGCAATCAGAAGTCAGCAGGACCCTCCCTTGGGATCTTGGCGAATTATCTCCACATAATTCACTTAACCTTTGCCATTTGGGGACTTGGGAAACTGAATGTATTTCTAAACTTGAGGCTTTTAATTGCTGGTTTTCGTGTCACTAGTCCAGGTCAGTTGGAGAGATGATGATTGAAAAACTGCTCTAGGAGGCTTTTCACCTCTGGTGCGCATCCTGGTTATAATTAAGTTGGTGGCCTGGGGTGGCCTTTAGATTTCTGCAGACAGGAGTGAACGGTTAAGCCCCAAGAGATGGGCCTTATATGGACATTCTGTGTGTGCCTGGAGTTAATGTAGAAATTTTAATATTAGACTAGGTTTATGTTGAGATTAAAAGGAAAAAACTGAGATAACTAAACTGAGTAATTGTCTTTGGTAAACTCATTATATCAAATATCTAGTACCAAATTATTATAGAGTCAGAGAATTTTTGGACTGGAGTCTTAGGGATTAATGTTTAAATTCAATTATCATGAATTTTATACATATTTATACATATTTTTATTTCTATATAATCTCTATACTTTCCAATACTCTAACACTGTTTGACAATAGTGTTTTTGGTGTCAGAGATGGTAGTGACTGTGGAATTTTCATATATGTTTAATTTGTTACCTCTGCTGCATGAGCAGAGTTTTAAGTCTGATTAATTCCTTTAGTCAGCAAAGGGGACCATATAGCCACACAAATCTATTTTTTTAAAGCTAGAATTTACTGAGTGCTTCCTGTGTACTAACTGCTTTTTGTATTTAACCCCATTTAGTCCTCACAGCATTTGAGTCCCAAACTTCCCTGACAGGCCTCCACTGACCTGAATAAGGCAACTTCTTGAAACCTCAACTTCCTTATCCATAAATTGGGGATGATATACCTTATGGAGGTTGTTGTGAGGATTTAATGAGACAACATGGGCAAATACTGGGTAAACCGTAAAGTCCTATTTAAATACTAAGTACAGTTTTTCTTCTTCTTAATGTAACATCATTTACAGGATTTTCACCAAAATTCTCTCTTCTAAAATATATGCACTCACAAGCTGCTTCATAAACTTACTTGAGTACACCTGAATGGAGCAATGACTATGATCACAGAATATCAATCCTAGGAGGGCTCACTGTACCTACAGTTACCTATTTTGTTCAGAATTTTCCAGCAAAGCTAGGTAACTCTCAGGAAATTGTCTTCCTGAATGATGCATATACATTGTCAAAGGACCAATCACTTTGCAACTATGGAGAAAGTTGGGGATAAAGGAAAATTTCAAGTTAAAAACCTCTGAAAATTTGCAGAATTTCATTAAAGTCTCTGAAAAATCAGAAATGCATCATTACGGAAAAGGGACCATAGAAAAATGTTAAACATATCATTCCTTGAGGTGTAAAATGTGGTTCAGCCAGAGCCTGATTTCAATCTGCAGACAATTTAAAGAAAACAAATTTTAGCTCTAGTTTTTTTTTTCTCACCAAGCTTTTGGTGAAAAGAGCCAGAATGTTGTAAAATGGCCAAAAGTTAGAGTGAAATTCACAAACTTAATAACCAGTTCTTAAAATCTGTGCAGTTGAAACCAACTACCCCATAAAGTATAGATTTACTATTATCCCATTCTTTTCATGAATAAGGAAATCAAAGTTATAAGAGATTAAGGGACTTGTCTAAGATCAGTGGAGGCCAGTCAGGGAAGAACCTGGGATTTATATAACAAATCCTTTTATAGAAGGGCTCACAGGGATGTCTCTGCCACAAAGGATAATGACTCTCAGTACAAGCAAATGTATATTCTCATCTTTGAACTCAAAGGAAGCATCATCTTCCACAGACAAAATCAAGTTTATTTATATATATATATGTGCGTAAATATGCATCAAAACAATTCTATGTTTTAAAAGCCTGTATCTCAACAAATCTGTCTTTTGAAAATATGATGAGGCAAGTAAAAAATATAAGATGAATTATGGTTTGAGAGGAAAAGCTGAACAACAAAACCACTGAAATAAGTTACAGTTAACTTTCCTTTGTTTCTAAAGTAGCGTCCTTCCTCTGACCTCAGTTCAAGACCAAGATCTGAGAGATTTCACAATTTGAATGAGACTTGAATGACTTCAGAATAACATTTTAAATTGTCATACAGCTGCTTTTGACTAAGGATTTAAAAGTATTTATGAATGAATGAACCGACATTTATTATTACTCTTAAAAGGTATGGGTAATAGACACAAAGTATCCAAATTATGCCATGTGTAGGCAGAGGAGCTGAGCGGCTAAAAGATATTATTCGTATTTCTAAGGGAAGGGTCTTCCTTATCACTGGGCTCTATGATACTATACTTCCTTTCACATAGCTAGATTTTTACATTAGATAGTATGAAATCATCATCGAATTTAGAAATTAGAGTTTAGATACCACTAAAGATGAGTAGCTGTATAATTTCGACAGTCAAATAACCTCTCTAGGCCTAGTTTGCTCCTCTTGAAAATGTTTATGTACAGGAGGGAGATTGGAAGAAGAAGTTTCGCCAGCTCAATGGTTCCAAAACCCTGTTTCGAGGCTCACTGGCAGGGGTGTGCTGGAGCCAGAAGCTTGTGAGGCAGTGCACATTGTGTTTGACATTGGCCGTGTTGGAAGTATTCACACCATGGAAGTTGGTAAATGCTCCAAATCAGGGCCCCACCCTTTCCCAAGAGCTGGTTGTTAAACATTTACCAACACTCCACTAGCCTTTGTAGATACTCTTTGAATCAAGAGTTCTACAATCAAATAGGTTTTGTAAACACAAGGTTTCTCCATCTCTCTCTCCTTCCTTCTCTCTGTGCCCCTCTTTCCCTTCTTCTTTTTCTCCTGCCCTCTTTCCTTTCTATCCCCCTTTTTTCCCTTTCTTCCTTCTCTTGCCCTGACAAGTAATGTGACTCTTGAGGAAGAGATATACAGTACCTCACATTACAAAACTTCACAAAAATGCTCTTCAGACACGTCTCTTAATCCTTAAAGTTCCATTCCTCACCAGGACTGATCAAATCTCTCCCTATCCCTCTTCCTTTTCTCCACTTTCTCTGCCATCTATTTCTTCCTTTCTTTCTCAGATAGCACACCATATATTTTTGTATAAAATAGGAAAAAGTAAAAATATATTTAGAGAATAAAATATAAAAGTCCCCACCCTCCCCAACCAGCAGAGTTTTGTTTTGTTTTGTTTTGTTTTGTTTTACTGCAGGTCTGCTGAGCCTTTAATATGCTAATGTCCACTGTGAGCCTTCAGAGGGGACATTTCCAACTATTTCCACACAGAAACTGTTTCCCCAAACACCTATTAGCATGTTGAAGTACATGACTATTCTTTGGAAGATGGTTCAGAAAAAATGGACGAATGGATTTCTAAGAAGCTTTTGAGTTGAAAAATTATACCAAGTATATGATTCTAAAGATGGTTATGATTTCAGATATAGGATGAACCACATGATGTATGGAGGTCCTATCCCATTTCACAGGATAAACCTATGAAATGAAGACAAATGATTCTGTTGATTTATTTCCAGGATGGTGAAGATACAAGTATTGAAATGTCCACATCTCTTTTGCTGTTTATCTAGAGTTACTCTAGGTAGAGATTTTGTGAAATTTCAAGAAATGCTATGCTGTTGCCCTAACCCAAGACATCCTAGAAATACAGCCTGTGTGTAGTGCCTCTTGAAATAGAAAATCAACGACAATTCTAAGAACAAAGTGTATTTAAAAATATATCTACAGATATATAGAGATAGATAAGAGACAGACTGATGGCTAGATAAATATATAGTTTTAAAGATTCTAGAAGAAATTTAGAATACATGAATTCCATTTAAAGCCTGGCTTTTACTTCTGCTGATCCTGTTTACTAAATTTAAATTATTTCTATGGTACATTTGCAAGTTTATGCCCACTGCCTCAACTAGTACTAAGGGATGTTATAAGACTCTAATTCTCTCTTAAGGAAAATTAATCCAATTAACTCTTTTGATTTATTGTCAGAGATCTTCTAAAGATAAATTACAGCTAAATTGCAGTTATTGAAAACAGATCATTTGCCTGTGAAATATGGTATCATTATGAAGTCTAATGTGAATGCCAGGTTCAGTGCCTTTCTTAGACTAGGTGCATACTACTAGAGTTCTTGTTAGGTTGAATTAGTATATGGATTCTGATAATTGCTATTAAAGTAAGGTGAGATGTTAAAAGGCTAAAGTAAAGCAAAAGGCCAAGGGAGATGACAACATGGATTAAAGGAATTATTGAACTCTTATGCCAGAACGCAGAGATAAATCTTAAAGATCGCCTTCTTTAAACTCACCCTGTATCTTATTGAAGAAAGCAATAAAAAACTCCGTCTGGTCTCATTGTGCTAAACGCTGCTGCTGAAAGGGTGTGAGACTGAAGGGATCCAGTGGTGAGTTGTAAGCGACACATGCACAGACCTGCTAACAATTAACCTTTTTCTCCCTCTCGGAATTCACAAGGGACTTGGCCCACAGGAAACTAGAGTTAACTTTCTTCTCCTTTCAGTTAGGAGAAAATGCCTTTTGCAGAAAATACTGCCTGCTGACCCTACTGAAGATCACATTGAGAATAAGTCAACGTAACATCACCATCCACGGTTCGGTTAAGTGCTGAAAGAAGGTTGTATGGAATGGAGGCTGGGAAGACGTCGAGTGTAAGGACTGAATAATGTTGAAACCCAAGACAAACTGAACAGGGAAAATAAAGATATTACAAACAAACTCCTGTCAGAAGCGAAGATAAGCTAGGGTGATTTTCAAATTATTTTTGATGATTCCTAAGGGACAGATTATAAATTCCTGCTTACTCTGAGGAAGAATGTACATGAAATGTCAGTGATACTCTTCCCAAAAAGAGATACTTCAGCTTAAGGGAAATGACTCTTCTCCTATGACAGTAGAGTTGTTCTTAGGAAAAGAAAGAATAAATGATGAAATGAGCTGGATTCATATTAGTAGTAGACTAAAATCATTTTTTGAAAACTGAGCTATTATATATCCAGGGTCTAACACATATTAGGCAAACAATACCGATTTACTGAGTAAACAATGAACAAATGAATACATAATTTTTTGAAATGGAGGTGGGTAGAGAAGTCAGTAAGCAAATAGAAAAAATAATTGAAAGCTAGTTAGATACCTTTATACATATCCAACACAAGTTGATGGATTCAATTTTCCTTTTTGGCAAATTAATATTACAATTCTTTATAATAAGTGCATAGTTCCATCATGTTTAGCTAATACTTGTGATCTTTTTGTATTTTCCCCCTTTATTCCAAAACCCTTATGTCCACTAGTGATGGGAGTTAACTCTAGTATCCTAAGAGTGCTGGAGAAATCTCTCTCCAGGGGAAGTGGGTGCCCCTAGCTCACAGCAGAACCAGGTTACTGGGGCGGGGGAAGCCTTCACCCTCAAGGGTCTGTAAGCACACCCCCCCCCCCACACACACCCCAGAGATTGTCCAGTCACCTTATCACGCTTCTCCAGGTCCCACTTCCTACTTGAAACCTGTTTGTACTTGTGTCTGACAACTGTGAGGATGTGGTTCTCGAGCTCCTTGCCCTACGCTGTCCTCCTGATTGAACGCTCTACAGCAGGATCCACACTCAGTCCCACTTTCAGCCTCAGATCCTGGAAGGCCAGCTTTGGCCAAAAAACTAGCCATTCTATCTTTGGAGGGGAGGTCAGACTTGGTTCCCAGTTCCCTCAAGGAGTTTTAACTAGTTCACCTCCAAGGTCATGCTCAGATCTAAGAGTGGACGAATTTTGATTTTTATGGTTCTAGGAGTATATAACCTTAAGAAGTAGTAACCACAGAACATGAAAGGCCCATTTCAAAGGTCTGGCCTATATTTGATGGGCCAGGTGGATGGAAGGAGCAGAAAAGCTACACTGAGGAGGTTGCTGTGGCCAACAGCAGGTATGTAGGTAACTGCTCCCCCAGGGCTCCTACAGAAAGGATGCATATATACGCACTGCCACTTCTGGAGGTGTGTGGGGTGGGTAGGGGGATGTCGGGGCTTGTCTGTCATCTGGCTCAATCACTGCAAAGATTATGATCCTTTCCCCACCCCCATCTTTGTATGTATTTCAAAATTAAAATATTTCCTCCCCGTGAAACTCAAAATTTATACATTCTAAAATGAAAATAGTGTTCTTTTTCTTTTCTTAAGGTTTCCTCATTGTAAAATTCTGGACAAGTCCAAAGTTCAAGTTGAAATTTTCTCACTGCTATTGCAAGCATACGCTGGAGTCTTCCTGTTCGAAAATCTCACACTGACACTGAGCTTGGGTCTGAAGCGCTGCTTCTTGTTTCTGCGAAACACCAACTCAATGGTTCTATCGGTCAGCCATCTGTGGAGAACCATGAGTCTAAAACACCAGACCCAGGTGCACACTATAGCTTCACAGATTAACCCCAAGAATGTCTCCAGCCCTTCTTCCATTTCTGTAATTCGATGACATTCTCGTTAATTCTAGGGCTTCATCGATAACTTCTGTGTCAGTGGTTCTAGAAAGCCCTCTCTAGGTCCACCCTGGATGATCCCCAACATTCCATTTTCTCCCCACTGCTCAGCCACCAATTTCTGTTCCAATTTCTACAACATTCTCTCAGCCATGTAGCCCGCAAACTCGAGGTAATTTTTGACTGCTTCTACTTCTTTAATTCATCTCTTCATTTAACAGTAGCTGCTATGTCCCTTTCATGCACCAGGGCTGTATTAGGAACTGGGGATACGACTGGCCCTGCTCTTGTGCAGCAGACAAGCAGGTTTGGAATATCTCTTGCTTCTTGCCCCTTCCATTCTACTCCCTTAGCTCCTGTTCCCATGGCCCTGCACTAATGCTATGTTGTGCTAATGCTGATCTTTTAACCCAGTTTACATAAGGGACTGCCAGATCAATCTTCCCCAAACAGAGACAATCATGTCATTCCTTTGCTCAAAAACCTTCAGTGGCTCCCCATTCCCTACTATGACACAGCCCTTTGTAGCAGAAGGAACTCTGGGCCGAGAGTCTGCAGGCTGGGTCCTAGAACAGCACGGACTACCATGGAAATGGAGTAGGTTTCTAATCCTGGCTGTGCCTGAAACTCACTGTCAGACTTGGGATAGTTTTCTGGATCTTTGTTTCCTTGTCAGTAATGGGTTAGAAGGTTGGGGGTTTGGTGTGGTGAATTCTAAACACTAGCTCCTATTTTCTATTTCATTATTATTCTGTTTCCAGAGGCCTACCCCTCTGCAGACTCAGGGGTCTTTGAACTATGGCATATTTTCTGGCATGTATACAGATTTTGAAAGAAATTTAAGAAAAACTCTCTAAGAATTTCTGCTTTTTTCTATGGAGTTGCAAAAGCTCCTTTGTCTTACCCCTAGAAGGAGATGGCTTAATAATTCTCTGCTCTCTTCTTTCTCAATGTGAAAATAATCACCAGTGCAGCCATTCGCTCCTACACACACACACACACACACAGAAAGTGAGCATTGGGAAAACTAAGGCTGGCTCTGCCTTTTCATTAATCAAAATGCTTATAGTTTAAAGCTTTGAACACGGGCACATCTTCTGGTGCTAAATGAACATTAGGGCAGATTGGGAAACAATTACCCTCTCCAGATTGGGCTTTGGCCGCTGACTTTCGCTGTGGCTTTTCGGTGGCACCCAGCTCAGGAAGACGAATAATGATTCTTCCTGTTCCTAAGGGGCTTCAGCCTCCTTTCTATTGCTCCGCATTCAGGTGTCCGAGTCGGCAAGTTTGGTGCCTTTGGAGCACCGCTATTTAAGAGTAGCCATTTCAACATGGGAAACAAATATGGTTATGAATATATTTGGATTTACATTAGAAAAATATCTCATGTTCCCAGAACAGACTTATGCAAGCTGATTCCCGCCCTGGGCCCCGGGTCCCCTGCCCCTTTAGATGGTTCTGTGACAAATTTGTTGTTGAGTTACGGCCATCACAGCTCCATAAGGAACAGCAAGGATAAATGATAGCCCACCATATATTACCATGATGTTCCCGCGTTATTCAGGGTGATTATACTGATTCTAGAGGTATAGCATATTGACTACCAGCTCGAGTCTTACCCACTGCTGTGCCCCCTCTGTGACCTCCGCAGTTACTGAGTCCTGCCTGCTGGCTTCCTGGGGACCTTGTGTGTGCAGAGAAGAGGATGATGGGGAGATAATGAGAACTAGTTCTTCATCTTATTATCATCTTTGTAATTTTGTACTTGAATTTCACTTAGAGAACAGCAATTGGTAGATTTGGTTAGAGAGAAAATAATATACATTAGGGGACTGTTACATGGTTTATGTAGTTTTTGATGATTTCCTTGTAAAATTATGTCTTATAAAACCATGTCCAAATTATTTAGAAAATAATTACTAATTTCTTAGCAGAATATACTTAAGCTAGATCATTTTGGTGGCTATTATGTATATATGAGTAAAGCAAGTTATAGGAATTTTGTATTTTTCCTGTATTTTTCATTACTCTGATCTTAAAAGACAGAAGTTAGACCACCTTTTAAAAAAATTTGTATTCCAGCTATTTTTTTTACCTCCACACTTAGCTATTTCTCTCCTCAGATAAGGTGTTATTGCTCTTTCTTAATTGAGTTGATATTTATAAAGCACTTGGAACAGGACCTGGCACATGGTATATGTTAAGTAAAGTAAATAACTGCAAAAATTAATTAATTAAAGATTAAAAACCCCGGGAATATTTTTGGGGAAAATTCCAATAACTTTGGCTTTAGCTGTTGCTCACATTGGAAAGTGATTTTAGAATTTATCCCCAGTAAATGAGACTTTAAACCAGATTGATGAAAGCCAATATTTCTGTTTAAAAATATATTAAATTTATTTTACACAATTATTACTCATGCTTACTGTAGAAAGTGTATGCAAATACAGATAAAAAATATTTCAATACTCAGACACAATCATCTTAATATTTTGTACATTTTCCAGAATTTTCCCCTCTGTGTGTGTGTATATATAGATATATATACTGTACATATGTAAGTATTTAAAAATATAGAAGTATGTGCATATTAAATGATATGTTTAAAGGTATACATTTATACATGTACATATTTTAAATATATATTTTGGTGGGATCTGTTTTTCTCATCTATTCAAGTGATGGCTTAACAAATCCCTACAAAGTAAATTATTGCCATGTTGATAACGATGCGGCAGGCCCTGTGCTCTGTGCTCTACATGTATTATTTTGTCTGGTCCTTATAACTTCTAAGATAGTATAAGTATAATAGTATAGCTACTATTCTGTCCACATCACAGAGGAGGATCCGAGGATTAGGCTAAGGAATTTAGCAAGGCCACATAGCTGGTGTCTGACCTGGAATTTGAATCTACTGTGCTCTGAAGCACTGGACTTTCATGCTAGGCATCTCCATGGACTAGGACACTAATAATTCATTACTTTCATAAGACTTAGGGCAACATCTTCATAAAAAGGTATAGAAGTCAGGCATCACAAGCCACAAACTACATTCAATCCATTTTCTATACTTTGGTACCTGCGTTCGACTTGCTGGCTGAGATTTCCACAGCATGAAAATCAAAAGATCTGAGTTTTTGTCCTGTCCCGATTCAAATCAACTGTGCGACCTAACACATATCATTGTTTTTTTATTGGTTTCTTTTTTATCGTCTGTGACAAGAGGGGATTGGGCCGGGAGTTATTTATTCACTTACAATTTATTGATCACGTTTGAAAAGACAAGTTAGATATCAGGATAACAAAAGAAGTAAGATATTCCTCTCCTCAAGGAGCTCCCCTAATGGTAGAACAAAGACGGCTCGGCTTCAGCGCGCCGTGTGCTTTGACAGAGGGGCGAGCACCGAGCCGATTGGAGCAGGAGGAAGGAGCCCCGCCTCCTTCAGCCATCCCAGCCCTGAAACTCAGGACTCCAAAACGACTGGTCCCTTCAAATGTAATTCACTTCAAGGTGAAAAATATGTGTTCGCTGAAGCTCTCAAAATAAAGTCACATGAATAGTAGCTTAGCTCACTTAAACACTTCGTTGGAAAAAATTGCAATGACAATGTAATGTTAGCCAGTTGGCTGCTTCTTTCACGGTGGAATAAAAGCCTTGAGTATGTTTTTGAGTTGGCTTGTTATAAATAAAGAATTGATTTGGGCTTTGCAAAATGAAGGATTCCATTATTTCCTTTCGTTCCATTGGAAAAAAAAGTCAAGATATGCAAAGTTGAAACTAACCCCACACAGAATGGATATTTGTGAGTTTTCTTTGTAAGTAATGCTGGAAAGTCCTCAGATAAATTGTAAATAAAAGCCTCACATTTCATATTTCTTAGTAAAATATTTGTAAAAAGGAAAAAGTTCAAACCTTATTTTGTTGAAGTAAATTAAGCGGCACATTGCTAAAGAAATTTCCGTAACTTGTTTACTTTGTTTTATTCATGTGCTGCTGCATTCTACAAGGAGATCATATATAACCTTGCTTTTCACCGAAATAAAATTGTAAATCCTTCTTATTGGTATAGGAAATAAAAATTTGCATATTGTATTTCTAAATATTGCTGCCAAAATATTCACAACCTATTGATTTTAGAGCATTTTACATTCTAAGACTTTCCAAGTACAGGCTTCAATACTTGGATAAATAATGTAACCAAATTATCGTTTATTTATGTAATGTAAAATCACAGCTAAAAAAAGGAGTATGATTATTGTAAGCACAGAGGAATGGCAGTTTAATCACATTCGTTTTAAATCTAAAGAGGTAGATCTGTGGGGGAGGAAGAGAAGGAAATGGGGAGGCAATGGGCTTCATTCATGCTTCCTTATGAATGATTTTGTTTAAGGGTTTCTGAAGTCCCCACCAGGGCACTGCTGAGCCAATCCATGGTGTCCCTGCGCTCATACTCGTGAAGTAACAATATCCAAAGAGCAGTCAGGCTCTAGGATCCTGATCTCTTAGGTTTTGTTCTAGGGCTCTTTCTACTACACCACCTTGTAGGGACTTGTGACTATTTTTTGGGGGGCAGGGGACAGGTCCAAGTGGACTCGATTTAGATCTTTATGGTTCAAAAACGATAGTGACGGTAACTGTGCTATGACTCACAATGTCTGCTAGTAACTCTATTGAGTTATAATTTAGCCAAACAGTCAGAAGAACAAAATTAATATTAACTAACCTTAAACATAAATGATACATAAATTGTAACGGTAATAAAATGCAGGGGAAAATTACAAAATCATGGACTCAGATTTCTAATTCAACAGTCCTAAACTTCCTGGGCATCCTTTTGGGAATGGAATTCGTACAGGTCACATCTCGTTGATTAAACTTGATCCTGAGCTGCAAAGTTCTTCAATGAATTTTATGTGTAATATCTTTCTGGTTCTATCATGGAGAACATTCATACTACTTTGCAATTATGCAGAGAAGACAAACATTACTTGTTATTCTTCGAGTGCCTTTTCCTCCAGGTGCTGCGTGTTTTCAGGTTCTGATTTGCAGATAGAGGGAAATGTGGGTCACAGAAAGCACCATGATAATAGATGGTACATGGAGAGACAAGAGAAACCATGCATCTCCTCCTTTTTTGATAAAAATGTTCTTTGCCAAAACCATTAATTTTCTAGGTATTTTTAAAGAATAAATGACCCCTTTCAATCTTAGGACTCTGTTTTTGGAGATCAATCTCAGGGTTAGGCAAAGAAGATGATAATCCCCCTGCTAATCTTCCTGATTTTATCGCTGAGTTTGCCTCTTAATTTTTCCCAGCTGGGTCACCTTTGCTCGGGGGAGACTTTCCTGACTCATGCCAGTCAGGATGCTATTATTTCTGAACAATTAAAACACAATCCACATCTCCTCTAATCGGCAAACCTCAATGATTATAGTGCAAGGTTTGCTGATATTTTAAAACCAGAAGGGCTCTGAGCTGCTGAGACCAGGAAGCCAATGAGAGATGGGGGGATGGATCACGTGACACGGAGCCTGGCAATAAAAGAAGAGGTAAAGTTGGTGAGATAGGTGGAGATAAAGGTGAAAGCATTTTTATTACTTGGCAATCCATCATTTTAAGGAGGAGAGAGCCCCAAAGAACAATGGAACTATGCAGATACACTGAATTTGGCTGAAGAAACAAGTGTTACTCTACAATGGGGTTGTCAATTGACAACATCTGTTTATTGAACACAGAGTAGAGCACTGTACTAGACATTATGCCAGGGCTTAAACTGCAGACACTCTCAGATTCACACCCCCTCCTTCCTGTAACTTGGAGGGAAGGGAAAGAGGGAAGAGATGTTTATCTCCTCCCTCCCCTTATAGTTCATACTGTAGCTAGTTCCATGTTCTAATGAAATGATTTCACGCCAGGACGTTCTTTCTTAACACTGACATTCTGTTAAGGAAAGAGGACTCTTTCCTGATTAGCACATTAATATAGTTTCATAAATTGCAGTTATCACACAGGATGAAATGACAAGGGTAAAATAACACTTTGCTTACACTGAGACAAGCATCTGTTGTTCAAATTTCTTCAGGTCCCTTTAAATATACGGTACTCCCTGCCCTCCCCTTCCCTATTTCACTTCCCCACCCCAACTCCACTGCCCCCATCCTTATTTGGAATAATCCCTTCCCTCCCCACCCCACGACTTGGTTTTCCTTCACTCCACAGAAGCACAGAGCCACTTGCAAAAAAAAAAAAAAAGTCAGGAAGCAGGATGAAAGCATCCTGAGCAGGCAGTTTAAGGATGGCAGGGAGTCTCCCCTACTCACTCCTCTCCCTCCCCCAGTCAATTAACTGGAGCTTCTTTTGGTATCAACAGGTCCTCTGTGGGGATACAGAGCACCTCTTCAGAGTGCTAAGCTTTTTATTCACTTTCATATAGTATTTACTTAAGCAAATCAGCACCTGACTTGGGGTGAAGATGCTTTGATGCTGGTATAGAAAAAATGCAAAGATGCTGCAGCAGAAGAGAAGGTGAGCAGGTCCAGGAGGGGAATAAAGCATAAAAGAGGGTGCTGGAACTCCACCATATCAGCCCTTCTCCTCTACGCTTGCCCTATATCCCACTTTTCTGTGCACTTTGGTTCCCAACATCCTCGCCCAGGATTGGGAGGTGGCTACCTTATGATCTTATTACATTGTTATGGGCTGAATTGCTTCCTCTCCAAATTCATATGTTGAAGCCTTAACCCCCAGTGCCTCAGAATGTGACTGTATTTGGAGAGAGGACCTTTAAAGTGGTGATTAAGTTTAAATGAGGTCTTTAGGATGAGTCCTAATCCAATCTGGCTGGTGTCCTTATAAGAAGAGAAAGTTTGGACGCACAAAGAGACACCAGGGATGCTAGTGCACAGAGGAAAGACCACGTGAGGACACAGGGGGAAGGTGGCCATCTTCAAGCCAAGGAAAGAGGCCTCAGGAGAAACCAGCTCTGATGACATCTTAGTCTTTGACTTCCAAGCCTCCAGAACTGTGAGAGAATGAATTCCTGTTCTTTAAGTAGCCTAGTCTGTGGTATTTTGTTATGGCAGCCCTAGCAAACTAATACTACATGATGGAGCCCTGGAAAACAAAAGGCTCTTAATTCTCTGGAGTATTAATTGAGTCCATCTAATTATACAGAGTTCCTAAGAGTGCTTACCATGTGCTAGATACTGTGCCAAGCACTTTACCTGTATCATCTCATTTAACTGTTAAGCTAAATCCTCTGAAACTCTCTGGAGGTCAGACTTCTCTAAGAAACTCAATATTATAGTGAACCTGTTTTAAAGAAAAGTTGTAAGTAATTTCTTTATCTTATAATTTGTTATATTCTATTACATTTCAAGACAGTTCCAATCTAAGGACTTCAAACAATTTAATTTACCAAAATCATTAAACCAAATAACGTCTTTGGTAGTGGCTTCTAGATGGGGACGGCGCTTTTAATACTATCTTTGGGAAAAACCAGAGAAGAAAATGTATCTATAAACAAGAACTAATTGCTATAAATTACTTGGAAAGGGAAGAATATCAAGTTAATAAAACAAATATTATTGGCCCATGGATTTACAACTATATAATAATTTAGTACCTGGTCTATTTCTTAAAGACTGAAAACATTTCTTGTTCTTTTCTTTCATTCTATTCTATGTATGTAACATTTTGATAGTTAAGCAGAATAGATACATGCACCATCTCAGTCTTTGTTGTCTAATTAAAAACTTTTTATGTATAGCAATTTTACTATTTTGCATTATCACTAGAGCTCATTTCTCATGGAAAAAAATTAGCATCTGTTTAAAGGAACATTTCTTTAATCACCAGTTCTGATTGTCAGTAGGACCATTTTGTAGATAGTTTTTAGCTGACTAACAAATCTTTTATTTTATTGGCTGTCTCATTTTGTTCTCTTTCATATTTCACATTTATGGTCTATTCAGACATTCTCCTGTTTTGTTAAGTAGGAATCTGTGTGGTCTTTGATGTAAGACATAATTTATTTGACAAGGAAATATGAGTCTGTGCCCTGAATCTACATTTAACTGATGGATTGAGAAATTTAAAAATTGCAACAAGATAGACTCTCCCCAAGATTGCCATACTACTAGCATTTTGCTAATCTGTTTGGCAGTGAATTTACATATCTGTGTCTATATATGAATATACAGAGATTCACACGGTCATACAACAGTACCCACGTGTTTTCATTAACAGAAAAAAAGTCTCATTTTTATTAGTCATTGATGGTTCTTTCGGAAAAATCTTAAATAATTTTTCCTTGAGATTAAAATCAAGATATTTATTTTATTTTATCTTTATATAGATAGTTATAGCTATATAAAGTGAGCCATAATGTCTTCAAATCTATGTTGCTCATTCCTCAACCTAGTAAACGGAAGTTCTGTTAGCATTTCAAGATTTATATATTTCATACATTCTCCCATGTCCCAGTTCTGGTAATTGGAAACTTACTTGCAGCTCATTCCCTCTGCTCAAACTGCTTGTCAATTAACCTTTGAAAAATGAAAGTTTTAAAAAATAAGACTTTCATATTTCAATCATGTTCTTTTTCCATCACCTCAAAATGTAGACATTAAATAACACTCGGGGGCCTGCAATGCTTTTTACATATCATTTAAGATTTGAAACTAGTCTTTAAATGTTCAAAAATGACCTCTATTTATATGCAATGGATGAGATTACATGGTTAAAATTACTTGTGCTGGGTATCTCCCTGCTTTGTTTATAGGTATGAACAAAATGCTAAGTATGCCAAAGCATTTTTCACCAACATACACCATTTCTGTTGATGTTTTTGACTGCTGTCTGTGACATGCTGGGCCATACTGAGCACTGGGGAAGAAAACAAGGGTTCTACTGTATATTTGAAATTTACATTTTGATGAACTTAGATGGAACTGTTGCCTGTCCTGAGCTGCTGACTATATGAGGGGAAAAAACCTAACAACTTGTAAGAATAACAGGACTGAAAAATGGAAAAAACTAAATGCTAAAGGTAAAAAAGATGGGAAAGTGCTGTCATTGTTACTGTTGACAATAACTATGGAGCCTGTGTTTCAGGAGAGGTTGGAGTCACTGTTTCCTAATCCAGGTAGTAGCTAAGTAGAGAGGGAAGAGGTCCGTCATTCAGTGCAGACACGTTTATTAGAGCTTCCTATTATGCAAGGGATTCTGGTTTCACAGAGATGAACTAGACCCTGATTTTTCCCACTTTATCAGCCCCCTCTACCCACCCCCATCCTGGACTGCTTAACTGTTTATTTGAAAATCCATGTTTCTTCCTTGGTGTTTATTTTAACTTGCGTTACTAATCTGGTAAAATTTCCCCACGAACGTCACAACTCTAATATCTATCCCTGGGGAGAAGGGTGAAAACACAACCTTCTGTCCGAGTTGAAGGCAATCCTTCAGGCTCTGGGGAACATCTCAACGTAAAATTTTTGTCATTTACCTGTCTTCTGCCCTCCTAGATCTCAGATTCCTTTAGAAACAAAAGTTCTCATTCTTAGGTGTACTCTCTCCCACTTAGAAAACCCACCCTACCATACTTGAATCCTATTTAATAACCACTCTTACTGTTTCGGAAAATTCCCAAACTTTGCCTGATCTTCTCTGTCTTAGAGCCAATTTACTCCTCACCCTGCTGGGAGAGAACAAATGTAGCACAGAACTGTAGTCTCTTCCTCTCTTGCCTTTTTCATTTTTTTCCTTTCTCATTCATCATTGAATATTAGCAGAATTAAAATCCAATGGTCATTTCTTACCCTGACTCTGAAGTAATAAGGGTTTTTCGGGTGTGATAGGACTAGGTTTGACTCTGGTCATTACTACTTACTGTGTGGCTTTGGGGAGGTTCATTTCTCCTTTTTGAGCCTCAAGTTTCCCCATTTGTAAACCCCACTTTGTAGAGCTATGCAAACAGAAATAAGACATTTAGCACAGGCTTGACACAAAGTAGGTGCCCAGTAAGTTCTATTTTCTTAGAAGCAGTATAAGATAGAGGTTAAAAGCATAAACTCTGAAGCCAGATAGCCAGGGTTCATAGTGCCAGTTTTAGCACTTAATGCTGTGTAACCTGGGCAAGTCACCTAATCTCTTGGTATGGTAATAGTAATTTACTTCCTAGGGTTTTTGGTGAGGATTAAATGAGCTAATATCTGGAATCGTGCCTGGTATCTGGTAAGCATTATTTAAGTAAGAGGTATTATTATTTTTCTCTCCTTTCTCCAAGGTAGAACCCTGATCTCATGAGTGTAATCTTTTTTTTTTTTTTGGCTGCGTTGAGTCTTCGTTGCTGCACACGGGCTTTTCTCTAGTTGCAGCGAGCGCGGCTACTCTTTGTTGTGGTGCACAGGCTTCTCACTGCGGTGGCTTCTCTTGTTGCGGAGCACGGGCTCTAGGCAAGTGAGCTTCAGTAGTTGTGGCACGCGGGCTCCGTAGTTGTGGCACATGGGCTTAGCTGCTCTGTGGCACCTGGGATCTTCCTGGACCAGGGCTTGATCCCGTGTCCCCTGCATTGGCAGGCAGATTCTTAACCACTGCGCCACCAGGGAAGTCCCATGAGTGTAATCTTTGGTTCTCAGTGACTAGAACCAAAGTTGGGCTGGGACCTGTTGGTGAGAAACAGCCTTCCTTGGCCAATCTTCCAAGCAATGCTCCCATGATTGCACTTTAACTTTTCTTAAGCGAAGGAAAACATGGAGGGTACATTCTATCTGCTATGAGTCATGAGTTGGAGAGATGGCGGCCCTCACTAGGACACTGGGCAGATTGGTTGGCTATAGTTCATAATCACTCTTATTTATTTGGGATATCCAGGAAACCAAGATGAGGTTAAGGAAAGGAAAGCCCAAAGAGTGAACCTCTGAGCACTGAATTCTACATCCTATCAGTAGTACTGAAAACTGTGAAAGGAGAGGTTGCTCATTATTTCAGCAATCAAATAAGAGTCAACCTCATTTATTTATGTAGGCTGGAACTGAGAGTCAAATGAAATCCTAGTGGAAACTCGGATGAGAAAAAAATTCAAGATCAAATTTCTTTTTCTATAAATCAAAAAGAGACCCTTTAAAAATGTAACAGTGATGCCTGTATTCAGCTTGAGGAGACTGAGATGACGGTATGGGAATTCACCAGTCAACTTCTGGGGGCTGGTGATACATAAATTACGTAGACTGTTATGGATGCAAATTAAACATAAAGGAAAGATAATGTATAAAGCACAGAGATTTGGAATTTTAACTTGCTGCCCTGATTACATCTTGCCTGAGCATCAGTGTGATTAGAGCAATTGATTTTCCTTTTGTCATTTCATCTTTTTATCCTCCATCAGTAGCCTCTTTACCTTTATTCATTTCTATAAACAAAGGCAATGTTTTGACTTCATAAAACCAATCCTTTTTTTGCCTCAGTTTTATTTTAGACCTAGTTTTGGTCCATGATGAATTGCTGCGTGGTTGATTTCCTCACACTCCTTTTTGCTAACATTTCTTGACAGCTTCTGGATTGCTCTACCTAGTAATTTGCTCCATAATAATGGCTACTGTGAACTGTCTCGTAACTATTTCCTTTATTTTTAACAAGGATTCTTAACACCCTCTGTAGGTGACAGTATGCAATTACAGATATAAACTGTCCCTCAGGGGATGGCCGCTCACAGATGCCACCAGGATTTTTGTAGTGCAACTGTTACATGTAATGAAAACAAAGAATCAGATTCTCCAAACATCCAGTTCAAATAAAATTTTAATTAAAAGTTATGAAGGCATTTTATTGATTAACAATCTTAGTAATTAAAGAAAGTGGTTGACATTTTTTTTTTTCTAGTTGGATTTGTTCTTCCTTTGAGATCTCTAATTGTTGTATGGTTTTACATTTATTGATAACTCTGTTTAATGAATGCAGATGCCACCTTTTACAGCCGTCGTTGACAGAGTAATCATATTGTGAGAAACACCAGGCTTATGTAGTAACAGCTGTTGCAGTTATCCATGCCGACATCCATCGGGGAAATGTGTTTGCTGCTATCATGGGTACACGATAAATGGAAGGTGCAATAAAGCACAAGCTAACATTTTGAATATCCTTACAACTTGACTAACTTTATTGCATATTACAAGCACTTTGATCTCTGTCCAGTACTTAAGTCTTAATTATCAGACTAATTGCACAGACTATGTTCATTTTCGATGGTAATCCTTTTGTGATTAGCTTGTGTTCAATAACTGACTTATCCTTTAATTAAAAGGACTATTAACCTTAAGGCTGCTGCTGTGTCTTGGGATTAACCCATACAGAGTTAATGTTTAATATCATTGTAAAAGCTTCTGCTGAATGGTATAGCGTAAAAATGCGTGGAGGAAAAGGCATGAAGTGTATCTCACTTTTCTGATATGCAAAAAAGCTCTGCTAAAGGTGAGCGTTTTAAGGGAGCCTCCTTGTAGATTAAATTTCCTACAGGCCTACCGAACTGTCCAGCCACTGGACTCACCCTGTAAACCTTGTACACATTTGCAGGAGGAGAGTTCTCACTCTGGGAGAAGGCTAAGTTCTCCCTCCAGTTTCAATATCATTACATGTGTACGTGATCAGGGTACTTAGCTGCCTGTGGTCCAGAAGAGAGAATTTCTTTTTTCTTTTTTTTACCCTTATAGCTGAAAGTTGTTTAATATTGATTTCTTTGGAAAGGGTCACAGCAGCTGGAAAAGAGACAGAACAGTGGCACATTTATCCAAGTTCCAAGCAGTGCACAAAGTGGGTAAAACTTGGTTCACAGGTAACTAGTTAAACGATGCAGAAAGAACCAGTACCACAGTGTGGAAAGCGTGCCAAAAAGCCAGATGCAGCTGCTGGAAGTGCTCTACTTCTTCCTCACTTTGGTGTCTGGGTTCTGCAATGGACATTTTCCCCCAGTGTGCCCCATGGCCCGGGGTCTGTTACTGTGCTGGTTGCTTAGGACCAGGAAGAGAAATGGTTTCTCTGATTCCTGCCTCTCTTGCTCAGATCCTCGCCTCCCAGAGGAAGAGGCCCTTCATTGATTTCTCTCCCCCAGTGTCTTCACATTAAAACGCAGGCTGCCAGGACGAAGGAGCTGCGGGAATGCCTGCATTCTAAGGCACCTGGGGCAGCAGGCGACCAGGCAAATGCTGTTCTGTCTCATCTTCCAAATTTTACTTCTTCTATTGTGATGTGAAGACTAGCCAGGCAAGCATTTTTCTTCAATGGCACATGTTTTTCAGGAATTCAGCAAAGACATGAAATATTTACCAAATAAGCATTGCCATCTGCTGGAGGATTCTGTGGTGAACAAGAGGGTGAGGTCCCACCCTCCTGAAGCTTAGAGTCTAGCTGGTGGGATAGTAACTCCTTCCAGCCCACCATGCTTATTGCTGGAGGTGGCAGCACAGCAAGGGGATTGACTATGCCCTGAATAGATTGTATTATCTCTAGGTTTAGAATTCCCTGGGTATTTTGTTCCTAATAATGAATAGGGAGTTTGAATGTGATGAGTGGGGCTGGTAAAATTTTACCAATGTTAGTAGGAGGGAGTCTACCTCGGTGGTTTAGAGCATCAACTCTGGAGCCAGATAGATAGATACCAGTGCAGTCCCAGCCCCACCGATTATCAGCTGTGTGACTGTGGATGAGTCACTATCCTTTCTGAATCTTGGTTTCCTCAACTGTAAAATGGGGATAATAGTAGTGTTCGTGTAAGGACTAAATAAAATGGCACACGTGAAGCATTTAGTACAATACATGATGCATAATATTTAATAAATGGTGGCTCTCGTTTTCTAGATTTAAGTTTCTATATCTTGAGAGACTGTCCAGTAGCTAAGAAATTGGGGGGATATGTTACATACAGTAATTATGATGATAATACCTTCTTATAATTCTGGCCTACAGTTATTCCTTTGATCCTTACAGGAAAGCTATGAAGTAGGCTGCTTTACTGATGATGAAACTTGGGGTAGATGTGTGCCTTGCTCAGGCTTACATGTTGTAAATGAGGGACTTAAAATCAAACCAGACTCTCCCAGCCCAGCACTCCATGGCTAGCAGTTCTAGTAGAGTAGAGGGAAAGATGAATCAGGAGACTGCATTCTGTTTTGTTTCCCTACTAACTCAGAGCTCAATCATTTATCTCCTTTCCCCTTAAGGCATTAAACTTGAAAAAAATAGAATATCTTAAGTGTATCTATTAATTATATATTCAATATATAAAATCTTTGGTAATTTCCCATAATTAAAGGATGCACTAATATTTGTAAATTTAAAAATTATTTATTTATTATTTATTTATTCTTGGCAGCGTTGGGTCTTCGTTGCTGCGCGCAGGCTTTCTCTAGTTGTGGTGAGCGGGGGCTATTCTTCGTTGCGGTGCACCGGCTTCTCATTGCGGTGGCTACTGTTGTTGCGGAGCACGGGCTCTAGTCGCTCGGGCTTCAGTAGTTGTGGCACGTGGGCTCAGTAGTTGTGGCACACGGGCATAGTTGCTCTGAGGCATGTGGGATCTTCCCGGACCAGGGCTCGAACCCGTTTCCCCTGCATTGGCAGGTGGATTCTTAACCACTGTTCCACCAGGGAAGTCCTGCACTAATATTTGTAAAGTTAAAAAATCTACCCTTCTGTCAAAGCAGATTTCAAAATATATTTCAAAAGATCTTACAAAGTGATTTGCTTTCAGTAGAGAAATTCTAATTATGCATTTAACTTTGACAGCAAATCTGCATTAATTATATGAGGTTAATTTACATTAATTATGATTTATCGTCTATTATATTATCATATTATCAAATATTTTGGAGGGAAGCAATGAATGAAAAACTACAATATTACAGCTAACGTTAAAGTAGAGCTGAGGTGCTGTTGCTCCTGTTCTACTGTTTAGGAGCACACGTGAAGGAAGGTGATCAGACTGCTCAATGTGTCGTTTCTAAGAGAAAAATGGACCAGCACAACGCTGGGTATAAAACTGGACGTGTCTAAGACATTATCCTAAGATAACTTATTGGCCCTGACAATTCTGAGGTCAGGGGTGGGAGGACAGAGAATGTGTTGACACATGTATACAGGAAAATGTCTGGTAGTTTTAGGGGTAGATTCTACAAGCTAAGTATGTATGCATACTTTTTAATTTCTGCCTATTATCTTAAATGTAGATGAAGATACTCTGTATATGTTTTAAAAATAAATTGGAGTTGAAATTTCCACAATGAACAACATATCTCAAATAGTACAGAAAAGTAGACACAATTAACCTCTTTAAAAAAAAAAAAACACCTGTTTAAAAATGTCTATTAAACATAAAGGACTATTTATTAAAGGGTTATAGTTTATACGTTGCCCAAAGGTTTTTTTGTGTCTAGAGGGGAATCTCTCCACTATTTATACTTTCCTAGTGTTCAGTGGGATTGGAGAATTTCAACTCACTGAGATATAAACTGCCATCAGCGCGCTCTGTGCTCCAGTCATGACGATCCTGGGCTTTATCTTTCCACCTCTTACATTGGGAGCTGCCTTGATAACAGCCCCCTCTGTTCTCAACCATCTCAGTCACTTTTAATTATTAAAAGTCTCATTTTGGTTACTATAATTTAGTCCCTTTTATTTAAAAATGTTAATCTCCTATTTGATCTAAAGCATTCCTCTTTCCTCAGTACAGACCAGCCTTGGGACTCCAGCAGCTTAGGAGTGCGTGTGTGTGTGTGTGTGTGTGTGTGTGTGTGTGTGTGTGTGTATGTGTGTTGCACAGTCTGCTCTGTCATATACCTCTTTCTCATCCTTGTTCTTACTGCTGTGGTGTAGAGGCAAGGAGGAACAAGAGAACAAAACCATTTCCCTGTAACTCCAGTGCTGAGTCTTTGTGGGTTGTAATGGCTGTTCCCATCCATGCACATCTCATGTCTGACTCCGTCCTTTCCATTGTGTTTTGCTCCCTTTGCTGTGACTGATCAGCCATCCTAATGCTGGCTCTCTTGTGCACGTGCCATGAGGTTCCTTGATGAGTTCTTCCAAGGGCTGGACAGACACCTCCACCAGAAAAGTCCCCCGTAAGAATCTGAGAGCCCTCTGAGTCTTGGCCTCTTGCTTTCTCCCTCAGCCGTCATTTCAGACTGTCTACCCAGTGGATGGCCTGCAGGGATGGCACCAGTTAGGGAGACTTTTAAGGCTTCTCCTCTGTCCTTTCAGCACAGTCTCTGATGTCCTTGAGAACATCCCTAGTTACTGATAGGCAACAACAGGATGCTCCAAGGCTGCCCTGATTTTCTCCTGCCTCAGAACATAGGAGCTCTGGCTCTTTGCAGAAAGAACAATATTAGAGACTGAAGTCTGAGTACTCCAGGTGTGTGCGAGCTTGAGAGTTGGTAGCAGGCAAAGTGCTGCTTTTCTCTTGGGTGATAGAGCTGGAAAATGTTTCTTTTTAAGATTGGCGTTGTATTATTTTTCCAAAGTAATTCAAACTTACTTAAAATTTTTGTTTTAATATAAATACTTTTTCTCTATCACATCCTTACTTAAAATCTTCACCTTTCAACTAAATTGTAATTCTGCTGTTTTTTAAAAGAATTCTTACAATCTCAACAGTCATCATTCTCTAATCATTTTATTGACACAACTGAGGATATTTTAAAATTTTTATGAGGGAATTACATAGTAATATATAATAAATATATAATGTATAATAAATGTATAAATATATAATAAATATCTTATGACGAACTTTTCAGATTTATTGAATCAGACTTAAGCAGAAAACAGTCAAATAATCAGGAGAGTTCTAACTTACTAGATTCTTAAATAAAGGTTTCTTATTGTTATTGACATGAATGATGAAGAATTTTCATTGTAAGCTCATTTTGTTTTTGTGGGTGGATGGTGGACAGAATCAGGGGCCTAATTCTCAGCTTTCATCCCTCTTCTGCATTCCAGTGGCATTAACAAAACACAAATAGAGGAGTTTCAAATGGTCATCATCAGAGCCAAGGCTATTTCAGTGGTTAGCCAGAATTAAATCTTAATGAATACTACCCAACAGCTAGCCTCTAAGCTGGAAAAGGCAAGGGAATGAATTCTCCCCTGGAGCCTCCAGAAGAGAACCCAGCTCTGCCAACACCTTGATCGTAGCCCAGTAGCATCTGTACTGAACTTCTGAGCTATGTAACTGTAAGATAATAAATTTGTATTTTAAGTCCCTAAGTCTGTGCTAATTTATTATAGCAGCAGTAGAAAACAAAAACAAAAACAAAAAAATACTACCCAACAGCAACGTAGTCTAGTAATTTCAGTTTTTAAATTTTTTTGTGATTTTCACATTTCTGTCACCATCACCATGCATTTGTTACCTCTAGCTTCAATTATTACCATGGTTTTATCTTCAAATGCACCAATTTTCTTTTTGACGATGACTAGTTAAAATCTACCCATCTGTTCAGGGTTTTTATAAAATTGCAACAATTATATTCATTTCCCAGATTTCTATATCTTTTTAAAATGTCCTTGTACTTGAGTCATAGCTGCTTGTTTTTATTTTATAATGCCCTACTGTTTTAAGATAAAACCTTTCGGAAGATCTTAACAAATGTTATTTTAAATTGCTTTAGTGCTTCCATTTCCAAAATAAAAGTGAATTATTTTGTGTTTTGAGTTTGTGGACTGTTTTTCATGGGGTGAATTTTCCTTAAGTGCTTTGAAATTTTCATTCAAATTTTCATTTTCACTCAAACTCACTTTGAGTGAAAAAGTTTGGATTTTGTTTGTGTTTGTTCTCTTCCTGAGCTCATCCTTTCTTTTTAAAATTTTTTTTTTAAACATCTTTATTGGAGTATAATTGCTTTACAATGGTGTGTTAGTTTCTGCTTTATAACAAAGTGAATCAGTTATACATATACATATGTTCCCATATCTCTTCCCTCTTGCATCTCCCTCCCACCCTCCCTAACCCACCCCTCTAGGTGGTCACAAAGCACCGAGCTGATCTCCCTGTGCTATGCGGTTGCTTCCCACTAGCTAAAAATTTTTTTTATTATGAAAAATTTCAAGCAGAACAGTAAAGAGAATGGTATAACTAAACTCCATGTGGCAATTACCTAGATTTAATCTAGGTAATGGCCTAGACTATATATTTTTTATATTTACTTTTTTCGGTGAAACTATTTTAAAGTAAATTGTAGATATTGTGACATTTCAATGTGAATCTTCTAAAAAATGACATCTACCTACATAGACACAAAGCCACCATCACACCTAAGAAAATCAACAAAAACTTCCGAATATCACCTAATACCCAGAACACATTTAAATTCCCCCCAATTATCCCCATAAAAATGTCTTACAGTTGGTTTGTTCAGACAAAGATCCAATCAATAGCTACTCATTGCATGCAGCTGCAATAAATTCTAGGTATCTTTTAAAATTTTTTTAATTTTTAATTTTTTAAATTGAGGTATAGTTGATGTGCAATATTATATGTTACAGGTGTACAATATAGTAATTCACAATTTTTAAAGATTATACTTCATTTATAGTTATTATAAAATATTGGCTATATTCCCAGTATTGTACAATATATCCTTGTAGCTTATTTTATACATAATAATTGGTACCTTCTAATCCCCTACCCCTATCTTGCCCCTCCCCACTTCTCTCTTCCCCCTAGTAACCACTAGTTTATTCTCTAGACCTGTGAGTCTGCTTCTTTTTTGTTATATTCACTAGTTTGTTGTATTTTTTAGAGTCTACATATAAGTGATATCATAAAGTATATGTCTGTCTCTGTCTGACTTATCTCACTTAGCATAATGCCCTTCAAGTCCATCCATGTTGTTGCAAATGGCAGAATGTCATTCTTCTTTATGGCTGAGTAGTATTCCATTGTATATATGTACCACATCTTCTTTACCCATTCATCTGCTGATGGACACTTATCATCCTTTCTTGTTTAGTGATTTTGTAGCTGTCTCCTGGAGACTATCGTCCAGAACCAGGTCTTGTTTTATATAAGCAAATTAGAGCTCCTTCCCTGAGTAGATATTGCACATATAGTCCCAGAGCCTCAAGTCTCCATTCCTGAGATGGGCAGCCCCATCCAAGCTCCGGTCCTTTCCACATGTGGGCAATGTTCAGTCTTCATTCCGCTTCAAGAGTTTGACTCCCCTCCTGCTTCTCATCCACTGAGATATTTATCTTGATTTTGAGTGTAACAATACCTTTTAAATATTTTCTCTTATTTTATCTGTCGTTGCTAAATATTTCAAGATCATAGTGGTTGTGAGGTGTGGCTGAGAGGTGTTTGTGTGAATTATTCCACCCTCTTGACCAAAATCTCTGCACTTACATTCATAATTTGTATCCTTGCCTCCATTCCTTTCTCCACTTTATGCTACTGCAATATTCAAATTCTTAAGGCATCAATTTTGGTCTCTACACTTAAAAATCTTAAATGGTTCCCCACTGGCTATCATTAAAAATGTTCAAATGCATTACAATTACATATAACATTGACTATCGGTTTAAGATTGAAGAATTATTTCTAAACTTCATACTTTTAAAAAATTAGAATAACTTTCTAACAAACCAATATTTTTTCCCATTTAAGAGCCAGGATCCTCACCAAAAATAGTTGTTAGTTAATACCAGGGAAAGACAAAAGTTTTGTTTTTGTTCTTTGCTGGTCTACTTTTCAATGAGCTCTGATTATTTCTTTCTACCCTAATGTGTTAGAACTATAAAGAAAGATGATTATATCTACCCACTGCTACTTTGGCATTTCTTTTGATTTATTTTCCAGTATTACGGGTGGAGTAATATTGATTAATTCATGCTTTCTTGGTCACATGTACAAGAGGTAAGAATTAGGGATGCAGCCTATGCTATGGATCAAATTAAAGTTAATGGTTTTAATGAGATTAAACTTCTGGCTTTGACATCGTTTATATACTGTCCTAGCCTGGGACTTCTGCACTTTATGGTAATCAGTGAAAACATGATGATTTACCTAGGAAAGCCACTGGGGTTGGCTTGATGGCAAAGAGATGTCCAGTGTAACCATGTGACTGTTGCTTATAGGGAGAGAGCTTCTGGGTGGGGTCACAGCAATCCAGAGTGTGCTCCTAAGCTTTTCAGGTTTACAAACTGGATTTTGACTCTCCAGTAGCCCCCTCTTATTTGCGGTTTTGTTTTCCACAGTTTCAGTGACCTGTGGTCAACAGTGCTCCAAAAATAACAAATGGAAAATTCCAGAAATAAACAATTCATAAGTTTTTTTTTTTAATTTTTTTTTAAAATTAATTAATTTATGGCTGTGTTGGGTCTTCGTTTCTGTGCAAGGGCTTTCTCTAGTTGCGGCAAGCGGGGACCACTCTTCATCGCGGTGTGCGGGCCTCTCATTATCGCGGCCTCTCTTGTCGCAGAGCACAGGCTCCAGACGCACAGGCTCAGTAATTGTGGCTCACGGGCCCAGTTGCTCCGTGGCATGTGGGATCTTCCCAGACCAGGGCTCGAACCCGTGTCCCCTGCATTGGCAGGCAGATTCTCAACCACTGCGCCACCAGGGAAGCCCCAATTCATAAGTTTTAAATTGCACAGTTCTGAGTGGCGAAATCTCATGCTGTCCCACTCTGTCACTCCCAGGATGTGAATCATCTCTTTGTCCAGTGTATCCTGCCCATTAGTCACTTAGCTGTCTTGGTTACTCTTAAAAAATTATGTATAAACCAGAATGCCAATTTATTATTTTACAATGGGAGCTGCCCTTCAAGTGGTTGATTTTTGTGTCCCTTATCCAGTATACACTTTTTCTATTACTAAGATACTTGAGAAACTGATTTTGTATTCAAAGTATGCTGGGTGAGTGGAGATTCAGGTAAAGGCTGGACTATGGCCAACCCCAGGAGGAAATAATCTGTCTCTGTAGGCTCCCTTGCTAATTCCACCATTAACACAAGGCAGAGCACAGATTAGACATTTGTTAAGGCCTCAATAGATGGCTTGCTCCTGTTTGTACATCTAGCCCTCACAGAGTGGGCATGAAACAGTTCAATAGTAAAACCCAGCTGGACGGACACTTGATGGTGTGACACAGGAAGTGTTCTGCTCAATGATTTCTGCACAGTGGGGGAGACTTTTTTCTGGTTGTACACAGCCTGGTAGCCTGTCAAAAAACCAGGGTGGTCTCTATAACCTCCCTCACCCCTAGAACGCAGAGGAGAGTTGATGGCATGCAGACAGGGAATGCAGAGAGAAGGGAATCACTTTTGGACGAGAGGCAAAAAGCTTCTTTGGCAGCAGCATATGGAGAAAGGGAATCTGCTTAAGTTCCAGCTTGCATGGATGATCCAGGGCAAAGTAGAAACAGCAGTGGCAAGAATGATAGCAGTACTGCATATCTGATAGTTCACGTCTCCCTTGCTAATAATATTCTCAATGTTCATGCCTCCATGTCCTTTTACAAAAATGCTTTGAGAACCCCCAGTGTAGCTCCTCTGTCCATCATCTCTCCTCCTGCATCCCAAACTGCTGAGGTATTCGCGTAGCTGTGAGAACTGGCGTTACTGTAAATGTAGGATTTCCCACTTGACTAGGCATCTCTGAAACATGGAGCAATGTTTTTATCCTCCCAGATCCACTCTCTCTTTCTCAGTCCCCACAGCATGGAGGACCCCTCTCCTATAGCTCTACGTTTCTATCAGTCTTACTTATTTGCCTGGAGCCTGTCATGAGGAGGGAGCCCTTTTCCTTTCTAAGACAATCACTTGCTTTTGCTCCTCGACCACTGTTTCCTTTTTTTTTTTTAATACTGATCACATGAACCTGAAATTCATTCAGGCCAGGTTCCTTTATGTTTAGAAATATTTAATTTGTAAGCACCTACTTTTTTTTTTTTTTTTTTTAATTTATTTTTGGCTGTGTTGGGTCTTCGTTTCTGTGTGAGGGCTTTCTCTAGTTGCGGCAAGCGGGGGCCACTCTTCATCGCGGTGCGTGGGCCTCTCTTGTTGTGGAGCACAGGCTCCAGACGCGCAGGCTCAGTAGTTGTGGCTCATGGGCCTAGTTACTCCGCGGCATGTGGGATCTTCCCAGACCAGGGCTCGAACCCGTGTCCCCTGCATTAGCAGGCAGATTCTCAACCACTGCGCCACCAGGGAAGCCCTCCACTGTTTCCTTTTAAATCAATCAATCAATTTATCTATCTTTAACACGAAAAACAAAAACAAATAGCAAAATCTCCCTCTACTTTGCTTTCTTCCACTTGCTTCTGCCAATTTTTTTTTTTTTAGTTCTATCACAACTGAGTTCTAGAAAGAGCAGCTACTACAATCATCTTCTTTTTCTAACTTCCCAGCCCACTGCAATTGGCTTTTGCTTTTATTTATTTCCCAGAAATTGATTCTTTAATGTTTCCAATAACTTCCCCTTTTCCAAAGTCAGTGGAATCTTTTCTTCTATTCTTCTTATTTGACTCATGGAAACATACAAACCTATGATCATCCATTTTTGAAACTCTTTGGTTTTTATAGGAGGAGGAGCAGAAGAGGGCTGTTGGTGGGGGGTGGAGCTGAGACCTGATTACCTTGCATATCAATACATATTTATTAAGGGTAAGGGGCCTGAAAACTGTTTTTCCAAAGGGTCATGAACCCACTCTGGATGACTTTGGAGGTTTCCCCAATACCACTCTCTCTGGTCCCATTTCAGCCTCCTTGGATGACTGCTTTTTCCTGGTGGGCTCCTGAAATGTGGTGACCCTGGAGTTTTGCTTTTTGCCCTTCTCTCTTTACATGCCCTAGAAATGTCTCATTCACTCCTAATGGCTCCATCATTAACTACGTGTTGTCAGCTTCTGAGTCTGCATCTCCAGCTCCCAACTTTCTCCTGAACTCTAGGCCCAAATATTTAACTGATTACTAAATCTTTTCCCCTAAAAGTCCCACTGGCATCTTAAACTTAATATACTGTAGACTTATCTCCCTCACCTGTCTCAAACCACCTTGATGCTGCATCTATTCAGTTATTTAGGTTGGAAACTTGGGAATGATTCTTGACTTCTTCCTCTCTCACCCTTCCTAAGTCCTCCCTTCAATCAGAATCTGAGCTGTCCCCATGCTTTTTTCTAGAGCTCTGTTACTACCAACTCAGTTCAGGCCTTTTTTGTTGAGTGTCTGACAAGATCCCAGAGAAAGTTTTGTGCATAGTATTTATTATTTTAATTATGGATATAGATTATAAATATTATGACCACATTAATTACATACATTGCTTTAAAGACCTAAAGTACCAGTTTTTCCAAAGGGCTTTTGATTAGCACAGTGATTACTGGAACATGTCATAAGGAGGCCCCTTAACTAAGGAGATTTATGACCAAGTTTTGATTATCTTGGTTGGGAGGCCAAGGAAAACACAAGGGATGGGAAGAGTGAAACGACCCTAAAGCCTCACGTCAGGCAACAGCTTCAATCTTCTTCTCCTCTGAAAATTTTATCAGCACAGACAACGTGTGAGGAGGCTGTTATGGCTTGAACTTCTGCCTCTTGAATGCCCCGTTCCAGAGAAGCAGTGAAGTAGCCGGGGGACCTCAATTCCCAGGCAAGGTGAGAAGAGGAAGAAAGAAACCCTCCACATCCACGAACAAGATAAGAATCTGCATGTTCCAGTGAAAAGGAAATCAAAGGACTGAGCCATCTTATTGCCTTTATCTCACTTAGTGCTTATCTCACTAAGTGGCATAGTGATGACTGAGATTTTGGGCTAAGCTTCTCAGATTTAAATTCCTCATTTGTAGTGGCTTTCCTTGTTACTGCTTGTATTTTGGTCATTAGTACAATGAGGGGAAATGCTGTCCCAACAGCTTAGTCTTGCCATAATGTGAGGAGCCCCAGGCAGGATGAGAAAAGGTCAGTCAGAAAAGGAAACAGCATCTATTAGACAAGGACCAGCCATGTCAGTGGGCAAACTGAATAAGACATTGCAATGGTACAGAAGCCCTCCTTTAGCTAATCTCATGTGAAGACCTTGATTTCAAGTGCATGGAAATGGAGGGCAAAATGTGGCCTTTTAGAGCTGCTTTATCCATCATTATCTCAGATTTCCTGATGAAGCTGATAAGCTCTGTGTAGGCATTACACTAGCCTCTGTCATTTCTCTCCTGCCACCTTTCATGATTTCTTACTGGTTTAGCCCAGTAATCTGGGTAGGAGCTCCCTTAATGTACTTGCTCTGTTATGCAAGTGCCCAATGTGAATGTCTCTAGGTTTACTGATTTCCTCCTTCCCTTAAAATCAGATGACAAATACTACATTTGAGACCTGTCTTTATTTAGCATTTTGTTTGTTTATATTCTGGCAGAATATTCACATAAAGGGTCCCACAATGTGGAAGAAACTGCTGTACTGCATTTTGAACACATGGTATTGATTGCCAGAGAATCAGTTAAATTGCGTTGTGAATAATGACTGGCACTGGCCTTAACCCTTTTGGCTAAAATTGCTTATTTGTCATCCTGGCTTATGGAAGAGATAAACAATTGCTTGCTGATGATCTAACGGATCAACTGTATCATTTGGCATGTCAGATGAGAGCTAATTTAATGAGCTGCGGTTCCTGCCAATTACCTGGGAACAAATCCCTCCTCAAGCTATTCTGTACATCATCAAACTGTTTAACCAAATTCTCGCTTGTGGCAGGTAAGATGATTGGGTGTTTGATTAGTCAACATGCTGTCGATATTATCTTGCGTGCATTTGTCCTGTCTACTTATCCAATCACCTTCATTCTTTAACAATGACAAATTATAATATGCAGTCATCCAATTCTTTATTTTAAATTACTCTGCTCAGTATGTGTACTAACTGTAAAACCAAAACCTCCCCATGTGTGGGTGGGCTGAATCGCAGACCAGGTTATTTGTGTGGTGTGAGATCTTGTCAGTCGGCTGTAATAGAAAAAAGTAACTTCATTCATGTGCCATTTGAATGCCTATGAAGAAATTCTCTAACAAGAACAGGAAATCCGGATGATCTATGAATGCCTTCACATAAGGGGGGATGTTTGGGAATGAGAGGTCTGTGGGCTAGCTTGGATGGGGCAGGGAGAGACGGACGGGCAAGGGGAAGGAGAAAGTGAGGAAGGGAAGTACAGGGGCAGGGGGAGAGCGAGCATGAGGTACACGGAGCATCCCTGTGAGCATGGAGGGGAGAAGGCCCGAGTCACCCAGAAAGCCTGAGGCCTCCCTGACAGGGAGCGTCATAAATCCTCAGCTCAGCCACCTTCCCTTCTCCTCCCTGGGTTTCTATGAGTTTCAGGAAAAGCTCTTCCCCAGGAACATCTCTTTTTAGCTCTATCTTTCTACCCCGGCTCTTGCATTTGAGTGGATTTACTGCTTCCATTCTGCTGCCATGTTAACCGAAACAGGAAGCCCGGTTTTGATGTTAATCCCCTCCCAAACCAACCAGCGCGTTCGGGTAACTTTGGTAAATTTACCACCTACTACCCTCCCTGCCACTGCCTCTGCTCTTCTTCTCTCTCATCTTTCTTCCACCTCCCTTGAGCAGTACACACCTCCTCTGTTTCCAGAACAGGTCTGAGGATCCGGGGGAGAATGGCCCAGCAGCTTCTGTCCTAAACAATCTTATCAGGAAATGTGTAACATAGGTACCTTTCTCTCTGAAGAGGAATTCTTATTAGAGCTGCTAAGATGGTAACATTTTCACCATCTTTTTACATTCTCCCATGAGAAAAAGATTTCTGTTCTTGCTAATTTACTATGCAAATTTTCTGAGGCATAAGTAAGAAACATCCTGAGCTGTTTTTACTCACAACACTTCTGACACCAAATATATGGGTTTTTTCCCACACCAAGCATTTCTCCAATTCTCTGTGGACACCAACTGGGTGTCCCACAACTTGATTCAATTCTGACACTAACTATCTGGAGTCAGTGCAGACCCCATGGGTTAAGGGCTCAGTGCCACAAGACTGCCCCCTGCTTCAGCCAGTCACTGGTCCCAGGTGGCCACCTGTACTTCTGACTGACTGACCATAAGTCAGGGGTTCTCACAACTCCCTCTTAAGGTTTAATAATTTGCTAGAACAGCCCACAGAACTCAGGAAAGTGCTTTACTTACTATGAGCAGTTTATTACAAAGGATAGAACTCAGGAACAGCCACATGGAAGAGGTGCATAGGCAAGGTATGTGGAAAGGAGCTGGGAGCCCCCGTGTCCTCTCTGGGTGGACCACCCTCTCAGTACCTCTGTGTGTTCACCAACACAGAAGGTCTCCCAACCCCATGGTTTAGGGGTTTTTATGGAGGTTTCATTAGGTAGGCATGATTGATTAAGTCACTGATCGTTGGTGATAAAGTCCATCTCCAGCCCCTCTCCCCTCTCTGGAGCTCAGTGGGTGGGTCTAAAAGTTCCAACCCTCCAATCATGCCTGGGTGTTTCTGCCCACCAGCCTGAAGCTATCTAGGGGGACTAGTCATCGCATCAGCATACGAAAGACACTCTTATTAACCAGAGATCCCAAAGGTTTTAGGACCTGTATGCCAGGAACCAGGGACAAAGACCAAATATCGATTTCCCATGGTACTATAAAATCCAACATTTATTTCTGGCATCCATATTTCAGTTATATTTCATTATTCCAAGGGACTGGGCAAGATTCTTTAAAACTTGGAGACCTCTTCTGGGGTATTCTTTCCTGGCTCTGCCTTGTCACCTCAGGTGTTGGGAGAAAGTGTCACTTTCCTTCCACTGTCCTAGTGCCACATCCTGGGCCTCTCCATCCCCGTGTGCAGGCGTGCTTCGGCCTTCATCTGAAGAAGTCCTCAGTGGTTCACAGAGGGCTGGGGGCAGCATCTTTGGTTTCTGCACAGTGGTATTAGGGGCTGGGACTTCTACCATACATCCTTCCCCATCAAAACAGATTAAGGGGGACTTCCCTGGTGGTGCAGTGGTTAAGAATCTGCCTGCCAATGCAGTGGACACGGGTTCGAGCCTAGGTCGGGGAAAATCCCACATGCCGCGGAGCAACTGGGCCCGTGAGCCACAACGACTGAGCCAGCGCTCTAGAGCCCGTGAGCCACAACTACTGAGCCCACGTGCTGCAACTACTGAAGCCCGTGTGCCTAGAGCCCGTGCTCCGCAACAAGAGAAGCCACTGCAAGGAGAAGCCCGCACACTGCAACGAAGAGTAGCCCCCGCTCACCGCAACCAGAGAAAACCCGTGTGCAGCAACGAAGACCCAGCGCAGCCAAAAATAAATAAATAAATAAATTAAAAATAAAAAAACAGATTAAGGCTTTTGCATCCTACAGTCCCAGGAAGTCCTGTGTGTTTCTGGTTTTGCGTTGTATGTCTGACTCCGCTGGGGGCCACGGCATCCCATCTGTCCTGTGTGCGACCTGCCCCTATACTGAAGCAAACTTGGGGGTTTTGTCTCTCATCTGGCCCTGGTTTGTTCCAGCGTGTAGTCTTAAGTAGAAATGAGTAAGCTACTTATTTCTTTCTCCTGGGGCTCTGCCTTTTGAGAATATGACAAGAGGAGGCATATCAGAACCTGCTCCTCCAGTTCCAGCTTTGATGTTCCGATTTGTTCCCCAAGGACAGCTGACCACCTTGCTTCTCCTCCTCCTCCCAAATTAGCTTCCTTGCAAGTGAGAATTCAGTGCCCTTTTGGGTTACTGCAGCAGCAATAGTTCGAAGTGTCGCTCCCACAGCAATGTGCTGTAACAGGGTCTAATTCTCCAAACCGTGACCGCAGCCTTGTGCTGCTGTAAACAGCTTTCGGTAGAGAGGGGTTTTTCCCCTCTTTTCCTTCATTGCGTGATCAGAAAGTTGACATTCAAGTCCCAGCACTTTCCCACTATAGAAAGCCGAGTCCACGCTGGCAAATTTCAGCTCTAGCAACAGGCACATGGGTGGTTGTGACCACTTTTAATTCCTATCCCAGGGTTCCTGCTGGCTCGCTGTTAATCTGCATGGCTCCCCACTGCTGAGGTCTGCCATGTGTAAACTTTCCTTCCTCTTCAGAGGAACAGGTATGCGAAGTGCGGTTAGAACCCAGTCTGCTGTTCAGGGATCCAGTTCAGGGTCCCACCTGGGCGAGTATCTGGGATGTAGGAGCTGTACCCTATTCCTCCTCTCTGTTTTAAACTCAGGCTGGCCAGGAACAAGTCGTTCTGTCACCTGTGGCCCCTAGGATAGCACTTTGCCCACATGCTTAATAAATATTTGTTGAATTAACTTTGATAAATCCACAGCAGGACACATGGCTAAATACTTGTATTCATCACCCGCCATTCAAGAAAGGGCAGTATCAAGGGCAGATGAAGGCTTCTGTGAACTCCCAGTGTGCTGTACAACCAGAGGAGGCTGTCTAATGAGTGTGCAAACCCTCAACACTGACCAGGATTAGGAAACCACACTTCATGCTCCAAGAATATTTTTGCAACTATCCCCTTTCCCGTCTACAGCCTCAGGCAATCTTTTCTACCTTCCTTAAATTATTCAATTCAGCCTGATTCTTTTCAACAAATTCATATTTTTACAAACTACACACTTGTAAACTGTGGATTAGGCGTTGATGGAATACAGAGTTGAGTAAAATATAAACCCTGCCCTTGAGGAATCCACAGTCTATTGGCTCCCCCTTTTCCTAGCTGTGTGACCTTAGGCAAATTACTTAATCTCTCTGTGCCTCAGTTTCCTCATCTAGAATACTGGTTTAGTAATGGTACCTGTCTCGTGGGGTTGTCACGGAGGCTAAGTAGATTAAAAGTATAATGTACTTAAAAGTGTGTCTGGCACACAGAAAGCATTTAATAAATGTTATCTATTATAATTACTTAGACTGATACCACAGTTAATATAATCTGGCTGCTGTCTAGCACTTCCCCCGCCCCAGCTCTGATTTTCCATGGTTCTCTGGCTCTTTACGTGACAGTGATGAAAGTGATGGACACTGGGTAGAAGTCTGTGTGTTGGCTAACTGAGTGGACCTGGAATTAGGGAAGGCGTGATGCAAAAGCTCAGGCTACGACTTCATTTTCTGCATTTTTTGTTCACAGCGGGGCCAGTTCCGTACCACAGGGGTTCAAAATGACAGTAATACCTAGGTGATATGTGTTGCACTTCCCCACAGTGTTTCCAAATCAAGGTTTTCAAGCCTTAAGTCATGTTATCAATATACTTATCCTAAGAAATTATGTATTTGGAAATATTGTTTTGGAGGTTATCCCCTAGAGTCTTCTGGAAGGTTCTTTATTCTCAGCATTCCCATGCTATGGACTCATTTTATGGATTAAACTGCCTTTTGACAAGGTTTTCCAATAAACCACCAATTATACTCTCGGGGAGGGTCCAAGTGAGACCTGTTTTTTATTGAGGTCAGTTTCATTGTTTTAGGAGGATCAATTACATTACTGTTATCTGAAAGTAAAACAAATCCCCCAAACCCTTGGCTGCCAAGTATGTGTAACTGTGGCACTAAAAATACAGACAACAGCCCTAAATGATCGTATTATGGTTTCTGATTGTACGATCAGACTCCACATTTCTCCCAGCATGAAAAGCACCCTCTTATCCTGTCCTATGGGAGCACACTCCATCCTGAGGCTTCCAGATTGCATGTGTTTCCCCTTCCTGTTGTGAGGCAGTGATTTGTAAATATTGTGAGAAGCCCAGAATGAAAAGGTTAAACTAGTACACTTTGGCTGGATGAGGATTAATTAGGAGCTGATTTGTGAGGACTGTTATGTGTGTGCTAAATTTACTGACCTTCTTTTCCCCCTGTATAGAATGAAGCTCTGTTCTCCATGCTCATTATCCTTAAATGTTTTCTTTTCTCTGTATCATCACCTCATTCATTTTACTTGGTAGTTTTAAAATGCACTAATTTGGAGCAGTAGGCGTCACTGATTCTTGGGAATAGAGCATTTAGTAGGCACAGCTATGTGGGCCTGAGGAAACTTTTTTATGGTCATTGGGGGCTTTCTGGCACCAAGATTGGGTTCCTGATCCAGACTGGCAAGGATCCCAACAGATACCCTCCCATTGCTCTGTGGGCAGCAGGCATGTCTAAAGGCCCTACAAACATGCTTTAAAACCAAGTGTTAAGTACTGCCTTGCTATTTCCTGGCTATTTAGGGATAATGATCTATTTTGTTGATTAACTAGAGTCCTTTTTCATCTATTTCTGTTTTATCAGCCTTTGAACCGTTTGTTGCTTCATTGTGTTGTTGTCCAAGGGCCGACTCGGGGAAGATTTCAAGGTGAGGTCTGGATATTCTGGGTGAGCCTAATTCTGCTTTGCCTGAGCATCCTACAAAATGCAGATGGCTTTCCTGCCTAAGAGCCCTCAGGTGACCAAGATGGGAAACAAGAGCAGAGGAGGAGATTCAGGTGAGAACAGGGAGCTTGTGCAGGGGGGGCAGGCTGGCCAAGCAGTTCTGCTGGCTCTAGCCTGAGGTTGTTGATGGAAGAAGTGAGTATGGAAGAAGGCGGCTCCTCTTTGGTTCCCATATGTTTTTGTGTCCCAAGTTATAGGGAGCCAGGGTGGTGAGAAGATGAGGATAAGGGTGGTAGAAAGCCCAAAGCCCAGTCGAATCATTTCCTCCTGAGGTGTTATGTCTATCTCTAGCTCTTCAACTCACAATCTTTCTGCTTCTTGGCCTTTATCATCTAATGATTTGACAAAGGAAATCTGAACTCAAAGACAGAAGAAACAGAGCTCTTTTGACTGTTGGACATCGAGAAATTCTGGTAAAAAAATATGAGAGGGCAAGAGGAGATAGAAATAAGTACTAAAATGAGAATCTATGGTTTTATTTGGGTTTAACTGATTTCTGTATCCCTATATATTTACTTTAAGCAAACCTTGATTTAAATATGCAAATCTTGAGTTTAGAAAGACATGGTTTTAAGAATTTTTAAAAAAGATTGTGTAAAAACATTCATATTTTAGAAAACTATCCCTTGGTGTGTTATAAATATGAATGAAACAATTTACATACAACTTCTCAAGAGCATGTCTAATCATGGGAAGTAAGCTACCTCAAGACAGTGAGTGCGGCTGCTCTGAATGTCTGCCCAAGCCCTTAGCACAGGTAGATGTTCAGTAACCACTGAATCCCCAATCAGGGTATTTTGACTCTGCATTGCTCAATTTTAGGTTGCTACTTGCTAGCAAGGTGAAGCTGAAGGTGAGAGGCAAGTCTCAGTATCAGCAGGAGCTAGATGAGCCTTGATGGGATGAAGAAAGATGAAGTTTCCAGGGCTTTGACATTTCATTCTCTTGTTATATAGCAGCTATAAAAAAGTCAGTAGTATTTTCCCATCTTCTTTACTGATACACACCAGCAATAGATGAAATGAGGGTCCTAGTCTCATGTCTAATTTGGTAGCTTAACTGGTGAAAGGAACTATGAGGTACCCCAATCAATAGGGCTCATGTCAGCAGGTTTGCCCAAGCACAAGTCCCCTGTAGAGGTGATTGAAATGGGGAAATGTTTCATGTGAAGGTCCCTTTCCTGAAAACCCAATGTGAACAATTACTGAAGGCCATTTCTAAAGTTATTTCTATAATGTGAATTTGCTGAAAATGGAAGAAAATGAAAGATGCTAATGTTTGAATATTATGAAGCTCGATGTTGTACACACCAGGACATTTCACATTGAACTTAATGAGTCACCCAGGTGTTCACTGACCAGTTGCTTTCTTAAACGTGGAGACTAATTTTTTTTCTTATGCAGTGGTCTGCTCTGCACATGGCTTTTTAAAAAAATTTGTGGGATATTACAGTACCGAAAATATTACTGATGCAGATTTTATTCCCAGACCATTGAGTCTATTTAGACATGTCATGCTCATAAAAGCTCATGTTTATTGAAGAGGGTTATTAAATTTACTGTAAGATTTCATAAAGACCCTTTTAGGTGAAAAATGCAGGTAGAACGGTTTGAGCGGATGCTTTAATAAAACTTTTATGAGCAAAAAAAAAAAAAGTTCTAAATGCAAATGTCTTATGTGGAAGGTAAAAGAAATTTGTTTTTCTCATTAGGTGCCAGATAGTCGGCTAATGTGAAGATGACAGATTTTGAGATCTATGAAATCAGAGCCAGCTTACTTTAACAGAGGACCACTAGCTGCTTACCTTCTCTATCAAAATGAGCATTCATTCCAAGGTTAGGTACAGACATGTAAATGTCTGCCTGGTTTGGGAATGGTTCTATTTGAACCCTAGATATATTGTTGAGAGAACTGCAATACATTTAGTTTAAAACATACACATGTGCGCATGCAAGCGCCCACACACACGTGCACGCAGGCACACACACACACACACACACACACACACTGCTACAGAATACAGTGTAATTAAAGATATTCATCACTATGTTCATTCAAACTGGTACAACAGAAGTATCTCACACTGTTTCTCTTCATTACTATGTAAGGCCAGAGATTATATTTCTTGATTTGGAATGATGCCAGAGAGTCATTTCAATATTTGAGCTTTATACATTATTATTAATCATGATGATGATGTACTTTTCAATATTCATGGTACTTTGCAACAATTTTTATTAGCTGTTTCTCTTAACAGCTGAATCAGGTCAAGGAAAATTACTTACTGCTCTGTGGCAGATAAAGAACCAGAGGCACATATACCTGACCTCTGGATCACAACGTGGATTATTGGCATAGCTTGTATGAAAACTCACAATCTTGTATTTTTACACTCTGAAGGTTTTCTCGCAATATTTTTTTTGGAGAATAAATTGTCATATTAGAAGTTTCAGATATATTTGGGAAGCTAAAAAATACAACTTAGTAACAGTGTTGGGCACATAATAGGTTTTCAATAAACATTAACTAAAGAAATGTGTAAATATTAGAGGTTTAAAGCAAAAGATCTGAAAATAGTGCTTTGTTTCTGTAAAAGTAACATATTTTGAGTTAATTAATGGAAATTGGAATAGGACACCAGTGTTAAAAAAAGAGACAACAGGCTCAAAATGGAGTTACTTGAGCTAAGCCCCATGTCACCAAACCGAGACTTAATACTTAACTTAATTACAGTATCAACCTCTTCCAGGAATGGAATCTTAAACCATTGAGTCTGGAATCACCTGGTCAGTACTAGTGAGATAATCTGCCTCATAGTCCCCTGCTGTCCCCTAAAGGAGGATGACATTGCCACAATCTGTTCTTTGCTAGTATAACTGCCTTGTCCTGCCCCCTTCTGCCTATGAAAGTCTTTCATTTTGTACAGTGCCTTGGCGCTCCTTTCTGTCTGCTAGATGGGATGCTGCTTGATTCATGAATCATTGAATAAATTCAATAAGATTTTAAAAATTTACTTAGTTGAATTTGTTTTCTAAACATTGTTGGTGGCAGTGGTGGGATCCAAAGGAAACTTCTGATAGGCTTTGGGACAAGATATGTGCTGTATCCACAAACCCTTTGAGTTCTCTGTCTTTCTGTTTCTCAGGACTGTAAGTTCCTCTTAGCTCTGAGCTTTGCTCTCTTTGGATTGAGTTCCCGATCTAAATGGCTTTCTAGTCCAGGGTTAATGAGTCAGTCTAGACTGACATTGTTACCAAGGCTATTGTCCCAGAATCATACCCCTGCCCCTCCCTTGAATGGAAGCCAGTTGCTCTTATATGTCTCAGGCAGAAGCTGCAAAGAGAAAAACGAACTGGTTAGAACCAGCTAGGCCCAAGATGGCGGAAGGTTTGACTTCTAGTAGACCTTGAGCCTTATTATACGCTCATTATAATGCATTAGCATGCTAAATGACACACCCACCAGTGCCATGACAGTTGATAATTGCCAAGACAACAACTGAAAAAGACTATACAAGGACTGAAAAGGTGTGTTGCCTCAGTTCTGGGTCCAAACTACACCCCTGTTCTAGGATAAGTCATGAATATTCCCTCTCTTTCCAATTCCCTCCCTTTTACCTCGACCCTCATATATATATATATAGTGTCTCCACCCAAATCGGGTTGAGAAGTTGATTTGCAAACTAAGTTCCTGCTTCTCCATTCTTTGGCCTTTGAATAAAGCTTGTTCTGTTGCAGTCTCAGCATTGGTTTCATCATTGGCTGTGAGAATCTGAGCGGAAAAAGAACCTCTCCAGCCAAGACAAGGGATCTTGGCCCAGGCTAGGACCCTGATCCCCAGTCTAGGGCTTAGAGGATCAGCTTGAGGTGGCAGATGGTTGCAGCCAGAACCCAAGTCCCTAGCCCTTGGTTAGTCTGCAGTCCCCATTTGTTGGGGTCTGATGGTTCATACTGTTGTTCCATTTTGGGAACTTCTAGTGGTGTGCACCTAAAGCCACTCTGAAGAGGCTACAAGAGCATAAACAAAAGTTTGCCAAGTTAATGGCTTTACAGATGTCCCCACCCCATATCTACTCTTGAATGAGGAGCCCTATATGGACCCCTCCCAGGGTTAATGGGACTCTGAGGGATTTTCTGGTAAACTGCTATGTTATTCCCTTAAACAGCCAAGGGAAACTAAAATCAAAATTAATGGAAAACCTTACCAAATTTTGGTAATACAAGAGCCTGCAGATGGGATCTGCAGAAAACTGGCAGAAACCATCGAAAGATGAGAATTTTTACCAGTCAGCTCTCAAAAATCTCTGTTTGTAGTACCCAGTAGAGGGGAAGATAAAATTTCATGTTGTCCCTTCCTTTCCAAATCCAGACCCATTGATAATTGATTGCTTCTCTCCCAGGGACAGCTGTTATTTTCTTGTCCGTCTTATTTTGTGTCCTGAGAACTTGGCTTGGTAACCATCAGTTTGGGGGGGGTCCTAAAATATGGCTGGACAGAAATATGGGTTGAAGTCTACTCACTGCTAGGGCCTTACCAAATTGCTGCCAGCCCTCAGGGGAATTATCTAAGTCTTTTTTTCTTTTGGCCATCTTTGGGAGAGTCTCTGAATATTGGGAGAGTAATATCTTTTGGACCCTATTTGGGGACACCTCTTTTGTCCATGGGTTGTTCAATACTGCCAGAGATATTTACTTTTTGTCCTGGCTGAAAGCTGACAAGATATTTGAAAGGATTTTTTTTAAAGTAGCTCTATGGTCAGAAATTGGCCAAATAGGAAGTCGATATTCAGAGCCTGATAGGAACTTTTTTTAGACCTCCTCTGCCAAGCTAAATGTATCCTTTCACAAAGTCTTCTGAAGACTTTGTGGAAGGATTTACTAAAACATTCCAAAGAAAAACAGCTCTACATCCAGAACATAGAAATGTTTTGATTTCCATCTTAGTGGAAATCTTCTCCCTGATATAAAAAAGCAAAGTGAAAATAACATGGTTGGATGGGCACATTAGCCTTTTGATATCATTTAGGCTGCAACCCAATTCTTTGAGAAATTAAAAGCAACTCTCTTTATCTTACAAATCTTTGCAAGACCAGAAATGCAGCTCTAGAAACAATTTAAAGTCCACCTATCCTTCTTACCAATCCCCAAACCTTCCTTATTCATCTCAAGAGGCTTGTAGGTATTGTAAAAATTCTGGCTTTGGGGAACAAGAGTGCTTCTTGGAGGAACTTGCATTCTTTCCCTGTACCTTGAGATGTAAATGTTCTACCTGATCATCTCCAGAAATTCTTATCTAGGCTATCACTTTGAAATACAAACTTCAGGGAGATAATTCTTATCAGAAAGAAAACAAAAGGAGAAAAAATTATTTGTAACTTAGGTGAATGAAAAATCACAAGTGTCTTCTCCACAAATATTAGTAAAAAGCTTTAGCTGCCATAGCAGGTAACCTTAACTTATTCCATTTGCCTGAAACACAATTTGGATCCAATTCTTTTACAACTAGTGAGTTTTGTATTACTGTACCTGATTCATGGCTAAAATTTTAGAATGGAAGCTATAAGGTGTCTGTGTCTGTTTATGTGTGTCTATATATATGTGTGTTGTAGATGTGTGGTATTTTCTACCTCCAAATGGTATTGCCAAAATTAGTGAAAGAGCTCTATTTAATTGACTTAAAGAAAATTAAGCACTTAATATGAATTAAGTATTCCTAAAACTCTCAGAAATATAATAGAAACTAACTTAAATATTTTTCAGGTTCATATGATCTGAGATAATCTTTGGTAAATAAAAACTAGTTTAAGATTGTTAATTTCATTATGAAATAGGTATGTCTTCACTGTTGCCAGCATTAAAAATAATGCAGGCATACAACTTTATTTTACCTGGGTTTACTAGTCAAATAAGTTCATGTTACCTCTGTTACAAAATTTGTCAGCAAGTAAAATAACTTAGTATGATGAAATCTTCATCAGTAGTCTAAATGTAATTGTTAAGAACAAGTGAGTTAAACAGATGTAAGTGGGATAAAAGTTTGCAGGTGAAATTTTTAGCAATAATTATGTTTTATGGTATGTCTACTTAAACAGTTTCTAAAATCTTTTCAGTTACTTGAAACCTAAAAGTTACACTGAGACAAGGTAAATGATGAATATTCACTGAATATCTAGATCATTTTCAAATAAAATAAAATGCTGATACATTAATCACTGAACATAGGTTTATCCACTTCTGGTTTCCTTTTAAAAAAGAACTAATGGCATTTGGGTTTATTAGTAAACATGTTTTGTGCCACATTGAAAGTTTACTATGAGGAAGAATATACTTCAAGAAATTATGAAATGTATTTATGAGTTTGCTAATCCACAATCCACAGAATGCTAGTGTAACAAAAACTCCACAATTGCTTACTTCTTAGTTTTCACTAGGAATTAAAGATTTAAAGGGTTAAGAATTGTAATCAATATACGTAACTAAAACTGCTTAGAAATAATAAGGGTGAAAGGAAACAACTGTGTATGAAAGGTAGGTAAGGAAAGTAAAATGATTGATTGTTCCAGGATAAGAAAGAAAAAAAAAATAAGAAAAAATTACAGAAGGTTTGTGGGAAAGGAATCTTGGGAAAGGAATTTTATGCATGGTCAAGCTGGCTAAGATTGCGATACATTTATTTAAGTTAAAAAAAATTTTAATATCAAAAGAATACTGGTACAAAATTAGAATTGGTTTTCTCTCTGTTAAAAGGACAAAGGTTTCTTGGACTTTTGGCCTGGTTTTGATAACAGATTGCAAAAGTTTCTTTACCTTTAAGGTAATCAGCCTGAACAGCAAAAATTTTGGTGTCTTACCAAAATAATTTACTGTGCTTCATATTATTTTTTATCAGGAGTCTTTGATTACTTAAGAAAACCCAGTCTTCTCAATATTAAAAGAGCTAAAGTTTGCTCACAACTAGGTTACTTTCTGTATTTGCCTTTAACATCTTCCATTGTCACCTTGGTTAGATAATTAAGTATTATTTCATAATAATCTGTGATCCTATTTAGTTAAATGTTCAAACATTTTGATGTTTTGACAACTTCCCCAAATCAAATTCTAAATGAAATTTCTTTGATCTTGAACTAACTTTGCGATTTTCCAGAGGGCGCCTGGAACATGTCAAAAATTTTGTTCTCTTTCCTTATAAATAGAGATATGTTAAACTAATTAGGCTTATTTACTATGATAGATTAATGGGACGTGTTGTTAAATAAGTAGTACTAAGCCTTCTTTTTGCTGTATTTATATAGGTATATGTTTTAAGTGTTCCAGACATTGTATGAAAATCTTGGAAATCTGCTATGTTCTGGTATAATGTTATCAGTTGGTAATTCCAGTTATTATCTTAAAATTCTGTATATCACAGAAATAACCAAATTTCTTTGTCAATTCCACCCTAATAAACTCTCGTCAAATCTTTAACCATAAGCATTTTAAAGTCTTTTGTCATTTACTGACAGTTATTGTCTTACTCTGATATTTTTGCAAAAGTGAGACTCATGGAAAGGATCTTGCCAAGTGATCCTGACCACTGACACTGCTGTGAAACTAGAATGCGTGGATATTTGGGTACACATCTCACAGCTGAGGAAGGCTCCACCTGACATCTGGTCCTGTGCAAACGCCAGAGACCTCCAAATCAACTTGACTAGGAAGAAAAGTAGTTGGCATCAAGGTTTACTGCTTCCACCCAAGATTCCAGATCAAGACTTTATACTTTACTAAACAAGAAACCCCTTCTTCTCTTTCTTTCCATTACTCTGGCATTGTCCTGGAAATATTCCATCATCCATATCTCCCAGGCCATTGCTAAAAACAGGTGACTTTTCAGACTGCTAGATTTGTCATCAAAAACTTTAATCTGTCCATGATGCTAGAGAACCCCTGGTTCTCCCTTTGACCAATTTTTCTTCTATTCCCAACGTCACTATAAACTACAGTCAACCCCCCTTGTAAGTCACAGAGTCCTACTTTTACAGCTAGAACATTCAGTGCCTTGTGCTTACCTTTCTTTGATTATAACTGTAGTTGTCCAACTGGACACAAATACCTATGCAAATCATAGCACATTTGTACCCCTACATTCTTATGGTTATCTAAATCAGATATGCCCCCAAATATGAGAAGATCTCACCAGCAGCACCCATCTTCACAAGGAATTTAGAACAACTTTTTATTTCAGGCTAGGAGATTTACTTCCTGAATGCATTGAAAACGTAACTGACCCCTGGCTGGAATAGGCAAGTGGAACAATTCCTGAAAATAAATTTATTAACAGTGCCACCTTAGTGGAAGTGGTTTGTGCTCTGTCAGGATTTATCTTTGTCCGTGGCGGTTATCATCCTCCTTGGCCCTGAGGATGCCCAGATGGCTGGCGCATAACTGAGCAATGCTTCTCAGGTTATCTAACTCTGCCCTTAACTGTCCACAATCAAACTGAGACACCTCACTGGTCAACTCCCCTGAAGTTACACTGTTGAGTTAGAAAGGACCTACCACGAGGCATTAATGACTCAGGATTAGCTTCCTTTAGAAGGTCCCTACTTCCCTGGTTACGACTGGAATATCAGAAAAGGAACAAAGAGAATGACTGACGTAAAAAATGTGAACGTGAAGTCATGACCTGTGACTCCCACACAGAGGATCAGCAAATACTGTGAGAACTTCAGAGTGGTAGCTGGGAGCGGCTCTAATGCCTTAGACTGTGATCACTCTCTCAGTTAGGCTGAGAGTCTGATCAAAATGGGAGGACTGTTGAAAAAAAAAGAAACAACAGGCCCAAAACGGAGTCACTTGTGCTAAGCTCCATGTCACCAAACTGAGACTGAATACCTAATTACATTTCCAACCTCTGCCAGGAATGGAATCTTAAACCAGCCAGTCTGGACTTACCTGGTCAGCACTAGTAAGGTAATCTGCCCCACAGACCCCTGCTGGCCCCTAAAGGAAGGTGACCTTGCCACAAACAATCTGCTCTTTGCTAGTATAACATTCTTGCCCTGTCCCTTCTGCCTATAAAAGCCTTCCCTTTTGTACAGCCCCTCAGAGCTCCTTTCTATCTGCTAGATGGGGTGCTGCCCGATTCATGAATCGTTGAATAAAGCCAATAAGATCTTTAAAATGCATTCAGTTGAATTTTTTTTTAACACCAGTTAGTGGGTAAGTTGGATGTATTGTGTGTTTCAGAGTTAAGTGATAAATCACCGCAGGATAATAATGAGAGCATATGTCTCCAACAGCTTTTCAGAAAAGGTGTGGTGTTCTAAATGTAAACTAGTGGACCAAAGAGATAGTGAAGATTTATTTCCTATCTGTTGGCAGAAATAGATTTCTTTCCTTAGCCTATTAATGATGATGCATTAAAAATATTTATACAATAACCTCAGTTAAAATTACAAAGCAAATGTACCATAATTGAAATACCCCCAAAGGGCCACCTCAGCCTTAATAGTATTGAGACAGTCTGTATCCCAGAAATGTAGCTGTTGCTTGTACATGGGGGAGATCTAACAACGGTAATGCCATGTAGAGCTTGTGGTCACTGACAAGCACATTATCCTATCAGTTAATCTGTACCTATTTGTGTCTTTGTGTTTCACTACCATACTGCTCTTAAAATATCAGGATTTGGTGTCTTCATTTAGGCGGTTTAAACATAGTTCCCTCAATAAGTTTAAAACACGAATGTTCTTTCTTCAAAATTGTGTTGTGTAGCTGTATCACTGTTCAAAGAAAATGTCTAATCCACATTAGAGGATTAGACATTGAGCACAGTGGTACATAGATCCATGCTCATGGCTTCCTTCTATAATGACCAGGCAAGCTGGTTGCTGCCTGTGTCATCAAAGGAGAGCAGAATAGACATTTGTCTCTGTTTTTGGACTGTCCATCAGATCATTCATCATGGGGTTCACTTTTTCAAACTTCTTGGATTTTGAACAATTTAGTAAAATGAAATAAGCCAATCTTCAGTTTGTTCTTAAAGATGTTATCATAGGCAGTGCTGGGAATGAGAATTCTAAGCTTAACACAACCTGTGTTTATACACTGAAAATGTTTTCTAACTAGACTTTATTGTTTGGACCCAGTGGTTACCCTTTGCTCTGTTTGAATCACCTTTGGCAGTCAAAGAAGCAGCCGAGAAGGGACTCTGGACCAAACCAAAAAGCCTTGTTATCCAGAGCACTTGAGATTATCTGTGTTTATGGGGGAAATACTATGTTATATCCCCATGATGAATTTGGGGATTCATTCAACAAATGCTTATTGAACACCTGTTGTGTGAGAGGCACAGTTCTGAAACTGCTAATAGAGAATAGAGTCCTTATAAATAGTCTGCTGTACTCTCATTAATTGAGATGAGAATGGCCTGAACCTAAAATCCTGGAGGGGAGATCACGTTCTGATGATGCTGGCAGCTTGGGAATAGCCACTCTGAAATAAGGCAGCAGGGGTCATGCATAAAACAGGCATACCAGCACTCTGTTTATCATGTTTAGTGAAATGTTGGGCAAAAGAATGTATCTAGGCTTGTGTGACAGCAGAGTCTACTTGTCCCTGTCACCATATCACCTGTTTCGCCAGCAATCATTTCCAATGACTGAGCACATTATGCACAGTAGGTGGAATTAGAATGTTTTCAGGAATTTTTAATGTTCTTCTATCTTGTGAATGGTTTCCCTCTGCAAATACTGATTTCAAAACACATGCTTCTTAAATACATAGTTGTTTAAGGGGGTAATCAGGTTACACGGGTAAGGAACTTGAATTTTGTCATTTGTTTAAACACTGTCTGTCCCTCTCCCACTCCCCCACCCATGCTCAAAAAAAAAAGAGAAAAGAAAAAAAGAAACAAAATCACATCATTGACATACAAAACAAAGAAAACAAAACCAAACTCCCCAGATGGTTTGGGTCACATGCTCTTGCAAGGCTTGTGGCAGTTCTCAAATGTGGAATCACTAGTATCTAAAGGGGAGCTCTGCAACTCTCTGTCCCTCCCACTGACTGTCTGCATAGTTGTAAACAACATCAGAAAATCAGTTAGACACTCGTGGTAAAAACCCTCTTTTGATTTTCAAAATCTACAAATCCTGGGTAGTCTGGCTCCAGACTTCTCATTCTTAAATAGTCAACTATTCTCCTTTTGTAAACTCATCCAAGTGCATCACTTTGCTTATGTTTTACTAATCCCGTAGATGACAATGAGAAAACATCTACATACATACATTGTTTCTTTGGGGCTTAATCTTCCTTGCTTAAAACTTTCGCTTTTGAATACATGCACATGGTGAAAAATTAAAACCGTGCAAAAGAATACAGTTAAAAGTAAGTCTCTCACCCCCTTCTGCTACTTTCACTTTCCCTAGCCAGAGGCAAGGCTGGTCCCCAAGTGCTTGTGTCTCCTCCTGGAGATATTCTGGGCACATACAAGCTAATCTTTCAAGTCACTTTTTAAAAATGGGTGAACTTTCTGAACAGTTTTGAACAGCAGCCCACTCAGATCAGTGACACCAAATGTGTCCTGGAAAACCAAGATGCCCAGACACTTCAGGTAATCATATTCAGTTGGGCATATTGGCTAGGACACTCCAGCTCACGCTGTCCCCAGTTTATGGGAAGCACAGCTGAGAAGGTTGTAAAGGTGACATGTTTAGTCTACTGGGGCCCAGGCAGACACTGAGCTCAGAAACCTTGGCCATTTGCTGTTCACAGCACCACGGAGTAGTGCCAACAGAACCTGCATCAAAGACAGCCTGTCCCAGAAGAAACACACACATTATTCCAGTGGGGACACCAAATTCTAGTTAAGATGTGTCTATGTGTACAAGCTGAAAATATGGGAATTTAAAATCAACTGTTTGTTAAAAAAAGGGCATTCTCGTTGATCCAGCAAGCCCACTTCTAGAAATTTATCCAAAGACTTAACTACTCAGATGTGTACGACAACCATTTGGGAACAAACCTAAATAACCAACAATAGAGGATTGGTTAAATCAATTACATTAATTGAATAGAAAATTACCTAGCCATTAAGAAGATGACAAAGACTATTAAATGATATAGAAAGGTATTTATAATACATGGCTAAGTAAAAAGAGCAATATATAGAAGAACGTGTACAGAAAAATATTATTTATTGTATATGGAGACTGTAATAAGAGGGACCATGGGTGAGAGCTAGTGAAATGATTTACAATAAATATTAACTCTTTCTAGGTGGTAATAGGCAATTTTAATAGAAGCTTTTCACTGCTTATTTAAAATCTAAAAAATTTAACAGTGAATACTTTTTGTCTGTATTGAAAATAAAACAAAAACTTTTTTTTAAAACTGGAGAATAATCGATTATCTCCTGAAGCAGCCAGTTGCAGAGTATTCACTAACCAGTTATTTAAATGGCTTTTTCTTGGGTACAATCTAATTTTTTTTTTTCAAACATCTGCTAGCTTGTCTCCCTCCTACCTTTGAAACTGAACCCTTTCATGATCCACTGATTAAAATAACATGTGACCCCTTCACAATGTCTTTGGATTATTATCTGGCAAGCAATTATAGTTTTTAATTTAGATGTGTTTCTTGAGCTTTGTTGAACAGTCCCCAGACCCTTTCAGTTTAGATTTTATGATAATAATGATAATAGCTAACACTGATTAAACTTTCAGCCGTATTAGGCACTGGGGGAAGTGCTTTGCAAGTAGGATCTCACTGAATCCCTAAGCGTGTGGACCACTACTATCTTCTCTTTACAGATGTGGAAACTGAGGCTCCAAAAGGTTAAGTAACATGCCCAAGTTTATAGAGCTGAAAAAGTGAAGGAGCCAGGATTCCAGAACTTGGGCTCTTAATCAGTGTAAGAAGCTCTGCTGCCAACTATAAGACGGTCTCATCTCAGATTTGATGATCGGAGGTTTCTAAAGCATTTATAAATCCCATTTTTTAGACAATGAAATTGAGCCAGGAAATGGGTGATGTGTACGTGCTTGGAAAGGTAATCCAAGAAGAGGAAGACACAATCCAGCATCCCCTGGGTCTTGTCTCTACATTTAGCGCTAACTCACTTCTCAGAGAACATAAACCACCACAGTGTCCTGCGTGGCACTATGAAGAAATAATGGGAATGTGTTTTTTGAGCCTCTCAGTAATGGAGGAGATGGAAATCTTCCCACCTCATCTTGCTTATGGCTGACTGTGCACACAACACTTGCCCATCAAGATCATTTTCAAAAGATGATTACTTCAGTATGCCCAGGCCTGCAGGACATAAGTACATGGGCAGTGGTGGTAAGAGCTATAATTATTCTTAATGGGAAAATATGCAGGTAATGACTTGGATGATCATGTATCTGTAATGTACAAGTTCCAAAGCCCAATGAAGTAATTAAGCAATCTGCAAACATGCAGGCGGAAAAAGCCTGAAATGGAAAAGAACCAGAATAATGTTCGTTTTGAATAACTGGCAGCTTTCTTAAGGAGGAGTCATAAAAAGAAGAGCTCTTTCTTATCTCTCTCTCTCTCCATCCGTCCATCCATCTTGCTTACTTGGTCTCATAAGCAAATATTTCTGTATCTTAGAGTACTAAGTATTTGTTGGAGGCCAGTTTTCCCAAGCTATCAGTTCAAAGGATAGTAGTTGTTCTTTATGGAATGTGAATTTGCATCTCGCTTTATCCTTATCAAGTTCATTCACACAGATGAGTCCATCTCACCCTCAAGAGCAGTAGCAAGAGAAAAGACATAGTCCCCCCCACCCACCCCACCCCCCGCCCCCGGCAACGGCTGGAAGGTCTCAGTGTGAATTCCATCTCCTCTACTTACCCCATGGTTGACTCCATGGTTAATCATCTATTCTCCTCTTTAGGGTGATAATTGTCACTTCATGGGCAGATTCAAAGAGTAGGAGAAAGTTCTTCATCATGACAGAGCTGTGAGCCGTGCACCTAGGAAGTAGAGCCATTATTATTATAGATCTGTGTAGAGCAGCTTTCTTTTCCCTGCTTCCTAAATGAAGAATCTGAGGCACAGTAATTTGTCCAAGGACATCTAACTGGCTGTAGGCAGAGAAGTCCGATTTTCTGCTTGTTATTGAGTACAAGGTGGTGTGTTCTTAAAGGGGGGGTGGGCAGAGGGGGGAGAGAGAGAGAGAGAGAGAGAGAGAGAGAGAGGAAAGAAGAAGAGGGTTGAGTGGTTGATCTTGGCCATATCATGACAAGTCTGGAGTTGTTCAGAGCATCAGAAATAGCAGATTTTCTAAAAATAGGCTCTTTCAAATGGTGGGTGTAGAGAAACTATTTGTAAACATGTAAACCAATCAAATCAGAGGGGTACTTTTGAGGAATACTAAACAAATATATTAGTCTTCTGAAGGATTTATGGAGTAAAAGGCAGGGAGGAAATGGCTAGATTAGGGCTGTCCAGGGAGCAATTAGCAGCACTTACAAACTATTAAAGCCCTTTGTCCTTAGAAAACAACAGAAATTCAGAGAGAAAGGTTTCTTTTTGCCTTTGAATATGCAGGCTCTCTGATGCCAAAGCAAAAATGTTGCTGTGAAATTTGCAAGAGGTTGTCCTATCATGAATTCATGCTGCAGCTTTTAAGTTTCTGTACATTGGTACCTTGGGTTGTGATTTTGTCATTGTCACTAACAAAGCTGCTTCAGACCAAATCAGGTTTTAAGGAGACCTCGAAAGGCTGACAAAAAATGTTGAGGGATGTTATTGGTGGCCCAGTAGGTGGCAGCCTCCCCTCTGAGTTAGTGCCTTGAGAGAGGCTTGGGGATGGATAGGATGGGGGGAGATTGTGGCTTTATTTTTTTATTCAAAATATCTTCCCTTTTTTTGAGGTGTACTGGGGAAAACGGCAAGTAAGGAATATATGGCATTAAAACTTTTTTTTCCTCTCCTATTCATATTGGACAATTACATGCTGGCTTCCACATACATTTAGATAAAGTGTTTTTTATTTAAGATTGTATTGTTTTGTGTGATACCTTGCTGAGCAGATGCTGCTTCTTTCTTCCACTGTTGGATATTCTTATTATTTGCTTTCACTTTGTAAAAAGATCCTGGCTTTCTTTGGATAAAAAGGCAATAGATATGCAACAGGCACAAGCATAATGTTCTTAGTTTTGGGGGGGGAAATAAAGTTTTATTGGTGTTCTTTTCCATCTAGGTGAAAAAAAAAAAATAAGCTACCCTCTCTTCCCTACCAAGCACCTGTGAACATTGACCCATGGTTTGTGGCTCCAGCCACTCCTCCCAAAGCCTGGTGTTCTTACATTTCATTCTGATACTCATACTCTCAGTCAACCTGCAGGAGATCACCTGGTCCAGCTCCCGTTGTTACAGGGTGAGAGGGGGCTAGTCCATCCCCTGCACCTGAGGTTGTAAGTCTAGCCTTTCTGGCTAATCCACTTGCCTCTATATTTCCTGGATAAGGAAAAGGAAGGGAGATGAGCCAGTGGGGGACAGAGAGAGCTCCTTATTGCCTCCTTATTTTGTACCAGGCACTGTATTAGTTACATATATTCTTTCACGTTGTTCTTAGAAAAAGTGAGGGGGTTTTGGTGATGGGGATGAGATTAATAATGTCTCCATTTTAGGGGTGAGAAAATGAAGGCTCAAAGACTTGCCCAAGGTCACTCGGCTGGTAAGAGCCAGGATATGAAACAGAAGCTTTTCGTTAGGGGTTATTCAAATTTATTTCTAATATCCCCACCCCATTTAAAAACGTATTGGCATTTACCCTTGGGCTATGTAGAACTAGTGCTCTGTCACCAAAACACACCTATTTCCCTTAGTATGGTTCATGCATTTCATCTCCAAATTAAAAACCTTTAAGAACCGGAAATATGCAGTCCTTACTCTCAACTTGAACCTGAGCCACATTTACCCTAGAATTCAGACTTGTGTGGACATCTCTAGAGGACCTGATGGGCTAATCTTTAAGGGGTCGTTTGCATGAGGAGGAGGAGTCCAAGTTTGGACAAAGACAGGCCTAGAAGGTGGAGGGGAAGGGTCAGCAAGAAGTCTGTTTCTTAGGTTTCCTCCAGCCCAGTCTGGGTGGTAGAAATCAAGGACTGAAAATAAATCTGAGAGTTGTTTGAAAACTCAGTAAGACATAGGGGGCATCATATATTGGGGGCTAATGTTATAAATGAGGTCAGAAAGGAGAAACGTTTCCTCATTTCAGTGTCAGTCATATCAGTTTTGACTTGGGCTCTTTGGAGTGTTATGAGCAAAGAAGAGTGAATGGTCTTATCTTGGTGAATGCGCTGCAGTCACAGAAATGTTTCATGATTATTATTGTGGTGGAACATCAAGGAAGACCCAGTTATCCAAAGAAGAAATTGTGGCTGAATGTTTTGTGTTGGGCTTGGGATTTTAAGGCAGAAGGCTCTGGCATAGTCTCAAATTATACCATGAGGGAAGTCCTAATTTGATCTACTCAAAAGGCAACTCTGGTTCTCACCCATTTAATGGGTTCTTTGAGGTGAGATTCATGAGGAGGTAATGAGCAGACAAGAAATCTTGCTTAATTAGGTCTTTGGTTGATATTAACATGATATTAACGTGATCTTTTTTCCCTTTCATTCCCCCTTCCTGCCATCTGACCCATTTCTGAAGGGCAGAGTAATTAGCAGAAGAAAAGGGACAGACCTTACCCAGGCTTGGTGAAGGGAATATGGGTAATGCTTTTCCAAAAATAACTGTCAGAGGGAAGAGGACATAACTGTTGCTGCCTTCAAGTAGTTGAAGACCTATTTTGTGGAAGAGAGATCAGACTTGTTTTGTTTGCCTCAAGAGGTAGCACTTGGGTCGCTGGGTAAAAGTGACAGGGAGAAATACTTCAGCTCAGTGTAAGGGAGAACTTAGAGACTGTCAGAGCCAGTCTGCAGAGATGGAATGGACTGCTTTGGGAGAGTGAATTCTCTGCCACTGGAGATGTCCAAGCAGAGATCAGAAGCCACCTGCTGGGATTATCCTAGAAAGACGGAAAATGTAGGATTAGAGTACGTGACCATTAATTTTCTTTGTAACCCTGAGATCTTGAGATTCTATGATTATGTAACAAGACTGCCTGGATTTTACTGAATCAAATGAAAGTAATATTTTTATAGTCAAAAACCCTTTTCCTGTGACTATAAGAAATGGTTTAATTGCCCAAACAAAACAAGAAAGCTCAGGCTTGAATTAGATACAGAAGGGCCTCAGCCCCCCTGTTTCATCAGTTGAAGATCTTACAAGCCTGCCCAAGATTTCTGCTGCTTCCCAATGCTGTTGTGATCTTGCTTCTGAAAGCAAGTGTATTGCCTCTGTTTTATTCCTGCATCATCCTCGTGCAAAGTTTAGTTGCTTTACTGATAATCTACTCACAACAAGTATTTAGTGAGCTTTTGTAGCATTTACTCAAGATTTGGAAGTTATAGGGTGGGGATCCCCTTGTATAACTCACAGCCTCCCTTCACTTCCTACTTATATTACTCTCTCTCTTTCTTTTCCTTTCTTAGAACAAGGACCAAATTCTTCATGCAGATCAGTTCTGTGCACACTTAGGCTTTTTAAGATCTGTATAGTCAGGATAGGTAAGATAAAGCTTCCATAATAAATCTTATTATAAAATCTTAGAGGCTATCACAACAAAAGTTTATTTCCTACTCAGTGGATGTCCAATATGGGTTATCAAGGAGCTCTACTCCATAATGCCACTCAGGCACCTAGGCTGATAGCTCAACCATTTCAACACATCAAGCACTCCTGTAAGCTTCTACCTCAAAGCAACACACAGTGTTACTTCTCATATTCCACTGGCCAGAAAATGTCCCACATGGCTCCACTAACTTTAAGGGTCTGGGAAATACAAGGAACTCGAAAACAGTTAGTGGGCACTACTGTTTCTGCCTCCTATTCAAAGTAGAAAATTTCCCAACAATTATGGCTCTCTCCTCAAAGGGAAGTCTCATACCACTTACTAAAAGAATATTTCCTTCTTCAATTTACATTCCTATTTTCAACTTAATTTTGCCATACTTCAGCAATAACTTCTGAGATAAATCCTTAAATCAGGAAGGTAAGAGCTCTGCTTGACTGAGGTTATATATATGTTGGTTGCCCAACTTAATGGGCACTGTTTGAAAAGTTTAGATGAAGCCACAGCTATCCAAATGCAATACATTAGACTAGCTGGGAGTCACAAATTATTTCTGGCTTAGAAAGTAATGGCCTTTATTCTTTTAGTTTTACTATGCCTGTACCTTTTCAGCTAGGACTTTCTTAGCCCAATCTTTAAAAGCATTGGCTTGGGGCTTCCCTGGTGGCGCAGTGGTTAAGAATCTGTCTGCCAAGGCAGGGCACATGGGTTCAAGCCCTGGTCCGGGAAGATCCCACATGCCGCGGAGCAACTAAGCCCGTGCGCCACAACTACTGAGCCTGCGCTCTAGAGCCCGCGAGCCACAACTACTGAAGCCCGTGTGCCTAGAGCCCGTGCTCCGCAACAAGAGAAGCCACCGCAATGAGAAGCCCACGCGCCACAACGAAGAGTAACCCCGGCTTGCCACAACTAGAGAAAGCCCACGCGCAGCAACGAAGACCCAATGCAGCCAAAAAAATTAATAAATAAATAAATTTATTAAAAAAAAAAAAAGAGACAGTCTTGATCTGCTTCAGTCTTTGATCTACTTCAAAGAAATAAAAATAAAAAATAAAAGCATTGGCTTGCATGTCAATATTTCCACTAGTCAAGAATAGACTATTTACTTCTAGTGAAAGATGCTTGAGGATTTTTATTACTTCTGACAAAACTGATGGTAGAAGAGAGATATTCTAATCTAGGTTTTAATAGTTTCACAAATTTGGTCCGTCTTTTCAGAAACTGCAGTTTACTCTGAAAAGCTCAGGTTTTCAATTTTTGCTCTGTATCAGCAGTGTGTTTATGGTCATGGAATGTACCTTGCCTCTCAGTTTTTGATAATTGCTATTTCCGGTCCATGATGCTAGTCAGAGTATTTTGTCAGTGAGGGCCTTTATCCCTCACTTTTTAAATAGATGGCTTTTAATTTAGGCTGTCCTTCCCTTCCTCTACTCTTATGCACATATTTTGTAAACTTTTCTGAAAGATAAACTTGTGTACGGGCAGGGCGCCTCAGGCCCTTCCTATAAAGTGGTTAATGTCAACACAAGTGAGAAATATCTTAGGAACATATGCTATCTCAAAATGCCATATTCACGCCAAAAACAAACACACAGTTTACCAAAGCAATCAACCAGATAAAATCAAACAGAGCAAGAACACCCGCCAAATAAAAAATGCAGTGAAAGCATTTTTAGTATAGTTTTAGTCATAAATGTTGACAGTCTCTGACCCTGGCCTCTCTGCCAATGAGGGCGCTCAGACCCAGAGAGGGAGAGACTCATCCAACATCACAGTGAGAATTCTAAGGGCCAAATGTGAGTTTTGTGTTGACCGACTATGAAAATGTGGTACCCCACAAAATCACTAGTGTGGAAGGGATGAGAAGGCTGAGAGACAAAGGACCAAGCAGCCTCCTGCCATGTCTACTCACTCATTCCATCACTTAAAGATGTATGGAATTCTTACTATGTGTCAGATGCTGTGCCAGGTGCTGGGGAAAGAACTGAGAACAAGACAAAATCTCAGTCCTCAAAAGGCTTGCTCCCTGTTTTTCTAACATTGAGTCAAATTTCATCACTTACTCAGAACCAGGTCTTCAGATACACAGACATTCCTCTTCATGGATTCCAGGCTCTATAGGCCTAGCTCCTCCAAATATGCTCCCTACTTCTGCCTGAAATGCTTATCAGAATATTGATATTTCTGCATTATTGTACCATACATCTGCCCTTAAAATTAAGAAAGCTTATTTTGGAAAAATCATTCAAGCTACCAATTAATTTATAAATTATTTTGCATGATGCAAGATCATGCGTGGAAGGCACAAAGGCTTGGTAGTGTGAGTATAGGCCGAGGAGGGAAAAGTTAAGAGCAGGAGGGTGTAGGGGCCCTACGGCCTGCGCCAAGGTTGGTGAGTGTAGTGAGCTGCACCTGAGAAGAGAAGAGGATCATAAAGGCAGGCTGGGGGACCCAGCAGGAAATGGAACTTCAGTTACATGGTTCAAAAGCCCCTTAATGAAATGACTACTTACAGAGATGGGGATGGGAAAAGGAAAGCAATAAAAGATGTTGAGGCACCCAGACACCAGCAACAGCAGGAAGTCACTGTCACCTGTTATCCCAGGGAGGACGCAGTGTTACAGGAGCCCACTGAAAGTCAGAGTCACGAGAGAGAGACCACTGGGCAGGAGCTATGATAGTGGAGGGCACAGCCACTGTCAACTACAGTGACTCAGAGGAGGGAGGAAGATAAGAAATATACAGGTCCCCCTTCTTACACCCTCTAACCTCCTGCAGGAACTGCAAATTGGTCACATCCAACCAGAAGACAACTAGCCAGGACACCGGAGTGATGCAGTTCAGGGAAGCCAGCTTCCCACAGAAGTGGGTGAGAAGGGGAGAGAGGGGATTTGAGATGGTGGGTAAATGAAGAATGACACACAGCGAGGAAAAACAACTTCCAAATGCATGTGAAAGTATAGAATAGAAAACAACTCCCAATCTACTCACAGTCCAGATTTAATAATTGTTAGTATTTTATATTTGGTGGAATGGAATACAGGCACACTCGTTTTATTGTATTTTGCTTTACTGTGCTTCGTGAATACTGCATTTTTTTTACAAATTGAAGGTTTGTGGCAACCCTGTGTTAAGCAAGTCTATCGGCACCATTTTTCCAAGAGCATTTGCTCACTTCCTGTTTCTGTGTCACATTTTGGTAATCCTCACAAACTTTTCCATTATTATCACATTTGTTATGGTGATCTGTGATCAGTGACCTTCGATGTTACTATTGTAATTGTTTTGGGGCACCACGAACCATGCCCATGTAAGATGAATTGTGTGTGTGTTCTGACTGCTCCACCAACCAGCTGTTCCCTCGTCTCTCTCCCTCTGCTCTGGCCTCCTTATTCCCTGAGACACAACAATATTGAAATCAGGCCAATTAATAAGCCTACAGTGGTTTCTAAGTGTTCAAGTGAAAGGAAGAGTTGCACATCTCTCACTTTAAATCAAAAGGTAGAAATGATTAGGCTTAGTGAGGAAGGCATGTCAAAAGCCGAGGTAAGCCAAAAGCTAGACCTCTTGTGCCAAACAGTTAGCCAAATTCTGAATGCAAAAAAGAAGTTCTGGAAGGAAATTAAAGTGTTACTTCAGTGAACACACGAATGATAAGAAGGCAAAACAGCCTTATTGCGAATCTGGAGAAAGTTGAGTGGTCTGGATAAAAGATAAAACCAGCCACAATGTCCCCTTAAGACAAAGCCTGATCCAGAGCAAGGCCCTAACTCTCTTCAATTCTATGAAGGCTGAGAGAGGTGAGGAAGCATAGAAGAAAAGTGTGAAGAAGCAGAGGTTGGTTCATAAGGTTTAAGGAAAGAAGCCATCTCCATAACATAAAAGTGCAAGATGAAGCAGCAAGTGCTGATGTAGAAGCTACAGCAAGTTATCCAGGAGATCTAGCTAAGGTAATTAATGAAGGTGGCTACACTGAACAACAGATTTTCGATGTAGACAAAACAGCCTTCTGTTGGAAGAAGATGCCATCTAGGACTTTCATAGCTAGAGAGAAGAAGTCAATGCCTGGCTTCAAAGCTTCAAAGGACAGCCTGGCTCTCTTATTACGGGCTAATGCAGATGGTAATTTTAAGTCGAAGCCAATGCTCATTTACCATTCTGAAAATCCTAGGGCCCTTAAGAACTATGCTAAATCTACTCTGCTTGTGCTCTATAAAAGGAACAACAAAACCTGGATGATAGCACATCAGTTTACAACATGGTTTACTGAATATTTTAAGCCCACTGTTGAGACCTATTGCTCAGAAAAAAAGATTCCTTTCAAAATATTACTTCTCATTGACAATGTACCTGTTCACCAAAGAGCCCTGATGGAGATGGACCATGAGATTAATGTTTTCATGCCTGCTAACACAACATCCATTCTGAAGCCTATGGATCACAGAGTAATTTTGACTTACCAGTGTTATTATTTAAGAAATACATTTTGTAAGGCTATAGCTGCCATAGTAATTCCTTTGATAGATCTGGGCAAAGTCAGTTGAAAACCTGATGGAAAATATTCACCATTCTAGATGCCATTAAGAACAATCATGATTCATGGGAAGAGGCCAAAATATCAACATTAACAGGGAGTTGGAAGAAGTTGGTTACAATCCTCATGGATGGCTTTGAGGGGTTCAAGACTTCAGTTGAATAAGTAACTGTAGATGTAGTAGAAATAGCAAAAGAACTATTAGAATTAGAAGTGAAGCCTGAAGATGTGACTGAATTGCTGCAATCTCATGATAAAACTTTAGTGGATGAGGAGTTGCTTCTTATGGATGAGCAAAGAAAGTGGTTTCTTGAGCTACAGTCAACTCCTGGTGAAGAAGCTGGGAAGATTGTTGAAATGATAGCAAAGGATTTTGAATATGACATGAACTTAGTTGATAAAGCAGCAGCAGTATTTGAGAGGGTTGGCTCCAATTTTGAAAGAAGTTCTACTATGGGTAAAATGATATCAAACAGCATTGTATGCTATAGAGAAATCTTTTGTGAAAGGAAGAATTAATCGCTGCACAAACGTCACTGTTGTCTCATTTTAAGAAATTATCAGAGCCACGCCAACCTTCAGCAACCACCACCCTGATCAGCCAGCAGCCATCAACGTGGAGGCAAGACCCTCCGCCAGCAAAAAGATTACGACTCGCTGAAGGCTCAGATAGTTATGTATTTCTTAAACAATAAGGTTTGCATTTTTAGTGATAAAGTATTTTTAAATTAAGGTATGTACATTGTGTTTTTAGACATAATGCTATTGCACACTTAGACTACAGTCTGGTGTAAACATAATTTTTATATGCACTGGGAAACCAAAAACGTCGTGTGACTCACTTTATTGCAATATTTGCTTTATTGCGGTGGTCTGGAACTGAACCCTCAATATCTACAAGGTCTGCCTGTATACTTTATACTGCATTGTTTAAAAGAATCCAATTCCCTATATTAAATCTCTTACGGATTGAAAAACAGAGCAGTTTCTGCTTGTTGCACTGAATCTTATTGAAAGCCATGTTCTACACTAGTTATCCTCTTTCTATTTGAAGAAGTTGGAAAGCTAAAAGCTATATTTCTTAGGTTGCTTTGTAGGTAGGATTCTGGATGTGAATTATGCTCTGCCTTTAAAATGCACTTCCATGCAGTTTGGAAGGCAGGCATTAGGTGGCAACTATCTCCTTACTATGGGGGAGGAAGCAAGCTCTGCCAGATGCAAGTGTTGACAGTTGTTAGATTGCATGTTCCACTGTGGGGCCACCATCTTCCTGGGTGCAAGGAGCTGGTAGCAATGGCAGCAGTGGTAGCTGAAACATCTTCATATCACAGTGATGGTGTTAGGACCTTATATCTCAGTCTAGTGACGGCCTCCTGACTTTTACCCTTTGAACCATTCCATTGTTTAAAACAACCCAATTCCCTGTATTAAATCTCTTACTGATTGAAAAACTTGCAGCAGTTTCTGTTTGTTGCACCAAATCCTGACCCCTATACTAGGTCAGTTCACTTATGGAACTTAATTCAGTTCTGAAGAAGGATGCGAACTCTTAGAATTTATGTGAAAAGAGACGGAGGTTTGTTGAAACCCAAGAAGCATTGTTTGATCTTGAAATTTAAAAAAAAAAGGTGATGGGAGAATTAATTTCCAAATGATTAGACCGTATTAATAAAATGCTTACAGGGCCCCTCAGAAAAGGTATGTTCTGGAGATAAGAATGGATCAGTTGCAGAAGGGCAAGAATGGAACCCAGAAGGCTTAGGCTCAAGGAATGTGGTCTGGAGCACATTGGACTGCGTGGGCAGTAGTGAGAGTTGCTAAGTTGTATAGATTCTATGTAACATCACTGAACACGTTACCTTGCCCGCCTGAATCAATGATGAAAGTCATGTGATGAAAGTGTTTGCCTTGCATTGCTAACAGTGTGGACTTGCTAAGGCTGGTTTGACTGAGACACTCAAGGACCTTAAACTCACCCAGAGTAAAATGACCCATATGCTGGCTGACCCCAAGGGCAGCCTCCATAATTAAACTACATCAAACTGAAGCAGAACTCAGCATTGCCTTAAAATCATCATAAAGAATTTATTTGCACTAAAGCATTTGTGAACAATGAAGGTTTTACTGATGTTTTAACAGGAGAGACTGAAGATGTGATTTACATTGCATATGCTAGAACATTTCACTAGAAAAAAATTCCCTTTAGACTTCTCTTTTCCTAGGTCTTTCATTTGGCCAGTAGGCATAAAATTGGCTTCTCTCTCACTTACTAGGTGCAAGTTATAGTCTTGGCAAGTCTGTCGTAGGTACTGGTAGACAATTTTGGAGGTGGACAGAGGAGGGTTGGAGCAGCTATGACAGCAGTAGTTCCTGACATCAGATTAGGATGAGCTCTCCAATCATCTCCTCTAACTTCTTTAATATATGTAAGTAGATTTACAGGGTCATACCAAGACCTTTGTGAGTTTTTCTCTCCAGTTGTAAACTGAGATAATAGCATTTTGGTCTCAATTCTCTCTGATCTCCATTGTTTTCAGATTATCAGGAAACAATTTCCTGTCTCTTGACAATAAGAAAGTGGATAACTGCGGTTGCCTTTTTGTTTTAAACTACTTCAGTGGTTTTTGTAGGTAAGAAATCATATCGAGGCTTCAGCTCCAATAGTCCTGGAGACTCACAGTTCAACCTGTCAGCAGCCACAGGAAATAGCTTCCCCACATAACTGCCACATAAGTGCTTAAATAATATAGTGAAAAGTATCTGCTAAAAATGGAATTACATAAGCAATAGAGTATTGAGAGCTCCATTTGTAAGTGTCTGCCATGTTTTCACTTGTATTTTCTCACTTAATTCACTCAGCACACCTTAGGGTAAGTATTATTAGCCATATTTAACAGTTGAAGAATCTGGGGCTAAGAGAAGTTAATTCATTTGTCTGGGCCATAGAGCTAATAAATAGTGAAACAGAGTCAATCACTGGTCTGAGTTGGAAGTGTGTGTGTGTGTGTGTGTGTGTGTGTGTGTGTGTGTGTGTGTGTGTGTTGGTAGGGGGCAGGAAAGAGACAGAGCAATCACAGCCCCCTCCAGCACAGTCTTCAATAATGATCTCTTTTTCCAACAGCCAAAACTGAAGGGAAAATGTTAGTTTTACTCTGCAGTTGAGATTATGGTGAAAAGACAGAAGATGGAGCAGGGAAACAATTCTATGAAATGTGTAGAGAAAGTAGTCCATTTCAAGTAAATAATCACTTGAGCATAACCTTTAATTATTGCAAAATCAGTGCTTGTATATTGAAGACAATTAGGAAACACAAATAAAAATAAGGAAATGGAAACATGTGATTGATAGTTGATGCTCTTTGTTATGTTTTCAATACTTAACTATTGACATTTTATTGAACTATGTATTGAATATGAAGCCTGTTGACTAGTCTTGCAATTTTTTCTTTAAGTCTTCCTATTTCATTGCATTCCAATTCTTTATAAATTAACAAAGATAATAACAATGGGGACAAGAGGGGATAATTAGACTTAAGTATTGGGGAGTTTCCTAATGAGTAAACTGAGATGTTATATGTGCATCTGGCCAGAGAAGGCAATAAATGTTGTAAGTAAGAGGAAGAGAGACTAAATGGCATGTGCGAGGTCCTTCGGTCCATAAAGTGGAAGATCAGGAACTTGACCTTGGGTCCTCTGACTCCAGGGTCAGGGCTCTTTGCCCCACTGTGTAGTGTTTTGCTGCTGTTAGTTCTTTAAGTCTATGGCTACAAATGAGTGCTTGGTAATGATGAAAAGTGTTGAAATATGTTTTTGAGGGCGATTGTAAAACTGCCTTCCACATGTTGTAAAGACTGGATATATTTTTTTGGAGCTGGAGTAGTTTAGGGAAGTCTTACATGTTGGGTTGTGGCAGATAACAGGGGCTGTGGATCACGAGATTTCTCTCCGTCCCTTCTAAATCTTACAATCTGTTAAATGTGACACAAAACTCAACCCAGTAAGAAATCTGTTTCCTCACTGGGGGCTGAACAGATACTGTCTTCCCTTTGGCCCCACAAAAGAAACTACACAGCTTTAGGGAGTAGGTAACATTTTACAAGTGAAGATGTAGCTGAAAAGGAACATCTAGCTAAAAGATCGAATGATTTTGATGGTTGTTTCTCTTTAACAAAATTCACAGGGGACTGAGAAGCCACAGAATAAGAGAACTAAAAAAGTGATTCCAATCTAGACTAATGAGGGTTGTTTAGTATTTACTTCTGTCAGTACATTAATCATGTCTTACTATGTTTCACGCTAAAGTTATATTTTAAAAAAAGCCCTAATGATAACATTGATGCATTGTCCTTCCTTGTGAGTATAAAGACTTAATTTGATGAATAGAAGTTAAGAAAATGTTTAATCTTCCATTATTGTATAATGATTGAGATTCATCCATCTGCTCTACAATAATAATAATTTATCATGAATGAAAGCAAAGAGCATACTTACAAAATTATGGAGGCATATGACAGAAATTGGCTTCTTCCTAATTCAAAAATGTTGACCTTATCCCCCTTTTTTTTAACATCTTTATTGGAGTATAATTGCTTTACAGTGTTGTGTTAGTTTCTGCTGTATAACAAAGTGAATCAGCTATATGTATACATATGGGAGGGGGAAGGGTAAGCTGGGACGAAGTGAGAGAGTAGCATTGACATATATACACTACCAAATGTAAAACAGCTAGCTAGTGGGAAGCAGCTGCATCGTATGGGGAGATCAGCTCGGTGCTTTGTGACCACCTAGAGGGGTGGGATAGGGAGGGTGGGAAGGAGATGCAAGACCTTACCCCCTATTAACTGACCTATGCTTTTATCTTTAAGATTATTCATTATATTCCAGATTTCCCCCACCTACACCTTTCAATGTTCTCATTAATTCTTCTTGGAGGGACCGGAAAATAGAAGAGGACAGAGACTTGTAAACATCTCAAGCACTAAATTTTCTCATTTCTGTCTATTGAGCAGCCCTGTAGCAATTTATCTATTTCCTTTATTTTCCATTTAGTGTCCTTGAACATTTTATAAAGAAAATTTGAATGTTGGTTTTCCTATCCAGCTAACCTTGATATGATATTTTGAATTAGGGGTAAATTTTTTGCATTTGGGGTTGCCTACAGAGAAGATGTGAGTGTGTAGTTGGGGTAAGTCAAGGTAGTACACTGGGTTTTCATTATGCAATATATTCTTCAAGTTTTCATTTTAACCTTGAGAGAGCACACAGGAGAGTGAGAAAGTGGACAGTCCTACAGAACTATTTGGGCAACTTTAGTGTCTCTACAGAGAGGGAATTCTTTCATGAGCTTAAGCAGGAACCAAGAGATGGAAAGGTATGATAGAGTTATTAATGATCTGGGTGGAGGAACAAACAGTCCCTTAGTGAATTTGCTAATGAAATTAGATGGAGAGGTGTCAGGACATACCTGGGGAGAGAGGAAATACCTGGGAGGAATGAGATCTATTGGCAGAGGAGTGATTCTGTCTAGACATTGATGATTTAATTTAGCTTAGAAATAACTTTCAGTTCTATGAACAAGTGGACTCGAGGTTAGAAAGAATTTATTAGGAAAAAAAAAAATGCTTTTCCTGAAATCCAAGCTACTCCAGGATTGGATGATGAAAGGTGTCAATGGTCATAAAGAAGTCTATATGGCAATGTAATTTGAGGAAAAGGCCAGCTGACCTGCTGGCTAAGTTATGAGAGCCATAAAAGAGGGCATGTGTGCCCAAAGTTCAGGGAATTAAAAAAAATTCAAACACGCAAAATGTTCAGGTAATTTAAAAAACCCATATTCATGTGCCTATCATGGTAATATTTGCTGTATTTGTTTTAGATCTATTTTTTAAGTCATATGTTTTAACAGATGCAGTTAAAATCTCTTTTTGTTCTTTTTTGATTAGGTTCCCCTCTTCAGAGATACCATTCTTGTGAAATCAGTGTCTATCCTTCCCCTCTGCATTTTTATCCTCTTACTGGGTGTGCACATACCTGGAGAGAGTCTTAGCTTCCACATAAATAACATCACACTGTACACACACCCTTCAGCAACTTGCTTTTTACATTCAGCATTGTTTCCAACATTTATTCGTGTTGATACACACAGCTCAGTTTATTTAAACTGCCGTATGGTATATTGTATGAATGTATCACAATTTATTTGTCTGTCTCCCTATTGATGAATTAGGTTGTTTCCAGTATTTGGCTGTTAAAACCAATCTGCAGTGAACGTATTTCTGCATGTCTCCTCGGGCATTTATGTGAGATTCTTTCCTAAGCTATATCTGTTAGTAGTGGAATATGTGGATCATAAGTATGTAAATATTTGAGTTTTCGAGATATTGCCAAACTGCTCTCCAAAATGTTTCAGCTGCCTTTTACTCCGAACAGTGGCATACTGCCATTTTGCCACATCTTCCACTTTTAAACTTTTTTGTCAGTTGATATAGTTCTGTAAGATTTTTAATATCAGAGGAGGCCTGAGTGGCCTCTCAAGGTCCTTTTAGGTCTAAGAATCTATTCCCAACACACAGAATTATATCCCACTGTGTTTCTTAATGAAATTGCTGTTTAACTAGTGATTGACTTAAATTGTAGCCTAGTATTGTGCCCATCTCAGACTTTTGAATGCTGATGTCCCTGAAATTTCTGGTGTTGCAAAAATATGAAATTATCATTGCCAAATTTTAATGCCAGGTATACTCAGGGAATTCATACTAGAGTAGATACGAGTAACTCCTGCCACGTGGGCCAAGAAATACATATGCCATCTAGTTTGTGCAAGACAAAACATGTCTTTTGTGGGACCCCTGGACTGCTGCTAAGGGACTTTGGGGAAGGTAAGGAACCAGCCCCACGCTCTTTACTTTCTGGGAGTATAATGGGCTCTGGCAGCCTTCTCTTCCCGTCCTAAATCTAATCATCTTACCCATCTCTCCATGGCAAAGAGGGAATTTCAAGGGCCTCACAGACTTGGAACAGACCGCAAACCTGGCAACCTACCACACGAATGCAACGACTTCTTTATTCATTCCTTCCAGGACGGAGAGTAGTGCTCTAAGAAGTGACGTCTTGAAGAAAGATGAGTCTCCGTGAGCCGCAGTAAACTTGAGGAAAGATAGTGAACTTGAGAAGGCAGACCTGAGGTTAAATCAACACATTTATTTTATCAAACAGCTAGCAAAACTGCTGTTTTGCAACTAGAAAAGATCTGTTTTGACTGACTTAATGAATTAGTATCTAGTAATGTATATTTATTGTAATAGAAGACTGCAGTCATATGAAAAATAAAGAAGTAACAAAGCACACAAGAGTTAGGTCAAAATAACCAGAAGAGCTCCCACGGGAGGTTGAGTTATAGAATCCCCAGCCCCTGTGGCTCTTCCCAGGTGGTTTAGTGGGAGCAACCTGCCAGGAGAGCTTTCCTTCCCTGTACTTCTCTGGTAAATTATCGAGCTGAAATAAAAGTTGCTAAATGAAAATGAGTAAAAGAGTGGGGCTGGAGAAACTTAGAGGTAGATGAACTAACAGAGGGCACATTATCTCCAAGTAGCCTCACTTTTTAACACCTTTCTAGATAAGCTCAGCTGAGAACTAGGAATGTTTGTTCAGGGTCAGGACAGGCTTTGGAACTTAGAAGGCTCCTTGCTTCAGAACGCGGAGACAAGGTGACCACTGGTCCAGAGCAGTTGGAAGGTGGCGGCTCACGGAGACTCATTTTATGTCTTTTAAGTCTCTCATAAACTTAGAGAGCTTGCTTCCTCTCTCCATCTCACACTCATAGAACTACTTTAAAACTTATGTTTATTTAAATTATAGCCAGTGTTTAAACAGCATTTTGCATATGCCTGGAAATTTATGTATATGAACTCCTTTAACTCTCACAACAATCACTATATCTATTTTGCTGATGGGGAAACTGAGGCACAGATCAGTTGAAAAACTGAAGTTCATACAACTAGTCGGCAGCAGACCTGGGATTTGAAACCAGAGCTGAAGTCTGTTCTCAACCACTGCATTATACTGCCCCTCATTTAAAGCATTGTTTACTGCCTTTTCCCAGCTTTTATACAAATAAAAAGCATGCAGATGTGCATCTGCATTTCAACTTAAGTGACCATTCCCACTTGGTTCCATTATCTTTTAACCATTTTAATAAACCAACTCCTCAAACAGAAAAATCAGGTTAAAAAAAGTCTGTCATATCCTGTTTACTTTAACAGACAAAATACAATTTCAGCAATGCTCTTTTGATGTAAACATAAAAACATTGAAAGCATGAGTAAACTATCAGGCCAACCAAATAGTAATTATTTTGACATTAAACAAGATATCCATCTGCTTTCCCGAGTAAATAATCTCTGACAACATCTAAAAGACAACAAGACCACGGAGCATTCAGGGCACTAATGTATGCACTACATGGGGATAAAAGCAGCAAATGCCGGTGGATCAAAGGGGGGGGGAATGAGCAATGAGTAATGTAACACTCATCTCCACTTAAACAGCCATCTCCATGATGTGATGCAGAGCTGTCGAACCCACTTTCTTTAGCAGCTGGAAGAAGAGAAGCAGTATTTCTGGGAGACGGAGAATCAGGGAGGAGGAGGAGGGCAGAGATGGCTGGGGCAGAGCAGAGAAGGGGAAATAAAGACGAGAACAGAGGAGGCCATCTTTTTGTTCTGGCTCCTACTCTGCGCAGCGGAATGGGTGAGGATCCACCCATCTCGCCCCACTCCAGCGTGATGGCACTTGCTATCCTTCACCATAACTTAAGGGCGCCTGTGCTCTGGAGCAGTGGTGTCTAAATTTGGGGAGTCTTTGAGAATGTGAAGAAAATATTAGAGTGTCTACAGAGAAAGATGCATAACTGTAAATGCAAACATTTGCACCTAATTTCAGGGACTCAAGCATTCATTGTGGTCCACCCACGTACTCCAAGCCACCCCTGCTTCACAGATCCCAGGAAAACAACCCCATTTTTAGAAATTGTTCAACCAATCAAATAGTGTTGAAGAAGCACCTAACATGTACTTGGTACTAGGTGGATACTAAAGGAAAGTCAAATGTTATTCTTCCTACTAAGAGCTTATGAGTTTATGACTAATTTCAAGATAAACCCATGAAATACACCGAGATTGACTAACCATCATTCTGAAAGAATAATCTTAGTGAAACTTTATCTAGCACTGACTGTGGGCAACTATTTTAAATACAGTGTCAGTGGTTCTCAGACTTCAGTGGTGTCAGAATGACATGGGAGCTTATTAAAGCAGTTTCCTGGGCCTGCCTCCCAGAGTTTCTGATTTAGTAGGTCTGGGATGAAGCAGAATTTGCATTTCTAACAAGTTCCCAGGTGATGTTGTTATTGTGTGCTACTTCTTATGATGTAGATTCTATTATTATCCCCAATTTACAGATGAGGAAGCCTGAGCCCAGAGAAGTGAAAGAACTTGTTCAAGTTCACACAGCTGATAAGAGGCAAAGACAGAATTGAAATGCAGGAAGTTCGGTTCCAAAGCAGAGATTGGCAAACTGTCTTAAAGGGCCTCATAATAAGGCTTCCAGACTTTATCTGGTCTTTGTCACAATTACTCAACTCTGTCACTGTAGCACAAAAGCAGACATTAGCAATACTTAAATGAATGGCATGGCTGTGTTCCAATAAAACTTTAGTTACAAAAACAGGTGCCTGGGACGTGGGCTATAGCTTGCTGACCACTACCCTTGAGTCTTATGCTGTTTGAGCCTTAAATGTGAAATGGCAATCTCAAAGGATTGTTAAAAAAAAAAAGATTGCACATTATGCACATTAAGTGCGTAGCACAGTGCCTGACGTATAATGAATCAAAACCTGTTTGCCCTCATGATAATTACTGAGAATTCCCAAAGTCACAAGTAAGTGGTTCACTTCTGAAATCTTCAAGCCTGGAAATCTATGGGGTGGCACCCTTGGCCCCTATGAACCCCCTCCCCCTCCAGGTTCCAGCACTCAAAGGGCGTCTAGATTCTGTTCTAGAATCTGCTGCTGGTCCCCAGAGAGAGAGCACCCCAGTCCAATGGATGCATGAGGACTGCATAACTGTGACACAAATAATGGAGAATGACACAGAATCACAGAGCCACCAACTTTGGGGTCTCAAGTTGGGAGTCGGTTGGAGAAGAACTGAAGAAAATTCAGGAAAAGGATTGGGATGATAAGGAAAGGCAGGGAATCAGTACCATGAAATAAATGTATTATTGATGTACAAATCATGTTTCTTCTTGTAACAGAATTCTCCAAGTACCCAATTCATTTCAACCCCACAGAATGTCCCCTCTGTCACTTAGAAGTGCTCCTGTGAAGGGCCCCACTCTAAGGAGAGCCCAGGAAACCCCAACTCTCTTGACCGTCTTTATCATCTGATTAGTAGAAGTCAAGTCTCCATAAGATGCATCAATAGCACAGAAGTATAAAGACCTTGGACATCTATATTCACTCATGACAATCATTGCTAAGCACTTTTATAGCTCTTGTTCCCTTATGCTTTGTTTCGTCATCTATAAAATGGGGATAACAGTACCTACACATCGGATTGTTCCGAGGATATGTGTAAAACACTGAAAACAGTGTCTGACACATAGTAAGTGCTAAACATTATTTTGTTATTGTAATGATTTTATATAATCCTCCTGAAAACACTGTGGAGTAGTAGGGAGGTCAGGTTGTTATTACTTCTATTTTCCAGACAAGGAAACTGAGGTACAGTGACGTCTGATTCCATCCCCAGCTGTGGCAGCTCAGGAAGTAAGAGCTCCTGACTGATGGGTCAGGTCTTTTTTCGTTAGCCCAGAATCAAAATGATATTTTCCCTTTCATCTCAAAGTCCTTTAGGAAATTCCTAGTAGCATCTTCTGGGATCATCTTCCTAACCCAAGCGTTCCCTTTCTTTAAGTGTGAACTTCTTGTGGTAAAATCCAGTGCCCCAATTCACTATGGATTTGTGAGCAATTGCCAGACTGTTGGGACAGGTGTGAGGAAGCGGGGCTTTGAGCGTGTTTACAAACATCCCTCCCTTGAACTTGGGTAAGTGAATTAAGCTGAACAGAAGAACCTTTCGATTTCTTCCCTGTTTGCTGGGGGCACAGGAAGCCGGCGTTAAGAGTTCACGGACAGAGGGGTACGCGCTTGTGTGATGCCGCCGAGGGGTTTGAGGGCTCCCTCTCCACGTTAACATTAACGCGCTACTCGCACGGCGCTTTCCATTACAGGCACTTTCACATTTATTATCGCATCAATCCTCATTATACCCGGTGAGACTGAGGCTCTGCAGATCAGGAGACGGAGGCTGCGAGAGGTCAAGTGACTAGCCCAGAGCTGTTCAGAGGGCAGAGGACTCAAAGCCAGCCTCCTACACCTGCAGTCAGGCAGGGTCTGGGGGGTGGGGGGACCGGGACCAGAGGGAGAGGTGTCTGAGGTTCCGCGTGGTGTGAAGAAGCAGGAAAGCCAGGGGGCCCAACCCTGGGGGGAGCAGAGCACAGGAGGACACCTGCCCTTAATGGGGCCTGCTTTGTACTCAGGGCGGGTTGAGACTGCCCTGTGCCCAGTCTGCATCTGGAAGCTTTACGGGGATCAGACCACTGGGCCTGACTCACTTTCTTTTCCTTTAAAGAAGGGGTGAGGGAAAAAAACCAAATGTGGTAGGATTCAAAATATCAGACGGGGCAAAATAGCTCCCTCTTGTGGCTATTTCTAGTAGTGGCAGCAGCTGCGAAATCAGCCCCCAAAAGAGTTTTTGATAAAGAGATTCCTGCGAGGGAGAAGATCCTAAACATGCAGTGTTCTTCCAGATACCGTTCTTCCCAGGTATGGAAGTTGTCACATCTGTCATCTCTCTATTGATGGACTTGTATCTCACTCACTCACACACACCCCTATATACCTACTATTTATTTTGCTCTCAACTCCATGCCAGAGACTTTACAATCATTATTTAAGTTTTATTATTGTGGCATTATTAAACCCATTTAACAGTTGGGGAAGCTGAGGTTCAGAGATGTTAAGTAAGTTTATCAAAGTCACACAGCTTGTTAGTGGTAGAGCCTGAATTCAAATTCAAGTCGAATCTTAAGCTCTTCCCCATCTACTGCCCATCACAGACAGGATGCTTTGTTATTAACATCTGCCAACACAGCTGCTGACCATGACATGCCGTTGTCTAGCACAATGGTTATGCATCAGGGTCACAAAGATACTTTGAAAGTACATATTCCTAGTCAGCCATTTCAGAAATATCAGTTCAAAAGCTCTGAGTGTGAGGCCAATGAATCTCTATTTTACAAAATTCTTCCCAGGCAGTTCTGACACAGACAGCTCGGTTCAGGTCTATGAACTGGCATCTGTAAACCACTGCTCTGGCGCTTTTAATTTTTCTAGCTCTGTATCATCTGTAACTTCATTTGCTTTTGAGAAAGAACACACTTAAGTAAAGAGACAGGCCCAGGAAGTATGAGGCTGAGCTCCCTGGTTTAGCTCTGCCACACAAGACAGGGAGAGGACGGACTAGTTGGGGACTTTCTCTGGACAAGTTTTTATTGCAGATTGTGCCTATTTTATGCAACACAGTTCAGGTGACTGTGTTGACAGTGTCACCCAAAATTGAGGAGAAAGAAGAGAAAGACTGGAGGCTCAGGCCATAAATGAGGCTGCTTCTCCAAGGAAATATAGAACAGAAAGAGAATAGCTTAGACTGAGCCTACAGGTAGGAACACAGATAGTGAGAAAGTCAGGTTTATTAGTTAGTATGTCACTAGCTGCTGTAACAATTAAAACCAAAAACATATAGTGTCTCAAATATAATAGTTTTTCTCATCCAGACAACAAACCAAGACAGATGCTTCAGGTTAATGGCGGCTCTTTTTCCAGAGGTGATTTAAAGACCCAGTCTCCTTCCATCTTGTGGCTCAGTTATCCCCTGGGGCCTCACCATCTAATGCATCCAACAAGTGGAAGGAGACCAAAAGCATGTAGGAGACACACCCACTTCTTGAAAGCCTTAGCCTTCCAGTCATGACCTAGGAGATCTCAATTACATGCCCACCCCTAACTAAAGGGGAACTAGGAAATATCACTTATCTGTGCTCCCAGAAACAAAGAAGAATGTGACAGCTATGTTTAGCCAGTCTCTGCCACATCATGTGAGGGTCCCCTCCCAAAGCCTGTGGTTAGAGAAGGATCCTATTGATGGCAGGTGAGGCAAAAGAGAGTATCCTGGACAAGGTCGATCAATGCTTTAAACTTAAATCTAGGCCAATCCAACAGAGTAATATGAGACTGGAGATTTGTTGCATCTCAAGGAACTTCTGCCGGAACTCCAGTGGCAGAGGATGGCATAGAAAATGAAGCAGGAAATGGCTAGGGCAGGGCTTTGGAAGCCAAACTAGCCAGAGAATGGTGCCCCAGTGTTTAAAGGGCTCATGGAGAACCTGACTGAGATCATTCATTAATTTAACCAATATTTGGTTTCCCCTTCTCTGAGTCTTGTACCAGGTTATGGGAACAATCCAACTCAGATTGGTTTCAATAATAAGGAAATTAATTGGTTTACAAAACTGTTATGCATGGCTCTAGTGTGGTGTTCAGGCAAGGGCTAATCTTGAAAGCAAGTCACTGATGTCAGTCAGTAAGATTTCAGTTTCTCCCTCTATCTCCGCTCTGCCTTCCTTTCAATTTGCTAAATAAATATATTTGTTAAAAAGTTTCAACCATATATTTCACACTAAAAAAGACACTTAATCCCAAACATATTGGAAGGATAGAATCTCAGAATAAAGAATAATCTTTTGAATTGAATACATCTAACTTTATGAAAAAGTTATTACATTGTTCTTATCTTTCCCTTAATTTTGCCATGAATCAGTGGATTGTCGTCATGGATGAACACCTGTCCATGGCTTGTACACAGCCCTGGGGCAAATGTTGCCCCACACAGAATATGAGATAGTCTAGTGCCCTCAGTGGGCTCAGGAGGCTCTCAGTAGAAACTTAGGTCTTTTCCTCTATCCTACCAGGGAAAGGCAGATTTGTTTGGACCTTCCCATACATTCTTCAGAAAATACCCTCTACCCCACACCCCACACCTCTGTATCTGCAATGTTATTGTGCAACCTCCCTGTCTTTTCTGCAATGTCTAAAACCAAATGATTTAGCATTTGTTCTACTCTGAGAAGTGTAACTGTCAAATTCCATTATTGGATTTTTTACCCAAACACCAGGACCATGTTCTTCTTTGTTCACCAGAATAAATGTTAAAATCTATATTTAGGTCGGAAAAAAATTAATTGTATGAGTACAGACTTAGGAATACCAGTTTCACATAGATTTATATGAAAAAGTCCAGGGATTTTGCTTGATGACATCTCATATGGCGCAAGGTGTGAAGAGGCTCCTAAGTCAGCCTGAATTAATTGATGGAGCCCAGGTCACGATCTGTAATCATTTCACCATTCTCTCCACTGGAGAGTCTTGTTCAGTTCTGGGTGATCATTTTAACTGGACCAACAGCAGTGTTTTCTGAAAAGAATGGGTGATGATGGCAAGGGCCCTGCAGCCAGATTGCTGGGTTCAAATATTCGCTCCACTATTCATAGCTCTGTGATGATGGGACATTTACCTCATTTACTTCAACACTGTTCTTCAGTTTTCTCTTCTACAGAGCAGGGATATTGATACCCCTATTTCATAGGATTTTTGAGATATTAAATGCGTTAAATATGTAAAATGCCCCAAATAATGTCTCCTTAGGGTTGCTATTATAAAAATAACAATTACTAAAATACAGAAAAATATTAATGGTACATACTTTCAGTATGACTTATCACTGTGCATGTTGACTGATGTGGTGTTTGTCAGGTTCCTCCACTGTAAAGTTACTTTTATCCTCCCTTGCCATACTGTCCCCTTTGGAAGGAAGTCATTATGTACAGCCCACATCTAAGAAGTGAGCAGTTATGCTTCATCTCTTTGAGGGCTGAGTATCTATATAAATTATTTGTAATACAGAAGATTTGTCTTTCATCTCCCATTTATTTATAACAGTATGGATTCGTGGATATTTATTTTACACTTCGAGTTTTAATCCAATATTTCTTTATTTTGTAGCTCAAATTGTTCCAGCTTTGGCCATCAGGAGCTCTTTCAGTTGGCTACTCTGTCCCTTTGACATATCCCCATCATTGCGGGTTTTTTCCCTACCTGTACCTCCTTACTTTCTGACACTATAAGATGCTCCAGGCTCATCTTGTATATTTCCTGTGCCAGTCCTACTACCACCCATTTCTCCAAGAAGCCCTGTTTCCTTTTGTTGGAGAATAATATTAGAAACCAAGATCTCAGTGCTAGGTGCGCTTGTGGTACTTTTTTTTTTTTTTTTTAATATATCTTTATTGGAGTATAATTGCTTCACAATACTGTGTCAGTTTCTGTTGTACAACAAAGTGAATCAGCCATATGCATACATATTGCAATGTACTTTTGATTGCAAAGGTTTGGTGGTTCGGTGCATTATGATAATGCATTAGCATTTCAGCTTAGGCCACACTCCAGAGTTCCTGATTTAATAGGTGGGGACTGAGAATTTGCATTCCTAACAAGTCTCTGGTGATGCTGATAATTCCTGTTCAGGAACCGCATTTGGAGAATCATTGCGTTATGGGTTAAATGGGCTTTTGAGATCAATCCTGTAATAGTGTATTCCAAGTTTCAAGCTACTGACATGCACAAGTTGTCTTTTAGAATTTATGCTGCTAGGTGTTAGTTGCTGTAACTGGGTTCACTTATCCTGGATCACTTACCATAGGAAAACATACAGTTAATGTGAGACATGGCCAAAATATTGAAGACAAGTAAAATTAGAGTTTTCAAGCTCATACTTATAAACCAGGAATCCAAACTCTGCCTCAGTTTTTCAACTAGTGAAATGGAGAGTCTGGTAAACTGCTCTAGTGTAGATAGAGAGAGAAATGGAAGGAGAGATACTGTCTATGGGTTTATTTAGTAGAAGGGGAAATGTGTTCTGTCTCTATTCTCAGGTATTGGGTTGCAGTCCAACGAAAAATACTCTTTTTTTTCCCAGATACAATTTCTCTTCAGTAGATCTAACCTTACCCCAATGGTCAGTCAGGGATCCGGAGGAAGGTAGAAGAGGATTATTTTTATTATTTATATTTTAAATATATTTTTAGTATCTGTTATTAATTATAAAAGTGGCCATCTTTACATATCTACTGTAGCTGTAGATTCCTAATGCTTTTAAAGAAGCTCTGCTACGATTGCTAGAAATCTTGAATGGTTCTGCATGGGAGAATTCATGAGTGGGAGAATGAAACTAACATTTATTGATGGTTGTTATTACACAGTATAGGCTAAACTTCTATAACAAATAGACTCCAAAATGCAATGGCTCTAACAAAAGTTTGTTCTTGCTCACACAGAGTCTGGTGTGGGAGTTCCAAGGTGCTGGGGTGGCTTGCAGCGGGGGAAGCGATGGGTGGGGGCCACAGAGGGTGGGAGGTTCTGTTTCACGCATTTATTAAGGGACCCAGGCTGCCGTTTTCAGTGTGGCTTCCAAGTCTGTTTGACATTGTTCCAGCTCATGAACCAATTCCTGTGGCAGGGGAATGGGATATTGATTGACGCAGCCAGCCTAGGCCATGCCATTCCTGGGGTGGGAATGGCTTCTGGGGAATGCTGGGTAGACATGAACAATTCTTCCTCCTACCCAAACTTCCATCCACAGAAAACTTTATAAACTTAGACATTTGTACTTTCATGTAAATTAACACACAGAGATAGTCTCCTAGGATTTTTAAACTTAAATTCCTTGTTCTACCTGTAGGATAAAGGGCTTTATTCACAATGAAGAAGTTCAAGAATTGGCCCCAGCAGATGGGGGCTGGTACTTTAGGTTGAGTTGGGCTGATGGGGACTGCTGGGAGCTCCAGGAAAATAATCTGGTGTAGACAGATGGACGTGAGTTTGAATTCTGGCTTAGTAACTTACTAGCCAGACCCTAGGCAAGATGCTTAAATTCTCTGGGTCTCACCTTCTTTGTGTGTAAAATGCTAAGAATTTCAGCTTCCTTGTGAAGTTTTATAAGGAGTCAGATAAAATATATAAAGTTCCCAGTGAATACTGATTCCCTTTCCTGAAATCACACATCAAATGTGGCCACCATTCCTCTTACATATAAGGCTACCTCTGATTACCTAGAATATACATTAATATGTCTTACCTGAGAGCCCCCAGACTGCCTTCTTAGCTTTGAACAATTTATAACAACACTTTAAATGGCTCTCACCCTGATGGAGGTAATCCTTCCAATGTTCTCAAAGGATATGTATAATTTGGATAATGTAGTGGAATTGGGACTTTTTTCCTTTTTTACCATATCTCTGTTTTGTCTTCATTTTCCCCCTTTAGCTAGTAAAAGATCAAAATTAATTAAATCTTTTGATGTATTAGGATAGCTCTTAGAGTAAAAGTGTTAAGATAAAGGCACTGAACTTTTCTACATGATTGTAGCTCTATAACCCGAACACAGATTTAATGCCATGTCTTTTAGCCTCTGGGAGATTAATTACTGCACCAAATGCTACCAGGCTGACTGAGTTTCTTCCCTGAAGAGTGGGAACAGGAGTCTGCTATTTTGTGGGGTTATATCTGAAATCAGGTGAGCAGGACTCTGACCAGGCATGAGGCCTTCGGACTGTTCACACCCTAGGCGTCCTCCCCACCCAGACTCTGGTTGGGGCATGGGTCTGGGCGACAAACCATAGTTAGAAACGGGGAGAATGGTGATTGCCTCCACTTCCTAGCCTCCAGGAGAAGGGTGGAGAGCACGGAGGCTGGTAAGCTTGCTGTCAGGAAGGTGATGTGTTGCTATGCCAGGCTCTCCTGCCATTTCTCTCGCTTTGAACCCAGAGTATCTTAGTTTACTTTGAAGCAGGAGACATGAACTTATAAACACTGGAAACCTGTCTTTTAGTCTCACATGATGTGGCTGCTATTTTAACTCACCCCAAAACGCTCCTGTGGGCTTACGAAGCAGCAATTCTGGGGCCCTCTGCTCCCCCAGCAGTGGAGAACCATTTCGTAAGGACCTGTCGACTTCTCATTTGATAAACAATGTAACCAAAGGGATGAAAGCTGGATGATTTTTGAAGCCTTTATGGTCTTTTCCCACCAATTGTTAGCACTCTGCCTGGCTTGCGTGTGCTGCATTCTCATATAATGCATTTCATTTCTGTTGACAAACACTGACTGTTCTAAGGACCCTACGCAAAGAAAAAGCTGACGCGCACTCTGTTCAGGATCCATTTTCAGTTTTCATGGCTTGCTGACTTCAAATAAAGATGCAAAATGAGCTTGGAGGGACAGTGCACATCAGATTACGTTTCCAGTGAAAGGGCCTTGACAATCACAAACATTTCTAAGCTCCATTTAAGGACCCAGTTATTTACATCAGTAATATCCAACACCATCAAATTTCAGGACAGCAAATGAAGGTGGATGTCCCGTTTAGTTTTTTGGGGTGGGACGTGGCTAACCAGAAATATTCAGGGGCTGTTACAGTAGGTCAGACCTCAGATCTGAACGACTTTAGGTTTCTGCAAATGACCTTTCATTGGCAAGAAGGTGGCTTCCTTAAGCACGTGTTGAGCCCTGCGACCAGAGGCAGATATACCGTGAAGCCGAGTAAAACTTAGCAGTGTGGTCACATGGTTGTGCTTTTGAAAAATGTGCATAAATAAATAACAGTCTGCCTCCCCTCTGACTTTCTTCCCATTGCACCTGTCCTTGAATTGGGTGGTACTGAGATGGCTATAGGGATTTGGGGTTCTGGCAAAGGGAAGATGAATTGGGGATGCATTTATTTTAGGTTTAGAGGGATAATTTTATGTAGTTTGCAGTCACTTCTGTGTTTAGTTAAGTTATTTTTAAGTCATTCTGGTGATGGAATGACTTCTAGGAATACTTCTGCTGCCCACTGGGCTGACACACCTAACTTTGAAATGAATGTGCAGGGCCAGAAGCTGGATCATGATATGAACATACTATAATGCCTGATACAAATACTAGGTGGGTGGTGACGGAGGGGCACCATTAGAAGTGCCTTAAAAAAACCAGATGTGAAAATGGGGTTGGTTTTCATTAAAGCCTAGTCAAAATAGAAGTTCTCCCTGTCAGGGATATTCCCAATAATGCAGTGTACAATTATAAATGCACCATACAATTTCTCTTTTTATGAGAATTCAAATGTATTAGAATTCCCGAGGGTAGGGCAGAATCTGTAGCAGTACCACCACCAGTGAATTCATCGCTAGGTGAGGTTGCATATACCTTTAAATACTGGTACTTAAAATACTGGTACTTAAAATACTGGTGCAGATAGCTCTACTAAAATCTGGTGGTTCCAGATGAAAAGGCGCTCAAAATTGTCACTGATTCAACAGACAGCCAGAAAAATGAAGAAACAGAACTCTACATGTTCAAGTCAATGTGCGTTATATATGAGTAATTTGATTTACACTATTATTATACCTCAATACAATGTAGTGGCAATTAAAGAATACATTTTAATTGTTGTATATGCCTTAAGTGAATATTGCATAATTTTTAGAATATGCAGCCAAAAATGTAGAAAAAGTAGAGGTGTTTCACAAATTTAATTATAACTATGTATGTATTTTTCTGGATTTTATGATGTTTGTGGTATTAGTCAGCTTTTAAACATCAAAAATTTTTTTCACCCCAAATAAAAATCCATGTCCATACTTAATTTCGTATAGATAACTTTGTTTTTCTTTCTTGAAGAAGGTACCTCAACTTGTATAAACTTCAGGCCCCATAAAACCTGGATGTGGCCCTGTTTGCAACCTGGGAAGATGTATACTGGCCATAGTTACATGTGGCTTTACAGTATTCTGTATCTTAATCATTGGTTAAAAAATTTTTTTAAATGCATTTGACATTCTAAAGAATTGGAATGGAATCAAAGAAAGTTATCTCCACACCTCCACATCCTTAACATCTTTAAAAAAATTAACTTCAGAACTCACTTGTTAAGTTTTTAGATCCTAAAGCTGCCTTCAGGGGAAAAACTCTTCACATCACTGAAGCCAGGGAGGGTGGCATTTATCTTGCTCTCTCACGGCCATTCCTAGAAAATTACCTGTTCACCTTCTTGTAAAAGCTCCTCCCCTTTGGAGGTTCCTACTGCCTAGCATTTTCTCTCCATGAGTGAAAATTACTGAGCTCTCCACTTATGCTCTCAACCATCAAAGACTCTTTGCCCAACTTACTGTAAAAGTTTATTCTGCCACAGTTCTGAGGCCAGAAATCTGAAATCAGTGTCACTGGGCTAAAATCAAGGTATTGGTAGGGCCATGCTTCCTCTGGAGACTTTAGGGAAAAATCTGTTTCTTTCCTCTTTCAGCTTCTAGTAGCTGCCAGCACTCCTTGGCTTGTGGCTACATCATTCCAAACTCTGCCTTTGTGGTCACATTGCCTCCTCCTCTTCTGAGTGTGTAAAAATCCCCCTTTGCCTCCCTCTTATAAATACACATGTGACAGCATTTAGGGCCCACTCATATAGCCCAGGATAATCTCTTTATCTCAAGATCCTTAATTTAATCACATGTTTAAGGACCTTACTCCCCCCCGCCTTTTTTTTTGGCCACATAAGGTGACATTCATAGGTTCCAGGGATTAGGATGTAGATGTCTTTTGGGGACCAATTTTCAGCCTATCACACTAATGTGGCAATTTTTGGATGTTGTCATCTCCATGCCCCTGCTGAACTGTTCCAATTCAGCCACCTACTTCCTGGACAACATACTCTGAGGACTGTCATACCCCAGAACTGCTCTGTGTTAGAGAGCTGACCACAGTCTCTGCCCTTCTCTGCCACACCCCTACCACCCGTGCAACTATACTTTGACCTCAGAGACTTTTGGTTGCTTATATCCTCAATTTTCTCCCAATCTTTCAACCACCTTCATGCTTCTCTTCCTTCCTACTTAGCCTAGACACTCCAGGTGATTGAAAACCTTGAGCTTTTCTTTCACCTGATTACTTGCAGCCCTCCAGGGCACTATTCTAGAAAGCCCTTGAACCTGGACTCTCGGGACTGTGGACATGCTTGGCTTCTGCACTTGGTCTGCTGAGTCCTCATGGAAGGAGAGTCACAGAACCACATGGATTCCACTCTCCAGCCTCAGCACCCCTGCTTCTGCTCCATCAGCAATCTTTCCTTTCCTCTGTTCCTCTCTGTCTGCTGAATAGTCTTTCTCAGATCACGTTCTGTTGACCTCCTCTGTCAGAATCTCTTGGAACGCTTGTGAAAAGAGACTCCTGAGTCCCACCCCAGATCTCTGGATCAGAATCTCTGGGGAGGGGTCTAGAAATTTTCATTTTCAACAAGTCCCCACCAGGTGATTTTTTTCCCCCTCAATTCTATATTGGTTCTCAAGTATTTTTCCTTCTGGGAGTTTCTAGTACACTAACTGCAGCAGTTAAAATATGAGTTTAGTACCAGTTGGGAAACACCATTTCCAAGCTCCCTGAATGCCCCTTACCCTCCGGAGATGCATGCATCTCCCTGTGGCCTGGCATCAAAGAGTTAACCACTCCTGTTCTGACTTGCTGGAGACCCTTACCACACTAGTTAAGTGTTTCAAGTACATCTTTACTCTCCCTCCTTCCTAGACATTGCCCTTCCCCAACTATCATCTCCTTTCTCTTCTTCTTTTTTTAAATATAATTTTGTTTAAAATGTATCAGTCAAAAAAAAAAAAAGACGATGAAAAAACCCTCCAAAAAAGAAAAATATATGTATCAGAACAGACAACAGAAAGCACTCAGCTAATTCAGGAGAAAGGGGTTTTAACATAGGGAATTACCAAAAGGGTTGGAGAGCAGACTCAAGGAGCTAAGACGGTTCCCAGCACTCTGGTTGTGATCCAGAGACCGGGGAGTCCTGCTGTCACCACCAATGCTTGATTCAAGAACATAATGTTGAATACGGGAGCATTACTGATTTGAGAGCACTCTCCAGGAACACAGAATTTAACACCTTGACAAGGACTCCAGGAGATGGTGCAAGCTCCCTTCTAGGGTGGCTCCCTGGAAGCCTGGAGAAAAGTGATGGCCTACGCTAAGTGAGGTTGCCGTGTTGGGACTGCCATGACAGAGGATGCAAGAAGGGATCCAAAGGCCCAGAGAAGTCAGCAAACTAGAGTGGATATACTGTGAAAGGCCACAGAAGTCACCCCATGGTTATGTTCCACGGGAAGGCTCGAAGGATACACTATTTACCAAGAATACACAGGATTCACTGGTGGGAGGGGTGTCAGCAACACCAAGAAGTCTCGTGATGGCTCTCCTCTGTAGGCCAGGGCTGATGGTAGGAGATGCTGCCAGACAACCAGGCACTGAAACAAGAGGCACTGAACCTAGACCATGAAACAATAGAGACCAGGTGGCAGTGATTAACCTTCAGCAGCCAGGTGGACACAATTATCATAATGAGTAGCAAGTGCAGAGGGGAGTAGAGTTGCTAATCTGCAGAGTTGTGGATGATTAATTGAAGGTAGCAGTCCTAGGGACAAAATAGATGAGCAGAGACAAGGGTACTACTCAGTGTGGACCATGAAAAGAAATCAAGGATGGATGGTATTTTAATTTCTTAGGGCTGCTATAACAAAGTACCACAACCTGGTGGCTTAAAACAACAGAAATATATTCTCTTAAAGTTCCAGAGGCTAGAAGTCTGAAATCAGGGTGTTGGCAAGGTTGGTTCTTTCTTCAGGCTCTGAGGGAGGATCTGTTCCATGCCTTTCTCCTAGCTCCCGGTGATTGCCAGGAGTCCTTGGTTTGTTAATACATCACTCCAACATTTACCTCTGCTGTTACATGGCATCCTCCTCTCTGTGTGTCTGAGTCCAAATTTCCCTCCTCTTATAAGGACAGCCATCATTGGATTAGGGCCCACTTGGTATAGTATGGTCTCATCTTAACTTGATTACATCTATGAAGAACCTATTTCCAAATAAGGTCACTTTCCGTGGTCCCAGGTGGGCATGAATTTGGGGGCACACTATTCAATCCAGTAAAGATGGTCAGAAGGCTGATGGAAGTTTTCCTAACAAAAAGGCATAATCCCTTTCCCATTTTTAAGACCCGAGAAAGTTTTGGGGTCTGGAATGTATTGGCTGAAGGAGAGGTTCAGTACCCTGGTGGGAGGATCCTGCAACCCTGCAGCACGTGGATGTAATAATGATCTTCCTACTCCTTCCTTAAAGGGGTATACCACCATTTACCTGGGTAACTGAGCACTGAGGACCCAAACATTTCAAGAATTATTGGACAAATGATCCCAGTTGGCATTAACACCTGGAGACCCAAGCAACCTCATGGGCCTCCTGTTAGAGTGTGGGTATAGTGGAGCCAGGTAATAAATTAATGGAGCCCTTGCCACAGTGGGTAGGTTAGGTCTGGTTCATAGTGGGTAAATTGCATCTGCAGACCCATCTGGTGGTCATCTTCCTGGTCCCTGAATGTATAGTTGGAAAAGATATACTTGGTACTACCCCTGTATAGGATCTTTGGCTAATTGAGCCTCCAATATGGTACATTTGGAGACCAATAAGCCATTTGGTAGAAATTTAACTACATTGGATCCCTTCCACACAGAATAGTGACTCATTCAGACAGGAAGAGACACATGTTCTGGGAATGGATCTGCTTTTCCTGCCTACAGGACCTCTTTTAGCACCACTATTTAACGGCTTGTAAAGAGTTTGATTCATTGGTGTGGGATCCTACATACTATGACATCAAATGAGGGGACCCACTTTCCAGGAAGGAGGTGTGGGAGAGGGTCCATGACCATAGAGTTCACTGGTCATATTATACATTGCACCACCCCAAAGCCAGTGGCCTGATAAAGCATTGGGGTGGACTGCTGAAGTCACCACTTAAGTGTCAGCTTGGAGGTAGTTTAGAAGGTGGATGCCATCCTCCAGAACACAGTGTACACCTAGAATCAAAGAACTTTATATGTGGCTGTGTTCTCAATAGGAAGAATACATTGGTCTGAGAACTACAGGACAGCAGCAGATCCTACTTTCTGTAATTTTCAATGACCTACTTAGGGAATCTCATCTTCACAAATCTGGGCTCTGCAGGCTTAGAGATTTTTTGATTCCCAAAGGGGAACACTTCCACCAGGGGATCTAGGAAGAGTCCCATTGAACTACCAGGCTTCTATCTGGGCCCTTTGGGCTTCTGATGTTCAGGAATAAGCAAGCCAGAAGAGGAGTTACCATTCTGACAGGGGTCATTGACCCTAACCACGAGGTGGTGGTAGGCTGCAGTTACACAGGGGGCAGGAAGTAATGTGTTGGCCTCCAGGTGATCCATTTGAGTGCCTCTTGGTATTCCCTTTATCAGTTTTGATAGTAATTAGACAAGTACAGCAACTTTGGCCTGAGAAGAGCATAGTGAACATTGCTCAGATGCTTCAGGTATGAGATTCTAGGTCACATCATCAGATAAGCCACTGAGACTAGCACAGGAGATAGCTGAGGGTGATGTGAATCTAGAATAAGTAGTAAAGGAAGGAAATGATGAGGATCAGTTGTGGGCCCAAGACCAACTGCAAGAGTGGGGTTGCAGTTCATCCTACTCATTTTCCTTTTAGATTTTGCTCAGAAGAGAGGTCCACCAGAATCTTAAAAATTATTATTTTTTCTTTTAATTATATCAGGATGATAAATGGATTCCTAACTTACGGCCTATTAATAACTCAATATATTAAGTTTTAAGTTCTATTTTTCTTCCTTGCAACTGACTCCCCTATCACCTCAATCCATCAGATTCTTCTTGATACTGGTAATATCTGCAACAGGCAGGAGGGAGCGGTGGTGGGGTAAGTCTGGTGTTTTCTTCCCCAGAGGGATTTGTTTTTGAGTATCAGCCCTTGCAGACATATCTGTTGCCAACTGGGTCAAGGGAGATAGAGTAATCCCCCTCTCCCAGTTTTTGGAGGGTATCCTGACTTTTTGGTATTGTGAACCCAGGGTGCATTAAGGCTGGTAGTTAGGAGGCTGTGTTGATGTGACTGTCCCTGAGGCTGCCTGGCAAAGCCAAAGTACAGCATTGGAAATATACATATGGACCTTTTACTAGAGTTAGGAAGGAAATTAGCTATATCTCTGGGATATCATTCACCACAAATGCAGGGCTGGAAGCCAGAAGATTCCAGTGGACCAGCCAATTGCCCAGCCACAGCAAGTATCAGGCATTATTCTCCAGGGACCAGTGCAGGGGCAGACCTCAGTGGCTGTCCAGGGACAACATCAGATCTTCCAGTTCTCTCCACCACCACCCTCACTGCCATCACCTGTTGTCCAAAGGACAGACTGACTGGAGACGGCGTAGCACTGTACTGAAACTGGGATTTTTGGCTGGAAAATCACTGTATTGCACCAACTGTATCTGAAATTAGCAGGGTTAAATTTTCTACCATTAGCAGAAATAGAGACTTGGAGTCCAGATTATACAGGTATGAAATAAAGAATGTTTCACACCCTCCCCAATGATACCAACTTATATCGCTTTGTAATGTTTGCTTATTAAATACAATTTGCAAAATTCAGATTGGTCCCTCATGGTCCCATTAACCAAAAGTAACTACATTGATAACAGTAATATTAAAATGTAATATATTTCCCCAAAACAATCTTGAGGGAAAAAAAAAAAAAGTTGGAGGCTTCACACGTCCTAATTACAAAACATATTAAAAAGCTACAGTAATCAAAACAGCATGGTGCTGGCATAAAGACAGACATAGACTAATGGAATGGAATAGTGAACACAGAAATAAACCCTCACCTAAGTGGTCAAATGATCTTCAAATAATTGTGTGTCAAGTCTACACAACGGGGAATGGATAATCTCTTCAACGAATGGTGCTGGGGAAACTGGACAGCCACATGCAAAAGAATGAAGTTGAACCCTTATCTTACACCATATACAAAAACGAACACAAAATGGATTAAAGACCTAAATGTAAGACCTGAAACTATTATAACACTCCTAGAAGAAAACACAGAGAAAAAGCTTCATGACATTGGTCTTGGCAATGATTTCTTGGATATGACATCAAAAGCACAGGCAACAAAAGCAAAAATAGACAAATGGGACTACATTAAACTTTAAAACGTCTATGTAGCACAGGAAACAATCAGAGTGAAAAGGCAACCATCAGAATGGGAGAAAATAGTTGCAAACCATGTATTTGATCAGGGGTTAATATCCAGATATGTAAAGAACTCCTACAACTCAACAACAAAATAACCAAATAATCCAATTAAAAATGAGCAAAGGTTTGTGACCACCTAGAGGGGTGGGAGAGGGAGGATGGGAGGGAGATGCAAGAGGAAGGGGATATGGGGATATATGTATACGTATAGCTGATTCACTTTGTTATACCGCAGAAGCTAACACAACAATGTAAAGCAATTATACTCCAATAAAGATGTTAAAAAAAATAGTAAAAAAATAAAAGGCGAACTTACTAGTAAAAAGAAAGAAAAAAAATGAGCAAAGGACTTGAATAGACATTTCTCCAAAGAGGATATACAGATGGTCAACAAGCATATGAAAAGATGCTTAACATCACTAATCATCAGGGAAATGCAAACCAAAACTATAATAAAATATCACCTCATACCCATTAGGATGGCCACTAATAAAAAAAAAAACAGAAAATAACTTGTGTTATTAAGGATGTGGAGAAATTGGCACTTTTGTGCACTGCTGGTGGAAATGTAAATTGGTATAGCCACTATGGAAAACAGTATGGAGTTTCCTCAAAAAATTAAAAATAGAATTACCATACGATCCAGCAATCCTACTTCCGGGTATACATCAAAAGGAATTGAAAACAGGATTTGGAAGAGATATTTGCACACCCATGTTCATTGTAGAATTATTCATAATTAGCCAAGAGGTGGAAGCAACCTAAACGTCCATTGACAGATGAGTGGATAAAGAAAATGTGATATGTGTATACACACACACACACACACACACACACACACACACACGCACAATGAAATATTATTTAGCCTTAAAAAAAAAGGAAATCGTGGATGAACGATTTCATTTCAAACTTCAACCTGAATGAACTTTGAGGACATTTTGTTAAGTGAAATAAACCAGTCACAAAAGGACAAATATTGTGTAATTCTACTTGTATGAGGTATCTAAATTAGTCAAACTCTAAGAAACAGAAAGTAGAATGGTGGTTGCCAGGGGTTGGGGGGAGTTGTTCCACGGGTATAGAGTTTCAGTTTTGCAAGATAAAAAATTTCTGGAGATCTGTTCCACAACAATGTGCATTTAGTTAGCACTCTGAACACTTATAAATGGTTAAGATAGTAAATTTTATATTTTGTGTTTTTTACCACAATAAAAAGTAATGTACTTCCTTTTAGTCTTTTTCTTAATCATAGGGTCTTTCTTTTAATAACCATCAATTATATATATTTACTTGGACTTGTGGCGCTGTTTGCAAATCCTGCCTGAAGAAATGAAGTAGTTTTGATCCTCAATTTGTTATTCCTAAAAATGAGGTTCTTGTGATCCTCATTAAATCGTGTGGTGGCCAAACCCCCCAAAACAAACGATCCATTTAAGAGCTACTAAGTAATGGTCTGCAGCGTCTTTCTAAATAACAACAGTAATAATTAACAACAGTATTAGCAGCAGCCAATGTTGATTAAGCAATAACTAGTGTCAACAACTGTCCTGAGAGCATGATATATATAATCTTATTTAATCCCCTTAACAACTCTAGGAAATAGACCCTTGTTATTCTAAATTTTACTCCTGATAAAATTGAAACTCAGAGAGGTTACCTAACTTACACAAGGCTGCAGAGCTGTAACTTGCAGAGCCTATATTCATACCCGGTTTTAAAATAAGAGATGATCTAGGGAGAAAGTATTATTCAATGCTTTGGCTTAATAGCTTAATGGGAATAATCAAAAGAAGAAACGTTTAAGAAGATGTGGAGTGTTGCTAATTTCATCAACAGATTTGAGAGACCTGGGTATTTGCCTCTTTTTTTCATGATATTTAGCTCAGAAAGTGGTTATCATATCATTTTCCTTATATAAACCTCAATTATAGTTTGGGAAAATAGCTCTAGACTTTAGGAGACGTGTAAGTGACTGTTTCATCTATATGGTAAGCTTTCAGTAAAGCTGCTCTTCACCTTTAACTTAACAAAGGGTCAAACTTAAGCTTAGAAACCATTTCCCATGACTTTGTGTCATCTGGGTATTGCAGAGATCTGGTGGGAGGGATGTGCTCAGAAAAAAAGTGCCTTCAACTTGGCACTATTGATAGAACAAAATCTGAGAATCTTTGGATATATTGTGCCTTGTCGAGAGACTGTAGCAGCCTTTCCCTGCCCCTGGTAGACCTGGCAAACCAAATGGCAGCTATAATTTTTAAAACTTCTCCTTGGTCCCTCTCTACATCAGCAGTATTAGACCCTCCTCTGGCTGCCCCCCAGCTTGGGGAGGGACTGTGGAGGCAGCAAGTCCATGGAAAAGGAGGCAGGTAAAAGGGAAACCCAAGGAGAGAAGAGAAGCCATTGTTTCTGGACTTGGCCACCCCACTCAGGAGTATGGAAGCTACTCGATCTGGATGAATAAGAACTTTTAGAGTTCATAATAAGTGGATTGTGAATCTTTATTCCTTTCCTGTAATAACATGAGTTGCCTTAATAGGTCATAAAACAGATAAATCAGTTTAGTCTGGTATCTCAGTCTGGCACTGTGTGATGCCATAGAGGAGAAAATCACCTCTCCTCTCCCAAACTCCAGCATTTCCATGAAAAGAAAAATTGCATGAATACCAGCCCCTCCCATGAGGCTGGAATGCCCCCCAACCAGGAAGGTTAATCATTATCTAATCTAAAATTTCATTAGTGAGTGAAAATATTTCATGATCTTATCATGTTTCACCCATTCTAAACCCTTTCTGGAAAATACTAGGTATGGGAGTGACGTCAAAAGGACTTGAGCTTTTATGCCCTATTACCATGTAGCACAGGTGAAGTGTGAGGGCAGGATTAATGAGAAGAAATGGATTTATACACTTGGGGTTCATCTTTTCTGGAGCCATGTGATAAATGCTACCCTTGGTTGTTTTTATGATGGCGCTTCTCTTTGACTCAGCCTTACTTTGTGCCAATAAGAATAGCCTGGAAATATAATTAATGTCTTTGTGTTTTAGACATTTCATTTCAAAATGACTGGGTATACCAATAGCTATGGCACTGAAATCATTAAAATCATGCAAATGCTTAAAGTGGATAGGCCTGGGAGATTATAGTTTCATTAGAGAAAAGGCTATAAAGTTAGACCTAGGTAATTACCTTTCCCATTAATGCTAGAAAATTCTGTGCTCCACTGAGAAGTGATCGTGGTGAATCGTGCCTTCTGTGCTTTTACATTCAAACTGCAGGGGCCTTTATTTCATCAGCACAAACTGCAAGGAAACAGCGGCAGCTTTCCAGGTGTACTTTGCAAATTGGGGTTTAAATGTGGAACACATCAAATTAAAATTCAATATTAATTATTTTGTCTTGCTAGGAGTCTGAGTGGTTTAAAGCAGCAAGGGTAATTGTCTAATTCATTGTGTGTGTCTACAGCGAACTTAATCATTATGTCAGCTTCCTAATAAAAGGTTATTATAGAAACAAAGATCCCAATTTTACATATGGTAGGCAAGGGAGGATTCGAAGAGCTGGTCTCTAAGGTAGACTTGAGTATCTTGACAAATGATGCCCATGCTGTGATCAGATACTTAACAAGAAATCTCGTTATTAACTGGGCCTGTACAGATAATTAGCACTTGAGCTTCAAATTTTAAATCTGGCTTGAGATGTATAATTTATCAAAAGCCTTAGCTTGCTGTCAAAGTCTGATAATAAGGTGGTGTTATTGATGAATTGAGATTAAGAGCAGATTGAAGAGAAAATTAGGCCACTGGTTAGCCTGAAAGGTCTGATTTCAATATTTACAGTACTAATTTGGTATTATTTTGGTAAATGGATGTGGTCCCCAAGTGCTGCCTGGTATAAAAGAGTAAACTATGCATCATTATTCTAACAGAAAAAGTATTGTTTACTGTGTACTGGATTTTGCAGCACTAGCAGTCTGGTTAATAGGCTGCTTTATAAGATAAGCATACCTGTTTTTTATTGCATGCATTTATTATAACCCATTCAGCACCTAGGACTTTTAGTGAAAATTAGAAAATGTAGCTTCTTTACATTAAAAATGATATTACATTAGATTAATTGCTACAGAGCCTGTCTTCCTGATTTAACTCACTTCTGTTTATTTCTCAGCATTGTCTTCTAAACATTCTTGCCACTGGAATGTAGATAACTACCATTTTATACATTCAAGCTACATAAAATGAGCAATCTTTTTTTTAATGATCTCTGGTAGCACTTTATTGCAAGTGATCTTGGGGGTGGGAGAAGGAATGAGATGTACAATAAACCATCTATCTTCAGCGTCTCTTGTCTTTGAAGCATATTCTGAGTACACTTATGTGACCCTTAGCAAGTTAAATCTGACCCTTAGCAAGTTAAATCTTTTTGATGCATGTAATAAAATGTTGTTTGGGGCAATAGCTGATTTCCAAAATTATATTAGGCATAACAGAAGGCTGTAACAAATTGTCTCCCTATTTTTCCTTGCTTGAGCTCACAGATGGGATTGCAAAGTGTTGGAGTATTTTATTGTATATCATATCAGGTATAACTAGACAGTGCCCTGCACCATAATATATCTATGTGTAGCTCACAGCAATATCTGCCCATGAAATAATAAAGCACAGGACTGCTGGTTTCTGGAAAATTGCTCGAAAATCCCTTGTAATGTGTTATTGGCAGCAGCCCCTCTTCTCCAGTCTCCAGCTGTCCAGCGGGGTGTGCCAAGTCACAGCAGGACCTGAGGACTATTTGCATTGAATGGTGGCACGGAGCTTTATGGTGATTTTCCTTGTGTATTGTGCACTTGCAGACAAGCAGGCTTTCCAAGACTCAGCAGGAGCGTTCCACTGTTTATGCTGAGGTGGTTAGCTAGTTGGCAAATTGCTATTATTCAGAAATGTGTGGCAGAGGAAAATGTATTGCATTACATTTTCTATCAGTATTGTCTTAATGTAGACCAATAACAGGCCTCCGTTCAAGCTGACCCTTCTTTTTGACTTTTATCTTAGCTGTGATTAGATTGAGTGGAATTTAGTGGGGATGTTTTCGTGGGAGGAGGAAAGAGCGTTTTATTTTTGCCCCATCCCAGCTGCATCTCCCCAACCTACCCCCGCCTGGACTCAGCCATGACTCCCCCACTTGCCCGCCTCCCGACTCCTGCAATAACATTAGTTTAGCATTCTGCTTTTAGAGGAAAAAGATTTGGTGTTTCAGCTGTTCCACTATATGTTGACTACTGACTAATGGATATTTATTCCACTTTATTGCTTTCTATAGGCAAAACTCAAACAAAAGGAATTGGATTTTGCTAATAGCAATGAACAGCATTGGCATTTTTTGACAGTAGTAAGCATAATAATAACCCCACTCATAGAGACAGGACTTACAGCTTTTCAAAGCACTTTTACCTGCATCATCCCCCTTGATCCTCACATATGACACAGGCAGGGTAGGGATTATAATGCCCATTTGATAGATGAGGAAAAACAAAACAAGGAAAGTTTATAGAATTAGCTTATGGCAGATCTGGGAACGCTTTGTTCTTTGAACTTTCTGACTTTTGCCCTCTGTTCTTTCCTCTGAATAAAGCAGTTCTAGTCTCTATAATATTTCTTTTTATCATTAAAGATTGCAGAAATACTGCCTGTACAGGGCATTCTTCTTGCATTTTGGAGTTTGAGAAAACAGGTGTCAAGAGCCAAGAGAGTGGGTAAAAATGTGTTACTATAGGTCTCTTCTTTGTGGGGTCATTATCTAGCTCCAAGTGTGCATTCTAGAATTGTACTTTGTGGGGCATTGCCTAATAGCCCACGAAGGTACCACAGCGAAGCCTCACATACTCTGTATCTAAAAATCATCGTTCGAGAGGTACAAACTTCCAGTTATAAAATAAATAAGTCATGAGGATGTAATGTACAGCATGGAGAATACAGTTACTAATATTGTATTAACTGTGTGTGGTGACAGTAGCTAAACTTCTTGTGATCATTTCCCACTGTATACAAATGTCGAGTCACTATGTTGTACACATAAAAATGAATAATATTGTATGTCAAATAAACTTGAATAAGAGTTATACATCTAAAAACACCAGTTATTAATTCCAGATAGTTCAGGTAGTGCATAAATTTCCAGAAAATCACCTTTAAAAAAATTCAGGAAAGGTGGTGACAGGCAATGGTGCTGGGATTAGAACTCAGGGTTTCCCTTCTCTGATGTCTACATCACTAGGCCTGTAGTTTTCTGGCCTTTCAAAAATTCCAACATCCCACCTCCATCCCAGTCACACAATGCTGGTTCTATTAGGCCGCATTCACCTGGGAACTTTGGAGGCAGGGAGATGAGTGTGTTTCCTGAAGGAGAGCTCCCTTCTCAAACACCCCCTCTCAGCCTTTAGCCTGCGGGACTGAGTCTGAGCTTGTCAATAAACTGTGCGGAGCTGTTTAGCGGCAGCTGCATGTAGCAGAGTTAAAATATTTTCTTCCCTTTCAAATAAGATTAGGAACTCATCACGAATAAATTGCATGTGCATGTGGGACAGGTTGGTACACGTGGCAAAGAAGTAAATGATCATCAATGATCACAGTGTGAGAACAGGAATTTGTATTTTATATGAAACTCACAGGTACCAGATTTTTTATGCTCTACACCCAGGCTCTCTCCTATGCTTGCAGCTTCAGCTGAAGGCAAGGAAATGATTGTGTTCTGAAGGGAAGGCTGTGTGTGTGTGTGTGTGTGTGTGTGTGTGTGTGTGTGTGTGTGTGTGTGTGTGTGTGTGTGTGTGTGTGTGTGTGTGTTGGGCAGGGGGAGAAGAAGAGGAGGGGAAAGGAGGGAGAAATTTAGTTTACAAAGAAAAATCATGGAGAAGAAAACAAGTATGAAAATGTTAACAAAACCAATAACAGAGGTGAATCAAGAACTGAATGTGTCTGTAAATTTTTTTGAAGTTTTTTTCCCTGTAGCAGTATTTTTGTTTAAAAAGATGTATTATGCTAATATGCCAGTTAAGGGATATGGATATTTCAAGTCTCAGCACAAAGACATTTTTCATCTGGTAAGTGATGGGTTTTGCTTTTTTAGAGCAGTGTGGATAGGGTACAAGTTTTTAATATTTTTAAAGCAGATATTTGAAATAAATAGCTCTCATATTCACATTGCCATTATTCTTTTTAAAATTTATCTTAAATGTAGATGTAAAAAATAAAGAGGAAAAACACCAGACAACATTTATGAACTAACATTCTCAGACAATCCCCCAACCCAAATGAATGAAGATTTATGGTGCATTTGGCATCATAGAAACTCTAGCTGTTTCACATTTTAAGCTAACTAATTTCAATATAAACATTGAAGAATTAGTCTAGATGTTTGAGAGGTAATCATTTTTTCATTATAAATTAATTTGTCCTTTATGATTTGAAATAAAAATTTTACTTTAAGCATTCAGAGGTTCTAAACTAGTACCTTTTAAATTTTAATTAAGCAATGTACCTTTTAAGGGCTCTGCAAAAGCCTAGTTATTTCTTAAATTCTTATCTCAGCAATATTTAAAGGCAATACAATGTTGTTTTTAAAGTTGGGCATATGCAGTGTATAAGTTACTATCTAACTCTCAAAGAGATTGGGACTTTGCGGATGCTTTGCCATATTTGATCAATATGTACCTGTATAACAGCAATGCTGCATTTATCCCTGTTGTCTGTTATCTACTGAAAATGAATTGCCCGAAAATTGCAGGAGGTCACATAGTGTTTTTCTTGTCATTTGTACTGCCTTCTTATTTCGTGATGTCTTCATACAAACACAAAGTTTAGTAAACACACACACATTTGTTTTCAAAAACGGATTAATCAGTATGCAAAAATTGTCCATGGCATTGCTTTCAGTTCTACTGGAACCCAAAGGAGCTGAATAGAAGCCGGCTCAGTTTCTGTTGGTTGGGGCATTGGGCTAGGCAGTCACTGCCTGAGTCTTACCAATAGGGGTCTCCAGTGTACCACAGAACTGTTTGCAACCACTCCATCATGATTATTTACAGTATGCTGTACATGCAGACAGAGGCACAGGGGCAGAACAGATTTATATGGGCTGGAGCTGATACTGGACTTATTCAAGGAGTGAAAGGGTGACGTCACAAGTTATAAGTAATGAGGAGAAGCAAAGACATGTCTAGGTTTGGTGTGAGAACACCTTTAACCTAACAGTGCAGACATAATCTGACTGTTCCTCAAATGGAGGAAAGAATATCCAGGCAGTTACACTGGTGTTTCCAAATATTTAAATAAGTGTCTTTGTTTATATGAAACATCCAAAAGAGTGAGTGAATTCCTCTTTCCTCACTTGAATATTTTGGGAATGAATCTTAGGGTTGAATAAATCTCAACCCTGAAATTGGTTCATAATAATGTTTTATAAAGTTATTTATATTAATGAGATTGTAGGTGTTTAAATTTGTCTTTCCCTCCCTTTATTATAGATAATTAGGGTAAGAAAATCCAGAAAGGTCAATTACAATTTACCATAATTGAATGTAAAATTTAGGTCATGTTTAGAAATAGCAATATAGCTTCATGATATATAAAGCATGTCATAACATGTTTTCTTTTTATGAATCACGGAATTCCTTTGTGCCATCCATTCTGTGAAAAATTAGTTTTTATAAACCCCTTACTAACAAATTATTTCTGCAGTTTTGGGTTTAGATCTATTTGTGTAGAAGGCAACAAGTATTCAAAATGCCTTCCTCATCATTCATTTATTCATTCAACAAACATTTATTTAGGTTGTGTTTTGTGAAATCACTCAGTGTCTAAAGGAAAATATCTCTCTTTAGGGAGTGCAGTCTAGTAAATGATAAATAAAAAATAAATCCTAATAGAAAAACAGACTGAGGAAGGAGCTAGCATTAAGGCAAAAGTAAGGTAGTGGGAAAGAGGATTAAACAATTAATTCTGAGGGAGGGGGTTGTGTGTGGTCAAAAATGAGTTGGCCTTTGAGATGAGTTGTGGATGAAGTTTAGGATTGTGATGGCCAGTGTTGGGGAGAAGATAATTTCATGTGCAAAGACTTGGAGGCTAATCATGGAATGACAAGTTAGTACAGAAATGGAGTAAACTGTAAGAGATGTGTTGGCTTATTCTTCCAGAGAAGGGAAGATAGGTGAAGTTATAAAGGGTAAAGATAGCCTTGGTGAAGGCGAATTGAATTTAGAGTTCAAGGTTGTGAAGGGGTGGAAAGAAACCCAGGTAAATATAGAATATTAATTTCCAGGAATCAGAGTCAGAAAGGTTAGGGGATTGTCAAAAATAACCCCATGGGAAAGAAGTACATAGCTGTGTAAAGGCTGATTCAATAAAACCCCATGTGACAGCTCCACTGTGGTCTACTTCACTTTTTCACATTTAGCTATAGCCAACCTGCTCCTTTTCAGGTTTGGAAATAGGACACTGATTGTAATTCATTTATGTCACCCTAACTAGCTGGATGAATTAGTTAGGAGTTAGTCTCTTTAGTTTTCCCCAGATTAATTTCCTAAAATTAATTTACTGTAATTTCTATTAATTAAACTTAATTTCAATAGATTAATTTCTATAAAATAAGACACTGTATTAGCTTATAGCTGAGGTCCCTACCAGCTCTTAAGTATCTTGTGGATCAAAGTAAGACTGAAGACCCAGTTAGGCATATCCCATGAGACAAAGGAGTTCAGAAGAGCTGAATATTTTAAAGGAAATACCTCTAAGGACACAGAAAACTCTATTTCATTGCTAATGTGAGAAACATAAATGCTACCAAGGAGCACCTTGATTAAATGAAGACCAAAGAGCTCAAGTTCAGAAAACAGTACTGCAAGATCTGAAAATACGACTAAGATATTAGAGATGAATATTACAGAAGATTCTAAGCTCCTGGGAATAAATGCAGCAAAACCATACTTGGGCAAAACTGATTTCATATATAACTTCCTTTCAGTGATTCTTCTTTTAATTCAGTTAAAATTAAGTTGCTAATAACATAGGGAAACAAATGAGGATAGAGTGATTAATTCTAACTTCAGGAACCACAGAAGGCTTCCCAGAAGAGATGACACTTGGGCTCAATTACTAATAGTGACTTGTGAATTCATAGGTGGAGAGTGGACAGAGGGCACCTTGAGTTAAAGGACCAGTATGATCAGAAGACAATTAGAACCACCAAGACTTCTTGGAATTAACAGGTTACATTCAGAAGCAGAGGCAACTTACCTGGGTGGATAAAAAACAAAGGTGAAGATTTTTCTAACTCGATATTAGCTAGGCAGATGGTATTCCTTAGGTGCCAGCTATTGATCTGCAATATCTCTGAAATTCTTGGGGACTTATATAATGGAATGGCACCAAGATGGTGAGACGAAGTGACAAACAGAATTTGAAATCTAATAACCTTTCAAGTTGTAAAAATGGCTAGTAATAACTGGTACAACTCTTAATAGGAATATAATGTATGTAATGTACACGGGAAAAGAAATCTCAAATGAAATCTAGAAAATGATTCACTATGCACATTGGACAGGAAAAGATCTGGGGCTATAAAGTTGAACATGAATCAATAATACAGTTATAACACTGTCTGAGGGTCATGCTTTGGGGCCTCTTAAAAGGTGAGAGAGCTTTGGAAGAAGATTCTTTTGCTACACCAGTCCCAGATTCTTTAGCTTGAGGCACATGATAGACACAGCACTTACCAATTTCCATTCTCTGGTAAACATTCTTATGGAGAAACATGGATATCAGGCCAAGTTATAAGTGTGTAATTCAATTGGTTTAAGCCAACAATGATTGTAAATACCACAGATGCTCTTATAAAATTTAACATAGTATTTAGTTTGGGATGGACGTGGGGTTGGAAAACAGTGTGAAATAAGAATTAGGTTATCATTCTATGCAAAGCAAAAAGATATAAACAAATGAAAGTATTACAAATGATTAAAGGCACAGAAAATGGGGCCTCTGAAGGAATATTATTCTCACTGAGTATATAAATTCAGAGAAAAGAGAACTGAAGGGTGTCCTAGTAGCACTATGAAGGAAGGTTTTTGAGAAAACTAGTGATCAGTTTTAGGTCTTCACATGATTAGATTCAACTTTGAAACATCCTCAAATTACAGAATTACAGATATTGAAATTAGTTGAAAGAATGCTGCTTTGCTAATATAAGTGATTATTAGATATAGGAATTGGCCCAGGATAACGCCTGGATGTCAGACTGTCTCACTGAATTTTGGCTCTCCCATTTGGTAGCTGTGTACTTAACTTCTCTGAGCAAAGTTACTTAGCTTCTCTGGGCCTCTATATTTTTATCAGTAGATCAAGATAAAAAGTAGTTTCCATCTCAAAGGGTTTTGTGAGGATAAATGTACTAATACAAATGAAAGAACTTAGAATAATTCTGGAACATAGTAAAGGCTCAATAATTATTAGCTCTTATTACTATTACTTGAGCATAATTGGTGCTCATTGACTATCTATTGATTATCACAGCTAGTGCTGCCAGATTTTCATCTATCTTAAACAATAATGGCAATAATTTTGGGGGCGTGGTTTAGTTAGAGCCTTGCTTGCTTGAATTATATACTGCCCTGGTATATAGTTTTTCATTCCTAAGCAGGTGTGCAGTAGATGTGCACAAAATACTTCTAGATGTTAAAAGGCAAGATTTAGTAACAAAATGCATTTGACAACTCACTGTGAAAACAGGTTCTGCTAATTAATTGAAGGCACTGAATGCATTTTGAGGGGTAGCCCTACATCTCTGAATGCAGAGATGAGACAACTCTGCAGAGAGAGACAACTGTCTCAAAGCTTAGGATGTTTGAAATTGGAGCCCAGCTCCATAGTCTGTGACAATGCACAGTGGTTGATGAGTTAGTTCTTGAGGCTTCTGAATTTTAATGATGCTGAAGATGATACTGTGTGTCCTTCAGCTTGTTAGAGTGACACCAGCACTCCATAAATCATAATACCTGTGTATTGTAAAATCAATAGCAAAGCGCTATCTCAGCGCTAACCCTTAATAAGTTTTTCAGTGCTCTAACAGCTTAAACTTTGCCATAATGCCATTGGTCCTGTAGGTTAGGATCAGAGCATGCTTAATTTGTTTTGTAATAGAGACTTTTCACTAATGAAGGACCGATTAGTTAAGCTTTGGTTGCCACTCTGGTGATCAGTTGGCAGAACAGCTTCTGCAATTAAACTCGTGTATCTCTGTCCTAAAGCAAAAAAGCAGGCTTAAACAGTCAATAAATGTTAATCCAGTCACAACCTGTCTCTGCCTTTGAAGGCTGCCCAGGAGGGTTTTTTTTTCCCCACATCACATTTTTTTCATCTTGTTTTAAATGTGGTGGTCCCCATGGAGTCGGAATGTGGCGTACATGACCTCCCACGGTTCTGTAATAAGATCTGGCATGCTAACAACATTGTCTACAGATCTGTCATCTATGGGTCTGTCCGTCCCTCCCCCTCCCTCATCTTCTCGTCTCTTTATCCAAGGTTGAAGAATAAATGGGCAACTGAAGCTCACGAGACCTACAGAAGAAATTGGGTAAGTATGTATGAAAAAAGGAGGGTGTGCTTTTGTGTTGCTAGGCCATATATTATGGTCTCTCTCTCCCACTTTCACTACATACGTATGGCTGGGATGGCGTAGGAAAGCTTCTTCCTTGTTTGCTTTTATTGCAGCGAGTGTGGGTTATAATCATCACTGATGCTAGGAATTGAGAGCACAGGGCAGAGCCAGCAAGCAAAGTGGAACTTCAGAATAATTTCCAGGCTTGGGAAAGAAGGAGGAAAAAAGAAAAAAGAAAAAACTGGGAAATAAAAAAAATCTTCTAAAAACTTAGTACTCCCCATGTTATCTGTGTTCTCAAAATTCCAGATATTTTCCATTGTTTTTTAATTACTCATTTACATAAGAGAGAGGAGTAAAGACTGACAGCCAGAGAAGAAAGTGGCTAATATAGACTGTGGCCCAGCGACTTGTGGGTGAACAAAAGAGAGTGATCTGAAAACATAAATGTCCTCTGTTAGATCCCAGACCACATGCTTTGGGAGTCTAGTGACATTTATTTATTATTTTCCTCTAAGTAGGAGCTTGCATTCCATAGGGCATGCTTGGGGTCCATTTTACTTTGTATAATTTAGCCTGTGTTCTTGATTAGAAGTTTCAAAGTTGTGGGGAAAGGATATGCAAAGGAGAGTGAGTGGGCGAAAGCACAGAAAGTTAGTTTTTTCTGAGTCGCCTGTATGGGGTGGCAGTGCTGAAAATTGATAACAGGGAACAAATCAAAATAGTGGGAATCAAAATAGGGAGAAATAGGATTTAACCTGCTCTTGACCTGGTTTTGCAGAACTATTGTTTGGTTGGCACTTAATTTAGCATACTGGTAATTTATGATAAAATTTTGTCATTTAGAATAAGGTAAATTAGCACTCAGTAGTAACTTAAACTATGCTTTTTTAAAGCTTTCTGAAGCTGGAGAGCTCTTTCACATGGGTCTTCTTCCTGAAATGCAAATGCTAGGGTGAGAGCTGATAGCTATGGAGTAGGCAGGAATTAATCATGTCCCTAAACCCATTTATTTTTGAAGAATCCCCAGTAATTTCTCTGTGACTCGTTGGTTTTTCAGGGAAAAGAGTTTCAAAGCAATGCCATAGAATATACACAAATGTATAGACTTTGCTTTAGTAAAGGCAGACCCTTTCAATTATTCAATTACTCAGTTAACAGGTATTTATTGAGTGTCTACTATGTATTCCAGGTCAGGTACAGAAGAAACAATGAAAAATAAGAGAAGCATGGTCTCTGCCCTTAGTCCTATGCCCACTGTTGGGAACTCTAAAAATACGCAAAGAAATACATTTAAAATTAAAAAACCCCCACAAATCATGAGTACAGGCAGCAAAAAATAATTAGTGCTACTCAAGTTATTTATGACCCTAATGGACATTAAGCCATGTGCTGCAAACCTTGATATTCAGTTAATGGCATCTTTCTGAGCTCTCATTCTGTAAAAAGCACTGTCAGATACTGTGGGTAATTGTCAAGAACATTAAAGAAGTTCAGTTCTCAAACTTATAATTTTATTTTTCTCCCTCAAGAATGTAAGATGGAATCTATATGTCAGAAAAACTGTAATCAATTAAAAAGATGTAATATGTATATTTAGACTTCATTTTTTCATTTTACATTATACACATGTTGCTGAACTGTTGGCTGTACAGTGGTATCGTTTGAAATGCATGTTTAAAGAAATCCTGCTGTGATTCTTTTTACTAAACAGAGGAGAACCTTTAACGTGGATAAATTACTAGATATTTTCTGTCCTCTAGGTCTGAGTTTTGGTAAATTGGGTTTTCCTGATCAGCAGACGTGTGCACACGCAAGTATAAAGCCTCTCAGAGAGTCTGAGTAACTAGAGGCAGGAAATGCAGGTTGGCCCTGCCACAGAATAGTTAGGTAGAACGGACTCTGCAGCCTGTGATAGGTGGGGGGCCACTTGCTCCTGGACTTTTCATACTCTGGATGCTCCCAGCAGCCCCAAGCCAAGGAGGGTCCTTCTGAGTTAGCAGTAGGGAGTAAGCAGGAATCGAGAGAAGGAAATCAATATCATCATCAGTGTTGTTTAACATTTCTTTGTTAAGCTTTGCAGCCTAACAAATATTTTACAACTCTTTTGTTCCGTACTCTGGTTAACCAAGAAACAAATCCGGAAGGAAAGGAGCTCTGTTCTCAAGCTTCTGGGAGAGAACTTACTGTTCTCTTTAACCAATTAAAGGACATTAAAAGCATGTGGGTTTTCCCTTAAGCCTTTAATTTAAATAGACAGAAGCAACTATGTTCCTAGTGGAGGTGCCTCTTCTTTCCTTTATGTGTGGATGGCACAAATATCATCCCTGTGGTGAGGACTGTGGCTGGATAGAAGAATGGTGTATGTTGAAATGGAAAAGGAGGTTGGTAGCAAGGGAGGAGCCTCTTTGGCCCCTTGGCCCTGACCCACAGTCTCTTCCCACCCAGGGAAGCACTCGGTGCCAGGTTACTGGCTCCCCAATTCCCTCCCATTCTTCCCAGTATATATAATAGGAACAGATAGAAGGAGTTCTCGTAGTGCACTGGTCTCCAAAGAAGCAAATACAGCTTGTTCAATAGATATGCATAGCTCAGTGGTAGATTGCAAAGAAGGATAAAATTAATCTTTCTTAGGGCAGAGCCTCTGAGGTTACACAGATGGTGCAGGTGCAGTGCACCTACTGAGACCCAGTTTCTGCTCTCTGTAAAAACGCTCATGTGGTTTTGGGGATGAACCTCTTCTGAAGAGGATTCAGAAACTTGCATTTAATTCTCAGTTGTGTAAATCTGTTTACACAGTTCCCTTGGAATGGGCCCCTTACATTTCTCTGGTAGAACCTTTCTGATTCTTCATCTTGTTAGGGTTACCATGAGAGTCGGGCACACTGGGAATCTAAGACTTTGGAAATTAAGCTCCATTCTCACCATTTTTTTCAGGATTAGAAAGTCCTGCCAACAAGAAGCCAGGCTAATTTGAGAGTTATTGTGGGTAGAAACTGAGAATCAAATTATGAAGCAAAAGTTCCATAGTCAAATGGGTGAAGGAGGGGAAAGAGAGTCGACTGTATCGTGAATTACAGCAAGCAGGGTAGAGTTTGAGGTCTGATACGATACATTTGAAAACCTGCTTTGCCATTTAACTTTGTGACTCTGAGTAAACTTATTTAACCTCCTGGAGCCTTATTTTTCATGGGATTGCTGTGAAATTTTATAGAAAACACATATATAAAGCACCTAAAACAGCAGGCACAAGAGCTGTCGCTCTAGACCTATTGGTTTCCCCATTCGTTTTACTTTCTTTTTGTTTTTTGGCTAAATTCAAATACTCATGCTCTTTTAACCTTTTAAGATAAAATGCCTACAAACAAGACAACACTATAATTAGCAAGGTTAAAACAAACAAAACTCAAGTTAAGTAGATAATATTTAATTTTATTTGTCTATGGGGTGTGCTGTAGTTAAGTATATGGAGTTTGTGCATTTCCCATTTCCTCTTGCCAAGATGTAGAAAATTGTCATTGTAAGCATTAACGGATAATGTGAAAACACTGGTATCATTGTATAGCTTTGCTCTCAATAAGCCCTGCTAATGTTTAGGATTTTATTCCACAATATGATGATGGTTAACACGTGCTAATCATGAAAACACATTAATGTCCCTATGATTGAAGGCACTGTACACTTTCCAAATCGATTTGAACCAGGCTAAATCCTAGACCCACACTGTGAAACAAAACTAGTGTGTGGCAAGCAATAGTTTTTCCTAAGCCCCAATAATTCAAATATTTTCATTAAAATACACAAAACCCTGGACTTACTTGAAGCCTGGAAAGTGCATTTATTTTTATCCTTTTTAAACAAAGAAGCTGAAAACATCAGAAATAATGAAAGTGGCATATTTTTATTGCTTTGTTCTTATAAGAACTGTTTTTTAATGAAATTTAGTTTAAAGCAAAAAAAATCTCATTCCTGTGCTGAACCTTTTTGCGTGGCACATTCCAGCCTGGAGCTATCTTTTATTGGCCAAGTTATAAACCCCAGAAAAGGGGGTTTTATAGTGGAAATGCTGACAGAACCCACATACTGCTACTGAGTGCCTCTCTAATTAGTCTGAAATCCTGAAAGCTGAATTCCATAATATGTGGCCTGTACTATAGCGAGATTACAGTGTGGGCCAAACCCCAAGCTTAACTGGGCGTTTCACGTGCAATCAGGGCTTCCCATCAGACTATGGTGGAGTCATTCACAGTTGTAAAATGCTAGTACTTTTAAGCAAGAGAAATCCTTATTGGTCCTCTTACTTATTTAAATGTTAAACAGGGCTGTTTGGATATTTTTTGATAATCTAGGAGTCCCTGACATGCAGACCCCACTTTGCAGACAAGCTTCCACCTGGGCCTGGACAGTCGGATTTCTGGGGATTCGTTTTAGCACTTATTTAAACACCTTCCATAAAGCCAGCTTTATTTGTGTCCAAGTGTTTGGTGCTAATGTTGACAGAGAAACATCCTGCCAGGGCAGTGGAGTGAGTAAACAACAGGACCTGTACAGCTTTACACACAGGAGTCCATTTTGGCTCGCAGCCCTCTCTCCCCTGCCCTCACCCCAACTTGCCATATTTCGGCCCCTTGTTTGCCTGGAAAGATGAACAGGTGCTCATACTTGCTGGGTACAGGTCTGATAGGACCTATTTTTTTTGCAGCTGCAAAGCCCCGTCACAAGATCCCTCAGCTAAGGTGCCCTGGCCTGGACTCAAGCTGGGCCAGCTCTTCCCCCAGGGTGCTACCTCAGAAAAAATAGAAGTTCCAGGTTCAGTTAAATAGGGAATGCGTGTTAGGTCCACAGCTTGTGAAGTACCCTCCCCCTTCCTCCACTGCGACCTTGATTTCCCTCTTATTTCTCCTTCATCCTTTAAATGACTGGGTTCCTCCCACCACGGGTGTCAGCATCCTGAGGTGTTCTGCCATGTTCAAGAGGTTAGGCGACACACTGAACGAGTCTCCTAACTATCAGTGACTATTGTCCAAGGGATGCATGTCCCCAAAGTAAACGACCAGGCTAACGAAATGTCAGAAAGACTCGAAGCTCTCACAAGTGCCATCCTGGACTACACCCCTGGTGCCTCGTGGCTGAGGGCTCTACAGGCATAAGGTTGTCACCCCGAAAACCTAAACAACATTTTAATGAAACTGGCAACCAGACCGCCTTTCTCTTGGAACTTGCTATTCCTTTGCACAGTATTTTTGGTCCAGACATTACTCCTTGGCAATTTTCAGGGACTAAGACTCTCCTTTATCCCTGCACTCTTGTTTCTTGACTACTGTTCCTTCATTTCTACATTCCCTAATTAGTAATGCTTGAATCTGACCTTTGGAACTCAAGGATGGTCTAGGACGCCAAAGCTTTTCTTCCCACTAACAGGAAAGGGGAGTCACAGGAAGGTTTCTTCACCCGGGAGGACCCCCACAGAGCCCTGCTTGTTTCTGACATGGCCCTCCACACCCCGCTTTTTTGATACTCCTTAATCTTGAGAGGAAGAGGTGCGAGACAAGAAAGAGAATAAAGTTTTGGATAAAGAGGTTAATCATAAACTCAGCAGAGAAACTTGAGTTTAGGTGCCGAAACGGGTTTGGTTTGCCTATTGCTCAGCAAGCCAAAACGCTGAGACACCAAGGGCTGCAGCAATGCGAGGAGATCGGAGAACAAGCCTCGGCTCTGCCTTCCCGCGGGCAAGGGGCTGGGGTATTTATGGGATGAATATAAAGAAGCAGGGCCGTCTGGGGCTTGGGGGGCGTGGGGAGCACGGGGAAAGGTGATTGGAAAAAGGTGCGGTAATCGTCGTAGCTCTGTGCAGGTGTAACTGAGCTACAGGTCTCTGCACGTGCTTAGCATGATCTAACGGTGGAGTTTCAGCCCCTCTGACATCAAAACGTAACTGAGCAGACACTTGCGCATGCCCAGTTGGAGAGTCCGTGGTCCTATCCAGTTTTAACCAGCTCAGCTTGAACCAGACACAGCTGACTCCAAGTTCCTGGAAAACAACTCAGGCAAACCTTCTATTGTTTAGGCTCTGGGCCGCTTGGAGGGCCTGCAAGTCTTTTGTAGCGACAATTAAAACGACCTTGATTAGTGAAGACAGGTGAAATGGATTTGATTAAGGATTACCCACGGTTTCAAAAAGACATTTTAATGAAGAAAACCTTGAGTAAAAAAATGATACAAGATTGGCAACTCTCTAAGATTTAGCTGATTGAACTTGGAAAAGAGTACTGAGACTCCAGGAAAGGCACTGGAGCGAGAGCATACTAGTGGACTCATTCTCAGTGGGTAAACTACAGATAGAAAAAAGAGGGCAGACGGAACTGGACAAGCTGATCCTAAAGTTTGCATGAAAGATAAAGAATCAAAAACAGTCAAGGCACATTTGAAGAAGATAGGAAGGGAGAATTCATCCTAGAATATGTCAAAGCTTCTCGTAAAGTTACAGTAATGAAGACATTGGGCTATTGGTTGAAAGACAAATGACCAATGACACAGAACACAAAGCCCCCAAATAGACATATGGGCATTTAGCAGTTCTAGAGATAGCATGAGATCTCAGGGACATCACACTTTTTAAATGATGCTTGGACAAATGGATAAGCAGGTAAAAATGTAGATTTTTTAATCTCATATCATACATAAAAATGCATTTCAGAAGTGAAAAGGAAAGAATTTAAACTTTTAGTTTAAATATGGAAAATATCCATATAAAATGGGCTAAAGATTTGTTAAATAAGATGCACAAACCACAGGAAGAGATTGATAAAGTAGACTAACTGAAATTAAACTGAGAAACAAGCTGCAGACTAGGAGAAGATATTCGCAACACATGTAACTGATAAAAGAGTGGACTCTGTATGTGTGTGTGCGTGTGTGTGTAGGCACTCTTATTTACTTATGAGTGCTGGGAGTGTAAATTGTCCAATCCCTTTGGAGAGAATTTGGCAATATCCAATGTGGTTAAAGTTGAGCATATTTCATAACACAGCAATTCCTAGTCTAGTGTACACAGTGAAGAAACTTTTGTCAATGTGTATAAGGAGTCACATGTAAGACTATTCAATGAAGTATTGAAATGATAAAGAATTGGAAACAACATAAATATTTATCAATTATGAAACAGAAAAATAAATTGTTGTACAAGTTTTGGCAAGGATGTGGAAAAAAGGGAACACTCCTACACTGTTGGTGGGAATGTAAATTGGTGTAGCCACTGTGGAAAACAGTATGTAGGTATCTCAAAAAACTAAAAATAGAACTATCATATGACCCAGCAATTCCACTCCTGGGTATATATCAGAAAGAAACAAGAATGCTAATTTGAAAAGATACATACACCCCAATGTTCACAGCAGCACTAATTATAATAGCCAAGGTATGGAAGCGACCTAAGTGTCCATCAATGGATGAATGGATAAAGAAGATGTGGTATATACATACATTGGAATACTACTCAGCCATAAAAAAGAATGAAATTTTGCCATTTGCAGCAACATGGATGGACTTGGAGGGCATTATGCTAAGTGAAATTAGTCAGACAGAGAAAGACAAACACTGTATGATATCATTTATATATGGAATCTAAAAATTGCAACAAACTAGTGAATGTAACAAAAAAGCAGACTCACAGATATAGAGAACAAACTAGTAGTTACCAATGGGGAGGGGGGAGGGGGCAATATAGGGGTGGGGGTAGGAGACACAAACTATTGCATGTAAGATAGGCTCATGGATGTATTATACAACAGAGGGAATATAGTCAATATCTTGTAATAACTGTAAACGGAAAGTAACCTTTAAAAATTGTATAAAAATTTAAAGAAGGACTTCCCTGGTGGAGCAGTGGTTAAGAATCCACCTGCCAATGCAGGGGACATGGGTTCAAGCCCTGGTCCGGGAAGTGCCACATGCCACGGAGCAACCAAGCCCATGCACCACAACTACTGAGCCTGCGCTCTAGAGCCCACGAGCCACAACTACTGAAGCCCACGTGCCTAGAGCCTGTGCTCCGCAACAAGAGAAGCCACCACAGTGAGAAGCCCACGCATCACAACAAAGAGTAGTACCCACTCGCCGCAACTAGAGAAAGCCCACGCACAGCAACAAAGACCCAACGCAGCCAAAAATAAATAAATAAATAAACTTTAAAAAACTTTTAAAAAACAGCTAAAACAAAGAAAAATATATGTTGTAAAATCATAAAATGGAATAATACTGTACAGTGGTTAAAACGAATGAATTAGATCTACATGTACCTCCAAGGATACACCTCAAAGACATATAGTTGATTGAAAAAAGCAATTTGCAAAGGATATATACAGTATATATACACTTTGAAACTATTAATAATTTTTAAAATTCACTAGATACTTCTGTTTTGTTATGGGTAAATATATATGTTGAAACGTACAATGATAAAGTTATAAAGGCAATGTTGTATCTTCCAGATTGTGATTTCCTCTGGGGAGCAAACAGGAGGAATAGTTAAATCTACATAGTTTTATAAATTTTATAAAAATGTCTATTTTGGGCTTCCCTGGTGGTGCAGTGGTTGAGAATCTGCCTGCCAATGCAGGGGACACGGGTTCGAGCCCTGGTCTGGGAAGATCCCACATGCCGCGGAGCAACTAGGCCCATGAGCCACAATTACTGAGCCTGCGCGCCTGGAGCCTGTGCTCCGCAACAAGAGAGGCCGCGATAATGAGAGGCCCGCGCACAGCGATGAAGAGTGGCCTCCGCTTGCCACAACTAGAGAAAGCCCTTGCACAGAAACGAAGACCCAACACAGCCATAAATTAATTAATTAATTAATTAATTTAAAAAAAAGTCTATTTGTATTTTAAATCTCATCCTCTTAATATTTTTCTTTTTATGTATAATTTACCATGTACATAGGTTACTAGTATAGTAGAACACACATATTATTAATATTTATGCAATCATTATGCAATCACATGCAATCATCTTATGCAAACTGTTTTTGAGATACTTTTTCACTTACATATAAACAGCTTTCTATATCAATACATCATTTTCTTCAATATCATTTATTTAACTAGTACCCTTTCTGTTAGACTTTTTGTAATATTTTCAATAATAACATATTTCTTTCTGATTATAAAAATAAATATTCACTGTAGAAAATATAAAAAAGAGAAAGAGAAAATTTAAATCACTCATAATCCTACTACTCAAAGAAAATCAAAATTAATATTTTTGTGAGTGTATTCTTCTATTCTTGTGTGTTTGTACATTTGCAGTATATAGACTATAATTCTAATTTTGGAAAAACTATTAAAAGCTAGCATATATAGTTTTGCCTTTTTTTAACTTAACATTTTATCATAAGCATTTCTCCATATCATTAAATATGTTTAAAAACTTAAATTTTAATAGTTGTATAGTTTCCATCAAATAGATTGACCATAAATTATTTAACCAGGCCTATATTGTTGGACACTGATAATATTTCCAATTTGCCACTATTGTAAATAGCACTGTAATAAACACTGTTATATAGAAATTGTGGTAAGCCTTGGTGATTATGGTAGACTCTGGGTCAAAAGCTAAGGACTTTTTAAGGCTCTTAATACATATTGCCAAATTGCTTTCCAAAAAGAATCAGACAATATTTTATACATACATGTAAGTGATATGGGGATATATTAAAGACATTAAACATTTTATTTTTATATAATCTAAGTGGGCATGTTAATTCATGGAATGAATCTGTCCTTGAATTTGGTAGAAGAATCTATGCTTATGATTTAATTGCTTGCAATCTGTGGAAAAAAGTAGTTCTTATAAGGATAAAATGTTTTCATAATTGAAACATTAGTCATCTGACTTGATAAATGTTCTTTTAGGACACACTGGGAACTCAAAGAAAAAATTGAATGTTTCTTTTGTGGTACAAAAACAAATGAACACATATGGAAATACTATAAATTTACATATTAAGGGTGCCTCAAAAAATACACATGGAAGAGGAAAAGATTCAATGTTTTTAAAATAATATATACCATAATTGGAGCTTATTTATAAAATATTTTCATTATTAAAACCAAAACATATGGTTGTTTTTCACGAGAGTTGGCAAGTGTTTTTATTGCTTTATAAAAAAATATTGAATTATGCTCTATAAATCTAATTGGCATATAGATTTTTAATGGTATATATTCTCTTTCATTAACTTAGAGCTGTTTTCCATAAATACCAAATGGTGGTTAAAGCTCAAAACAAGAGCTTACAAGGTTAAATCTAGGTGTTAAAAATTCAGACAAATCAGATTTTGAAATATAATTTTAGAACACGATCTAGGTCTTTTCAGATTTTCAGGGGAGGCTGATTCAAGTGATTTCTAAAGGAATGCTTTATTCTAACTTCCACTTTGAAGTATAAATACTACCAATAGAAAAGCAAAGATTGGGGGATGTTAAGTAGTTTTCAATTCCAGAAGTCGATAAAGGTCAGAGCTCTCTGGCCACAAAAATGGGTTATGTTTACTGTGTTCATTCTTTGTAACACTCAAACGGATATGAAATTTCACTGATAATTTTTGCCAACAATCCAAGATGGAAGAGCCTTATGGAGATAAAGACCAAAACTGTCACAATTGCTTCTTGGAATGTGAAAACAAACCAAAGTTAAAATGGTATTTTGTTGAAGTTAGGAATTCAGTTCCAAATAACTCAGCTTTAAAGGTTCAGTCTATTAAAATAGTTTTTGTCTGTCTGTGCCACTTCCTGCCTTTCATGAGTGGGCTCTGAGCCCCTCCAGAGATCAATGACAGTGCCCACCAGGCCTCTTTGGGAGATGACTGGGGAAGGAGTGCTCATATGCTAGGGAGATAGGGAGTGGATGGGAAGGGAAGCATGATTATTCTTCTTGGAGCTCCGAGTCCCAGCTGCTAGGTCCTAGGAGACCAATAGGTATCACACAGGTTCCAGGGGTAAAATAGGAATGTTGTAATTTGTTGAGTTTATATCATGACTTTTATTGTTGAGAGAAAAAAGTGAGAGAAAGAAATTAAAAGAATAAGTTTTATGCAGACCCAAAGGTGAACTCTTAACTGTTGACTCCAAACCCAAAATACACTGAATAGTAGAGTAGGTAAACAAGCCCATATTTCTTTGTTTTTGTTTTTTTTTCCAAATTTAGTAATTGGTACATATTGATTGCTTATTATGTGCCCAGCTATGTGCAAATGAGACAAAGAGGTATGAGCCATGGTTTCCTGCATGCAAGGAGTTAATGTATTTGGGGACCTTAAGGCACAGAGGAAAATGAGACTGAACGATGGCAGCCTTCTTTGAAGCTGACATTGCCATAGGAACTCACTCAGCTAATGACATCTATGTGTTCTTAGAACACACCCTAAGAACTTAGGGTTCTTAGTGACCCTAAGAACACTGGACCCATTCTATTGATCATTAAGCCTATAGTGCAGACAGTTAAGCATCCAGAAGGCACAGCTAACACATCCTCAACAAAGTCACTGTGACTTTAGTGCTAGGAAAGAGTGGGGAGGCATATAGCATAGTGGTCGAGAACTTTGGCATTGGAGTTAAATTAGAACCAAGTTCAAGTGCTTCACTACTCTCCTAGCTATATACTTTGGGCAAGTGACTTAAACATCCTGAACCATAGTTTTCCCATCTGTAAAATGCAGTATCTAGCTCAGAGAGCTGCTGTAAGGATTAAAAGAGTGTTGCATGAGAATGCCTAGGACATAAATACTAGATTTCCTTGACTTTAAGATGTTATCAGTTGGACACTGCACCATTGGTCAAATAACAGCTTTGGAGACAGAAGAAGAAACATTAGGTTAAATACAAACATTAAAATAAAACCTGCTGGTAGTACATATTTATGTACTTTCTTGTTATACTCTAAGTCTGCAACTTAGCTTTCTGCATATTGAGATAGAGTCTGCTGAATCACTTTCGTAATCGATACTTATGTGTATGTAGCAAGCCAGTGACATGTGGCTTTCCATAGCTGACACTTGTGATCTTGATCTTGTTAGCATCTTTTGGATTGAAAATATAATTTTTGAAGGTTATGGGAAAACCAGGTTTTCATCTGCATTTCTTGTTTGGTTAAATGTGTGGCATTTTCTCCTGAGCTAAAGGAAGTTAAGTAGCTTTTCTTGAAAGGCAGATGCTTGAGAGACAATCCCTTACAATGCATGAATCAGTCACACCAGCCTCTTTTAGTTTTGGTAATTCTAAAATGTAATCTGCTAGATTTGGCAAGTTCTATCGTCTGTAGTCATAGTTCCAAGCACAGGCCAAGCATTATTCTATGTTCTCAGTAACTTTTTCTTTCAATGCTGCATCATAATGTAATCTTTTTGAAGAATTTTCAGGACAATTAAGGATACACCTTTAAAGGAAGTTCAACCGCTTGTGGTGCTACCAATGCAAATAATTTAACTGAGATGATAATCAGATAAACAGACACTTCCTGAGTAAGCCTGATTTCAGATATACCCATGCAATAAAACTACTTGCCTAGAAGCCAGCAGTTTTCTTCTGACATCAGCTGTAAGAATCCCCCCTTCCTCAGAAACATTAAAATGTGCCTCTGAAAAGGAAGGAGATGATCAGGTAGAGAAGGAGAGAGAGGGCCTTTCAGGCAGAGGAGGAGGCATATACAACAGCATGGAGATGAGGATGTTGGGACACTTTGATGTGGGGATAGTTTAGGCTTTTGACAGGAAACCAGGATGGATTGGGAGCTCAGACGCATTTGTTGAGACACTGGCTTGCAGCTCATAGTAATTTGGGACTTAATAGTTCGAGAATCCATGAAAAGTTTCCAAGCAAAATAATGACACACCTGGGCTTAGAAAAGACATTCTTTTGATACTGTGTGGGAGACTGGAGTGAAGGACAGCAGTTATGTGGATATATTGAAGGCCTGGGTAAGAGAGAATGCAAGCCTCAACTAAATCACAGACATTTAGGAGGGAAAATTGATGATTTGATGACCAAATGGATGGAATATTCCACTAATTAGTTAGGTAGTCATCTAGTAGGATCTCTAAAAACAAAATATTTTAGTTTCTGAGTGTGGGACAAAATAAACCAAAATATTTTAAAATTGTAATGATTGGTAGTCAATATCTTTTTTTTCTAAAGTGCATGTTTCCAAGGGTAGAGAATAGAATTTTATCTTTGCATATTTTTCCTTGCAAATAAGCAGTTATGGCCATTGTCAAGGTCATGGTCACAGATGGAGACTCCGAGCCAGAGACCTTCAGATAGCTTGTCCACATAGCCAAGGAGCAAACAGGACAATTGTGACAAATCTCTGTCTTCTTCCCGTCATCTCTTATTAAGTTTGGCAAGGAAGCTTTAGAAAGTAGGACAGGCAACTCAGCATTAGAGAACTGAAAGTAAGGAAGTAGGCCTTAGCTCAGTGAGGGGCAAATCAACACACTTACAGATGTGGAGTTGTAGCATTTAAGATAATGTTAAAGCATTTAGGAGTTAAACCTTCTCTTAATCCTTATTCTAACGGTCAGGTAAGAAGCAAAACTAAGAAATATTAGTATAGTTATCTAAATAAATAACTTGCACTGTCAAAAAAACACCCAGATGAGGATCCCATGGCACACAGATATACCCTTTGGAAGAGCTCACCCTTGCTGTGAGCATGATGGTGGCACCTGTGCTACTCTAATCCAACCACCCAACACAGTGTGCTGAGTGTAGCCACGGAACCTGGAAAGAGGGAAAGGCCTTCGTTGAACTTGCCTTGCAATCTTAACCCCATTTCAATGGTAGAAATGTTTCACCTTCCAACATTCAAACATTCCAACTTCAATTCTCATCAGAGAAGAGAATGTGTTGCTGGATATATGGAGATACATGCAACGTGAGGAATTATCAAACTATAGAATTTGTTCAGGTCTCAATGGTGAATGAAGTTTTATTCAACCAAGGGATGAGAACCAAAGATGGGAAAGAAAAGAACATTAATGCAACTCGTTTGCAAAGATGACACTGGGTTTTATCACTTATCCTAGAACTCTGGATTCCATGTCAGGAACCTTTTTGGTTCCCCTACAGAGACAATGACTTTGGAGTTGATGCTTTTCATATATGTGAGTTTATAAGGTCATGCAGAGTAGCAATAAGAATAAATAAACTTGTAGCATACTGGGATTTTCTCTGAATTTTATAACCTCTGGATGTAGCAAAGCTCTATCTTAGTGTAGTGTTGGGTTGGGAAACATACGTGTACTTTTAAGCAAATACATAAGTATAATGAAGCACTGACATACATATCTTCTGGAATTTATTAATAACATGAAACCATGATGAGTTCTATTTTCATTCCTTACTAAGCCATTTGTTCTTTATTCTATAAATACAAGCCAATGACACAATTGCAATGATAGAGGCCTATAGAAATGGAGGCCTCAAAACCAAGAAATGAAAGATGGTAATACCTGAAGCAGCAATGATGAAATTGTGATTTGCTATTTGAAGTGGAGGCATGGAATGACAGACAAAATAGGTTAAAGAATAAAACAAGAGGCTGTAGGACATCAGAATCTTCACAGAAAACTGAGTTCAGTATGTATAGACATAGCCATACAGTTCTTAAAAGCATCAGATTAGAGAATGTTTATGGAAGTGCTCACAAACCATAAAGCACTATAGAAATATGTGATTATTATATTTTAGAATGAGAAAGAGAAAATACTTTGTAACTAACGTACTCACACACCATTTACAATCTATCTTAGATTGATCCTTCAGGGCTCTAAGGGAGCTTTTCATTCTTCCTATTGTTTTGATGGTTTACGCATTTCTAATTATTACCACTTCTAACATATATCCTTGAGAAAGAGAAAAGCATAAAATTATGGCATGAAGGTGACATTTTAAAGATGGAAAGGGAAAAGGAATTATGAATACAGGAGAGAAAAATAAAATTGGGAACAGAGAACTAAAACTCAAAATAATTTATCATTCAGTGAATTCAATCAACAAATATTTATTGAGTTAAATGCCTGTCAAATGCCAAGAATTGCTAGGGCCTGGGGATCCAGAAATGAAAAGACAAGGAAATTATATGTGTATTGTTGTCCTGAGTTCCTTGAAGAAAAATGATGCTTATTGGAAGCAGACAAAATTGACTATCACTGGCTTAGAGTACATTGACTAATATGTTTTCTAGTAGAGGGGATTCTTTCAGCTTCATGCATGATCTCGAGACAGCCAGAGGTACTGTTTTCACACAAGATGTGATCTGTTGGGTCATTGGTCAAATGGTTCGTCATGTGTCAGCAGCAGCACTTAGAAGTAATTTTATAGGCTTTTTTATCCATCATGTCAAAAAATACACAGTATTGAAAAATACACAACATTATTTATTTTGAAAAATGGACAACCCTATCCTAGTCAATGAACTGAAGGAGTGGCATCAGGAATTTAATGATGGCTTACTGGAAGAAGAGGAGATATGACAGACGTCATTCATTTATGAGAGCCACAGAACAAAGGGGGACTGGAGAGCTGCTGTCACTGGTCTGGGGTTGTGAAACATGCTTAATACAACCAATCTGCATTGATAATAGCTGAGGAATGCCTACCTGTTATTGATCTATAAATTCAGGAAAGAAGATTTTATTCAGCAAAGATGTGAATATAAAATATGCCAAGTTCCTGTATGGGTAGCTGAGTTTTAGAAAAGAAACTATAAGGGGCAAAGGGCCTAGTATCTCTACAAAGTGATACAGAGGGAGAATGTGTCTGCCTAGGAAAGTGTTGGCTTGTTGGCTTACACAGTATTTCCATTCATTACCTTGGTGGATTTACATGTCCTGGAGATGGATCCTCAGTTTTACAAGCTTAAAAATTTGATTTTTATCGGCACACCAAGAGTGAATTCATCTCTCAGGACTGATTTCATGGTAACTGAGCTCATGAGACTGATGTATAAAACCATAACTTACAATTTACTAGTTTTATTAATAGTGAAAATGTACCTGGTCCCTGGAATGAACCTATTCCCAGCCCAGAAGATACACTCAATTTTTCCCTCTAGGCAATCAAATTGTAATCAGAAGGTGACTTGGTGAGTGTTGAATCAAAACGAAGGGAGTTCAAAGAATCAAATGTTCAATTATGTCAGATTAATGTAACTTGATGCATAAGCTTACAATAGAAATGGCCTTGCCCAAGAGTTCTGAAAATCCAAAGTCCTCAGCCCGAAGCTCTCCTGACATGGACAGTGCTGTTTAATTTTTGTCTCTGAGTTATTTCATTTTCTTAGCTTCCACTGTTAACCAAACCATTCTGGTTTATAAACAGCCAGGTGGTAGAGAATTGCAGGAGAATCAGGTACAGTGTTTTAGAGGAAGAGCTTAGTGTGCCCTGGAAAGTATACAAGGAACTATTATTTCATTTGGAGGTGATTTTGTTAGTACTGCCCAGTTCCCCTGAATCACTCTGCACATGTAGGTCACATGGCAGCTGGTACATGGATTAGGAAGTGGTGAACTAGAATTGATATCAAGGCCTCCGTTGCCGTTACTAAAGAACACTGAACTGTGTGCCCCACGTGATCATGCCTTCCATCAGAAAGATACCTATGCTCAAGTTAGCAAACAAAAAATTGAACGCACAAACTGAAATTGAGATGGGAAAAGATTACGGGATAAAGAGAGTCTGTCACCATTAATAAAGGGTCAGGAGTCTCAGTAGAAAAACTGTCTTCCAAAGTGATGTTCTTTGGTTCTTGCCAAGCATCTTTTGAACTTTTTTCTTACCCTGCCCCACCTCTGCATCTGCAGTGCAGAATTCTCAACACGGTGGTAAACATTTGGCCTCCTCCATGCAGCTCACTGTACTGAGAGAAGCTGAGTGATAAAAATGACTCTCTGAAACTGGAACAACAGACAGCGAGGAAGAATGGACGGCAAAGATGCTGCCTTTTCATAAAGCTTTTATGTCAAACCACTAAGCGTTCCAGGAAGAAAGGCTACCTCTTGGAAAGCCTTCCTTCATGCGTGTTCACTCTGAAGCCCTTAAGTAGGTCTTCCAGGCACCACAAAGACGTTAGCCAGCATATTATATCTAATGAATGCTGGCATAGCACAGCTGCATAAGAGGAGTCAGCTCCAGGAATCAGGGAGTGAGCTAAATTAGCCCACATGCTAAGCAGGCCCTACTGTTATAATGTATATGAAGCTTTGGGGTTTGAAATTTCCCTTCCAGAAGCATATTTTATTGCATTATCTCCCCAGCAGACCTCAGCTTTATTCTTTCTTCGGCAGCCTTTCTTCTGAAGCATGAATCCAAGGGGTTGCTGTCCCAAAGAATGACATTGACAGCAGGGCAAAGAGAGCTGATAGAACGGAAGCAGGATGAACTACAGAGTGAATGTGTATAGTCAGGCCATGATTTCCTCCTATTTAGTTGTATATAACTTGATAATGATAGGAAGTGGGAGGAGGAGGAAAATATTCTTATACATTCTTATCCTTCCCTCCTCTTTCTTCTTCTCCTTTTCCGTCTTCTCCTTCTCCTTCTTTCCTCCCCCCTCCCCCATATTGGACAGGCCCTTATGGAAGTGTTACATTCAATTTTAACTCCTTAGTAAAAACAAGATGTGGAAAATTCAAGAGTTTACTTATTGGAAAAATGTCTTCTGAAGTGTATAGAAGGCATCTGCTTCCCAAATCCTCTACTGACATCAAGAGCTGCTATTCTCTAAGAGTGAATTTTGAGTCATGTTCAACTATTTCCTTTAGCTCCTAATTTCAATCAACCCATCTCTAATTCCTACTGAAACTTCATTTCTTTAATTTGACCCTTCCTGTTCACTTTCCCTATCCTGATTATCCTATCTAGAAATGACTATAATGGTAATTAAGCTGGTCAGTGGTAACCACTTCAGGTCTCTAGAGCTCTATATTTACCCCAATCTCAACTTCAACCGTCATTTTTATTATACCACTTTTCTAAGAGAAATACTTAATTTACCAAAGGCAAAAAAGGAGCTAAGTATTTCATCATCTTCAAAATTAATTATTAGGTATTATTTCTAGTCATCTTATTTGGGCCCCAAATAAGATGCACTTCCAGAATAAGGAAATAAGAACATGAAAAATCATGATAACTAGAATGAAAAGGTAACATAAACTATGTTTAGTAGTTCTTGGAAATCATCTTGAAGCAATTCATCCTATTGGGAGACTTGTAAATATATTACTGATAAGATTGGAGTATCGCCCCCCCCCCCCAAATACTCCAATCTAAAACCGAACAAAGATAAAATAAGATGCAATCTTATAGTGTAACACGAGACGACATATGACATATTGGTATCTTGGAAAAGAGGCACTTCATAGACAAGATGGTCAGTGAATTCTGTCCCAGATGCTCTGATTCTATAAGGCTGGTATATATGCTTAGTCTGATACATGCTCATCTAGAGTCTGGGGTAGGGTAATGTGGTTTGGTACTGGGTAGAAATATCTGTCAAAGAACATTCAGTTCCCTTTGCTCTCATTCTGAGTATGCTACATGACTTTATGCTAAATAAACTCATATGAGACTTGTTATGAATTAGGAGCCAATTTATCGATTTTTGGTTGGAGCTACAACCTGGGGAAAAACACCTGCTTCTTGCATGGGGCACTCCTTCTGAGTGAGCAGGTGAACTCAGAGGGGCAGGGGTAGAGTTAGGGAGAAGGTCCAGGTTCACATGAGTTGAGCACTTGCAGACTGATTAACGTTACATTTATGAAACAGAAACTGAAAATGCTGACCTCAAAACAAACTCTTGGACCAGGAAGACCACATACCTTTAAGCCAAGCAATCTCTCTGTACAAAATTCTGAAGGAACTTTATGTTGTTTCTAAACATTTATGCTCATAAAAATCATCTGGGGAGCTTTTTAAAAATGCAGACTGCTGGCCCCACCTCTAGGGGTTGTGAGGCAGACGGTCCACTGTCTTTACTGTGAGAAGCAATGCTTGCTATAAAGGCTTAAATCTAGCTACACGTGTTTGGTACTGTTCTGTCTACAAACCACTCATTCTGAGGACATAGCTTTGCATGTAGCTATGTGTGAACTTACTCCAGCTTAGGGATAGCAGATGTGAGGCAAGTGGACTGCAGCTTTCTCTTCCTGGGTCCCGGGCAGACACACTTAGCTGATTCCAACACTTTTTCCTACTGAGTCTTGGTATGATCTCAGAATCCTTCTCAATACTGGTTCCCAGAAGCTACTACCAGTTGATAGAATTTGGCAAGGAGTCAGACTACATTGCCATCTTTGTTCTAGATCAGTGATCTTCAAGCCTGGCTGCTGTGAGAAGGAACCTCAGGCTCTACCCTTGACACACAGTAGGTGCCTGGCATATTGCCTAGCACAGCGTACGTGTTCGGGGTTTCTCTCTTTCTCGTCACAAGAGTTAGGGAAGACTTTCAAGATCTCCTACTCCTTGGCCTGCACCTGAATAAATACCTTAATAAAACACTGTGAAGTCTTCTAGTGTCCATTTATCTGTGTGGTTCTGGAGGAGAGGGTTCTTTAAGCACCCATTCTGTCTGGGAGGATGATCTCCAGGCCAGAGGAGTACCCTTGTTCTGGGGGACAAGTTCACCTCAGGCTTTAAATCTGTAATAGGGTCTATCAGGTAATATCAGAACTAAAACTTAATGAAGGGACGAGGCTCTGAAGAAACCCCATAGTCCTCAGCTGTAGATTTTTCACCTAGCTTTTCCTTTGAACACTGGGGAAAGTTTTTTTGTGGGTGTATGTTCTCCCTTTTTTTCTTTTTTTAAAATGTATTTATTTTATTTTATTTTATTTTTGGCTACGTTGGGTCTTCGTTGCTGCATGTGGGCTTTCTCTAGTTGCAGCTAGCGGGGGCTACTCTTCGCTGTGGTGTGCGGGCTCCTCATTGCGGTGGCTTCTCTTGTTGCAGAGCACGGGCTCTAGGCGCGTGGGCTTCAGCAGTTGTGGCTCGCGGGCTCTAGAGCACAGGCTCAGTAGTTGTGGTGCACGGGCTTAGTTGCTCCCTGGCATGTGGGATCTTCCCGGACCAGGGCTCGAACTCGTGTCCCCTGCACTGGCAGGCGGATTCTTAACCACTGTGCCACCAGGGAAGCCCTCCTTTTTTTTTTTAATTTAAAAAAAATTTTTTATAAATAAATAAATTTATTTATTTCTGGCTGCGTTGGGTCTTCATTGCTGCGCCTGAGTTTTTTCCAGTTGCGTCGAGCGGGGCCTACTCTTTGTTGCGGTGCGCAGGCTTCTCATTGCAGTGGCTTCTCTTGTTGTGGAGCATGGGCTCTAGGCGCATGGGCTTCGGTAGTTGCAGCACGCAGCCTCAGTAGTTGTGACGCACAGGCTTAGTTGCTCCGTGGCATGTGGGATCTTCCCGGACCAGGGCTTGAACCTGTGTCCCCTGCATTGGCAGGTGGATTCTTAACCATTGTGCCACCAGGGAAGCCCTGTTCTCCCATTTTTGGTTGATAATCATTTAGAACCATTAGTATAGAGGATGACTTTGGGTTTTGAATATAGAGACTTTCTGTGATTGGAAATGTTAGAATTTAACATATTTATTAAAAATAAATAATTAAAATCACAAGCTTATTATTTTAGAAAGGTACAACTCCATGGAGGCCAGTGAAATGAAAGTATCCATATAGGAAGTTGGAACTTGCTAAACAATCCACACACCTCATTTCATATGTTAGAGAACATTTGCAAATGCAGCAGAAGATCTATCATGCCTGATGTATTTAGGGATTCTGATTAATTGTGCGCTATGGTGGAAATACTATAAACGTCATCTATACATGATCTTTGCTCCTCTCCCCAGCATCTTCAGAAGATTAGGCTACTGAGGTGCAGGGTATACCCTTGACCCTTATGCATCTCCTTCCACTCTGTCTACATTTAGTTTGTTTCACTCTATATTTTCACGGTAGGCTTTATCTATGTCTTAACGGATCCCCTGTTTGCATTACTCTGAGATGTCTTGCTGGTCAGTCAAGTGCCTGACACAATGCTGGGACACAAAGGGTAAATTTGGCAAATATTTCATAAATTATTCATTCTTTTTATTTGAGGCTTTCATGGGTTAAGAGCTAGAAAGTGGTCTCATACATCCAAGGTGGAGTGACAGATTTCTTTCATGATGACTCACGATGAAAGGCAACATTCCTTCTATTGATATCAAATACCTTTATATACCTAATGCACATATATGCCCCAACATTATTTTCATTTAGCAAAGTAGAAATAAAATTTCCTCTAAGAAGATCAGAGGATGGATTCTTGGTAGTTTTGTTCTCTGTCTACAAATATTTTGCGTGCACAGTGGCCATAATTCCACTGAGGAATGCGTACTCTTTCCTATCTCAGTTTAGCCTGATTGAATACATTTATTTTGAAAGTTCACATGGCCAATCTTTTCTTAACGAACAAAAACATCAAATAATCCAACAAAATAATTTGTTAGAATTTCATTATTAATTCCTAGTCCTTCTGATAACAGTCTAGTTTGTTCTCAGCTTCACCATGAATTTAAGAAGAACCAAAAATGAGAATGATTGCATAGTTCAGAAAAATTTTGAAATGAAATTTGATTTGTATAATCAATGAATCATGATGTTCTAGGAACACTTAATGACCTCAGGAGTCATCTAATCCAACTCCCTGATTCAGTAAATGTGGAAACTGAAATTCAAATTAAGAAACCTGTTGGATGCTCTACAGCTTGTTGGTGGCATACTCTGAACTACACTGTCTCTTCACCTTCATTCCCTTAACACAACTGGAAATAAATACTTAGAATTTATTTTTTTTCATCATCATTGGTTAAACTTCTCTACGCCTGTAGGAGGCAGAGCTGAAGTTTAAGTGCTTCTCCTAAACTTCATGGATTCAAACTGGGAAATTCTTGATTACTAGAATTTTTTAAACCTCAGTTAAATGATATAACTTATACAAAGCACTACACAGAGCATTTGGCAAATAGTAGATGATCAATAAAGATTTTTTTAAAAATTCCTCTTTTTGTCTAAATTCCAGTTCAGACATTTGACTTTTAATTATTCTTTTCAGTAGTTGTACGTTTAAAGCAATGTTATTGGAACTGTAAATGTATCCTCTCTTCCCCTATCATATCCTTTATAAGACTATTTGTATTAGACAAAAACAGGTAGGAGGTGGAGGATGAGGTCTTGGGCTCACAGGGTATTGAGCAAGATTCTCCGAGACCCTGTGGCACAAGGGTGTTAGTGACTCTTGTAGTTGAGAGACTGGGTTATAATCTGTGTTGAAGCTACATGGGTTTTCAGCAGCAGGTTTTGTACATAACAGGGAGTTTCTGGATCTTGTTAGCTCAGGGCAAAAAGTCATGCTTTGGAGCAGTTACCCCAGCAGGAGGAGAAAAGATGATGGTTGGTAATTACATCAGTTTTGCACTGTCGAGCAGATGTTCTTGCAGATAGATTTTGGCTGGCGTTTACAGAGTATCACTGGTGATTCCCATGATAGTGTCGGGGCTGCTACAAGTGGAAGACACTGCAGGTCTGTAAAACATTGTGAGAAGGAGGAAGAGGGAACCAGACAGCAGTCTGGAAGTTAAAAAGCAACTCTTAGAGAGAGCTGTAGTGAGATTTGTTTGGAGATGGTAGTTTTGCTGGACTGGATAATTAGATCTAATACGTATCTGATAACTTATTTTGCTATTTAACTTTGAGAGTAATTTGGTAGTTGATCAGTGTTTGAAAAAACAGATTATTTCTTCTTAAAGTAAGGGACAATTTAGAAAACAGATGAGGGAGCTGAACTTTGATTAAAACATACAATTAAGCAGCAGGATCAAACACAGGGTGAGTAATGGGAAAAAAAAAAATAACCACAGGAGTTGTTAGCAAGGAATGCTACCCATTTGCCTAGAAATTCTGGCCAATTTCAAATGAGGCACAAATTGGGATGGTCAGCAATGCAGCACTTCTGGATAACAAAGTGCCTTTAAGGAAGAGCCTGTTTTTCCCCTCTTGGCTTAAAAGTCTTTCCAAATTTATCCTGTTCATTTCTTTTATACTGACTTACCTTCTCTCTCGCTATGCTCTGGGATATGTAAGTATACTCCTAGCACCAGATCTTGGAATCTTCTTTTGTTGGTGTCACAAATAACTGTAAAGTTTTGTCCATATACAGTGATGAGAATATTTTTTAGTTTACCGACAGGCAACATTAAGTTAAAAGATAAATTCTAATACATTGTAATTGCATTGGAATCCATACCATTTCATTTTCCCTGGCCACAAAACCACTTTAAACACTGCCACCTGCTGCCATGGGCTCTTCTGGGTAAACGATCCAAAAAATAAAGAAAAGGAGGGAAGGAAGGGAGGGAGGGAGGGAGCAAAGGAGAAATAAAGAGAGAAAGAAAGAAAGAGAGAGAGGAAGGAAGGAGGGAGGGAGAGAGAAAAAGAAAAAAGAAAGAGAAAGAAGGAAGGAAGGAAGGAAGGAAGGAAGAAAGAAAGGAAGGAAGGAAGAAAGAAAGAAAGGAAGAAAAGAAAGATCTATGGTGGCACCAATGGAGGTGGGGAAAGGTGGGTGAATATGGGAGGGCCCAGTAGAGCATTTCATGTGCACTCGTGCCTAATAACACTTGAATGGTTTAATCAATGGATAAATGAAATGATACAAGATTCCAGAAAAGTCATTTCTGAGCACTAAGTTACCTATTACAGCACTGCCAAAAGAATTCTCTTTTGCAGAGGTAGTATACACTTGGGCATGTACCTTTTGGGAAACAGATGCACCACTGTTTTGTGAAGCAAATATTTGGTCTCAGAATTGACTGGTAATATTAGGAGAGCCACCTTGCCCACCTCTGTGGCTCTAAAGAGAGGACCCGTGTTCCTTCCTCACTCTCTTGGTTTACAATCAGCTCAAACTTGGCTTTTGTGAGTTGTTAGTTTCATCTTGTTAATCATTCAGTGATGTTTATTTTTCTTCTTTCACAAAATGTCTATTTCTTCTTCTTGCAAAATGGGACTACAGGAAGTTACTGTAATGTCACCAGACTTTTTTCAATTAGCAAAATATCAGAGGCATATTTTCACATACTAAACATTCCTCTGCAATGATATTTTAGTGGCTATACAGAGTGTGTTCCATTGTATAAACTATAGTTCTTGAGCATTCAAGTTTTTTCAATATTTTGTTATTATAAACTATGCTGTCATGAACAGCTTTTTAGCTAAATCTTTGCCACACCCATGATTATTCCTTAATATAATTTAAAAAAAGTAGAATTACTGGGTCAAAGAGTGAGATGAATTTTAAATGGCAAACTTCGAGCACAATGGCAAGTGATGGGAGAGATGTTTGGGAAATGTCAGGATTTACTGGTATTCCCCCCACCCCCGTCAACAAAATGCCATCTAGCCCAGGGATAATTCTAGGCAAAATAGTAAAGTGAGACTTTTGCTTTTAAGCTCCTTTTTATGTTCTCTTTTCTCTTTTTATAAACTCACTTTCTTTTTCTTTCCCAAAGCACTCAGTGTATTTTAAGTTATAAAGTTATGAAACTTTTTCTAGGAAAGGATCTAATAGATCCATTTATGTTAGGATCTAAATGACTGATATGGCATTAATTCCAATTTCCTTAGGGAATAAACCTCTGTTTTGGTAAGTCAAAGGATGAACATCCAAGTATGGGGTTGGGACATCCACTGGAGAGGTTAACAAAAAAAGCCTTCCAAATGCCCTGACATTATACCTCACAGGCAGACAGACAGTCACTCCTATTCAGGAGGCCACCTCTCATATATGACATCACAGATCTATTTAGAGTTTATCCTTACTATCATCTCCATGTGATGTTGTAGGACCTATACCCATATAGTACAGGGATCTCATTTCATTCTGGTTCTTAGGAGTTTACAAAAGAAATACTCTTGCTAATAATGATAACCCCTGAAACTGAACTTTAAAACCAATACAGGAAGCTCTTGGTATCTAAGGATAATTGTTAATGGAAAATGGGCACTTGAAGTAAATTTACATAAAATGAGGAATCAAATTTCATAATATTTTATCAAATATGGGAAACTCTAGCTTAAAAATAAAACAAAAATTATACAAACGTGTTTTCTCTTAAGTCTGACCACCTTTGGATCATACTTGCAACTATGTGCCAATTCTAAATACAAAGGACCAATCAAGAGTTGATTTTTTTGGTATAATTTTTCTGATGCCACTGTGACAACATGACTCAGCGTCCTTTATGGCATGTTTGACCTTTTCATTATAAATGTGAAGTTGGTTAGTTTACAAAAAATAGTCTAGGGTTTCATCCAACTTCCCAAAGGCCTCATTTTATTCCTGGACACTTACATCATTGTCTTTTTTTTTTTTAAATATATTTATTTATTTATTTTTGGCTGCGCTGGGTCTTCGTTGCTGCGCGCGGGCTTTCTCTAGTTGTGGCGAGCGGGGGCTACTCTTCATTGTGGTGCGCGGGCTACTCATTGCAGTGGCTTCTCTTGTTGCGGAGCACAGGCTCTAGGCGCCCGGGCTTCAGTAGTTGCGGCATGCGGGCTCCATAGTTGTGGCTCACGGGCTTAGTTGCTCCACAGCATGTGGGATCTTCCTGGACCAGGGCTCGAACCCGTGTCCCTTGCATTGGCAGGCAGATTCTTAACCACTGCGCCACCAGGGAAGTCCAACATCATTGTCTTTTGAAATGCCTGCATTGTTGATTCTTAGCTGGTCTAACTTGGCCAAACTGTCATTTGTCAATGGCTTTGCTTCAAGATTTGAGCAGTTCCAGGCTAATGTTGAGAGGGCATGTATTTTTTAAGAAGTCAGTTCATTAGTGAACACATTCATGTTCTGGTGACATTTGCTTTCCTACTCAACCTTATAACTGTAGGGACTCAACGATTTAATACTTTGTTAATGAGCAACACCCTGTTCTCAACTTCTTGCTGGACGTTTGGTGTTAAGATATTTGTGTTAAGGAGCCAAAGGTCATTCATTCCGTTCTACAGATGTGTAAACTGAGGTAAAGATGGCATCAAGCAATGTCTTTAAATTCAGAAAAGCAAATTTGGAGTGATACAGGTTCTCTCTCCATCTTGTACTCACCCACCAACCCAGCTCCATTACTCTACGTGGTGCGCCCTTATTTAGCAGTGATGTTGCTGGCAAATGGGAATTTGACCATTAAGAAAAAGAGCATCTTTACCCTGGCCTATACCATAATACACTGAATGACAGAAAAACAAATGTCACTTATTAGAACATTGAGGTTTACTGTTCAAGTGATTAACTAAAAATCATTTGTATGATTAAATGCTGGAAAATAATTTGCTTTCCCCATGAACCTATAGCTTAGATCTCATTACCCAGAAGTGCTGCACATTAGTTGAAGCAAATTAACACTCAAACACTTTCTGGAGTGGCTGCTAATCACAGGCTGTTAATTACTGTCATTACATTAGGCTGCAGCAGAGACTACCGGAAGAATCATTCTCATGATCTTGGTATTTGAAAGTGATCTTCACCAATAAAAACACACGTCAGACATACAGAAATTGCAAATTGCTAAAACTGCTGACGGGGTTGAAAATTCCGCTGACTGTAAGTACCCATCTAGTGATGGATGCATTCTTGACACAGTTTCAGTGTTTGGACTTAGGAAATAATGAGTATCAATGTCCTAGCAAGGGAATATGCAAAGATGAAGGAGCCCTTTTGTATCCTTAATTAAGGAAAGTAGTAGCAGAACTCGTTCACAGATAAGTGACTGTACATAATAATCATGTATTTATGTAAGGGACTGCTATGCTATATAACTGTAGTGGCAATTAGATTTTCACAAAGTCGTTTTAATAAAAGACATACTTACACAATAAATAAACAAAACCGCTCATTTTCATGGCAGGCTTTCTAATTATCCACTGGCTTAAAATAAAATGTTCAGCAGTGCGAAGTTAAACATAGACTCTAGCTGCCTTCCACAATGTGCCCCAAATCTTTTTCACCCCACAGTCTCAGTGGCCCCAGGAACTCTGCTAAACAGTGAAAGAGTGTGCATTTCGCTTGCTCTGAATAAAGGAGGAATCATTTGAGAAGTTAAAGGTCAAGGCTTCTGGTATCTACTGACCTGACTTTACTGCCCAGAAAGCTTGCTGCCCACCTTGTGACTGCCAATAATTGGGATCACCCCAGTGCCAGTATGGTGAGAACTGAGGAGACCATGTTGGCTTTGCAGGCAATCCAATTCACCAGCCACACTATGTGAGGGAAGCCCAAGCCATGACCTTTTGAGGACGCATTTGTAGGTCTCCTGATTCTGGCTTCTCATTCTTTCATTAATTCATTCAACAAGTATGTTTTAAATACCTTCCTTGTGGAAAACATTGTACTGGGTGCCACAGGAATGCAAAGATGAATTAGATATGGATCTTGACTTCAAAGAATTTATAGCTTAGTATGGGGCAATCATCATATCAACCTAAGCCTCTGGCCTCAGGGGGACAAAGGAGGAGATTTTGGATGGATCTGCATAAGTCCCTCTTTGATTCTGTAACTGTGGAACATCTCAAAAGAGTGTGTTTACATTAGTGCCAAAAGAATCCCTGTCCCTAAGTTCACAGGTAGAACACCATCTCCTAAGGATTAATGAAGACACATTCACAGCTATACCCTTCCTTCCTTCCTCCATTTCTTTCTTCTGTATTTATTCAGTGTTTGTTATGTGCCAGCTTCTGGGGATTTGAAAATGAACATGATGCATATCATCCTGCATAGAACTTGCAGTCTAGTGAGGAATACAGATACGTAGACGGGTACTCCCAACATGTGTGTATCTGGTAGAGGTACATCTAACATGCTATGACTAGCTTATAGAAGGCAAGAAGATGGGAGCAATGAAACCTGACACTGGAGATGTAGGGCTTGTAAATAACAGGAAAGAATTTAAGATTTATCCCAAGCATTTTCTAAGAGAAGTTACTGACGTTTTAAAATAGGGAATGGCATGATCAAGTTTCTGTTTTAAAAAGATCACTCTGGATTTGTGTGGAGAATGAATTGGAAAGGGCAAAACTGAATGCAGAGAGAGCAGTTAGGATGCAGGCACAGTGGTCGACAAGGTTTGGGTGAGGTGGTAGCTGTAGACGTGCAGCTTGATTAGATAGGGGTGTGTGTGTGTGTGTGTGTGTGTGTGTGTGTGTGTGTGTGTGTGTGTGTGTGTGTGTGTGTGTGGCTGGTGTGTTGAGGGCAAGAGAGAAGTCAGGGATGATTCCCAGGTTACTTGGTTTATGGTGTTCTCATTCCTAAAATGAGGAACACAGTAGGTTTGGCGGGGGGGGCGTTAGTGATGAGCTTGGTTTTGAATGTGGATTACGAAGTCTACTTTAAGGACTTGCAAGTGGAAATGTCCAGTCAATAGCTGGATACGGAAATATGGGGCTCAGAAGAGACAGCCAAGGTGAAGAACAGTCCTTGCCAATGCCCTTTGTGTTTATTTGCTTTTAGTTGCTTGGTTTCACTACATTTCATCAACAGAGGCAGAGATTAAAGTCAGTGTTTTATTCAACAGTGTTTCTCTCCCAGCATGTGTACATACCTTTTAATTATCTTGCTTTATGTATTATTAAATATAGGAAATTGTGTTTAGATATCATGGGCTTAATTTAAACTGACAGAAGCAAAAGACAAGTTAAAGTTGCTATGTTTCCCTTTAATGCCTTTAAAGTTTTCATTTATTAAAAGGAAATTTAAAAGAAGTGTTTGTGTTCTTTTCTGGAAGATGTATTTCTGGAACTTGTCCAACCTTGAGGCAATTTCTTGACATGGTGTCAAAAGGGAGTATATAATAGACACAAATCAGCTTTGGGTGGATTTATGATATACTCTCCCCCTTTGACAGGAGTAGTATCATGTTTAACGATAAGAAGACACTCCAAGGGGCTCAAAAACCTGAGTTTCATCTGGCCCCTGGCCTTCTCTCCATTTCTTTCTCCACTGAAGGTGCTCTCAGTATCCAACTCCACGCCAAACCAATGATGGGAATTTTTAGCAACACTAGCCTTCCTGCGGAAAGCTAGTGGGTGGGTGGGGTCACCAAGATCTGCCTGCCAGCAAAATAAGAGCAAAGGGTTCTCCTCTCAGAGCAGTCTGATGAATATGTAAGACACTAGGCAACCACATGGCACAGAAATAAATTCATCCACTATTTCAAAATTGGAGGCATAGTGTCCCTATCACAACTCACCAAGGAGAAGCTTTGATGCAATTTGTCTGCTTGTTCAAGAGACCAGATTCTCCTGGCAGAACTCTATTTTGTAGAGATTTCAAAGTTACATGGGACAATGGCATATGCTCTCATTTGATAGGAGAACCTCAGCCCACTTTGTAGGATTGGGGTGGCTCCATCCATCCTCGCTCGTTCCCTTCCCACTAACCCCTGGTAATACACATGGAAGCCACTGGACAGAGCTAAGCTAACAGCTTGTTGAAGGATCAACTTCCATTAATTCAGAGCCATGGGGCGTTCACCACGCCAGGATTCTTTGGCCACTCTATGAATTTTTCCAAACTGAGGTGAAATCTGGCTTCAATGAATACAAATATTAGCAGTATTCAACCAGACTCAGATGACGGGTGACTGAAATCTCTAGGGGTTATTTGTGGGAGACAGAGCTCAGTGGTGGGGTCTGTGGAGGTTTGGGGTATAAAAACATATGGAAGGGGGCCATCCCCAGGAGTGAATTCCTTCCCAGAGTTCTCTTCCCAGAGTTCTAGATCCTGGGGGGAGATTTATAAACTTGAGAACATTCTGGGGACTGTCCTTGGCAGGTCAGGAGTTGGGGATAAAGTAGCACAAAGGAAAGAAATCGTGGGGGAAGCAGGTTGTGGGTAGAAAAGGGGAAGATAAGTATGATCGATAGGTGGCAGGTCCCAACTGTGTTGCTGCTGGATACAGTGGAGAATCATCTATTTACACAAATTATAAATGAGTATCACAGTAGATCTGAGGGCTGATTTTAATGCTAGGAGCCTCCTTTGGCCATGTCTTCCTACTCATTACACAGCCCCCAAAGAGCTGGTATTTCCCCAAATCCAAACCCAGATCAATCACTACCATGTGCTTTACCCTAATGACGACTAACATACTCACCAACAAAGCTGCCCAGCCAATGACCACCAAAGCAAGCTGAGTCTCATGGATAATAATTATATTTGTTAATAATGAGCACCATGCACCTATTCGAATGACAGGTTTCAACAGGGATATAAATATTAATATGCGTCTACTTACTGGTAACATTGAAAAACGAAGCATTTGCACTTCAGCACAATTGAAATAAATTATTAGACCAGTATTACTCTTTGTTGTGCAAAATTAGAGTAAATAGTGTGTCCTTATATATGAGTATCAATGTAGACAAATTGACATAACTTCCCCTAAATCTTGATGTTCCAACCCCCCACATGCCAGACTGTAGCTAGAATGGAATTAATCCTTTCTATGTCTTTTACTTTCAACTTTCTGAACACCAGCCCCTCTCCTCCAAGTCTTACCCAGTTTTTCACAAGTCTTCAGCTATACCGCATCTCACACACTCTCCCAATTCACCTTGTTAATTTACCTGCTCACCCACCTGGCCCTCCAGGAGCACTGTCTGACTCTAGACTGCCTGTAAACCACTACTTTCACTAAGGTTGAGAGCCTCCTTCTGGGTTCCCAGTCCTCAGTCTCTTCCTGGGCTGTGTTCCTATCACCAAGGAGACTTCAGCAAAGTCACACTTCTCTCTTCTTTCACACATACCTAAGCATGGATGAGAAGCCCTTTCCTTGACCTTCCTCCCCCCAAACACACACACACACACGCACACACGCACTCATCATTGAACTTGGGCTGAATCACAGAACAAGACTTTTCTGAAAGCTCTGGATTAATGGAAGGAAATCACAACTCTTTACAACTTGTTCTTAGGCTGCTCCAAAGCCTACAGACCCTTGCCTGTGCTCATGGAGTTCCAGAAAAAGCTGCCTCTAAGCTCACCTGTAGGGCTTCTTCCCTTCCCAATTAGAGAGACAGTTTTCTGGCCAGCCATGGCACAATTTCTAGTCCAGCCCACTCCTAGATGCCTCATGAAATGAAGCCACATTCTTTCCAACACCTAAGAGTGCTTTAAGCATGTCTAGACTCCTGGGATTAAGGGCTAGATCTCCTAGTCCAACCACTTGATCACCCATTAGGGAAGAAACATCTTTCCTTACCTTGGTTTATGCTGGCCTGCCTTCTGCATCTCCCCCCCGGGTATTTTCCTTTATTCAGGATGATTGTTAGTGAGAATATTCATTTTCTTATATCAGTAGAAAACATGCATAAACAATACCTGTTCTTTCCTCTCACTCTTCCAAGTCACAAAGAGAAAAGATGACTTCTTTTATTTTTACAGTTCCCAATACTGGGGTTATTCCTTTTAAAATAATACCATGTCCACACCAGACCAGGTTAAACCTCTGAGTCCACTCAATTGAGTTTCCATTTTACAGTCTTTTCTCCAGTGAGAGGTGGAGATCAGCCCTACAAATCCCTGAAATCTCCCTGGTCTCAATACCTGATGTCCTATGAACAACCAATCAATCAGGATCAACATATTCCCACAACAATCCACCACCCTTTGAAGGCCCAGGGCAACCTAAATCCACACTCATTCACTCACTAAATATTTATTGGGCACAAACTTTGTTCTAAGTCCTGTGCTCATGGTCTACAGAGATGCAACTCTGTCTACATCATAAACAATGTATGAAGTATCCCCAGGTTACCCCACCATGCCATACTACTCCAAATACATCAAGTGAAACTTAAAATATGAACCTCTTGTGATCTTTGCTTCTCAAAGATCTCTACTTCCAATTATGAGATCTCTTTTCCAAGTATAACACTTATTCTGGTGGTTAAAAAAACCAACAGTATATTCTTTCAAAACAGAAAACACTTGTGTCTTTTGAGATGATGGCTTTCTCCCTCACTCCTTGAAGCAAGTTTCATGCTGGACATCCTGATTCAGCAGAGCAGGTGGTATGGTGCAGTGCAGTGAGTGCATTCGAGGCCTGGAAAGCTGCCCCACCACTTATTAGGGCGTGGCCTTGGGGCTAAGACCAAGGTAAAATATTTCATGTCCTTGAACCTTAGTCTCCATATCTGTGAATTGAAAGACCGGATGACTAGCTCATAGGAACTCTATAAGGATTGAATTAAATGAGGTAACTATATTGTGCCTCTATTACCTGGCAGGCACTATGTATGGACAAAATAGAGGTGCACCATAAGTGCCAGCTGACTTTAGAACCCAAACCCAGGAAAAGATATGCTTAATCCTGACAGCAGTGCTCCTATTGGATGCCAAGGTTATAGCCCAGAAAAACGAAAACTGTAATGGAAAGACTTACAAGGAAGAATTAATTCTATTCTAGCTGAATGTAAAATGTCTAGATATAGTCCCAGGCTAATATCCAACACTTTTCTGAGTGCATTATATAACATGCAGTTTCAAAAAAATATAAATGGCACAATAGGTTTTATTTACTTATTAGTAACTTTTAATTTTGATACAGTTGAAATAATAGTACAAAGAACATTAGCATATTCTTTATCGAAACAAAAGGTATACAGATATTAATGTTTCATTATTGTTTCTATTCATTTGCTTTATCATTTCTCTCTCTCGGATAGATCGATAGATATATACATTATCCGAGCACATACAATATTTTAAATAAATAATATAAATAATAAAGAATGAATGTAACTATATAATTTTTCTCACCTAAAAATTGTGTACTTATTGGCAGATTATGGGGAATTATGGCCACAGCCCTAAGTATATGCTCCCAAGATGGAGTCAGTTAGGCAGTCAACTCTTTATTGGGTAGGCTAGAGGCGGATGGAGGGTGAAAAGTTGAAAGTCTGAATATTTTGCTGTTTCTTTAACCTTTTAAGAAGTTGAGAAAGAAATTTTTCAATAATTTCCACACAAAATCATTTTTATTCTTTCCTAGCCAGTAGAGTTGCTAAATTTACCAACAGCTAAACTTAGCTTAACAATCGTATAGAAAAATGTGTTCCATATAAGTGAGCAACGTACAGAAGAAAATACGCATAAAGAGTTGACATGTAAAGAAAACCTCTGCATTTATTAGTTCATTGTACATGTGAAGAAACTGAGCATCATGGAGATTATATGATTTGCTAAAGACCAGACTGCTAGTCTCCGAAGCAGGATTTGCACCTTGTTTTGCCAGTTTCTAAGTTCCCTGTCCAATTTGTCTTCAACATTTAATTAACTTTAAATTTTATATATATAAATATATATATATATATATATATATATATATAAATGAATATATATATATGCATTCCCAGGGGCCCTTCAGAATGGAACTGGTCCTTTGAGCCTTCATTTTTTAGGTGTTTAGCTCAATCGTCTTTAAAATAATAACAACAGTGAATATTTCTAGAAAAATGTCTATGTGTTTTTATGTATTATCTTATTAAACCTCTAACACCTCTAGAAAATGACTATCATCATCATCATCCATCCATCCATCCATCCATCCATCCATCCATCCATCCCACTTGTAAATGAAGGGAAAAGCTTGCCCACAAGTAAAAGCTTGCCATAGGAGGAACTCAGATTTGAACCCTGGTAGTATGGCTCTAAAGCCTAAATTTTTTAACCACTGTGCTCCACCAGAACCCATTAAGGTTGTGGAGGTGTTCCCAGCAATCCAGTGGTTCCCTAAGACATGCCAGTTGTAGATACCTAGGCTTACCTGTGGCAACATGCTTCTAGCGCTGGAACAAACCATTTTCCTTTCCTATATAGTCAACTCTTAACTAACCAGGAAAAGTAAGGAAGCGGTAGTAGCAAGACAGCTCACAAGTCATGGATACTGCTTTGGAGTGTACAATGATATTCTCCCTAGCGGATATTGCCTCTTAAATCTGTCCCTGAAAATAACCTTCACTTTTATCAAGAGGAAGTAAGTTGTAAAGTTGTTGTTTGTGTGTGAGATAGCAAATTAGTATTAGGATGTTATTGTAGATAAACTGCCAAGTAGAAATTGCACTGACAGACAATCCAGAGTTCACCACATTACAGAAATCCAGTGAAGACTAAGTCCTCTAACCATGGCAAGCAGGTGTTAGGAGACAGACTAACATGGTGGTTACAAATGTGGGCTCTGGAGTTAGACTACCCCTGTCTGAATCCTGGCTTTGCCAGCTCCTCGCTGTGTGACTTTGAGCAAGTTACTTAAACTCTCCTTGTCTTAGTCTCCTTGACATATTGTTCTTTCTACAACACTAGCCCCCACCCTACCTGGCTCGTCATGCTAGGGGTTTGAATAAGAATCTGTAAGGCAAGGGAGGATCAGAGTATGCAGATGGAAAGGCTACCTAGGAAGTTATGATACTCCCAACTCCATCCACTTTTTTTCCTCTGCCCTATACCTGTATGGAGAATCACTGACATAATGAACTGCTTGGAAAACTGCATATTAGTTATAATACTAGTGGTTATAATCAACACATCCAATAATGTATAATAGCTAAACATGATACATGTTTGCTTTTTATGTGAAGCCCAAATGGGTGTTTCTCTTTGGTGGTGATTCAGAGACTCAGGCTCCTTCCAGCTTGTGAGTTCAGTTCAGTCTTGACTGCCAAGATTACTGTGCTGTCTGCATCAAGCTGGCAGAAGGGGAAAGAATGTGGAGGATGTATCTGAGAGGTTCTTATGAGTTAGGCCTGGAAGTGCCTTGTACTACTTCCACTCCCATTCCATGGGCTGGAGCTGAGCCACATGGCCATACTTATGTGCAAGTAAGATTGGTAGATGTAGTCCAACTGTGTGCTCAGGAAGATGAGAAAATGGGTCTGATGAAGAGCTAGCCAGTCTCTGCTATGAAAAACAGTAGCAAAATTAAGAAGAGAAGTTTAGAAGAAAAATAGAGCTTTAGATTTGCAACTTGTGTTGTTTTAATAGTAACACAGTTCTGTACCTCTTTCATTCTGATCTCAGCCCTTTATGTTAGACCTGCTGATCAGTCAGTCTGATCTGACTCTTGAATTCCTAAAATGAAGTTTTACTATGGACACTTTCATCAAGCAAATGTGACATTGTAAATGCTGATCTAATACCTGTGATCATATAGATGGTATAGACTGGCACATTAACAAAATATTACCATTGCCAGAGTGTGCAGAGGCCATTGTGAAAACATTACTGCACAAACAGCCCACTGAGAGAAGTTAAACTTTGATACTCCAGTGAGCATAAAATACATGGTTGCATTTGCATGTGTTAATTATGAAAATAAGCTCCAAGCAAAGAAAGCCATAATAATTTTTAAAAAATCTTTTCATCTTAAGCCTTCCTCCCCAAAGTATTTATGCACTCTAATGAAACAAATAAAAATAGCTATGGAAAAGCCAAAATAATAACTTCTATTAAAGTAGTATATACTCTCCATAATATGTAATTATGTTGCACTTAAATAGCAGCAGACATAGTACAAATCCATTTAGTGAACAGCAACAAAATAGACACTAGATTGTGAATGTTACTATTTCCTTTACTGTTCTTTTATAGTTTCTGGTATATGTACGTTATGAAAAAATACAACCTTGGCAAGAGTCTCATCCTATCGTATGCATTTAAAAATTTCAAAAGCTGAGATTCTGGCCCGAAGACATCAAATAGGATTGATTTCATATGCTAACTTCAGCCAATTGGAGTGGCTGCTTGGAACATTGCATAGACTTGAGTGGCTCTGTCCAAACTCACTGGAGAAAGTGTCATGATCTGTTAGTGATGTCTGCTTAGGCATAGCAATAGGGAGTGGTGGCGTTCTTGTCAAGTATTTTCAAGCATGGTTATACTCATTAAATAGACTAGAGATAAAAGAAAAAAGAATATAAGAAAAGGGTCCAATTTGGGTCCTTAAATTGGATATATATCCTTCCAATTTTAGGAACCAATAGGGTAAGTAGACAAATCCTAGAGCCAAAAGCAACATATAGTATATAAAGTTACTTAAGCTGCTTTTCTGTTTGTTTGTTTGTTCTTTACCTATTAGTTTTATTTCCTCTGCTCATGACAATGTAGATGCATCACCATAATGTAGCAATTTTCATAACTTTGAGTTGCAGTTCTTAACACTTTGGCTTTCATAAATAAATGCAAATTCAACCCTATGTTAGGAATGACTATTCAATATCAAGAAAAAACATTAGAAATTCAAATATTCACTTGTTCAAAGTGTTGAGAAACTAAAAGAAATTTGCATATAAAAACCTAAATTAACTTATGATTCAGAGAAAATGATAAAAACCACAATTTTTCTCTCACACTTATTTGGAAAATTCATAATGGAATTTCCTTCAGAATCAAAGCATTTCTGGGGCAGAGCCAGAGGTGATTTCAGTGTGCTTCAGGGGTTCTGAGCAGACTTGCTCCAAAATCTCTCACAGAGGGTATCACTTAGAAGAAAGAAGGCATGAATGTGTTTACTTGTTTGTTTTTTATTATTTGCTTGCTGTTTGTTTGGGGCAATTTGAATTTAATCCGAAATTACTCACTTCTTGAACCCCTCACCTCCCACCTCTTTCCCCCAGTGAACCAGTTTTGCCTTGAAGTAAGTTCTTTGCTACATGCAGTTTGACAAATTGCATTTATCTGGATGATCTCATCTTTCTAATATATCTGCACATGCACTGGCCCCAAGGCTTCCCTTTCTACAACAGAAGGTTTCTCTGGCACACAGTTCTGCATACCCACTCCAGTGCTGATCTCCTGCTAGCCTTATAGCTTAAGCTGTAGAAAGTTAATTTTCATTAATTTGCTTAGTATTTTCATTTTACCATGCTAACATATCCCCAGCTGCTTTATTTCTAAAGAGAGAAATTACTCCTTTTCCCCTCTCCCACGTGAACCTACATTTTAAATTATATTTAAGCAAACTAGAACAGCTTTAGAATACAGATATGGAATGGTTTCTACACAATTTACTGAATAAGGGAGATTTTATTGTCACATATTCTTAAATCCCACTATTCTTTTTTTTTTTTTTTTTGGCTGTGTTGGGTCTTTGTTGCTGTGAGCGGGCTTTCTCTAGTTGTGGCGAGTGGGGTCTATTCTTCCTTGCGGTGTGCAGGCTTCTCACTGCAGTGTCTTTTCTTGTTGCAGAGCACAGGCTCTAGGCGCGCGGGCTCAGTAGTTGTGGCACATGGGCTTAGCTGCTCTGCGGCATGTGGGATCTTCCCGGACCAGGGCTCGAACCCGTGTCCCCTGCATTGGCAGGTGGATTCTTAGCCACTGTGCCACAAGGGAAGCCCCAGTCCCACTATTCTTTATTTTTACAGCTTCATAGTGATCCACAAAGCTCAAGATCTGATTTTTCTTTATTGCACATAGCAGCTGAGTTATTCTTTTCCTATTGTAAAGGAAAGACTTGCCTTCGATCTCTTTTTCCTCAACCCTAAGAAGTGGTTAAAATGAGTTTTAAACTTTATCTTCTCCACATGGACAAATATAAATGATGATGTTATGAGGAAAAGTTATTGAGAATGATTATAAGCTAGTTGGTAGATTTAGACTGTTCTGTAAAATTTTAACTTCATCCATCACCAGAATACCAGTCTTCTCCCCACAGCATGACTACAATTGGCTTTTTTTCTGCTGCTGCCAGTCACTCAAAGACCAAAAGCTAACTAAAATTTCTCAGACCCCTGCTGAAAATTTGAGAGCCTAAATCCAGACAACATGGAGGAGACAGGACCTGTCACAGGTCAGCATAGAAGGGGTATTGCATGGCACCCTGGTCAAGACCTGGGCGGAATTTCTCCTTTTCTCCTTGATTGTCCTGTTTGGAGACTATACATACATATATATATATATATATAATTTCTCTTCACTGCTGAATAAAGATCTAGTTGTCTTTCCATATTAAATCTGCTTTTGAATAATTGATATTATTTAATTGCCTATTATTTACCAGTTTGTTTTTTATTGATAATTTGATTTGCTACAGAAGTAGGGGCCTCTGTGGGGCAGGAGGTGTAACCATCTGTAGAAGTGCTAAAGAGAGACCAATTGAAGAGCCAAGGATGAACTAGAGATCAACTAGCAAATGGTCAGCAGCACGACAGTTGGGAGGCCTTTATCATCTCCGGGCACTTTCCAAAAATACACATCAATAATAATTAAAGCAGATTATGAAAAGGCAATACTGGATTGTTAAATCTTTGGACTTGATTTAAACTGGGCTAAATGCTTTCACATGGAAGTTTACTCCATGAAGAGGGTTTAAAGCTTGCCAGGGAGGTTAATTTAGGGCTGTAGATTGAGGTAAGGTTTGGAAGCATAGCTAATACTCTCTCATAATCATAAATTATATATACATACATAGATATATATTTCTGGCACATGAGGATTGTGATATATAGATATCTGCCAGAAACTGGCATAACAAGATAAACTTGTATTGTTTTTCAGGGTGTTGGTATGCCCTTTCCTGCCCACCCATAATGTGACAGTTATTGCTGGGTCCTTGGAGAACTCTGGAGATAGAACTCAAAGCAAATTGCTGACCTCACAGAAAGTCTCAGGGAAACTATAAAAACACAACTAAAAAATGAATTACTTATCTGGGCTGATGCCCTGCAAAAGGGTTTGAGCAGCATAATAAAGATGCCCTACTGTCCTAATATCTTTGCACAATGTAAGGAATTTTCCCCAAAGATCATGCAAATTTCAATTTACTGTTACGATGTAACTTCCATATCTGTGGGAAAACCAATGTTTCAGTGAAGGCACTCAAGGCAGAAGAAAACAAAAGGACCTGGTGAATCAGTATTTGGATCAGTTGATAGGGTTTGGAAAGCCAAGTGGTAAGAAACTGCTTGTAGAGAAGTTAAGAGGTGGGAGGAGACTGAGGCAGTTAAAAAGGTGAAAGATCCATCAAATTCCATTTAGTCATTCTGCCTGTCAAAAACAGAGACTCCAAAGGCCACAGAAGTGAAGGGCAGGTTGACCTTGAACTTATGGGAGAGGCAGATTGTTTACAAATAGCACTGGGGCCAGAAGCAAAACAAAGATGCTTGCAGGGGAGACTCTGTAAGAAGGGAAAGCCTTCACTTAACAACTGAGTAACAAACAGGGCTCACCCAAGGCATGTTCTCATGGTCCCACCCAGCCTTCCCGACTCCTCTATCATCATTTGCCTGACTATGGTCCCCAGCCTGTTCCCTTCCCCTCCCTCCAGTTTGATGTCCTTCTCAGTTTTTCCCACACACCGCTGAGTGCAGTATCTTTCTGCAAATCTCCCCCAGCAGAGTTAGTCTCTTCCGTCTCTGTGCATCTGTGGCTCCCAGGGCAGATTGCTCCTAGAGCCCTATACGGTCATACTGCATGGTCATTCTCTGTATACACACCTGCGGTCCCCACCTACTAGTGAGTTCCAGAAAGGCAGGGGTGGCCTCATATACAACCCTTTAGCCCCAGTGCTTTATGCACTCACCTCTGGGTTCAAAGTGGCTGTTCCATCCTCCCATAGTCTTTCCCATGTCAGGAAATGGTCACTTTGTCCTTCTAGTTATTCAGGTCAAGAAGCCAGGGGTCATTCTCTCTATATATATATCTTTTGGGCCTTGGCACAGAATTAAAGCTCTAGACTGGCATCATCTAAACCAGTGGTCCTCAACTCTGACTGCACAACAGAAACACTTGGGAAATTTAAAAACATTAAAAATAAAACAAAACAAAACTGGTGCTCTGTCCCCACACCAGACCAATTAAATACAGGGCAGGGGTGGGGAGCCCCAAGCATGGGTATTAAAAAACAAAACAAACAAATAAAAACTCCTTAAAACTGACTTAAAAGGATTCCAGTGTGACACCAGGGTTGAGAAACCTGAACTCTGGTGCTGTATTGAGGATGCGATAATCCCCAGCCCTCAAACTGCGTCTAGCCACCTCTCTCTCTCTCACTTCCCGCCTGATGACTGTCAACCGCACCCTCTATGCTATCCTAGTACTTGTGGCCATCTTCCTCTGCCACTGTGATTTAGGTCCTGCTTATTGAGTGCTTACTCTAAATAAGACACAGTGCAAAGCACTACGTTATCTCATTGAAACTCCTCAGGTATTCTACGGGCGAGGGCTATCTTACCCACTAATCAGATGAGGAAACTGAGGCTTAGAGAGGTTAAGTAATCAACATAAGATTAAAAAGCTAGTCAAGTAGCTTAGCTGGAATTTGAAGTCAGGTTTTTCTGACAGTCTCTCTTCTTAACTACTCTGCTAACTCATCTCAGTCTGACCCATTTGGGACTTCTAACATCCACTCCTGGTGACCCTTCCTTCTCAGATAGTTTGTCTTCCTCAATCTACTAGCCCCAACTATTGCTCCTGAGTCCCAAGGACCCCTTTAATGTACTTCTGGGTGTCCATTAAAATAATTTAATACCAGCGTCTATGATTTGTAGCTGATATTGCACAAAATGAATAAGTTATCTCAGTAGTGCCCACTGTGACCTCATAATTACAGAGAAGCTTCAAGTCAATTACTCTAGATCTGATGTCCTTTCAGAGGCTACTCATGGGCTTCCCAGAAAAGAAGCCCTTGGGATAATCTGTTTACTATGGACTTAGGAAGGCTAAAGGGTATCTTGGGACACAAGCCTCTGAGGTTAGAGAGGGAGGCCTTCCTCGGAGATGCTGCAGCCTTGGCTTGCAGAAATGGCATGGTCTGCGTGACACCAATTCCTTTCCTAGATGGAGCTGCTTTTAGTTTTAAATGTTGCTGCTGGCATTGAAAAAAGGTGAAGTGAAAAAGTAGAGCTGATCTACAAATAACTGCAGCTTTGTTCCTGTGTTCCCAAGGACAAGTGAATATCAAAATAAAGCCAATGCTAGAGAGTTCAACCCAAGTTCATCTCTTTAAAAGGACACAGGTGGCCTATTGTTCCACCTCTGCTCCATCCTATTCATCCACCCTCTCCAGGTGGCCTTGTCCTTGCACTGCCCACCCTATTGAAGCCTTGTTCCTTCCTGTCCAGGCCCAGCTCTGCTCCTTCCTTTTTCTCCCGGGGAGGCTCGTCTGGGGTGAACGTTTACTCTGGAGACTGTAATCTGTGAATAATGGGCTGTGTTGTGTGAACTATGGAAGCTAAACATAAAGGATGTGTTTAAAAGTCCTGAGTCATGTGAGCTTAGTCTATGATGCTACGGTCTCACTTTGGTTCCTGGTGCATAACAAAACAAAAAACAAACAAGCAAAAAATCCCAAAAGCCTGTTGAAGTAGGTAATGATGACTGTCAGGGAATGAACATGCTGGCAGGGCCTCATGGCTTATCTTCCGGGCAGCACAAGGAAAATCTTATTTAGATGCCGCGTTTGGCATTCCCATTGCTTCCTGTGCTTAAGCCTGCCACAGCATACATTCAGGACTGGGACCACCAGTTTACCAGCTTAAGTCAGGTGCTTTAGGTGAAAGTGAGTTGTCTGGAGCTAAGAATGGGATTCCTACAGTTTGTCACGGTCCCCACTGTGCTCTATTGTCTCCTGTTGCCAATAATGAGCCCCCGCTGCCCCTAAAGCACCATGTGTACACAGACTGTCTTCACCCTGGCCAGCTTCACTGGGCCTCCCCCACTAGCCATCAGCTCCTTGAGCATACAAGAGCAGGGCCCGGGGCTCTCTTGTACAGAACTCCAACCTCAAGGCCTAGAACAGTGCCTAACATGCAGAAAGGGCTTAATATAGACATAGATTGTGAATGAATAATGAATGAATGAGGGAAGTAGGATATAATTCCTCCTGATCTCATCACCTCAGGTCCCTAAAATGACCACTTTTCAGCTGTATTTCCAGGGCCCCTTGATTTACCTGTCTTGCTGTTCCATGGCCAGAGATAAAATTTTTATTCTAAAATTAGCTGTGAAAGGTATAAAAGGCAAATGGCCTGGTAGAGGTAAAACATTAGAGTGAATTGGTTTCAGACAAGTGAAAACATCAGCTGTTTTCCTGTTCTGATATGAGGAGAGTATTAGAGACATTGGAACGCACTGGGATTCTGGACTTGGGGGAGATAAAAAAAGAATTTATACAAAAAGGCTATGTTCATATTCACTCATGTACTAAAAACAAGAACTGTGGGCAGAAGTTTTCTGTGTATGTGCTACTGCAAAGGCCTTGATTTTGCAAGAATTCTGTTTGTGTCTCACTACATACCCTTAGCTCTAAGTTTGGCTGCTAACTGGTTGCACAGTAGAAAGACAAACTGCATATGAAATGAAAATGATCTGGCCTTGAACCCTGGTTCTGCCATTTACTGGCTAACAGTGAGCAAACCTCAGCTCTGTAGGTCTCAGTTCTACATCTGTAAAATGGTACATAGAAGATGATTAATAAATGTTGCTAACCCACTGGTTGATTGATTCACTCAATGAATGGATAGATGAACTAGGTAGTTCTCTGTTCTTTTCCAGGGCTGTCATAACACATTGCCACAAACCTGGTGGCTTAAAACAACAGAAATGTTATCCTCTCATAGTTCTGGAGGACAGAAGTCACAAGTCTAGGTGTTGGGAGGGCCATACTCCCTTCCAGGGGCTCTAGGGGAAATTCTGTTTCCCACCTCTCTCCAGGTTCTGGTGGCTCCCAACATTCCTGGGCTTCTCTGCCTCAGAATCATTTCTCTGTGTCAAAATTCTCTGTGTCTTCTCTGTGTCAAATCTGCCTCTCATAAGAACAATTGTCATTGGATTTAGGGCTCGCCAGAACAGTCCAGGATAATCTCACCTCGGATCATTGACGTAATTACAACTGCAAAGACCCGTTTTTCCAAATTATAAGGTCACATTCACAGGTTTTCGGGATTAGGGTGTGGACATATTTGGGGGGAGGACCACCATTCGACCCACTATAGGTTCCCAAGGCCATTATTAATGTATTCTGTGAAGCAAGATCCTTTGGAATCAGCCCTGAGAAAGTCAGCTCTAGCAGTGCTTCTCAAAATTGATGTGCCTATAAATCACCTGAGGACCTTGGGAGAACGCAGGTCCGTTGCAAGGCCTGAGATCCTGCGTTTCTGACAAGTTCCCAGATGCTGCCTCTGCTGTTGGTCAGTGAAACACACTCTGAGGCTTTAGAGCACAAGCCTTTGCTGAACAAGCCCCACCTGAATAAGAGGTTGTCTCCTGAGGGCGAGGTTAGGATTAGGGGGTCCTGGGAGCCAGTATGGCCACCCTTCCTCCAAGCCTTGCCAAGGACTTGTGTTGGGCAGCCCAGGTAAAATGGCTGTTTATGAAGCATGAGTAGAAGTTCTACTTCCAAAAGGATTTAATTGAAGTTTTCCATTTTCTTGGCAGAGAACCCTTATATGTGACTGACTTTTGCTGATGGTTAAAGCTCCAGATTGGGGAGAGGGATTTAGCTGAAATTCTTCTGGTACCAAGAGGTGTTTTCTCTATGTACAGTTTATGATGTTGCCTATTAATCTGCAGTCTTCAGCCCCTTCCTGTTTAGGCCTTTCTGCCATTGATTTGTGGTTTGCTTGACTGCCCACAGGAGATGAGAAGTCTTCCTGTTAGGGCCCAGGCTAGGGTGAGGCAAGTGCGGTGCCTTGGGTTCAAAATGTAAGGAGATTCACTCTCAAGGGTGTGCAAGTGCAGGGCGGGCAGCCTCAGAACCCTGAGAGTGAGGGCCTCTTCACCTTCAGCTCCCTCAGGGCCTCACTTGCTTCACCTCAATCCTGGACCTGCTTTCTGGCTCCCAGGCAATTAGATTTCCATTTCTACTTCTCTCATATTGTGATTGAATCTTCTCTCTGGTTTGCTTTTCTCCAATGATCATAATCTTCTTGCTAGCAAATGGTGTTTCCTTTTAAAAAGTACTTACAACCTTAGCATGATACACAAGATCTTCTATGATCTGGCTCCTAACTACCTGTTCAGACTCACCTGTGATCACTCTCCCTCTCTCCAGCTTCCACCCCTTGCCCCTCACATAACATTCCAAGTACACTTTAATTCCCTGGCCATATCATGCTTCTCTGTGCCCCCATGCCTTTGTTCATGTTAGTCCACCTCTGTGGAATGCACTCACAGCCTTGTCTCTCTGGCAGACTCCTATTCCTCCATTATGAGTGAGCCCAAGTGTCGCCTCCTCTGTGTGGCCTTTTGGTTTCTCCCATGTGGATTAAAGCATTCTTTCCTCTGAATCTCCAGGCCCCAGTGCATACTGAACCTGCATGCTGAGTTAGAATTGTCCATCTCCCCACTGCCCCTGAGTACTGGGATGAAATGAGCACTTTTTTCATTCTTTGGGGCTACAACTGTTACAGAATAGACAGGTCTCCAGCATCAAGGAACAGACTTTTTCATTTGTACCTTCTCAGCCCCTCATGGGGCACAATTATTTGCTGAACCAATGAATGAATAAAAGAAACATTGAAAACACTCAGTGCCAAAGATGGAGTAACAGGGACCAGATTTATCTTCCTGTTTGAAACAACAACAGTAAAAAGACAAAATACATAATACAATAGTTCTCAAGACACTGGACAGCAGGCAATCAAGAACAGTAATTCCTGAGAGAAGGGAAACAAATGAGGTGGGCTCTATGATTTCTCCAGCTTACTCTTCTGCCTCAGAGAGATTCGAGTCTGTGGCGTGGGCAGGGGGGACCGAAGCAGAGCCCAGCAGGCACCCTGAGCTAAGGAGACAAAGCAGAGAGCCCAGGGAGACCAAGGTGAGGAAAGTTCACAGGGCTGAGTACTGGGGAGAAAACAGCTGCACAGAGGGAGAACCTGGGGAGCTACAGAGGGTTCCCTTCAAGTATTCAGCAGAGTGCTGATCAGTGCATGTATGTGAGGAAACTGCCTGAGGCTGTGGGAAAACACATCCAAAAGGATAAAAGGGAGCAGTTGGTGTGCTCATACAGGGCCAGGAGTAGTGCTCTTGCCACCAGCCAGAATGGAAAAACTCGTAATTCACAGAGCATTGGATAGAATACTGAGGAAGGTCTTGCCTCAGTATGGGGAGTAATTATCTCCAGACTAAACCCTGCTCTGGAACCACCTAACAAATTATAAAAGCAAGATCTGAGAGGATCATACAGTTTCCAAACAACTGTATCCCAAAATAAAGTTCAAAGTAAAATTGATAATGTTCGATCAATGATTACCAGGAATGTAAGGAAGCAGGATGACATGACCCTTAATTGGAGAATTATCAACCCATTGAAAAGGACCTAGAACTGATATAGATGTTAGAGTTAGTGTAAGAGGACATTAAAACAGTCATTATAACTATGTTTCATATGTTCAAAAAGTTAAGTAGAGACATGGAAAATATAAAAAAGGCCCAAATTGAACTTCTGGAAGTGAAAAGTATATCTGAAATGAAAAATACATCAGAAATGATTAACAGCAGATTAGACACTGTTGAAGAAAATATGAGTGAGCTTGAAGGCATAGCTATAGACACTATCCCGAATACAACATGTAGAACAAAGAGAATCCAAACAAAATTAAAAGAGCATCAGTGAGCTATGGGACTACTTCAAGCAGCATAATAAATATAAAATTGGAGTACCCAAAAGAGAGATGAAAGAGGGTGAGAAAGAAAAATATTTAATGAAAAAATGGCTGAAAAACTTCCAAATTTGAAGGAAAAGAATCACATGAAAGCTCAGGAAGGTCAATGAACAAACACAAGAAATATGAAGAAAACTATATAAAGACACACCATAATCAAATTTCTCAAAACTAGTGATACAGAGAAAATCTTAAAAGCAGCCAGAGAAAAAGGGCACTTTATGGACAGAAACTAACATAAGAATTATAGTAGATTTCTTGTCGGAAACAATACAAAAAAGAAAACAGTGGAGCAACATCTTTAAAATCGTGAAAGAAAAAATTGTCAGCTAGAACTATACTCAGTGAAAAATCTTTCAAAAATAAAGGTGAAATAAGGAAACTTTCAGACATATAAAAGCTGTAAGAGTTCATCACCAGCATTAAGAAATGTTAAAGGAATTCCTTCAGGCAGAAAGAAAATGGTACCAGTTGGAAATATAGGTCTATACACAGAAATAAAGAGTGCCAGACATGCTAACTACATGGCTAAGTATATTAGATGAATTTCTTATTATTTAAATCTCTTTAAAAGATCATCAACTGTTTAAATTTTAAAAATACAATATGTTGTAGGGTTTAAAACATATGCATAGATAAAACATACAGCAAGCAACAACAGCACAAAAGATTGTGAGGGAGGAAATGGAAGTATACTCTTTTAAGGTTCTTGTCCCTAAAGAGGTATAATATCATTTGAAGGTAGACTGTGATAAATTAAAGTTGTATACTAGAAGCCCTAAAGCAACCACTAAAATAACAAAACAAAGAATTAATGCTAATAAAACAAAGGAGATTAAATGGAGTCATAAAAAATATTCAAGTAATCCAAGGAAACTAGAGAAAAAGAAAAATGGATCAGATGATACAAATAAAAACAAATAGCAAGATGAGAGACTTAAACCAAATCGTATCAATAATCACATTAAATATAAAGAGTCTAACCAGGGGTTGGCAACTTTTTTCTCTAAAGAGCCAGGTTTTTTGGCCACATAGATTCTTGTGGCGTATTTTTCTTTGTTTTGTTTTAACAATGCTTAAAATGTAGAAACTATTCTTAGCTTGCAAGCTGTGTAAAAATAGGTGGCAGATTTGACCCTTAAGCTGCAGTTTGCCCCCCCCCGCCACATCTAAGCATTATAACTAAAGGCAGAGATTTTCAGATTGGATAGAAAAGCAAGATCTTAATATATTCTGCCTATAAGAAATGCACTTTAAATATAAAGACACAAATAGATTAAAAGTGAAAGGATGGAAAAGGATATATACCATGCTAATTTTGCTCAAAAGAAAGCTAAAGTGGACACATTAATATCAAAGTTGATTTCAGAACAAGGATAAATTATTTTTTAATCATAAAGGAATCAATTAAGAGGATATAACATTTATGCTCCTGATAAAAGAGCTTCAAAATGCATAAAGCAAAAACTGAGAGACGGGCAAGAAGAAATAGACAAATTCACAATTACAGTCAGGGAATTCAACACCTCTCTCTCAATAATTGATAGAACACCTAGACAGAAAATCAGCAAGGATATAGTAGACTTGAAAACACTATCACCCAAGTTGACATTTATAGAACAGTCTACTCAACAACAGAAGAGTACACATTCTTCTCAAGTGCACGTGGAACATTTACCAAGATAGATATTCTAGGCCATACACTAAGTCTCAATATATTTAAAAGGATTTAAGTCATACAAAGTATTTTCTCTGACCACAATGGAATTAAATTAGAAATCAATAACAGTAAGATAAACCAGAAAATCCCCAGATATTTGGAAATTAAATAATTCATTTCTAAATAATCCATAGACCAAAGAAGAAAACAAACAGGAAATTCTAAAGTATTTTAAACTGAATGAAAATAAAAATGCAATATATTCATGGGAAACCACTAAAGCAGTACTTACGGAAAAAACTTATAGCATTAAAAGAAGAAAAGCTTCAAATTAAAACCTCAAATTCCTCTTTAAGAAACCATGAAAATAAGAGCAAATTAAAAAATAAGCAGAAAAAAAATCAGAGCAAAAATTATTGGGAAGAAAAAGCCAAAAAAGAAACAGAGAGGGCTTCCCTGGTGGCGCAGTGGTTGGGAATCTGCCTGCCAATGCAGGGGACACGGGTTCGAGCCCTGGTCTGGGAGGATCCCACGTGCCGTGGAGCAGCTGGGCCCGTGAGCCACAATTACTGAGCCTGCGCGTCTGGAGCCTGTGCTCCGCAACAAGAGAGGCCGCGATAGTGAGGGGCCCGCGCACCGTGATGAAGAGTGGCCCCCACCTGCCACAACTAGAGAAAGCCCTCACACAGAAACGAAGACCCAACACAGCCATAAATAAATAAATAAGTAAAAAATTTAAAAAAAAAAGAAATAGAGAAATATTAATACAACTAAAAGCTGGCTTTTTGGCAAGATAAACATAATTGATAAACCTCTAGAGAGGCTGATGAGGGAAGAAAAGAGAAGATACAAATGACCATTATCAGGAATGAGAGAGACTGTATTGCTACAAGTTTTACAGATATTAAAAGGATAATAAAGGAGTATAATGAACAACTTTTGCCTAAAAATTTGACAACTTGGTGGAAAAGGACAAATTCCTTGAAAGACACAAACTACTAAAGCTTACTCAGAAGAAATGGATAAACTAAATAGCCCTGTATTTATTAAACAATTGAATTTGCAGTTAAAAACATCCCCATAAAGAAAACTCCAGGCCCAATGGTTCACTGGTGAATTCTACCAAAAATTTAAGAAATATGCTATAACATAAGTGAACCTTGAAAACATTATGCTGAGTGAAGATGCCAGTCAAAAAGGACCATATTGTATGATTCCATTTATATGAGATACCCAGAATAGGCAAATTTACAGAGATTTAAATAAGTAGGTTAGTGGTTGTATAGAGATGGCGGAAATGGGGATATGAGATGATGGCTAAAAGGTGTAGTTTTTTTGGGGGTGGGTAATCAAATGTTCCAAGTGTAGTGTGGTGATTGGTACACAACTCTGAATACACTGAAAGCCATTGAGTTGTATGCTTCAAATGAGTGAATTGTATGATATGTGAGTTATATCTCAATACAGCTGTTTAAAAAAAGGTTTCAGGAAGAAATAATACCAAAGAAAACTACATGAGACTGTTGTCCTTCATAAACATAGATGCAAAAATTCTGAACAAAATGTTATCAAATCAAATTCAATAATATATAAAAAGATAATATACCATAATCAATTGGGGTTTATTCCAGGAATGCAGAGTTGGTTTAACATTAGAAAATCAATCAACATATTAACAAACTAAAGAAGAAAAACCACATGATCATGTTAATAGACATAAGAAATTGTTTGACAAAATCCAACGTTGATTTCTCATAAAAAATCTTAACAAACTAGGAAGGGAAGGAAACTTCCTTATTTTGATGAAAGATATCTATGAAAAACCTACAGCTAACATCATACTTAATAATAAAGACTGAATTTTTTCCCCTAAGATCAGGAATAAGACTAGGATGTTTGCTCTTGCCACTTCTATTTAATATTGCAGTGAATGTTTTAGCCAGTGCAATCAGTCAAGAAAAAGAAATAAAAGCCATCCTGATTGAAAAAAGAAGAAAAAAAACTATCTTCATTAACAATGTAATTGTCTAAGTAGAAAATTCAATGGAATGTACAAAAAAGCTATAGAACTAAATACATAAATTTAGAAACATTGCAAGATATAAGATTAATGTATAGGCATACTTTGTTTTATTGTACTTTGCAGATATTGTATTTTTCTACAAATTGAAGGTTTGCGGCAACCCTGCATTGAGCAAGTCTATTGGTTCCATTTTTCCAACAGCATTTGCTCACTTCACATTTCTGTGTCACATTTTGGTAGTTTGCTCAATATTTCAAACTTTTTCATTATTATTATAATATTTGTTATGGTGATCTGTGATCAGTAATTTTTGATATTAGTATTATAATTGGTTTTTTGTTTTGTATTTTTAAATTAAGATGTACTTTTTTTTAGACATAATGCTATTGCACAATTAATAGACTATAGTATAGTGTAAACATAACTTTTATATGCACGGGGAAACCAAAAAATTCATGTGATCACTTTATTGTGATATTCAGTTTATTGTGGTGATCTGGAACTGAACCCACAATATCTCCAAGGTATGCCTATATAAAAATCAATTGTATATTTACATACTAACAACAAAGATTCAGAAATTTTGAAAAAAAGCAATACCAATAATTTAATTTATTGAAGTAAAAAGTCAGTAAGAGTTATAGCAGATAAAATTTATAATCTACTTAGGGATAAATATGAAAAGATGTAAGATCTGTACACTGAAAACTAAAATGTTGTTGAGATAAATTTTAAAAGACCTAAATAAATGGAGAAAAATACCTTGTTCGTGGGTTGGAAGACTCAATATTCTTAAAATGTTACTTCTTTCCAAATTTTCTATAGATTTAGTACATTCTCAATCAAAATACCAGCTTGCTTTTTTCAAGATAGTAACAAGATGAGTCTAACACTTGTATGGAAATGTAATGACCCAGAACAGCCAAATGAGTTTGAAAAAGAAAAACATAGTTGGAGGACTACTGCTACCTCTTATCAAGACCTATTACAAAGCTACAGTAATCAAAACAGCATGGTATTAGTGTAAAGATAGACAACTAGGTCAATGGAACAGAATAGACAGTCCAGAAAGAAGACCTTGTAACATAAAGAAAACTGATTTTTGACAAATGTACAAAATATTTGAACCGACACTTCACCAAAGAAGGTGTTCAATATCATGAGTCATTAGAGAAGTAAAAATTAAAGCCACAGTGAGATATTGCTATAGATCTATTAAAATGGCTAAAATTAAAACAGCTGACCATATCAATGTTCATCAGGATGTAGAGGAACTGGAACCCTCATATACTGCTGGTGGTAATTTCAAAAGGTACAGCCACTTTGGAAAGAAATTTGGCAGTGTAATCCAACCATTGTATTCCTATGTATTTATCCAATAGAAAGAAAACATGTTCATACTAAGGGTATATATAAATGTTCGTAGCAGTGTTATTCATAATAGAAAAAAACTGAGAACAAGCAAAATGCTCATCAACTGGTGAAATGGATAAATAAACTATGGTATACAGATATAATGGAATGTTACTTGGTAATAAAAAAATTACTGATACAGGCAAAAACAGGGATGAATCTCAAAACCATTGAGTGAAAGAAGCTAGACACAAAAACAGAGTACATAATAAATGAGTCAATTTGTATAAAACTCTAGAAAATGCAAACTAATCTTTGGTGACAGAAAGCATTTGAGTAGTTGCCTGGGGGAGGAGGAAGGGCTTATAAATGGGCATAAGGAAAGTTTGGGGATGATGGTTGTGCTCACTACCTTGATTGTTATGATGGTTTCACAGGTGTATACATGTGTCAAATTTAAAAATTGTACACTCTAAATAGTGCGATTTTCTATCTCAGTTATACCTCTATAGAGCTATTTTTAAAAAGAGAGGACTGGAGTTGGCAGCGAAAACACAGCCTGAAGGGGTTAGTACACCACAGGTAGCCGGGAGGGAGTCCGGGAAAAAGTCTGCAGCTGCCAAAGAGGCAAGAGACCTTTTCTTGCCTCTTTGTTTCGCGGCACGCAAGGAGAGGGGATTCAGAGCGCCGCCTAAACGAGCTCCAGAGACAGGCGCGAGCCGCGGCGATCAGCGCGGGCCCCAGAGACGGGCGTGAAATGCTAAGGCTGCTGCTGCCGCCACCAAAAAGCCTGTGTGCAAGCACAGGTCACTCTCCACACCGCCCCTCCCGGGAGCCGGTGCAGCCCACCACTGCCAGGGTCCCGTGATCCGGGGACAACTTTCCCAGGAGAATGCACGGTGCAACTCAGGCTGGTGCAACGTCACGCAGGCCTCTGCCACTGCAGGCTCGCCCCGCCTCCTCCGTACACCTCCCTCCCCCCGGCCTGAGTGAGCCAGAGCCCCCGAAGCATCTGCTCCTTTAACCCCGTTCTGTCTGGGCGGGGAACAGACGCCCTCAGGTGACCTACACGCAGAGGTGGGTCCAAATCCAAAGCTGATCCCCAGGAGCTGTGCGAACAGAGACGAGGAGGGGAAATCTCTCCCAGCAGCCTCAGAAGCAGCGGATTAAAACTCCACAAACGACTTGATGTGCCTGCATCTGTTGAATACCTGAATAGACAACGAATCATCCCAAATTCAGGAGGTGGACTTTGGGAGCAGGATATATTAATTTTTCCCTTGTTCCTTTTTTTGTGAGTGTATATGTATATGCTTCTGGGTGAGATTTTGTCTGTATAGCTTTGCTTTATAATAGCTTTATTTTACTTCACTATATTATATCCTCTTTCTTTCTTTCTTTCTATTTTTTCTCCCTTTTACTCTGAGCCGTGTGGATGAAAGGCTCTTGGTGCTCCAGCCAGGCATCAGGGCCGTGCCTCTGAGGTGGGAGAGCCAACTTCAGGACACTGGTCCACAAGAGACCTCCCAGCTCCACGTAATACCAAACGGCAAAAATCTCTCAGAGATCTCCATCTCAACATCAAGACCCAGCTACACTCAACGACCAGCAAGCTACAGCACTGGACACCCTATGCCAAACAACTAGCAAGACAGGAACACAGCCCCATCCATTAGCAGAGAGGCTGCCTAAAATCATAATAAGGCCACAGACACCCCAAAACACACCACCAGACGTGGACGTGCCCACCAGAAAGACAAGATCCAACCTCATCCACCAGAACACAGGCACTAGTTCCCTCCACCAGGAAGCCTACACAACCCACTGAACCAACCTTAGCCACTGGGGACAGATACCAAAAACAACGGGAACTACAAACCTGCAGCCTGTGAAAAGGAGACCCCAAACACAGTAAGATAAGCAAAATGAGACGACAGAAAAACACACAGCAGATGAAGGAGCAGGGTCAAAACACACCAGACCTAACAAATGAAGAGGACATAGGTAGTCTACCTGAAAAATAATTCAGAATAATGATAGTAAGGATGATCCAAAATCTGGGAAATAGAATAGACAAAATGCAAGAAACATTTAACAAGGACGTAGAAGAACTAAAGAGGAACCAAGCAACGATGAAAAACACAATAAATGAAATTAAAAATACTCTAGATGGGATCAATAGCAGAATAACTGAGGCAGAAGAACGGATAAGTGACCTGGAAGATAAAATGGTGGAAATAACTACTGCAGAGCAGGATAAAGAAAAAAGAATGAAAAGAACTAAGGACAGTCTCAGAGACCTCTGGGACAACATTAAACGCACCAACATTCGAATTATAGGGGTCCCAGAAGAAGAAGAGAAAAAGAAAGGGACTGAGAAAATATTTGAAGAGATTATAGTTGAAAACTTCCCTAATATGGGAAAGGAAATAGTTAATCAAGTCCTGGAAGCACAGAGAGTCCCATACAGGATAAATCCAAGGAGAAACACACCAAGACACATATTAATCAAACTGTCAAAAATTAAATATAAAGAAGACATATTAAAAGCAGCAAGGGAAAAACAACAAATAACACATAAGGGAATCCCCATAAGGTTAAGAGCTGATCTTTCAGCAGAAACTCTGCAAGCCAGAAGGGAGTGGCAGGATATACTTAAAGTGATGAAGGAGAAAAACCTACAACCAAGGTTACTCTACCCAGCAAGGATCTCATTCAGATTTGATGGAGAAATTAAAACCTTTACAGACAAGCAAAAGCTGAGAGAGTTCAGCACCACCAAACCAGCTTTACAACAAATGCTAAAGGAACTTCTCTAGGCAAGAAACACAAGAGAAGGCAAACACCTACAATAACAAACCCAAAACATTTAAGAAAATGGGAATAGGAACATACATATCGATAATTACCTTAAATGTAAATGGATTAAATGCTCCCACCAAAAGACACAGATTGGCTGAATGGATACAAAAACAAGACCCATATATATGCTGTCTACAAGAGACCCACTTCAGACCTAGAGACACATACAGACTGAAAGTGAGGGGATGGAAAAAGATATTCCATGCAAATGGAAATCAAAAGAAAGCTGGAGTAGCAATTCTCATATCAGACAAAACAGATTTAAAATAAAGACTATTACAAGAGACAAAGAAGGACACTATATAATGATCAAGGGATCGATCCAAGAGAAAGGTATAACAATTGTAAATATTTATGCACCCAACATAGGAGCACCTCAATACATAAGGCAAATACTAACAGCCATAAAGGGGGAAATCGACAGTAACACAATCATAGTAGGGGACTTTAACACCCCACTTTCCCTAATGGACAGATCATCCAAAATGAAAATAAATAAGGAAACACAAGCTTTAAATGATACATTAAACAAGATGGACTTAATTGATATTTATAGGACATTCCACCCAAAAACAACAGAATACACATTTTTCTCAAGTGCTCATGGAACATTCTCCAGGATAGATCATATCTTGGGTCACAAATCAAGCCTTGGTAAATTTAAGAAAATTGAAATCGTATCAAGTATCTTTCCGACCACAACGCTATGAGACTAGATATCAATTACAGGAAAAGATCTGTAAAAAATACAAACACATGGAGGCTACACAATACACTACTTAATAACGAAGTGATCACTGAAGAAATCAAAGGGGAAATCAAAAAATACCTAGAAACAAATGACAATGGAGACATGATGACCCAAAACCTATGGGACACAGCAAAAGCAGTGCTAAGAGGGAAGTTTATAGCAATACAAGCCTACCTCAAGAAACAGTAAACATCTCAAATAAACAACCTAACCTTGCACCTGAAGCAATTAGAGAAAGAAGAACAAAAAAACCCCAAAGCTAGCAGGAGGAAAGAAATCATAAAGATCAGATCAGAAATAAATGAAAAAGAAATGAAGGAAACAATAGCAAAAATCAATGAAACTAAAAGCTGATTCTTTGAGAAGATAAACAAAATTGATAAACCATTAGCCAGACTCATCAAGAGAAAAAGGGAGAAGACTCAAATCAATAGAATTAGAAATGAAAAAGGACAAGTAACCACTGACACTGCAGAAATACAAAAGATCATGAGAGATTACTACAGGCAACTCTATGCCAATAAAATGCACAACCTAGAAGAAATGGACAGATTCTTAGAAATGCACAACCTGCCGAGACTGAACCAGGAAGAAATAGAAAATATGAACAGACCAATCACAAGCACTGAAATTGAAACTGTGATTAAAAACCTTCCAACAAACAAAAGCCCAGGACCAGATGGCTTCACAGGTGAATTCTATCAAACATTTACAGAAGAGCTAACACCTATCCTTCTCAAACTCTTCCAAAATATTGCAGAGGGAGGAACACTCCCAAACTCATTCTACGAGGCCACCATCACCCTGATACCAAAACCAGACAAAGATGTCACAAAGAAAGAAAACTACAGGCCAATATCACTGATGAACATAGATGCAAAAATCCTCAACAAAATACTCGCAAACAGAATCCAACAGCACATTAAAAGGATCATACACCATGATCAAGTGGGGTTTATCCCAGGAATGCAAGGATTCTTCAATATATGCAAAGCAATAAACGTGATACATTATATTAACAAATTGAAGGAGAAAAACCATATGATCATCTCAATAGATGCAGAGAAAGCTTTCAACAAAATTCAACACCCATTTATGATAAAAGCCCTCCAGAAAGTAGGCACAGACGGAAATTTCCTCAACATAATAAAGGCCATATATGACAAACCCACAGCCAACATTGTCCTCAATGGTGAAAAACTGAAACCATTTCCACTAAGATCAGGAACAAGACAAGGTTGCCCACTCTCACCACTATTATTCAACATAGTTTTGGAAGTGTTAGCCACAGCAATCAGAGAAGAAAAAGAAATAAAAGGAATCCAAATCGGAAAAGAAGAAGTAAAGCTGTCACTGTTTGCAGATGACATGATACTATACATAGAGAATCCTAAAGATGCTACCAGAAAACTACTAGAGCTAATCAATGAATTTGGTAAAGTAGCAGGATACAAAATTAATGCACAGAAATCTCTTGCATTTCTATACACTAATGACGAAAAATCTGCAAGTGAAATTAAGAAAACACTCCCGTTTACCATTGCAACAAAAAGAATAAAATATCTAGGAATAAACCTACCTAAGGAGACAAAAGACCTGTATGCAGAAAATTATAAGACACTGATGAAAGAAATTAAAGATGATACAAATAGATGGAGAGATATACCATGTTCTTGGATTGGAAGAATCAACATTGTGAAAATGACTCTACTACCCAAAGCAATCTACAGATTCAATGCAATCCCTATCAAACTACCACTGGCATTTTTCACAGAACTAGAACAAAAAATTTCACAATTTGTATGGAAACACAAAAGACCCCGAATAGCCAAAGCAATCTTGAGAACGAAAAATGGAGCTGGGGGAATCAGGCTCCCTGACTTCAGACTATATTACAAAGCTACAGTAATCAAGACAGTTTGGTACTGGCACAAAAACAGAAATATAGATCAATGTAACAGGATAGAAAGCCCAGAGATAAACCCACGCACATATGGTCACCTTATCTTTGATAAAGGAGGCAAGCATATGCACTGGAGAAAAGACAGCCTCTTCAATAAGTAGTGCTGGGAAAACTGGACAGGTACATGTAAAAGTTTGAAATTAGAACACTCCCTGACACCATACACAAAAATAAACTCAAAATGGATTAAAGACCTAAGTGTAAGGCCAGACACTATCAAACTCTTAGAGGAAAACATAGGCAGAACACTCTATGACATAAATCACAGCAAGATCCTTTTTGACCCACCTCCTAGAGAAATGGAAATAAAAACACAAATAAACAAATGGGATGTAATGAAACTTAAAAGCTTTTGCACAGCAAAGGAAACCATAAACAAGACCAAAAGACAACCCTCAGAATGGGAGAAAATATTTGCAAAGGAAGCAACTAACAAAGGATTAATCTCCAAGATTTACAAGCAGCTCATACAGCTCAATAACAAAAAAACAAATAACCCAATCCAAAAATGGGCAGAAGACCTAAATAGACATTTCTCCAAAGAAGATATACTGATTGCCAACAGACACATGAAAGAATGCTCAACATCATTAATCATTAGAGAAATGCAAATCAAAACTACAATGAGATATCATCTCACACCGGTCAGAATGGCCATCATCAAAAAATCTAGAAACAATAAATGCTGAAGAGGGTGTGGAGAAAAGGGAACACTCTTGCACTGTTGGTGGGAATGTAAATTGATACAGCCACTATGGAGAACAGTATGGAGGTTCCTTAAAAAACTACAAATAGAACTACCATACGACCCAGCAATCCCACTCCTGGGCATATACCCTGAGAAAACCATAATTCAGAAAGAGTCATGTACCAAAATGTTCATCGCAGCTCTATTTACAATAGCCAGGACATGGAAGCAACCTAAATGTCCATCGACAGATGAATGGATAAAGAAGATGTGGCACATATATACAATGGAATATTACTCAGCCATAAAAAGAAATGAAACGGAGGTATTTGTAGTGAGGTGGATGGAGTTAGAGTCTCTCATACAGAGTGAAGTAAGTCAGAAGGAGAAAAACAAATACAGTATGCTAACACATATATATGGAATCTAAGGGAAAAAAAAAAAAAAGGTCATGAAGAACCTAGTGGCAAGACGGGAATAAAGAAACAGACCTACTAGAGAAAGGACTTGAGGATATGGGGAGGGGAAGGGGTAATATGTGACAGGGTGAAAGAGTGGCATGGACATATATACACTACCAAATGTAAAATAGATAGCTAGTGGGAAGCAGCCGCATAGCACAGGGAGATCAGCTTGGTGCTTTGTGACCACCTAGAGGGGTGGGATAGGGAGGGTGGGAGGGAGGGAGACACAAGAGGGAAGAGATATGGGAACATATGTATATGTATAACTGATTCACTTTGTTATAAAGCAGAAACTAACACACCATTGTGAAGCAATTATACTCCAATAAAGATGTTTAAAAAAAAAAAAAGAGAAATGGAAATAAAAACAAAAATAAACAAATGGGACCTAATGAAACTTAAAAGCTTTTGCACAGCAAAGGAAACCATAAACAAGACCAAAAGACAACCCTCAGAATGGGAGAAAATACTTGCAAATGAAGCAACTGACAAAGGATTCATCTCCAAAATTTACAAGCAGCTCATGCAGCTCAATATCAAAGAAACAAACAACACAATGCAAAAATGGGCAGAAGACCTAAATAGACATTTCTCCATAGAAGATATATAGACAGCCAACAAACACATGAAAGAATGCTCAACATCCCTAATCATTAGAGAAATACAAATCAAAACTACAATGAGGTATCACCTCACACCAGTCAGAATGGCCATCATCAAAAAATCTACAAACAATAAATGCCGGAGAGGGTGTGGATAAAAGGGAACCCTCTTGCACTGTTGCTGGGAATGTGGATTGATACAGCCACTATGGAGAACAGGATGGAGGTTCCTTAAAAAACTACAAATAGAACTACCATATGACCCAGCAATCCCACTACTGGGCATATACCCTGAGAAAACCATAATTCAAAAAGAGTCATATACCACAATGTTCATTGCGGCCCTATTTACAATAGCCAGGACAAGGAAGCAACCTAAGTGTCCATCGACAGCTGAATGGATAAAGAAGATGTGGCACATATATACAATGGAATATTACTCAGCCATAAAAAGAAATGAAATGGAGGTATTTGTAATGAGGTGGATGGAGTTAGAGTCTGTCATACAGAGTGAAGTAAGTCAGAAAGAGAAAAACAAATACAGTATGCTAACACATATATATGGAATCTAAGGGAAAACAAAAAACAAAAAAAGGCCATGAAGAACCTAGTGGCAAGACGGGAATAAAGACACAGACCTACTAGAGAATGGACTTGAGGATATGGGGAGGGGGAGGGGTGAGATGTGACAGGGTGAGAGAGTGGCATGGACATATATACACTACCAAATGTAAAATAGATAGCTAGTGGGAAGCAGCCGCATAGCACAGGGAGATCAGCTCGGTGCTTTGTGACCACCTAGAGGGGTGGGATGGGGAGGGTGGGAGGGAGGGAGATGCAAGAGGGAAGAGATATGGGAACATATGTATATGTATAACTGATTCACTTTGTTGTGAAGCAGAAACTAACACACCATTGTAAAGCAATTATACTTCAATAAAGATGTTAAAAAAAAAAAGTGACAAAAGTTAGTAGAATAATGAAAGATTGAAAACAAATACACCTTTGACCCTGATTTCCATGACAGACATCTTTGTTGCCTTGATCCCAACTCTGCAGCCTCATATGGGGCCCTGGTTCAGCCCCCTGCCCTACTGCAGGTCCCTCTTGTGCCGCTACATTTTGGCTCACTCTGCACTCACTTGTCTGACATTTAAAGAATTTATAAGGAACTGTGAATAAATAGCCTATTAAGTGACTCATAAAAGTGATTTGTATAAGAATAGATTCTTGTGAGACAAGGGGTGGGGAGTGGCAAATTTTAAGTTTCTTACTCCTGGTTTCAGCTGTGAAGGTCTTGGCAGTTTGGGGATAACCTAGGAAGGCTAGGAAATAACACACCAAACCTAATCAAGACTAGGTCATATTTACACGTCACTGTAGTAAATTCATGATCAGTTGGTCAACTGTAGTTTGTAATGAAAGTTCTAGCTTCCATGTATGTCATGTGCGCCATGTGTGAATGTCAAGGGTTCTCATAGAGGCAGTCAAAAAAAATTGTAAGCAATGCAGTGTAAACTGCATCTAATTCAAATTCAAATATTGTTTCACTGTCCTCATTTTAGAGAATTTTCAATACCACTTCAAGACCTTGTAGCCAAGACTGTTGGTGTTAAGAGAAGGCCATTCCAATGTGCTCCCCAAAGAGCCCACCTGTCACCTTTGCTGAGGAGCCTTGAATGTGAAGAACATAAGAGAAATGTTAACTTATAAAATAAAAAACTCTTAAACAGTGTGGAACTCAGGTGTATAAAAAAGACTGGACTAATCTGGAAGTAGAGTTAATTACCAAAAACCAATCATGACCACTATATTCCAAACTATTTCTTGAGCACACATTTTATTTTTAGCAAGGAAAAAAAGACAGGTGTTCTCATAATAAGAATACTATTTCTCCTAACCATTTGATTTACATTTCCTTTCTTCTTATTGTTTTTTAAACCAACACAGAAAGATCACAAATGTTCCTATTCTGCACAGGGCTCTGCTTTTGCAGCAGAAGCAGGTTTTATGCAAGAGCAAGTATCGCTGTGTGATTGTGTGCTGTAGTGTTTACCTTCGCTGGGGCTGCCTGGCGATTGTCGAGCCAGTTGAAATGATTCATGGGTCTGACAGATGTCTGGTACAGCTGGATGTGTCCTTGATTATCCCAAAAGTCTGGACAGCACTGTCATTCACCATTGCCCAAATTATCTTTGTATTGACTGTGGAACCCTCTGTGACAGTACTGTAATGGCTAATTACCCAGGATACCTTGGGTACTCACTTCATAATGGTTTAGTGGCAAAAGAAAAAGACCATAAGGAAATGAGAAAAAAAAAAAAAACCAATAAATAACATCCTGTTCTTTGCAAAGAACCCGTACTCTAGTGTGATACAGAATATATATTTATTTGATATCATGCAGTTTATGTTAATGAAATCCAGGGCCACAAGAGCAGAAGCATAGATTTCTCATGAAACATATAAGAAGAAAATAAAATGTAAAGAACCTTGACAGTGATAAATTATGGACAACAGAAGGAGCTATTAGCTGTGAGAGAATTGTATGTATAACATACTTGAGAAAGGAATGACAAGTGGCCATTTGCCTGCCTCATATGTTGCAGGGGGAAAAAGAACATGTCTGTTTAGCAAATCACCTACCCAGAAATAGAGAAGAGGGAGGGAGAAAGGAGGAGATTCTTAGTAAAGCTGCCTGAAGGAACAAGAATTGAAAGCTTAGGTTTCATTTTTCCCTATAATACCATAAATTAGCACATTTTGACAAACATAGCTCCCACAAAGCAGATATATATTAGGGGGGGAAAAGATAAGGGAATAGAGGGTACAAAATCCCATTCTGACTTTTAGTGGAGATGATGAGATCCCAGGAGGGCAGACAAAGCAGACTGGGAAGAGCTTTTCACACAAAGAATACAGTAATTTGCCACGTTCTGTCCAGGCTGTGTTTGAATGTCACTCCCGTCTTAATTACCAGACTAAAAAGCTATTCTGTTATTCTGGAATTGCTGCCACAGTTCCTGCAATGCAAGAGAGCAACTGGGAAGAATTGCTCATGGATCATTACTAAGCGAGTAGGTGAGGCAGGCAGCCTCCGAAGAAGAAGGAGCAATGGGGCCATGAAAGGAGAGGAAGGCAGAGGTGCCCTTATGAAGACCCTCACTTGCTCTTGGGTTTTGGAGTGCGTAGAGCCTGGCAGGGTGAAGTGCTTCAGCCTGTACCGAGGTTGGAACCACAGTGCTTCGGCTCTACAAGCCCTTGGTGGGATGAAGTGAAGACTGTCCCATCTCTCTGCTCCCTGGCTGTGTGTCAACCTCATGCCAAGTAATCCATAAAACGTAGGGCATAGCCATTCTGACCTCAAAACCTTGGTTATTGAAATTCTGACTCATTAAATTGTCCTTTTAGCCATGGTAAAGAAGAAAGCCCTTCTCGTTTTGATCTATTGCTGAAAGCATTTCTAAGCCATGTCATTCCACTCTTCTGGGTCTTTCTCAGCTTATTCTTCAATGTTTCAGGGACACCTCGATAATTCTCACTAAGGACCATGGTGGTGGTTTAGGTGAGGAAGGTGTAGGAGTTTGGGCTGAATGTTCCCTTAGTTCTGTGCAGGTGAACATCCGCCAGGGGTGTGGGGGTGCGGGGGGGGGGATCAGATATTGAGTGCGATTGTTTAGATTCAGACTAAGTAAGTCTGTGCCCTATTGTACCCACTGTATCCTTCTCCTTGAAAAAGACTTACAGTAAAAAATTTAGTTACCCATGGACTCTGGTTAGTTGGAGTGATTTTGTATTTAGAAAAGAAGCTTGCTGCATTTCAGAAGCATTTAGGTGATAGGTTTATGTTTCCTTTTCCATCAGGATTTGGGTGTGATCCAGCAATGACACAGTGTACGGAAGAAGAGGAAAATGAAACACAAATCTTTAAGTTCTGTGTCCATCCCAGCTGAACAGCAATGATCTGTCCTTTATATTCACACCACTAAAATGATTAAACAAAGACAAAATTTCCTGATCACATTTAATTGACAATAATTAGGATTTTATTTGGAGGACATGGACACTGACCTAAAAGTATTCTACAAGCAACGTATTGGAATAATTATGTTAAATGCTAGTTAGTCAAGCTTAGTAAAAAAAAAAAAAGTAAATTACTCTTATTTTTCCTCTTCCCTTTTAAAAGAATCTAAGAAAAGGAAGAATTCAAAGCTACATATGCCTGGCTTGTCTTTCACACTGAGGTGATATTCAACATGACAAAAGTTGCTAGAATGGCTAATTCTAGGTATAATGCAAAGTTTGTCTTAAAGGTATTTTTCAAAAGGTAATAATAGTATCAGACTCCTGAAACCCCTGATTACATGAATAGGATTTAAATAAGAAATGAAAGCAGGGTCTGAAAATAAAGCAGGTGGCCAAAGCTTGAAGAGGTGCATATCTATTGTAAGCAGACAATAGAAATTATGTTACGTTGGATTTTTTTTTTTTACGATTTTTTTTTTCAATGTTTTTATTGAATTTGTTGCAATATTGCTTCTGTTTCATGTTTTGGTTCTGTGGCCCCGAGGCATGTGGGATCTTAGCTCCCTGACTAGGGGTCAAACCCACACCCGCTGCATCGGAAGGCAAAGTCTTAACCACTGGACCACCAGGGAAGTACCTGTTACATTGGATTTTAGTTAATTAAGTGTATTAAAAACACACCATGTAGTCATATAATTGTTTATGCTTTTCCTTACGAATGTAATGCATAACTTAAAATTAAAAGCATGATCTTTTAAAATGCCTTCAGTTTTAATTGCTCTGAAAGATTGAAAATTTCAAAATTGAAACCAGAAAAAGAGAAAACATACTTACATATTGTTATGAAATAAGAGTATTATCTTATGAAGGCAATTGTAAAAATGTACATTGATAATTGTCTGTCTAGACCTAATTGCTGTGGCGGTAATAAGCCCACATGTTTTATTCACTCACTAACTAACTCTGTGACAATGACGGACCAAAATTCTAAAAGGGGAGGAAAAACATCCCAAAAGAAAGAAAAGAAAAAAGGCAGTTCTGCATCCTGACTTAACGATTTGCCATTTTAAGAGCTGAAAGCAATTCCTGGGTGTAATTATTATTAGTTACATTAAAAATTAAAAACCTGTGGCACAGAAAAATCTAGGAGCTGCAAACTTAGATGCTTACAGGGGCCAGGCAGGAACGTAATGGGCAGGTAGGGATGTGGCAAACTGGAGTGTGTCTAAACTGAAGCAGGCACTCTACCAATTGTTGTCATGTGGGAATGCAGGCCAAGTTTTGCCAGATCTCTTACATTTTCAGAAAGCCTGAAAATCCAGATATTAAGAGATGACGAGTCCCTGAGGCCTCATAAGCTCCTAGCCTGCATGGGTTTGCCGAGCATTGAAGACAGCTGGGCTGAGGGGGACCTAATGCATCATTCTGGTTATTCAATAAATGGTAAGAGACATAAAGAGTAGAATACTGTTGGACATTGGGTAATACATGGCTGATTACAACATTGTGCTTACATGTTTATAGTTTAATTCAGTTAATAGCACTTTCTCCTATATTATATTGCTTAATTCACATAGTCCGAGATAAAGGTCCTTCTGCCCCTCCCATTTATAGGTTCCTCCTCTCACACTGGCCTCTGCCTCGTCTTCTCGTCTTCTTTCCACCTCCTCTTCTTCTGCAGGACTCAACTCATCCTTCAGGGCTCAGAGAAGACCCCTAACACCACTCTAACTAGGCTGGGACCTTGTGCCATGTCCCCTGGACCAACCCGCCCCAGATACCATGTACCACTATCAAAATTAAGAATATGTAATTTTTATTGTCTGTCTTCCCTACTAGACACTAACCTCCGTGAGGACAAAGAACTACATCAGCACCTACCTCAATGTCCAGTATGCACTTGTTGAATTAATGTTTATAGGAAAAGAGACATTTGAATGAGTCACAAAAATTTTATATATGTATCCAGAGATTATTCTTGTTATTCAAAATCGTCTCTGGAGAGTCTAAATGAGAGCTATTCCTTTATCTACTGTCAAGTGACTTGTCACTCATTTCTGAGAATTCTTCTGAAGTTTCTCTTCTGAGTTGAGGACTCAATTTTTCTGGGGTTCTTGTTTCTCTTTTTCTGATATGTATAAATAATGGAGGTTTGCTAATGCCCATTTACAAGTGCTCTGCTTCATCCAGACAATTGGATGAAGAACGGATGGGCAATGCTAATTGAGAAGACTGTAAAAATGGCTGCAAATCATTTCCCTCCCTTTATCCATGCCCTTGAATAGTCCCCTCATACATGGCTTGGCTACGTGACTTGTTTTGGCCAATGTGACAATTCAAATATGATACAATCAGAGACTTGGGTATTAGGACATATTCTTTCTTGCTGTTCTTGGAAACCCTGTGGCCACCAGCCACCAGCCTATGAATAAGCCTGGGCTAGCCTGCTGAGGACATGTGGGCCAGTTACTTTCATTACTCCAGCTGCAGCCTACAGACAAACATGTGAGTGAGGTCATCCTAGACTAACCAGTCTCCAGGTGACCTGCCATCTGGGTTCAGTTGTATGAGTACACCCAGGTGAACCCAACAGGACATCTGCCCAGTTGAGCCCAGCCTCTATTGCTGGCCCACAGTATTGTGAGTTAATAAGTGATTGTTGTTTTAAGCTACAAAGTTTTGGGATGGTTTGTTGTACAGCAGAAACTAACAGATACACTAGACTAGAAATCTGAATATCAATTCTCCCTTCCCCCAAACCCACACATGCACTGTCACTATTAGCTTCAGTAAAGCAGAAACCATTAAACATGGGAGAGCAGCCTATCAGAGACAGGGAATGTGGCTGGAAGGGACAGAGTTCCCCCTATTCTCCCAATAGCATCTCTTCAGATTCATTAACACCAGAGTGTGGGCAGCAGATCTGAAAGGCAGGGAGGAGGAGGAAGAAGAGAGTAGGTGGTGGTGACAGCCAAGCTGCTGGGAAAGCTTATACAGATAAAAAGAAAGAATCCACTGTACTGGCATTATATCACAATATCCTTATTATATTTAAGAAATCCAGGCAAAGTTTCTAGCCTCTAAAGGCTAAAGAATGAAGCTGAGCAAATATGGGGACTATGCAGTGTATCATTTTAATAGAGAGAAAACACACACATTAGATGTGTAAGCTTGCCTTTGTTTAAGGCCTTTAAGCCTTTCTTAGCATTTTTAGGAAAATGCGTTGGAAGTAACAATTTGTTACTTTCTAAAATGCTGTTCTGGAATTTTTAGTATGTTTTTGTGCTGAATCTTGATATAGTAATTTACAAAAGCAAGAACCACGTGAAATGCAGTATGTTGTTTCAGAGTTGGGGTAGGATAGGGTGGGTGTTTACTGAATGCTTGTTATTTGCCAGGACCTTATCTCATTTAATCCTTGCAACCACCCTATAAAGTATCTGTACCACCCTGTAAAGTATCTTTAGCGTTATTAAACAGATGAAGAAACTGAGGTACCAAGAGGCTAAGTAACTTGGCCAAGGGCACACAATAGCTAGTAAGGTTATAAGTTACAGATATAGACATCAAATCTGAACCCACTGGTTTGTTGCCCTGGCAAGAATACAGTAGTTTTATCATCAGTAATAATAATGATTATTTTTAATCAAGCCCTTATTATATAACATTTTAAATTAATAAAATAATAGCTGAAAATTGAGAGTATATATGCCAACAATGTTCTAAGAATTTTACATATAATAAGTAAATTATCACTAAAACCCTATGAAGTAGGTACATTTGTCTCCATTTAAAAATTTTTTTCATTTGTTTTGTCTCCATTTTTGAGACAATGAAACTGAAGCACAAAGAGGTTAAATAATTTGCCCAAAGTTGCATTTTGCCTTTTGCCTTGCCTTTTCATAGCTTCTGGTTTTTGGCATTCCTTGGCTTGTGGTAGCATAACTCCTATCTCTGCCTCCCTCTTCACATGGCTTTCTTCCTTCTGTGTGTGTCTGTGTCCAAATTTTCTCTTTTTATAAGCACACCAGTCATATTGGGTTCAGGGCCAAACTCTAATCCAGTATGACCTCATCTTAACTGACATCTGCAAAGACCCTATTCCAAATAAGGTAACATTCATGGGTTCCAGGTGGACATGAATTCTGGGGGGGAACTATTCAACCCAGTATAAATATTTTAAGAATTTAAAATGTGTTGTTACCTACAGGGCCAAACATAAGAGGAGGCAGGATTGAGCACATGTGGTCAAGGCTGGGAAGGGTCTCACCCATGCCCAACAACACAGCAGCCCCAAACTCCTTTAGGAATAGGCTTGATTTTTAATTTCAAACACCTATAAAGGCAAAACATGGTAGATCCTATCAGTTGTTATATCTTACTGTGAATTAATTTCTCTCCTCTGAGAGCGAATTTGCATGAGGGATGTGGAAAAAAGCACACAAGCTAAAGTAAGTAAGTAGGACGTTGGAGGGAAATGCCACTGGACAAGAAAAAGAGGCACAGTTGCCAGATGCAGAAAGTATGGATGGATCCATGCCAAGATCAAAGAGAGAATAACCTTGGAACAAGAGGCAGCTGGAAGAAGAGACCTTTCTGTTGGTCATTGGTAGAGGCATCTGATTACAGGCACCAAGACCTACCACTTACCAAGGGATGGTATAAAGGCAAAGTCTCTGTAGATGTTACAGAAAATTCAAGAAAGCCACTTGGAATGAGTACAGTAGATCAGGAGCCTAAGGCAGGATGTGAATCTTAAGAAATGCATAGGGTTTCCTAGGAAAGATGCCATGTATTTTCCTATTTTTTCCTACTCTAACATGAGGCACCCAGTGAAAGTTCTGCCTTACTAGCAGATCAGACACTAATGCGCTTGGGAAGTCAAAGAGGAATGTGAAATAATCCTGCCTGAAGCTCTCCCAGCCAGGGTGAAGAATCTAAACATAGTCACCATACCCTGGGGGCAGTGCCATGGCTCGGAAGCTACAAGGAGATGAAGGAGGGCTTGACTGGCCCTGAGGTGGAGGCTGGGAGAGGCACCTTCCCTTGGTTGGTGGTCTCTGCAGGTCTCTCCAGGCCACCTCTGGGAGACATCAGGGGATGACAGAAAGGACATTGGTGAGGAGTTGGGTTAGCTGTGTGGCCTTGTGTGAGTTACTTAAACTGAGTTTCTCCACTAAAAAAATTAAATGAAAATATTCATGCAACACCGCCCTTCTGGGCACATAGTACCTGCTCAAAAATTGTTGTTCTCTTTCACTTTCCTTGATCATGGAGTTTATTCTTCACATAAATCTGTTCTGTGAGCTACATTACTTTAGCTGAGTTCAGAAATGTTAATCTTAATCATAACTTTGTTTGTTTTGTAAAAACTCTTATTCATCAGGGCCTCAACTTTCATTATGATTTTAATTTAAGGACATCAATTGGGTACTTGGCAGAGGTAGAGTAAAATATGTTGCTAAATCCGTGCTGCTAGGATTTAAATTTTGATAAATGCATAGCTTTTATGTTCTCAGTTCAATTTTGCTCTGCTATGTATTGTAGAATTTTTGAAAAAACAAATGTTCTGTTTTAAAGGAAAATTTCTCCTTTGCATTTGGATATTTTTGTACAAGGGAATGGGGTAGGGCAGTGGGTGCAGACTATGAAACAATCCCGGAGGTAAATTTGGTGATACTGTTAATGAAGAGTTTAAAAATGCTAATTAAGCTCTTTATTTAACCACTTGCAACTTTCCTCAGGATGGTTACAATACCAATGATTAAAAGTTGCAAAGGTATTGTAAACTTCTCTGGGTGATATTTTTTTCAATAATGCAAATGATTTCTCCAGCTCTTGTGGCATCATTTAAAAATGAATTTTGATTACTTCTAAGCTTGTAAAAAATGGAATTGTAAATGTGCTCATTTCCCACAACGAAGGGGGACAGGGAAGGTAAAGAGCAAAAGAATACATCACATTTCTAAGTAAGCAGTCACAAAAGACCTTTAAATAACTCAACTTCCTACCATATTTTATTATCTTCTCTCAGTTTTACAGCATTATCTACCATAGAAATGCAGGGAGATTTGTAAAACACTATAGCATTTAAGTCATTACATTTTATAGCTAATTTCTAATGTGGATTTGATTTTTTACGAGCAGAAAAAAGAATCTAATTTGCATTAGTGACAGTAACTAGAGAAATTTAACACCTGGCCCTGGTTGTACCAGAAATTGAATATTAGGTACTTGGGTGCTAAAAACCCATTCAGATCTTCAAGGGGGATTTTTCATTTATTTATGCACTGCTCTCATGTTTATCATTATAAAACTGTTCATATTATGGTGGAGGAAAGCTCACTGCCTGCAAAAATCCCGGATATACATTTTTCATCCTCTGCAAGAGAGACAGAATTATTTACCCATTAGTAAGAACATACCCTGAAAAAAGCACCACCATTCCACGCATGTAAAATAATATAACAGCAGCACTGCGTGAAAAACTTTGACTCCTGCTGGCCTTTCCCATCTCCGCCCCCCGTCAACTTCTAGTTTCTCAAGTCTCCCTTTATTTTCTCTTCCCCACTTCCCCTCCCCCAGCCCCCTCCATGCCTGTCGCTGTTTCCCCGTTAGAAGCTTGAGTGCAGTGTATCCAAGCAAAATTAAACCTCTGCTAAGAAGATCACATTGTTGTTACAAGAACAATCCATATGTTTATAAAGTGTAGAAAATTAGGAACTGCAAAAGAGAAGAAGCTGGTGTTAAATGATATGGGAAGTGACACTTTACATAGCCAGTTACAATTAACACATTGATGGCATTTTGCTGGCTCCTTGCAGTGATAATGCTGTTGTCAAATGTGTTTAGTGCACCAAATCTCCTGGAGCCTTCAGCCAGGCAGCGAGCTTTTGACAGATTGAAGGTTCGGAGATAGGCTATCATGACAGATGGAAACTGGCACCGATGTTCAGCTTTCGCCGATCACAGGGGACCTGCCCCCCTTATTCTGCAGGGCTCGGCTCTGCAACCTTCCCCCTTCTGATGAAAGCAGGGGATGGCATTGTTAAATAGTGCATCTGTGTGAGTTAGACTCCTCTGATGAAAGCATAAGGCAGACGCGCTGTGAAGCAAAAGACAGCCTCTGCTCTAACTGCATTTTAGATAGACTTGAGGAAGACCCTAGGGAGGTGGGAGAAACTTTGGTAAATTTCAGACAAAAACAGAAAAAAGACCTCCCATTAGTTTCTTCTCCTCAAAGAATATAAAAATACACCTCTGATAATAAAAGTCTCAATTAATGACTTTCATTAATAGTTCCCCAAGCTAGCACTCTTTATGGAGATGTGTAGATGTGGTTTTCTTCTCTTACTATCATCATTTCCTTGATATTAATCAATTAATTTCCAAACAATCCAAAGAAATCTGTAAGGAGGTGCTCAGGGGCAGTTGTGAATAGCTGACTTGTTGGAAACTAATTCAATTACTCCAAGACACTCTTGTTGACACTGGGCTGGGTTCTTGAATCTTGGTTTTAAAATCCAGGGCAGGAACAGACAGAGCTTTACACAGCTGGGCATAAATGGGCAGATAATATAGTTAATTAACCTTTCACCCTCTCCCACCAACCCCCTTTTAAAGAAAAACATCAATCATTTTATTTTGAACACCCATCTATTTCAAAGGCTTTCTCTTCAGCTCCTGTAGTTCTTTCTTCTTCTCGCTGACAAATTCCTCTTTAATTTCCTTAAACTGGCTGAAGAGCCCTCTTTCTTTGCAATCTTAATCTTCAATTCTGCTCTTGCCCATACAGGTTGGGAGCAGCAAGTACTGCAGCCCATTTGAGGTATGATAATCAGCTGATTAGCTAGTGGAGTCGTTTTCCCTGAGGCTCTTTTGTGTGAAAAATCCTCACACTCAATTGACATGTGGACATCATAAAGCTGATGAAATGCAATTGTAATGAACAAGAGGGAGCGGCATCTGCAGCCTTCTAAATGAAGGACCCTTCCCTCTCACCATGCTAATTCAGAAAATCTGCTCTTAACGTGTACTCCCCCTGGATTCCGAATCGAGGCGCATCTCCATGAATGCATATTCAAGAAGTGAATTAGCCTCTATGGCAAGTGAACGCCTAGCCTGGCCAGACTGATTCTAATTTCAAGACAGATAATACTGCATCAACTGTAGTAATGATATGACAGTTCATTTGTGATGAGAGTCCTACAGTCAGGTTTACTGCACAGACAGACACAGGTGCAAGGAGAGAGCCAGCAAAACCTCTAAGACCAAAGGTTGCTTTGCTGTCAAATTATTTCAGCCAAAATAGCCCAATGAAGGAGAAAAGAGGTAATGCGTTAAAAAAAATTAATGTGTCCCCATATTTAAACCTTGGTTGTAATGGTGGTCAATGGATGCTCCCTTCTCTATTACAGGATCATGTACACTTGGCAGTCATTAAATTAGGAAAGAGGTGAGCTTTCCCTCCCACTCCCTTTTCAGAAAACTACATTACTTGCTAAGAAATTTCCAAGTGAATATAACTTGTCATACAAGGTTTTTTTTCCCCTAAATTGAATTTCACAGGAATCAGTTTGTAGGAGAAAAACTCTGCAGTATTAGGAAGAGAAGCTGTTCATTTCCATTGCCTGTTCTGTGACAGTTGCTAATACAATATGACAGGTTTGTTCATCACTATTTTGGATCACGTTTGGGTTTCCTGTACTACTCTTTCTATTAATACATGTTAATTAATGATGGTAAGGAATGCTCACCTTTATATCAAAAAGCTCAAAGCACTTTTCAGACATTGATTTATTTTTGAGAGTTAGACAGAGGGCAGGTATTAGCACTGCTATTTTTTCAGAGGTGGAAATAGAAGGTTGTTGATGAAGTGACTTGAGCAAGGTCACACTGCAAGCCAGTCCTGGATCTCAGCCTTGACCTCGTTCTCACCCCTCTCCACAGCTCTAGACACAGAAAATACCCCAGGGAAAGGTGTTGCTAAACCAGCATTAAGGAGACTCCTTCATAAGCACTGCTAATAAATACAGCATATGCCTTAAAAGCAAGAACGAGACAAGCTTAATAAGGACTGTTGTTAGTACCTGGCAAGCCACCCAGTGTCTGCACAGTTCACACAGAGGTCCTTGTCAAGGAGCCGCATTTCCGAGATTACAAGAGCCACTTCTCAGTCTCCTTATGCTTCTCACTCACATTGACCTTGACCTATATAGCCTTTCAATTCAATGTAATTCAGTAACGAGGCAGCACGTGTGCCTGTAGGCACGATCATAGATTATTTTGCTTCCTCTAGTATGTTTGGAGGCAAAATTTGGGGTGGCCGATGAGAGCTGTCACTGTACAGCTCCCTCCTCTAGCGATCAGGAGTTACCCAGCAGATCACTGGCTGTCCATTGCGGGCGAAGCAGTGCAGTAGGTATCAGGGAGGTAAGAGGAATGAGACAACTCCATCCCCAAAGGCGAAAGTTCGTAACACCCATAAAGACAGACACATATAAGCAAACAAACCAGAGAGCAAGAACATCATTCCAACTGTGCCAAGACACATATGCGGCCCCCAATTCACCAAGTGGCTGTTTTCCAAAATCTGCTTATAAATGAGTTGTTTCAAACTCACAATTCATTTTCCCATGGAAGCTGAGTTCTAAGTGGTGGTTAGGTTCTCAGGCCAGCTGTCAAAGCCATATTTAACCTATAACATAGCTGAATGCAATACTAATAGTAACACATACAAGTATGGCTGAAAGAGTGTCATTGCCACCTCTGAACTCTGAGATCGGGTGGCATGTGTTCAAATCTCAGCTCTGCTATTTACCATCCTGGGACCCTGAACAAGTATTTCATCTCTCTAAGCCTCAATTTTCTCATCTGTGGAAGGGGTTGATAATAGTACTTATTTCACAAAATTATTGTTAGAAGGATTAAATGAAACAAGACAGAGTAAAATATTCAATCTGGATCTATAGCAAGTGCTCAATAAATGCCAGGTAGGAGTAATAGAATTTGTTTACATATTTTATTTTTGAGCTTATGTTTCTCAGATTCATTGCCAACATCCCTCACGCCTCATTCCAAGGGTAGGAAGGGGCTTGTACGGGTACATTTTTTTGTTGAGGAAGGGACCTTCCTCGTTTATAAAGAGAAGGTATTATAGCCTGGGGTCAAGAGCCAGATTCTGAAGCCATAATGGATTCAAGTTCTGTTCCTGCCACTTATCAGCTGTGTGACCTTGGGCAGGTTACCTAGTCTTTCTAATCATCATCTGCAAAATGGGGATATTTTGGACTTCCCTGGTGGCACAATGGTTAAGAATCTGCCTGCCAATGCAGGGGACATGGGTTCAAGCCCTGGTCCGGGAAGATCCTATATGCCGCGGAGCAACAAAGCCCATGCACCACAACTACTGAGTCCGCGTGCCACAACTACTGAAGCCCGTGCGCCTAGAGCCCGCATACCACAATGAAGAGCAGCCCCCGCTCTTCACAACTAGAGAAAGCTCATGCGCAGCAACAAAGACCCAACACAGCCAAAAATAAATAAATAAATAAATTTTAAAAATGGGGATATTTTTAGTACATATTTCAGTGCTGTGGTATTAGGCAAGTTAACATATGCAAAGTGCCATGTTTATAAGCACAATACAAGTAAACAGAGCTATTGTAAGGATACCATGGCCTGTCACTGGCCATGACAAATGAGCAGGAAACCAAGGCCTCGTTGGAGATTAATGGCTGTCTTAAGGTTACTGTTAGTAAGTAATGATCTGGGACTCCAGGTTGGTCTTATAATCCTTAGTCCCGTGCTCTTTCCAGGTCATGGTGTTCCCTCTACCACGTACCTATGAGGTACCCTGGAGTGTTAGTTAACATTTATTGAGTACCCAGTGGATGTTCAACACCAAGCTGATTCCCAGAGAGTTTCCTTTAAAAAGGGAAGTTATGCTCTAGACTCTAAACCAATAGTTGGCAAACTACAGCCACAGGCCAAACCAGACTGCTGCCTGTTTTTTATGGCCTGAAAGCTAAGAATGGGTTTTTTGTTTTTAAATGGTTGAAAACAATTCAAAAGAAGAATAATATTTTGTGACACTTGATAATTATATGAAATTCAAATGTCAGTCTCTGTAAATGAAGTTTTACTGGAACACGGTCAAGACTCACTTGTTTACATATTGTCTATAGGTGCTTTTGTGCTACAACAGCAAAAATGGGCAACTGTGACAAAGACCATATGGCTCACAAAGCCTAAATTATTTACTATCTGGCCCTTTAACAGAAAAAGTTTGCCAACCTCTGGTCTAAACCCAAGAAGATTGATTTAGCCTGGTTACTGCTGAGAGGGAATAAGAGGTTCACCAATCTAACTCAAGGTACATATGCTAAGCCTCAGACTGGCTGAGATGAGAGTGGAATTGTCTTCCACTACCAGAGCAATGTTTTAACATTGTATTCTGAAATATATTAGAGGCAAAGCAGTGTGGTGGTTGAACCCACAGACTCAGGAACCAGGCTGCTGGGATCCAATCTTGAATCTACGACTTGCCACTTATGTGACCTTAGGCAAGTTACTTAATTTTCCTTGTGTCACTGTTTCCTCATCTATACAATGGGATTGTTTTGAGGATTATGCGAGTTTTTACACCTAAACTGTTTTGAAGAGTTCCTTGCCCATTGCCAGCAGTATGCTAGTTATTTTCGAAATCTCATGACTCTTTGGGAAAAAAGAGAAAGATGCCTTCCTCGGAACGGTGGGCAATGTGTCTGCTCAGACTCATTCATCGCACTGTCTCTGCTGGGGCAACACACCTCATTCTTTAGCCCAGCACAGAAGTCTGCATCTTTCCCGGCAAACTTTCCTTGAGTCATTTACTTCTTTGTGCTTCCATAGTACATTGTACATCCCTCCTTTAAGGCTGTTATATAGAATGAAAAAAGAGATTTATGCACATTTTTGTCTGTACTAGATGGCGAACTCCCAAAAGGAAAAAATTTTCTTGTCTTTGTCTCCAGAGTGCCTGGTGTGTGGAATATATGGTATGCAACAGAGTCAGTGGATATTTAATGAATCAGAGAATGAATAACAGGCCAAGAAACTGCAGGGTTAATAAGTCTCTGCGATTTTTTTAAAAACATGTGAAAACCTTCTAAATGTGGTGATTACTTTATTCCTTCAATGTACAAGCTTGCAATGCAATTAAATTGGAAATTATGAGGCTTAAAATAAAAGGCAGGTGGATACTTTCACTTACTGAATGTGTAAATCATAGAACAGAAATTCTTGATCTGGGGAGAAGCTTAGTATGAATAGGCTAAAATACCCTAAGTGGCTATGTGATTTTGGTAGGGCACTGTCTGACTTTGGACTTCCGTGTTTCATTGAAAAACAAGGAAAATGCACAACAGATAATCAGTAAGGCTTTTTCCACTCCCCAAACTATGATTTCTGCTTCTCCCAGAAAACTTACCAAGTTCTGCTCCCCTGTGAGCAGGGCTTCTAGATAATGCTGGTAGGTAAGTTACTTAAGTTTTCTGAACCTGAGTTTGAGAAGTAAAGAGTAATACTATCACTGAATTGTACACCTAAGAATGAGAGGCAAAAAGAGAATCTACAAAGGAGGTTGGGGCTGGATCATGACAGGCTTTGGGTGCCATGCTAAGGAGTCTGGACATTCTGCACTTGATGGAGAGTAGACAATAGGAGGCTATGGATGGCGTTAAGTAGTGGAGGGACATGACCAACTGTGTGTTTTGGAACAAGGACTCTGGCCACAGTGTGGAAACTGGATTGGAAGGAGAGAAGGGGAGCCAACATACAGCAGCGCTGGAGGAGATACCGGCTAGCGGGGTATTTAAGAGGCTGGATTTTGAATTTGAGAATTTAGATAGAGCTGAGCACCTGGGCAAACGGAATGCCATTTACATGATATGAAACAAGAGAAATAAATACTCATGGTCAACTTTTATTTCTTGTAATATAGTTTCAACTAGGAAAAAGTCACGGACTTATGTATTTGTAGAATCACATTGGAGCCAATATAGGGTACCTGCTAAGAGCTTAGGCCCTAGGTTTGAATCTTAATTCTTTAATTAGCTCTGAGATCTTGGGTAATTCATTTTACCACTTTAAGTCTTAATGCATTCCCAAGGTCAAGGTGAGAATTAAATAAAATGATGCATATTAAGGTGCATATCATAGGGTTTAGTAATCGGCAAGCAGTAGATTACGGTCAGCTATTATGACAGAGTGTTTGGGTTTGCTCCAGCTGCAAATCTCAAGCTTTCAACTATGTTTTCATTCCAGAAAGAGACATTTAGAAGACTCAGACTCTTCTGCCAGAACTAGATTTTTTAAAAAAATTAGATGACTAAAAAGTTTAAAACCACTATTCTAATATTTTAATCCTTGGAAACCCAGAAACAATTGAATGAAGCTATTTGGTTAAGTTAAATGCAGTTCTTTGAAATCAGCTTAAATGCATGACGTGCTACTCAAAGGTTCCAGAGAACTCCACTTGCCTGCTTGGGAAGCAGCAAACAAGGTCAGTATTGATAGCTCACGCTTCAGTGAATATATCAATTTAAAGCTTCATCAGTGATTCTCACTCATCTGCAGCCCTGCACGGCTGTTGTCTTGTAAGAGCGGGGTGACTTACGAACCTATTAAGTAACTTCCTCACTTGTGCTCTAATGAGCCTATTGTTTCCCTGGAAGAACACAAACACCTGAGTACAAGCACAAACTGAAGCCGCAAATAAGAGGGTGCAGATTTCAGCCCTGCCTTACCTACAGGCACTCTTTGTTTTGATTCTCTATGCTTTTCAATTGCTTTGCCAGCCTAGCCAGGTATACTTTTATGTCAAGTCCTGAGCAGGGCTGTTGGGGTCCCCCCGTCCAAAAGGGCTCTGGTCACAGCTGACTCATCTGCTGTACAGGGCGCATGTGTGTGACCTTTTGGAATTTGACTATCAGACACTTGCTTATCTACTGTTACCCCTGCACCAGCAAATGCCTCTGCAGTGAAGATTACCACCCTCCGCATTCCGAGGTCCACACTGCATATGCAGAAGTAGGATGAACCTGCTGCTGTGGGGAGGGGGCACCGAGCCCACCCACAAAGAGGGCATCCGTGGGGATTTCAGCCAAGAAGTTCTCCTTGTGCTCTACCCTGAAAAAGAAGGCGTTGGTCCCGTTTTTCTGTTACCATAATTCAAGGTTAGGTTCCCTTGTCCTCCATATACCATATCACTAATGAGAGATGAAAGACTGAAAATTAGTTCCTTAGGGATTGGGGCCAATACTGTCCATGGAGGTATAGTGGGTAAAGATATATATTATATATACTTACACTTGGCACCTGACCCCTCTTAGGAAGGGAACTCTTTGTTTAGGGAACAATCTTGATAAGTTTTAAGGGCAGGGGTAGGAAGAAGACAAACATAGATAGCTAACAGTTTTAGATCAGAAATGAACAGAAATCTGTGGGTGGACAGGGGCCAAGAGGAGAGGAGAAAGGAAAGGGAGGGAGAGCCAGGAGCTGGAGCCATCGTGGGAGGCTGGAGCCTATTCAGAAAGATGGTCATGGCAGGCAGCGGGGCTAGAGGATTTTTAAGAATGTCTAATCCTCAATTTTAAGTCGTTTGCATGGCTCATCTATACCCAAAGTTTCATAAGTTACTTGTTTGAGCTCAATAAGAAAGTGAGGCAAAGGGGTAGAGTTTCCTGAGTCTGGGGGGAGAGGAGGATGAACAGAGGAAGAGAAGAGCCCAAATGGCAAGAAGTGAGTAAAATCAACAGGAGCCAAAAGTGGTCATGAGAACATAAGCCCCTGGGAATTTCCAGAAATCATGGAGGGACCTTGAACTTCCACAGAATGTGGGATAGAAAGCTAGGGAGAATTTCATTTACATTTTAAATGAGACCTGGGTTCCACAAACTCTGCAGTAAACAGCATCCATTTGTCACTGATGCCTTCTAACCTGTTGATTCTGTCTTCAAAAGAGACATACCTTGTCTTCAATGAGTTTTCTTTGACTATAAAGATTGACACATATTTGAGTCTTGAAAAATAAATTGGGTCAAACAGAACGCTGGGAAAGTAGGAATTCTAATAGTCAAGACTTCTTGAGATTATTGGAACTCATTTTCTGCTCTGTATCCTCTCTATGGCCATTATAGGAATGGGAGTGGCAGCTCCCCTTGGGGGTAATGAGACCCTGTTACTGGAGGGTTTAAGCAGAGCCTTTGTGACCAGTTGACCCAGAGTTGTGCAGGGGATTCATGCGTCCGGTAGAGGCTGGACAGATAGGCCTCTAGGCCCTTTAAATGAGTTTCTATTACTTGGGGGTGGGGAGGACTTAAAACTTTCAGAGAAGTTTAAAATATTCCAAGTGTGGCTGTTTCTAAAGAATGTATATCTAGCCCTTTCCCCAGCTCTACGTTAATCTGTTCCAGTTTATGCTAATTATGTTCTCATTATTTGGGAGGAAGGAAGACTTGGACCCTCTCCAAGGAGCGGGGTTGGCGAGCTGCTCACGCAGTGCACTGGCAGGAAGCGGCATGGGGGGGACCTCCAAGTGCCCACAGCACTGCAAGGGACCTTTCTGGTCTGTATTTGGATCCTACGGCAATGTGGGGGGTTCTGAAACCACATTACACCAGTTTGCAGAGGTTTAGATTGGGGTGGCTAGGGAAGAACCACATCTGCTAACATCCATAAGGTTTCTTCTGTAGGTCAGAGCTATGGGTCAAAGAACTCTAGGGCCTCAGGAGTTAGGAGGAGTAAGAGGTGAGAGTGTGACTTCTTTGGTAGGGGCATAGTCACAGTTTCTCCTGGTAATCTATCACTCTCTTTCTCTTTAGCTGCAAAGTTCTTGAAGATAGGTGTGAGGTAGGGAATCACAGTTTGCTCACATTGCAACTCAAAAGTGCACCAAAAATGCACTTTGAAGATTTGTCTCTACAACTGATTTCTTTCCTTCATGAACCCCAGGCCGGAATATCAGGGAAAAATCTATTTTCCAGCTCACTCCTGTTTAAAGCTGTGTCTGATACAATAATTTGCAAACAAATTGCTCTATCTTTCAGGTGCCTCACTGCCTCTGCTTCTCTTCCTAATGTGGCTTCTCGGTGGAGTATATGTGACCTCAGGGCTTTGAGAAAGGCACTCAAGATACATGCGGTGTCCTTGCCCCACCACTGGCTCAGCCGTGGCAGCATCCACTTCTACGTGTCCATTCTTATTTTGTTGGCATTTGTTCTTACGTCCCTGACTGGTGTAGCCTATGGTGTGGTCATACTCCTGGGGATGCTCTTGATACAGGCATGGGGGTGCCCCTGGTCTACCGACTCTGCCTCTCCTGGGTCTAGCTGGCTTCAGGACTCCCTGCAGCCTGGCAGCAGCTCTTGGTCAGGCCCAGGTAGGGGTTGCCAGATTTAGCAAATAAAAATACAAGATACCCTATTTAAAACTGAATTTCAGAATTTTTTTTTTACCGTTAAGTATGTCCTAAATATTACATGTAATATTATTTGTTGTTTATCTGAAATTCAAATTTAATTGGACGTTCTCTATTTTATCCAGCTACCCTCCTCCCAGGCCCAGTGTCCTCTGCCACGAGGACTATGGATCCAGATGAAGGAGTCCTTTTGGACAACTCACTAGCCACACCTTCAGGAACCTCCTGTGTCCTTCACAAGGCACAGGCTAACATCTGGATACCCTCTGTGCCCTAAGGAGTCAGGGATTCCCTGGGGAAGCTGAACACAGGCCCTTTCTGGCTAAACAACTATGCTAGGCTGCCACTTCTCCCCAGCGTGGGCCACCGCACATGGGCCGGGGAAGCCTGTGGGTGTGGGGCAGGACCACCCTCCCCACATCTCTCTCGTCTCTGCCGTCTGCCTCTTCCCCTCTCCTTCTTGCTTAACCACCCCCGAGGCCAGAGCAGCGTTTCTCTTTTATTTCGCCTTTGTCATATCCTCCTCCTACTGTAGCACAGCAAGCAAGCCTTGTGCCTGGCTGCCATAGCAGAAAGAATAGTTTCTTTGCACTGTACGAGGACTCAGTGACCTTCATTCTCCAATCTTGTTCCTGGTTATGTTAAAGACAGAAATAAAGGAATATAGAAAGCCCCCTCACCTGGTTTGCATGGTTGTTGTCTTGCTACAAAATCCTATACTGAATGTCAAATATTTTTTTTCCTTTTCCTTGCATTCCTTCTATACCAATCTATACCCCCCCTGGGTAGAAGGATATTGCCAACTGATTGGAGAGAAGATCAGGAACTCTGAGAGGCTGCAGAGAAAGAGAACATGAATACTTTTTCATATTATCTCCTCATTGTATTTACTTTATGAGGGTCTGCCTAACATAGATACTTCTACTTTGAGCTGTGTGCCCTCCTTCTCTCACTACTGAGAAGCTTCTTGTAATATGAACTTATATTATGAGGGAAGTTGACTTTGTCTCCTGAAATCTTAAGGTCAGTTAATTCCTGGACAGTGAAAGTTTTTTCAATTGAATTATGACATTTCTCATACTAACTCTCAAAGACATAGAAAGGTAAATGAAATAAAATAGCAGCATGCAGGTACCTGCCCATCCAGATAAGATTCTTCAGAGAGAATCTTACAAACTTGATAAGGATAGCAATCAATTTTAAAAGATATGAAAAATTATTTATAGCCTTTGTCCTCAAAGTATCTTCTCTATATTTTCCTAGTATTTTAGGTTGCAGGTTGTGCCACTCTGAAGGAAATAATCTAACTACAAGGATAAAATTACATTATTTGATAGGACACAACTGGGAGATTGCAAAAAAAAAGGGAAATTATGTATACAGATGCATTTCATTTCTGACTTCTTAAATGCCATTTGTAGGTTGAGCTTTGGGGAGAAGAGTATGTAATTCTGTTAGTTTGAAAATAAAATCATTGCTTACTCCAGGTAATCGGTGCCTCTGGCCTCCTTGTCTGCCTTCTGCTCTGCCGAAGTGGACCCACGGCTCCAACATGTGTTATCACAAGAAGTGAGCTTTGTGAGGAAGACGCTGCATAACCAGTCACTCCTGCATTCTTACTGCATGCTTTTAAGTTGCACCATGTTTTACAATTTTTCTTCTTTGGTTTCATAGACTATTTGAGGCGGAAGCTAAAAGGGAGGTAATCCTGTGCAATCTCCTCATTCTGTAGTCTGAGACAGAGGTGAAGTGATGTGTCCTCCAGCCCGTAGAGGCAGCACTGGGTGAGGAGCTGTGTCCAGCGTCTGGACCAGAGCAGCCTGCACGCTTCCTTCACCTGCTGATACCACCATCCTTCCGCCGAGTAACAGGAACAACCCACCACACATTCTGGTATCCAGAATGTCGTAAAGTTTAAATTAGCCTATCTTGTAATTAACTACATTTTAAGGTTTGGAGGTGGGCTAAACGCTCCACTTCAGCATATTAACAGTCTCCCAAGGAGGAAGGGGGATTTAAAAGGAAGACAAAAAGGGAAAACATGTTCTTTATTTGGTAGCAATGAATTCTGTTTCAACGTTATTAGATTATAATGTCCCAATTTTTATCTCGAATCTGTGCCTCTGGAAGCACAACCCTCAAAAATGAGTAAAAATTATTTTCACACTTTTTATAGGTTAACTTCAATAACTGCAAGTTTACTTGTGGCCATTTTCATATGCATGGGGTTTTTTTTGTTTGTTTGTTTTACATACAGTCTTTACTGAGAAACACTTGTTTTCTGCATCATTTATTTTCAGTAGAAAGAAGATCCAAACCTTTTATGTTCAGATTGAAAACCCTCCATGATCTGATTACACTTAACAAGTACACAGATTACTTCTTTTTTGCCTCCTAGTTCCAAATTGGACCACCTAAACACAGCTTCCCTGCTCTTGGTCTTGCTAATGATTCACTCACTTTCAAAACTTGACTCTTGCTTCTAAAAGCAGCTCAGATGCGACTTGCTTCCTAAAGCTTTTCCTCGTTTTGATTCCCATGTCTACCCTCTACAAAATGAATCTTTACATCCTTAGTGTTCCCATAGCCCATTATTTATATTTCTGATATACTAAATAACCAACATGTGGAAAACTTGGCACTTTATCAAATGCATTTTACTTAATTAATTCACTTAGTTACACCACTTGCAAGATTCTGCATTATTACTTGGCTCAGCATCTTAGCTCTTTCAGTAGAATGTAAGAACCTTAATAGTGAACCTTGATTTCATATTTGTTTTTGTGTAATCTACTGTATTATGTTTTGCACATGGTAAGTGTCCCAACTGATATTTATTAGCACTGAATTGATAGTGGAGTCCATACTGACCAGAAGGGATTAAATTCTTAAATGTCAATAGATTGTTCCTTGTCCTCAGATGAAGGCTGTGATAGTGACCCAGCAGGCACTGCTAGCCTCAAATTCCACCTCAGACTTTGAAGTCTGGCAGCCACCTCAGAGCATTAATAGGCAAAGCTGTGACTTGTTGGGTAATAACACACTGCCTTGGAATAATCATTTTCAAATGAATCAACAACAGCAGCTATTTGCCTGATCTAATTAGCATCACCTTTTTTTGAGCAGGTGGAAAAAGGTTGGCATATTCTGTATGATGCAACACGCAGCAAATTATATAGACAAGGCAACATCACAGGGTCAGGCACTCACCTCCGTGGCTGAGGGCTTCCTGGCAGTCGTCCCCCTCTCTTCCCCACCCCTGCGCCCCCCACCAGCTCAATAATAAGCTTGCATCATTTCAAGTATGAGAACTGCAAGGAAATCCTTAATTTGAAATTTAGCCCAAAGGTGGTTTCTGTATTTAAGGAGACTTGCTTCATAGGAGCATTGGAAGAACAAAAGTGAAATTCCCTTTACATCCAAGAATATTTAGCAAGTGATTTAACCTGAATGAGAAGTTAACTCTGCTTATTTACCTCGTAGGAATGTCAAGACTGAACAGTGTTATGCTCTTGTCTCTCCTAAGAGTTAAGAGGCCTTTGTTTCCAAAGCCCAGGCCCAGGCTATGGATGTTCTGTGAGGGGGTGGGCTTGAAGGGAGGACAGGCAGAAGGGATGGCTCTGTCTTTAATGAGGAAAATGATTTACTAGAATGGAAGGAAGATATGTGTGGGGGGGAGGGTAGTCTGCTAATGGCTGAACATAGTGTCTTCTCTCTCTCTCTCTCTTGCTCAGAAGGTGGTATGACCTTGGATTGGGAAGAGGTGATGAAGGTTTTGGGGTGTGAACCCTAAGGCAGGGGTGTGTGGAGCCAGCTTGTCAGAGCACCTCTCTTCCCAAATGCCATCATGGGAGCCTGAAAACTGCCCTTTCCCCATATTTTCAGGACTACGTAAGCCCCCTAGACTCTTAGAGGACCCTAAGAAAAGGAAGAGCCCTCTATGATGACTGACACTGAACGCTCTATCTGCCCCGGTGAGGATGAAGCCAGATATAGTTTGGTTTTGAAACGTAAAATGTGGGCTCTAGAGCCAGATTTCCTGTGTTCATATATCTGGACCTGCAACTTGTTAGGTGGCGCCTTGTTAGGTAGGCAAGTTCCTCAATGTCCTCATCTTTAAAATGGGAAAATTATACTATTATTAGGTTGCTGTAAGGATACAGAGAATTAATACATGGAAAGTCTTTAGAGCAGGGCCTGGTATAGACTAACCATTGTTGTTACTGGGCAGAGGAGGGGTTGTCTGGTGGAGCATATTCATTATGCTGCATTAATAGTCCTTTTACTGTGTGTCCTTTCCTGTCTTCTTCCATGCTATTAACTTTAGATGGCACGTTCTTAGAGGGTATGTGCCAGTGTCTGTCTATGCATTGTCTTTGCATTGCCTCTGTGCTCTCGTAACACCCCTTGTCATGGCTAGTTTTGAATGTGTCCATTTTGTAAGTCCTCATCTCTGTAGCTTGCCTAGCTCCTGACACATGGTAGGCACACAGCAAACAGTTTTTAGGCTGAACTGACTTTAGATCTGTCATAGGGTATTCAGCAGAGCATTCAGCCGTTAATCAAAGCTTTCTGATGAGGCTGGTTAAAAAAACCTTATTAACAGGTTTGAACAAATATGGCTCCTTGCTCAAGAGGAAACAGGCCCTAAAGGAAGTCATTACTGATTACATGGATATTTAGAGGCAGAATTGGCTGGCTCCCTGAGCCCTCCCTGCTCTAAAGTCTTCACGGCCAGTGCTTCTCTCTAGAGGGAGCAACGGAAGGCCAGAAGACCTTGATCAAAGTAAAAATTCAGAGGAACCCCAGGTTGCCCGTGGAATTGGATTTTTCAGGGAGGGAACGGCTGTTTCACAGGAAGCAGAGATTTCAGTGGGGACTGGATTTGTTAACTAGAGCAGCCGATGAACTTTTCTTTCCTCCTCCAGCCGTAGGAAAGCACCTCGCCCAAAGACACATTGCTTCAATTCATAAAGGAGTGTTTCTATGAACTTCAGGGCTTAACGATTAACCGAGTATCCTTGTAACAGTTAAGTCCTCTTTGCTTAACAAATAAAAACGAAATGTATTTGGAAAGACAGAGGTTACACAGCAGGGGTTAGCTTTCTGAATTAATAAGCCAATGATAGGGCTTCCCTGGTGGCTCATTGGTTAAGAATCTGCCTGCCAACGCAGGGCACACGGGTTCGAGCCCTGGTCTGGGAAGATCCCACATGCCACGGAGCAACTAAGCCCGTGCACCACAACTACTCAGCCTGCACTCTAGAGCCCGCGCACCTAGAGCCCGTGCTCCGCAACAAGAGAAACCACTACAATGAGTAGCCCTTGCACCACAACACAACTAGAGAAAGCCCGCACAGCAACGAAGACCCAACACATCCATAAAAAAAAATAAACATAAAAATATTCCAATGATAATAGTAACAATGGACAGTGATTGGACGTGAGATCCTGTGCTGGGTTTATATGGATGTCATTTCATTCAATCCTTACAGGAGCCTTAGGAAATACACTATTATTTTCTTCACTTTACAGAGGAGGAAATGAGGATGAAACAGATGTTCACTGACTTGTTCAAAGACACACAGTTGGTGAGTAGTACCCAGGATTGGAACTCTTCTTTCTGCCTGGAAGCACTCCCATCATCCCCTCTAAACAGAACAATTTAAAAATTAAAGAATGGACCAACTTGAGCTACAAAGGAGTAGGAATAAATAAAGATGACTGAGGCTGAAATAAATTCACTTATCTCTGAAATAATGGTCACAGGGAGTAAGGATTTCAAAATACACACTTTAAGTCTCTGGCTATCAAGGTTAAAACTGTAGCATTTAAAATGCTAGTGTTAAGAGAAAAAAGGAAACTGCTGCGTAAAGTTAGCAAAAGAGAGAGGACCATTAAAACAGCAGGAATGAATAAAACCCAGAAAGCATTAAACAAGATGGGATCAGTCGGCTCAAACTTACTTGTTATGACTGTGGGGAGAGGCCAAGTTCCCCTTCTCCCATTTAACTATAAATCCAGACAAAGTGACAGAGAAAGGTTAGAAGTAAAAAAATAGAGCAAAGAGTTACCTTAGAAATACAAGTAAAAGGCGGCCAAGGACATGACATCATTTATGGCAAATCTTGTAGAAATCAAAGGAAAAACAATGCTTTAAAGCAGAGGACAGTTTTTAAATGAGCGTTAGTCTCCAGTGAGGATATAATAGAGGAGAGTCTTATGCACAGTAGTAGTGAAGGACATTAAAATGCTGTCCTCAAAACCTGAATTATCAAGTAGGCACAAAAACTATAATGTCGTTTAGCCCAATCACCCAAACCACAGATCCTGCTGGTTTAGCAGCATTATTTTAGACCATTAGCTAACATATCTTCCTGCCCTGGGGGCCCAAACCCTACAAACAGTTCCAAGGGGTTTCTTTATTTGCTTCCTTCCTTTCCCCTTCTTTGTGACGCCCGTAAACACACTGCACAATTACAAAGTCGCAGCCGCACGCAATATTGGAACAGAGACACCCTGTTAAATCCGTTCCTGACAGCTGCGAGCCCCTTTTAAATTTCAATTATAAGATCAACAACCATAATCGCTGGTAGACTATTACCACTCAGGGTTCAGGGAGTTCTGGGGATAGAGCGAGCCACCCGGAGGGGGAGGAGGCTGGGCTGGGAGAGCCTCCTGACCTCCTCACCTGGCCAAACCTGGGTCGTCTAAAGCTGAACAGTAAATTCCGGCGCAAACGGGAAAGGCTTAGGCCCGAAGCAACTTCAGCCTCGGGGCTGGAGGCTCTGGCAACAGCCTGACCAGTGCCCTGACTGCCCCCTATTTTTCATTTTCCCTTGATTGAGCTTCGAAACCAGGTCCCTCGTTTCAGAAGTCGGGAAAGACAAAGGCGTGATGTTCCCTGTTAGTTCTCAGTACAAGGACTCAAATTCTGCTCTAACAACCAGACCCAGCTCTCGCCCTTTGAAAATACGAGCCTCATGCTGTCCCCAGCAATGGCAGCCACAAGTGCCCCCCTGCTCCTGCCCGGGGCTCTGGCCTGCAGAGGGAGGCCTTGGTGGAGGGCTCTCCAGCTTTCACCCTCGACCACAGCTGATGGGGATGTACCTGGTTCACTCAAGCCTCCGCCAGTGCTCAGAGCAGCTGAGTCATTAGCCAGATCTTAACAGTTCCCAAATGAAATAGCTGAAAAAGCATGTTTCCATGCAGAGCCTTGCTTTCTAGAATGTTTCCATCCCATGCATCCCAGGTTCCTTGTTTTTAGGACTGAAATTAGACTGACCCTCATCTCTCATCCAAAAACTCATCTCTGAGTTTTCTGGTATAAAAGGTCATTTGAAATGAAATTTAGTTATCAAATATCCACTGAGCTTCTGAAAAGATCTGGATTCTTCATCTTCAAGGTGCTTAGAACTTGTAGATAGCAAAATTTATTATCTTGTACCTGACCCCTTGGTTATGTTGTAAAGTCAATACATGTCTCTTTTGTTAGAAATGACGCATTCAAAAATGTGCCCGCCAAAGGCTTCATACATCTTCCCCCAGGGCTGATTTGGCCATTTGCAGTTTCCTGAAGAGAACTGGCCTGCGATTGCTACATTCACTTCAAAACCCTGGCCCCGCCCCGTATTCAGCCTTTGAGAACTCTGAAAAGCCACATTTCACAGATTAGGACTTTCATAAAGAAGTCCTACTAATTAGCTTGGCTCCCCAAGCCTGGGACCTCTAGCCGAAAAGGAATGAAAAAGTACATGAGATGTCTTTGAAAATTTCGAAGATGTTTCAGGCATTCTTCTTGGCACTACTATTACCAACCCTCCCCACTTGGTTCCCAACAAGGGTTTGAGACAGAAAGAGACAGAGTTTGGTTCAGAAGCAAAGGAAAGCTTGATTCCTGATCAAAGAAGGGAGAGGTGCAAGCTCTAGAGCACACACTCTCCCTAAGAGCTTGGGGCTGCTTTATAGGGTCTTGGCGGCAGGGAGGGGTGGAGTTCTTTTGGGTCAGGCACAGCTGTGCTGCTCACAGGGCTCCAGATAGAAGTGCCAGGTGCAGCACCTCTGCACAAAGATGGCCAAGTTGGGGTGTGGGGCACAGTGGTTCTGCACTGGGAACTCTAATCCAACATGTTAGGTGCAAGGCCTCTGCACACAGCAAGTGAAACTAGACTACAGGCAAGGGAAACTAAACTAAGCACAAAAGAAGAGGTTAGATCTTATCACCTAGATTCCATCTTATTCTCCCCTCCCCCACCCCACCCCTCCTCCCCAGATGGGAGTGGGCTTTGTGAGTGACACTACTCATGCCCTTTGCCTACAAAACATTATGAAGCCAACATTGGTTGCCCCGATTGAGATTAACTGAAGAGAATATGGTCAGTATGGTGTGCCTTTGAAATAGGTTTGTAGAGAGCATTTCATCTGTAGCACTCAGATTTTTTTCTTGCTAAATTTACGCTTATGGCAAAGCACTTGCAATTGTGTATGTGTGCGTGTGTGTGAGAGAAAGCCTTCTCAGCCAGATGCGCTGTCACATAGCACTCCTCCAGGGACCTAGGGAAGCCTTGCACACTCTTTATGAGAACATGCCTGGTACCCAGAGAAAACATTTTATATTACTTCAAGGATATGCTTTTATAGGACCTAAACCTCTAAACCAGTATCTTTCAGTGCTTAACTCATATATGCCTGAAAAAGGACTGTAACATTCCACACAAGACATCCTTATTTGGATCTAGTCTGTATATCAATATTTTGTTAGTGAGACTTTTTTTTTTTAAAAAGAGTGTTTAAACTTCTAATTTAAAAAAATCTTTGACAAACAATGGCACATCTTAAATTTCATCTCCTATTGTTTAAAAATTGTATTTTGGCAATAAAAATTTGAAAATAAAATTTGATAAAGATGGATTAGATAAAGATTATCTCCCATAATTATCAGGATTTCTTTGTGTATTAGATAAATAACTATTAGTGATAAAGGTCTAATAATATCTCATCTACAATTCTTAAACTCCAAAACCTTAAACTTTTTGGAACTTATTTGGCAGCAAAACCTGACCCAAACCAACACGAGGCTACTTATATCTTTATATCTTCCACTTCTTGTGAATATTCATATGTTTCCCTGCAGAAATATCAATGTGTTGACTATAGAGTGCTGCCCCATACCCTGTTGGGGATGTTACGTTAAGTTAATGTACCACATTATGTTTCTAAACTCTAGATAATTTTTAAATTCCAAAACAAATCTGATCCAAGGTTTTAGATAAGGGATTTTGAACCTGTCTATAAAATCAGACTGTAGCTCATGCCATTACATTTTTCTTTAGGGTTCGATCTCTCTGTTTGTTCTTATAGGAAGAAACCATCTATGCATAGTATTTACACAAAATTCGCACCTGGTTGCAATGAGAATGGTGTCTATTTCCTGGAAAAAGTTTTATTTTCTTACCAGTTTTCCCCATCTTTGTAACTACTAGGTGTCTGTAACATTCTCAATTAAGTTCACCATGTTTTGCTTGTCTACTGTCCAGGCACTGTGCTAGGAGTCCTGAGGGATGCAGACATGAGCAGGATACTATCAACCACTTAGAGCAACCTGATTGGGGACGTAGACATGTAAATACCACTCATCTGTAATGACAGGTTGAATGTCATAAAAGGCAGAGTAACAAACAAAATGCTGAGGGATCAAAGAGGAAGAGTAATTTCAAGGGAGGCTTCACAGAAGAGGTGTCACTTGAACTTATGCATTTGTGCCTTTTCCAGGATGTTGAAATTTTCACATGTGAAGAAGTAAAGGATGCTATTCCAAAGATTTTCACTGGTCAGAGAAGCCCTGACCTTTACTATTTTTTAAAGGATGCTAGTATATAATGACAGAGAAAGAAAGAAAATAAGAAATTTCAAAGCAATACCTAAAAATTGAGGTGTATTTTAATGTTTACTTTGAATGCTTTCTGCATAGAAAATGCAACATAAGATTGTAGTCATGGGATAATTGTTAGGTTGCAAAACATGTTTATGTCTAGTCCATCTACAGGAGCAGTGTGGTTTAAAAAGGTGTAGGAACACCATATTAGAATCTCATCAGTTATCCCTGTGACTGTATGTGTTGACTTATTTAGAGAAGAGAGAAATGTCTAAACTTACAGGCCCACATGAAAATGAGACCCGTATGAAATAAGAGCTTCTGAGTCTCCATCAGGAGACTCGTCGCTTGCCCACCCCCTCTACCTTGTTAACCCTCCAATTGTTTGGAGGAATCCAGAAAAAGGGAAACAGCACAGACAGTGTCAAGTGAAAGAAGCTTAGATTTAATTTTGTACATGTATCATTCAGGATATGTTGGATTATGCTGCAGTAACAAGCAACCCCCAAATGTCAGTGAATTGACACAACATTTATTTCCTGCTCACATCACATGTCCACAGAGGGTCAGCAGGAAGTCTCTGCTCCTTGTAATTACTCAGACATCCTGGCTGATGGAGGCTTCATTTCATGTTCATTTCTAATGATCACTTGAGCAGTGTGGCAAAGCACATGCTGCTTCTTAAAGAGTTTGCCCTTTGACTCTTCCACTCACATTGATAGACCAAAGCAATTCACATGACCACACCTAGTTTCAAAGGGGGTGGGAAAGAACAACCCTATTCTGGAAGATCAAGAGCTAGAATTATCAGGTCAAGAGTATTAATGACAACTTTAGCAGGGAACAAGGAGTCATATAAGATTCTTAAAAAAAAAAAAGAAAGAAAAGAAAAAGAAAGCCAGGAACATATGGTTGAGCTAATAGGTAAAGTAAAGGAGCGCATAGATTATCTGAAATTGGGTGCCTGGGGAAAGAAAGCTGGGAGACACATTGGACTAGCAGAGAGCGAGAAGTGTAGGGTTCTCTTAGCAGTCCCTGACTGAAGTGTGCATTCACATTAAGCAAGATACTTATTCTGGCTTCGCTTCAGTACCTCCAAGGGGAAAAGAGACACAGAGATGGTAATGTATACAGCCTTCCTGTTAGTCTGAGGGTTAATGAAAGTTGGGGGATGAGGCACTTAACTCCCTGTTTTCTATTCAATTCTGGGGAGAGCTGCCTCTTAAAACGAGTCTTTTTCTTTGAGTTCACAGTACATTTCTACAGTGACAAATTTTGCCAACCTTGCCAAAATTTGAGCTAAACCTGAATAATAAGTTGACTATTTATTTTATGAATTGGATGTGCATCCTGCCAGGTTTTCCAAGTGGTTATGACAACAGAATCCCTCATCTATAATATCCATCCACAGCCCTCATGTATAGCTAGCTCCCTTGTTTGCTCTGAAGATAATATATTGATTGAGCCTCTTTTGATGGCATTCTTTCCATGCTTCTCACATGAGGAAGAATTACTGCTGTTTTCCCCAGGGGACCTAAAACGACTGCATTTTTACACATGTTATTTACTGTATACATTCTAATATCAAAATGGTCAATTCATTTATAATCTTTTTAACATGCCTTAGAGAATCAAAGGTCTGTTCTTATGTTTGTATGGGGAGGTTTTTTTTTTGCATGTAAGTTTTACTTTACAACTCATTAATTGATCTTGCGCCCATGAATGGGTAGCATTAATTATGCACAATTAGCATATGATAATGTATGACACACATTTCAAGTGAATATTAGACAGCATAATTATACTGAATATTATTGTGTTCAGCTATGCAGGTTCACAAAATATGATGGATGGTGTGTTCGTCTCTATTGAATCCATTTACCTGACCTAGAGTGATGATTTAAAAATGAACACAGTTGGAAATAAATGCACATAGGTTGAATACTGTTATGCACTAAGGAATATTTCCAAGTAGTAAAAGCTGGAGGTCAGTTGGCCAGTTCTTTTGCTTTTAGCTAGAAGATTATTTTAGATGCATATTGTAGGGTTTTAGAGCTCAGCTTTGAAATCCTTCAGAATTCAAAGGCTGTTTTATGTAAAGTGTTCTGACAGGCAAAACGATTCCTTTTTAATCATAATTCACCTCTGCTCTGCAGGCTTATTGTAAAGAACAAAAATATCTATGCATAGAAACAAACAACTATTTTTGGCATATGCCGAATTGAAGGTGCTTAAGAAGATGGGAAACCCTACTACATTGTACCGTTGGTCTAAAAGCACCAGATGAAATCAAGCAAGAGAGAAAGAACGCTCGGGTAAATCCTCTCACCTGCTTGAATTATTAACAAGAGTTTACCTGTCTTTTCAAATGTTATTTCATTAGAGCTTTTGAGTTTTCTATTCAAGTAAAATAAGATCAATGAATAGGCTATGATTGAACTTTGACTTTCTAGTTAAGAATTCACTATTTGAAAAGTCTATTAGCCTCACAAAAATGAGAGTTCCTCTAAAAAGAACCACAAAAACCCACAGTAAAGATAACCTTATGTTTCCTGTTGTGAGCATAGAAAATTACTCTGTTCTGAGTTGTCACACAAACCAATTTTCGTACCTGGACTTGATCCAGATATTAGGCTAAGTGAGAAAGGCTCATTCTGCTCTCCTGCCCCCTCCTTTCCTTTGTGTCCTCACATTAACTTTGAGGAACCCATCTTGAGAGCTCTCGGCTGATTGCCATTTTAAGAACCTAGTTCAGCCATTATTAGTCCCCAGTTTGTCTGGAATTCTCTCAGGCATTTGAAAGATTCCAAGATCTTAAACAAGGACTTTTCAAATTTTTCCACTGTACTATCCGTCAAGGCAGAAGAAAGTCAACTTATCTTTGGGGGCCTGAGGTCCTACAACAAAATGCGAAATGTCTTTGAAGTGTTTCTTTTGCCATAAAGTTCTGTATACTTGTTGTATTCCTCTAGATAACACAACTGACTTTTTTAAATAAAAGATATTAATATTCTAAACTATTTATCATTGAATAAAATGGATGGTCCAGGAAGACACATTGTGCCTATGGCTTTGAACATTCCCTAATACACTGTTAAGTGTTCACTGGGGTACCAGAACTTCAGGATGGAGGCCTAATCTGTTTCATGGAAAATCTTTGGATAAAGTGAGCTAAACTAATTATTAAATGTTTGCAATTACAAACAGTGTATCAAAGCAAGTGTCCATCAATACAGAACTGGATAAATTCACTAAACTACATCCAAACAGTATAATACTATGCAACAGTTTAAAAGGATAAACAGTTTAAAAGGATTGTATTTTCATAAAAAGATGCCCATTATATTTTATATATAATATATATATATGGAAAAAGTCACAGAATAGTCATAGTGTGATCCTATTAATATATTGGTGCAAAACATTTGAAAAACTTTGAACCTGGGTCTGAGGAAATTTCACTTTGCACAGGAATGTATTGTCTAACTTTTTTGCAGCAAGTATGGACTAGTGCAAATCTAAAACAACTTATATAATCCTATTTTGAAAACAAGAAAAAAAAGCTTTGCATAGGTCGTGCCTGTGGTAAACCTAACCAGGTAGAAACAATCCCTGCTTATTCAGCTTTTTTCCTGGATATCTGTAAAATCTTTACACTAGAAGGAAAGATAGGTTCTAGTCTTCTGCACAAATTAGGAATTCTTTCTGTAGTATTCCTGATGAATGGTTATACAGACTTCTTTTGAATAACTTCATTTGATGCTTTAGTACAATTTGTGGTAGAACACTTAGGACATATGGGAGAGGATTTAAAAAGAAAACAAAAATATCCCATATTCTGACAATTGAGAAACAACCTAGAGGTTCTTTCTCAAGTTGAGCTGAATCTGGGCTCTTTTGTGCAATGGCCCTGGTTCTTTTTTCTAAAGATGCTTTTCTAAGAATTCATCTGCTCCCTTTTCTAGGTGACAGCCTCTGAACCAAGTGAAGGCAGCTTTTATGTTTCTCCTTAGACTTCCCTAGGTTAAGCAGAACTGTTAAAATATTCCTCAAAGTACATAGTTTCCTTTGGAGGTTAAGAAGTTTGACATTACCCATCTTAAAACCTGCCGCCAAATGATTACAATCTTGATATCATAAAGCTTCCTATGCACTGTGTATTAGTCTGTATAACATATTTATACTTTATTAAAAATTAATATTTTAAATTACTTATCATCAAGTAAAATGGGTGGTTCAGAAAGCCACACCGTGCTTTAGCTTTGAACATTCCCTAACATACTGCCAGATGCCATCCTAAATGGTATGTTTTCAGAAGCAGTTGCCACAGTATTGTTATTATGTTGTCATTAAAACAAAGTTCTTCAAGTACAAATGTCATTCTCTTAACCATCCAGTCCTTTTTTTTTTTTAATATTTGTTTTATTTATTTATTTATTTATGGCTGTGTTGGGTCTTCGTTTCTGTGCGAGGGCTTTCTCTAGTTGTGGCAAGCGGGGGCCACTCTTCATCACGGTGTGCTGGCCTCTCACTATCGCGCCCTCTCTTGTTGCGGAGCACAGGCTCCAGACGCGCAGGCTCAGTAATTGTGGCTCACGGGCCTAGTTGCTCCGTGGCATGTGGGATCTTCCCAGACCAGGGCTCGAACCCGTGTCCCCTGCATTGGCAGGCAGATTCTCAACCACTGCGCCACCAGGGGAGCCCCATCCAGTCCTTTGATAAACATTTTTCTCTACTCTATATAAGGCACTAGGATAGATACCATGAGAACCTAACAATCTCAGTTCCTGACTTCCCAGAATTTACTATCAAGGGAGGGATTCAGACAAGTAAACGGGCAGTTACAAGGCAGTGCGTGTGGTGCTACGATGGGCCATAGGATCTCACAGGGGTCACCTGACAGGTCAGAGGAGGCTTCCTGGAGGAAGTGATACCTAAGTTCAGGTCTGAAGGAACAGTGAGAATTAGCCAGGGCATGGGGGAGGGCAAGGGAGGTGTGTTCCAGGGTGGTCTAGGCACAGAACACATGAGCACAGTCCCAGGGGCAAAAGAAAGCACATATTCATATTCAAGGATGGAAAGAAGTTCAGTATGACTAGGAATGGAATTAGATGTTGGGGGTGGTAAGGTCTGCTGTTTGAGAAGGTAACTGAGGCCAGATCATGAAGGACCTTGAAACACTTGGTAGTAAGTTTAGACTTTGTTCTAAAGGTCAGGAGAATCTGCTAAACAATTTTAAGCCAGGGAACAGATTAGAGGTGGTCCACCACCAGACTGTAGGTAAGGAGGCCAGCCTTAGGCATTGATTTATTTTGATTTTCTGAACTTCACTTTTTCATCTTTAAAATGAGGACAATAGCACATATCTCAAGGATTGTTATGAGATTTAAATGAGATATCAGAAAAAATGAAGCTAGATCAGTGTCTGGCTTATATTAGGAGCCCAGTAATATCTCCTGACACCTCATAAGTCTATGGTGTTATATTTTTACTGGTATCTTATTTATTTTACATGTTGATAATTGAATTGATATTGAATTAGTGAATGATTCTTTAACTATAGCAAGGCCATACCACCATTCAATGAATGACCATGACTATAAGCCAAGGGACAATCAATGTTCTTGTACAAGTTAATAGAATTGTGAGCCACGTGTTAATGTTATTGAACCAGGTTCCTTTTGCACTACACGCAGCTAGCTGAGATGCTGAGGTTTATTCGTAAGGCAACCAAGTCAGGAGACAGTAAGCCTCAAATCTGCCTCCCTGAAGACAAAGGGCTTGGGTTATTTATGGAATAAAGAATAAAGAAGCAGAATAAAGGTTTGCCGCGTGGAGGGAGTGGGGAGCAAGGGGAAAGGTGATTGGAAAAAGGTGCGGTAATTGTCGTAGCTCTGTGCAGGTGTAACTGAGCTACAGGCCTCTGCACCTCCTTAGCATGATCTGAGCGTGGAGTTTTTGGCCCTCTGACATCAAAAGGTTATCAAGGGGACACTCGTGCATGCCCAGCTGGAGGGTTGGTGGTCCTATCCAGTCTTAACCAGCTCAGCTCAAACTAAACATAGCTGACTCTAAGTACCTGGAAAACAACTCAGGCAAACATCTTATTGTTTAGGCTCCATGGCGCTTGGAGGGCATGCAGGTCTTTTGTAGCAAAAATCAAAACGACCTTGATTAGTGAAGGCAGGTTACAGGTGAAATGGATTTAACTAATGATTACCAACATTTTGACTAACTTTTAGGACTATTGGAAGCAGCAACACTGGGTGTTTTTTCTTAGTCCTTTGTCCTTTTAACTAAGCAAATGTGTTACTTTCTCAAATTTAATATTTTCTTTCGAGTTTATATATTGTGTTTTTAAGACTGCTCAATTGTTGCTAATGTACCAAACCATATCCATGGTGGAATGGAGAAAAAGGGGGGGAAGGGGAGAAAGAGGTGGAGGGGGTGGGCAACCACAACTGAAGAATGACACTTTGTTTTGCTTTATGTAATGTAACATAAATCTTTCCTTTAGGCTATGGAAAACCGTATGCCAATCAAAAATTAAAAATTACACAAACCAGTAACCTACTGATAGTTGAAATCTTATTAGCAATATGCATGTTTGAAGCGTACATTTTATCAATAGATGAGATCATCTATGGGCATGTGATTTTCCCCAGACCTATACAAGTAGATTTATATTTTTCTTTATTATTTTATCAAGTAAGTTTGCTTAGCAAAACCAAGCAATAGCAACTCTATTATTCTTGAGTATTACTTTAAAAATAATCTGGCTAGGGAATTCAGCCTGGGATCCAATGGTCTAACCAGGCAGGGATTCTTATAAGGTACCCCAGGCTGTAGGTAATTCTGAAGTCATACCAAGATGGAAGGAGCATAATGAATTCTGTCCAATACCAGTGGGAAAGTGGAGAAAACAACATAGAAACAAAATTCTGGGACCTCTTTTTCCCAGGAATAGGCAAATTATTTAATAGAAGGCTAGATACTTAGCAGAAACCACCTGGCCCTTAAAACAGAGACTGATGCACAGAGAAAAACATTATATTGTGTGTAGCTATAAGGTTAATGATAGTGATTCAAGGATTGACATTTATTTTTCACATTTCATGGGCAGAATTAGTACCGTATGGCAACTAACCATTGGGAGGTTAACAATGACAAGATGATAAATTTCTGCTTTTAAAATAGAAAGGATCAAAATGATTTAGGCTTCTCTTTCTTTTTATTCTACTTTCCTTTTTCCTTTTCTTTCCCGGGGAAGTTCACCATACAGTATCAATCACCCAGAAGACATTTAATAATAAATTGGTGATGATAAACATTATGTACATGTATATGTAAGACACAAGCTTGGGTTTACCAGTTGAGGGGGAAGGGCTCTATCAAAAATACTCCTTTATAAGGGAGTACCCACTTTTTTTTCATTCTCCCAAAACTTTAGCTAACACCAAGCATTCTTGCTCTAGACTTTTAACGATTTTCTCCATCATTTGATTTTAAAGTAATGTTTCTACTTAGAGGTGCCGCAAATATCCTCCCTTATCACTTAGTGCCCCAAATTACACTGTTAGAGCTTTATTCCTTTAGTTGAAAACTACAATATAAATATCCCCATAAAAAGCTGGCAATTAGTCTTCTGCATAATACTGGGACTCATGCATCCAGGGTAGAAAAGGAAACTGAGTGCCCCATATTATTAGGCATATCACTGCAGAAGGAGAAAGATCTGCTTATCTATGCAGCTGCCAACATAGATAAGCTGCTACCCAGAGAACTGGCTGAGCTCAGCTACAGGTGCAGAGGGTTCCAGGTAAGTGGCTCCTTTTATCTCCATGGTGTGAATATTTGTAGGCAACAATGCTAGAAGATCTGCATTTGAGTCCTGGGGCAAAATCTTCTAGGCAGCAACCAGTGGGAAAGCTTTTTCTGGCTGACCCAAAACAGACCCAGTGGGTAGTCAAAGGCATTCCAGAGAAGTCAGAGTGCAATTTCTTCCTTGAATGGATTTATCAGAAGCAACAAGGAACAGAAATGGAAGGGCAGGAGCAAGAGTAAAAAATAATATTGAATTTGTAGTTGAGGCATAGTGTTTACACTTCAAGAATGGAGCTTTGGGACGTCCCTGGTGGCGCAGTGGTTAAGAATCCGCCTGCCAATGCAGGGGACACGGATGCAAGCCCACGTCTGGGAAGACCCCACATGCTGCAGAGCAACTAAGCCAGTGCGCCACAACTACTGAGCCTGTGCTCTAGAGCTCGCAAGCCACAACTACTGAGCTTGCACAGCATAACTACTGAAGCCCGTGCGCCTAGAGCCGGTGCTCCGCAACAAGAGAAGCCACTGCAATGAGAAGCTTGCTCACCGCAAGGAAGAGTAGCCCCGGCTCGCCACAGCTAGAGAAAGCCCGTGAGCAGCGACAAAGACTGAACGCAGCCAAAAATACAATATAAATAAATAAATAAATAAATTTATATATAAAAAAAGAATGGAACTTTGATGATAGAGCTAAAGATCTTTTTGCAATCAGTATAGCAGCTGAAAACAAGAAGTGACAAGAGGAGACTCTAGGGGAAAATCTGAGTGGAGACATTTGCCAGTATACCCAATCTAAAGACCTTTTTAATATCCAGTGAGGTGGGCTCCAGGGTGAACACTGTTAGCACATTTTAAGTTACACTTATACATGAATATTTCCAATGATAGCCACCATTTATCAAGCACTGCAGCAGGTGCTACATTAAGCTTTTCTCAGTTAATTTTCATAATAACCTAGGTATTATAATTATCATCATTTTACAGATGAGGACACTGGGGCTTAGAGTTAACTAGTTCACCCCAAATTTTGGAGATAAGCAATTGTATTCATTTGTTAATATCAGAAAGCCATCTTGGTGGCTTAAATAATAGAAGTTTATTTCCTCATAGTTCTAGAAGTCAGAAGTCTAAGATCAAGCTGTCATCAGAATTGGTTTCTTCTGAGGCCTCTCTCCTTGGCTTGTAGATGGTCTGTAGATGGCCATCTTCCCTCTGTGTCTATGTCCTAATCTCTTCTTAAAAGGACACCTCACAATGAGATTATGATCCACCCTAACAAGCTCATTTTATTTTAATTACCTCTTTAAAGGCACTATCTCCAGTAACAGTCATATTCTGAGGTACTGGGGGTTAGAGCTTCAACATATGGATTTTAGAGGGACACGATTCAGCCCATAACAGCAATTCTTTTTCATTTTTAATGTACGTATAGATTTACCATAGATAACATGATCGAATTACAACCATAAACTAGTAGAGAAGCCAATGAAACAGAAACTACTCTAGGTACGTCAAAACAAGAAATCTGTCGCAAGGAAATGGTTACATAGGTGACAGAATCGACAAGAAGCCCAACACAGTCAACCTAGAGATGAATAAGCACAGGAAAGTATTCATTCTCCTAGGATTGGTGGGACAAAGCAGGTAGCTGGTATCCCTGGGGCCACCCAGTGGATCTGAACTGCTGTGAGCCTGCCCAGGACGAGCTGGGACTTCAGAGGGAAGGCCTGCCCAGGACGAGCTGGGACTACAGAGGGAGGGTCTGGCCAGCAATGGTGCCATGGAGGAGGCAGGTGCTAAGGAGATGCCACCTGAAACATCTTGAGGAGGAGAAACATCTCGACTTCCCCCCTCTGCCAGTGCCTGCCTCTAGATGGACCTTCCCCAAAACTGGAGGGCATGAGAACCACAGAGATGTGGTTCCCATAATTCCCTATGGTAAAAAGCAGAGCAGGGGAAGGGCAAGAATGGCTATGAGAGCAAACAGCCAAAGACCAACACCACTATGTAGAGTTTGACAGGCTGCACATGATGTTTCCCGACTACTGGTTTTGTGGACCTTATAATGTTACCAGTTAAATCCCTTTAACAATGTTACCAGTTAAATCCCATAATTCAGCTTCACTGAATCTATTGTGAAGCAACAATACTGAGTTGTTTAGACCTGGTTTAAGGCCAGGATGCTAATGCTTGCTTGTTTAGATCAGGAAAGCCCCATATTCTGTACTGATGGACTGTTTCCTTCCTAGTTTCCCTTAGCCCATGAGACTGTTCTCTAAATGAGCAAATGCTTGCAAAGATCTTTGAGACTGTAGAAATATGACTTATCTGACAATTGCTTGGTTCACTTGCTACCTGTCTTTTGCGTACTTTCTCCTCTCATCTGCAGTTCTTTGAGGGAAGAGCATATCTTTGCAGAAACCTGTGGTTCCCAGCAGCATCAGGACTGATCATAACATATATGAGGAGCCCTTTGTGGGGAGGGGACCGGGAGAAGGGGAAGTACATGTTTCACGTGGCTAGAATCCTCTGCAGCGATGCACAGGAGAGAGGCATGGAATGTCAGACATGTGAACAGAATCATTTAGAGCCACTGGTTTTCTATGCAGAGACTCTTTCAAGACCTGGGTTGGTTTTGCCTGCTTAATGTGCTCTGCATTTCCTGCAGTCAGACTCCACTGCATGGTTAATGACACAAGTTCCAGGAAGCTTGGGGATTCTGCTGGTAGACACCAGAGACGCTAACCTTGTCAAAGCAGAAAGAGACGACATACTTACGGTACTGTACGACACTCAGTTCCTAAGCCCCTCAGGCAACTGGGAAGCAAGAGATCTGATGCAGACACACTAATCACACCAGATTTCCCTGAAGGCAGTAGCCACCAATCCTCCCTCCTAAAAATGCAGATCAACAGAGGACTCAATTCCGAGTAATTTAGTGAGACAACAGGTAACAGAGGCAATTGTCCTAGGGGTGGGTGGTGGTGAGCAAGTAGCCATGTGCATAGTAGAGCACACACCAAGTCATCTCTCTGGCCAGCATGCCTAATTATAAAAGGCGTATATATCAGAGGGACAGCTCATGAAACCACTGCAAACGGAGGTTCAGTCATTAGTAAATACAATTCAGCCGTCAGGATACTGCCACACCCACTGAGAACTACTACATTCACAGGATCAATATTTGTGACCCAGGAGAAATACTAACTTAAAACAGGCGACTCAGTCATCACGAGTGTAACTCCTTGTTTCTTGGTGGGTCTCCGCTGGTCAGGCTCAGTCTACATCTAGCTGCTTTCCCTGCTAACTTGCAATGGTCACTGACTCTAAGCTACCATTTTGGTGGGGCTGTATGTATATTTGTTTTATCCCCAGCATCCAGCAACAGTGTCTGGCACATGGTGGGACAAATTAATGTCTAGGATGTTTTTTGAGTCTGCACATAAAATGTTTGAAGTATTTTGTCATCATATTTAATGAACATTGTGGTTGAAAGTATTTTCACTTTCTTAGCAAATGGAATCATAATGTGATTTCATAATGTGAAATCATAATTCAGCTTCATTGAAACTATTTTCAAATTCTGTTTCAGATTTTTTGGAATAAGGGTTATTTAATTATAAATGGGAATTTGGGTAAGAGGCTTCAAGTTCGGAGTGTTCCAGAGCTCTGTGGAGGCTACAACATGTTAGTCTTCAATTTAGGACACATGGGAGTGGTTGATATTTAAAGTGGTTTTCAAACATGGCTGCTCATTGGAATCACCTGGGGAGTTTTAAAACTTCTGATGCCCTGGTCCCAGATTCTAAAGTAATTGGTTTGAGGTGCAGCATGGGCACTGGGAGTTTAAAAAAAAAAGGTCCCAGGTGATTCTAATATGCAGCCAGGGTTGAGAACCAAAGTAAGACTCTTCTCTTCGGCAGAATACTTAATATTACTGAGGATGAGTCTCAAGTGACCTCATCAATTTGTTTTCTTAAGTTACCAACAAAGGGAGATATAGTCCATCCTTCATGGAAATCAGTGTGTTTTCTCATGGACACCACGTTTGGCAGATCGGTGACACAGATTCATGCAGCCTGCTTTCCTTTCCTCTTTATAATGGATACCTCCCATGTTATGCTTTGGGGTTCTCTCCATCCTCCCCCACTCCCGCCACTTATCCTTGGCCCTCTGCCAGCTTTAGAGTGGAACATAATCCTGTATTCATCCCTCTGCCTTGTGGGCTTCCAAGAGCATTTGATTTTAAGGAGCTTCCTACTAATCACTATGAGGAAACTGGTATAGAGCAATGAAACAGCGAAGTTACCGAGGTTCCAGAAGTTTCTAACCATCTTGATAGTGGCAGTCTCTTTCGTAGCTCATGCCCCGCCCATCTGAGATGGTGACTAGATGCTGGGGCCCACCAAACCTCTCCCCTGACTTCCAATTTCTTTCTCTCTCAGACGAAGATCATGCCAAGATTCAGCCACCAACTCACCCCCACCCCCACTGCCTGCTGCAGCATCTGGGCAGGTGGATCCTGGTCCTAAGTGAGCCGTTTTGTTTGTATGAGCCCCTTCAGCCCAGGGGATGGATACCCACATCGGGGCCTTTTATTGTGTCAGCCTGGACGCCTAACCTCTTTTAAAACATTGCCTCTATGGAAAAATGTGTTTCAAACTGGAAACAACTCACATACAAATAAACTTTGGGGACTCAATCTGTTTGTAAGTTGGAGATACTTATAATGAAGCAAATATTATTCAAAAGAAAGAATTATAACATGAATTAACCCATTGTTTCAGCCTTAAGTGATAAATAATATTAGCAATAAAACTAAGGTGCTGGAAAGTGTCAGAAGGTCTATTGGGAGCATACTGTGTGGTGTTACTATATTCTACCACAAGCTACTGCCTACTATTGAGATAACTGCCGAGATCTGAGGAGGTGCCTGGTCCTCAGAATTAGCGTAAGTTTGTAATAATAGTGTAAAGGAAATGACCCTTACTATGAGTCAAACACATATCAAATACAATTTAATCCTCACAAAAACCACATGGATTAGGCTCTATTATTACCCACGTTTACAGATGAGTAAACTGAGACACAGAGAGGTGAAATAACTTTCCTACAGCATAGGGCTCATGAATGTTGAAGGCATGATTTTCAATGGGCAATAGGACCTCTGAGGCAGCACACATCACCATGTGCAGGTCATGAGAGTCAGGTAGAAGATGTCATCTGAGTCATGTTACACCTAAAGATGAAAAAGGAGCACACTGCTTTGGCCCTGCAGTTCCTGCTGATGAACGATCAGAGAGGGCGGAGTCGTGTGTGTGATAGTGTGCACAGGAGCTTGGAAGTACACAGTTAGACATTTGGCTCATTTAAATTTAACTGTACTGAAGGATTGGACTTTGAATGCCTCGCTTGTCTGACTTCCCCAACACTATTCTTGCTCATCTCATCACTAAGATGGCCATCTTAGAGGACACCCTGAAGTCTAGACCTTCTTCCGGTCTTGAAAACAACTGAGCTTTTTCTATTTAGGTTTTCATAAAATACAGTGAACTTTACCTTTTATGAATTTCCAAAATTAGCTTTAAACGTATTTCCCTCTCTGAGAAGAACACCCTTTAAGGGAAATATAATCAAACCTCTAACATTAAAAAAAATATTTTGGAAGTATTAGCAATTTAACCCAAAACAAACTGTGAATAAATAATTTATAAGCCTCTTGAATGAAGAATCCAAGTTCTTAATTTTCGGAATAGTTTTTATTATCTGTTAAGATTCAGCTACACTTCTCCGAGGAATAGGTTGTACATTTCTATGTCCTCAGGGCAAAATGATAATCACTGGTCCATTAAAATAAGTGACAATTCACCATAAACTAGTATAGTTTTTCTTGGAGATCAAGGAATGAAGTATGAGTAAGATGCACATAATGTGAATAAAATATATGAGATCAAGGAGTTACAGATTCAAATTTCCACATTTAAAAAATTATAGGTTCACAATTTTAACCCACAATTTTATAATTTACAAAATCTGTGAACACAGCATTTCCATAACTCTGTTGATGGCAGACTTCATTTGATCCAGTGTGATGCTATGTGTGGGCCCTGAAAACCCCCTTTTGAATGCTTATCCATATGTTTTGCCTCAGAAATTTTAATGTGTTTGATTATTGGGTTGTACCCAGGTCCTGCTGTAGATGTCATATAATATGTAGCATGTATACAGTATTAATTTTTAAAAATGGAAAAATTCTAAACTCTGAAAAAAAAACGCTCCAAGGACTTCAGACAAAAAATTTTAGACCTTTTAAAAAAGGAGCATTTGACTGACATATAAATTCAGCAAAATGCATCACTTAATCTGCTTTTAAAAATTTACTCATTCTTATCACAAAGAAAAATGCTCTTTTCCTATATCTTTAATGTTGTATCTATATGAGATGATGGATGTTCACTAGACCTATTTTGGTAATTATTTCATGACATTTGTAAGTCAAATCATTATGTTGTATATATTAAACTGATACAGTGCTGTATGTCAATTATATCTCAATAAAACTGGATAAAATTCAATCATTGATTGAGTTAATTAACATCATTTATTGAATATCAAGGCTGGGGATATAATTGTGATTAAAACTAGAACAATATAATGAGGAAAACAAAACCTTAAATTATCACACATAGGAATATATATACACAAACTCAGTTTAGTACTCTAAAGGGCTTTTGATATCACCCAGCCTACAAAATACATGTTTTAAAATACTTTTAAACCGATTGTGCTGGTATCAAGTCACCATGGTGATAGAGCTAAACGGTTCTTTCAATGCTTTCATGTAAATGCATATGAAACAAGGATGTGTTTGCCAGCCTACAACATGGAAATGGAAGATAGCAAATGAAAAAGCCATTTGCTCCAAAGAAAGAGGGCATTTGGGTGAGAGAAAATATACTGAATTCTATCTGGATTGGCTGGAATTTGTGTATGTTTACTTTTATTTTTTTTTATTTTTTGGAATTTGTGCATGTTCATTTAAATGTCTAGTTTACAGTGTGTGTGTGAAACAACTTGTTTAACCCTTGCAACCTAATGCAATATATAAATAGCAATCATATAAAATAGGTGTTATTATTACCACTGTCTTATAGATGTGATAACTGAGGCACAGAGAGGTTATGTAATTTGCTTGTCTCACATAACTAACAAGTGGCGAGCCCTAAATTGAACACCGTACTGCTCCTGTATGCTAACTGTGCTTATAAATGTGGAGCAAGAATCAATGGGGATTAAGGTGAGAGGGACAGTGTGGGAGAGTGAAAGAACTTTGGAGAACTGGGTTCAAGTCCTAATTTTACTACTTACTAGTTATGTGATTTTGAGCCTTAGCCGTAAACTACAGATAATGATTACTGCTTCTCAGGGTGGCTGTTAAGGCTGAATGGACATCCACTAGTTTGGCAAAATTAAAAGTCTGAAAATAATGTGTTGATAAGAACATAGAATAATGGGAATGCTCCTTATACATTATTGGTAGGAGTGTAAATTGGTAAACCTTTGGAAAATAGTTTGGCGTTATCTTGTTAAGCTGAATAAGTGTTTACTCCATGACCCAGAAACTCCACCCAGAGAAACTACACTAGTTTATATATACAAGAATGTTCTTTGCCACATTACTTATAATAGCCCCAAACTGGAAACAAGCCAAATGTCTACAGACAGGTGAATGGATACATCAATTGTGGAATAGTGACACTATGGAACATAAGAAAATAGTGAAAGTGAATGAACTTGAGCGAGGCAAAACAACACGGTTCAATTTTAAATCCACTGTTGAGTAAAAAAAAAAAAGCAATTCTCAGGAGACTACATGTAGTGTGATACCATTTTTATAAAGGAATAAAACAAGTACATTTTAAAATATCTTGTTTAGAAACAGAGCCGTGTGAGGTTAAATTATTTTTGAATAGTAAGGGAAGGATAAACTCAGAATTCAGATAGTTGCTATCTCTGTGGGAGATAGCGTATAGATAGGTGTGTGTGGGGGGTGCTCATCTGAGATGAACACATCATATTAATGATGTTCTGGTTCCTCTATCAGCTGGTGGGGTCAGAGATGTCAATTTTTAAAAACTGTTTTTCATAACATATATATTACATATAATCTTTTTGTAAATATCAAATGCTACATAGTACTCATTAAAAAACCCTATTTAATGCAATTCTAAGTCTTTTGAGGAATCTCACTCCTTGCTCCCCCTGTTCTCAGCAACTTGTCCAAAAGTAGACACACATAGTAGATGCACAGGAAGGATTAATCAAATAAACTAATAATACTTGGCTACAAAGAAAATAAAAAGATACAATATTCATGAAGTGCTTTGCAAATGAAAAATGCTATACAAACAGTAGGTATTATTAAAAGAAAAAAATTTACAGTAATAAATATCTTTTAGTTCTTGCTCCCTTAAGACTGAATTGCTTTAATTGGTGGTCTTGCAAGGAAAAGCCTGCCAACACTTTCCATCGGAGATACATAACACATTGAACCTGCGCCCTCAGACCCACTAGTTTCTGGTAGAGCACCCAAGTTATTTCCAACCTGTTCCTTGTTTACGTTGTAAGAGTGAGTGTTTTTAGTAGTAGGTGGGGGTGTTCACAGTGGAAGGAACACTTGTCAGTCTGAGAATACTGAAAATGATGAGGAAAAAAGAACCACGCACTCTTCTTCAAAAACACTTTTCTATGTCCCTACGGGAAAAACCCAAGGTGGCTGTTAGGCTATCAACATTTTTAGAGACAAGGAGGGAAGATATGTGTGTGGTGTGCAAAAACAAGTAACATGTGTTTATAGTTTGTGCTCTGTGTCTGAACTTTGTCTTTCACCGACAGCTGCAAAGCGAGGTAAGAAGCTAGCCCTTCATCTTTTCACTAATGGCCCACTCTACCCAACTTTACTCTTTCATATGTCTTTTACGTAGATTTTAAATGTATTCTCAGTTCGACCTTTTTATTTTTGACTATCCCTTTTCTTATGCATCCAGGCATCATTCTTTTCTCAAGAATAAAGGGGAAGAACTAAGATAGAAATTCTTTGTATAATTATCAAACAACAATTAGAGTTTATTGTGTGTGTGCCTTTTAATCCTCTACTGTATTTTCCTTCTTCAAAACAGAGCCAGCCCTGAAGTGTGGTTATAAGTCTGTTTACACCACCCAGATATCAAATTGACTTGCTAATGGTAACTCTTCCTTGGTATCCATGGGTTACTGTGTCATGTGATTTGACATCAAGTACAGACAGTGCTGATTAGGAGCATCCAGCTCTGTCCATCTCCGTGCATCACTGAACCATCTGGTCATTTATTCACTAATAAGCCCCTAATGGCCCAAATATTCACCGGCCTGTCATTGTGACATGGCATAAAATGCCTACATCTTTCAACTTGCTTTGACATGTTGCTTGTTTCACATCAAAACCCGTCATTTACAGGAAAAGAGCTCAGAGGGGTAAAAACTTGACCTAATCTGCAGTGTTAACACAAAGACAGAGGCTTGGTATCTAGTAGCCTGACGGAAAGCATGTAAATGGGCAGGAATTCATTTTGTACATTTTTTTTCCATTCTCATTTTACAACATTCTTTAAGTTTAGTATCATCCCTAATATGGGATTTTATGTGGGCTCTGCGTCGAAATATCTATCCTGTATCTGTTTAAAGAGCGCTTTAAAAGGAAAAAGCTTCCTGGATACATGGAGTTTGCCTGTTTACATTTAAATGGGCAGGAAAAAAATAATACAGAATGGACCCAAAAAGCAGCTCTATGAGATTCTCAGAAGATTATGGTTTGTTATTTTAACCCTCTCTTATTCTCTGTTCTTCTTTTCCAGTTTAATATGCTTTTCCCCCACATTATATCTGTATATGATAAGAAATTTGAGATTATCCATGTTTGGGGCATTTGATATTATCACCAGAGAAATAGTGAAAGGCTGGAATCCCCACTTTCAGTCACAACCATTAGGAAAGAGAGCCCCAAACTCTACAAACAGACTGGCATAAGCAGAGTTAAAATAATAAAAATTAGAAAGGGGGTAAGGAGGGGGGAAATATAGCCTTCTATCACATTCAGTGCTGTTGAAATCCTGGTCCTTATGTGGAGTTAAAACATCACGTAACTGAGGTTCACTAGCTGCTTTTAGGTGGTTTGTATTTTATAGATGTCACTAAAATGGACATTTTTCTAAAAAATCTCTCTACCCCATGTGTCTCTTTTTATCGTTTTCTTTTTTAAAATAAAGGTTTTTAAATGGCATGCTGGCCCAGTTTAGGTTTAGAACATCATTTTCCTATTGTCTTCCCTTACGCTTCACCGAGGTCCAGGGCCCCACCTCCTCCCCCAGGTCTGCAGGCTAAGAGAATGCGAGCATCTTTCTGAGGATTTATCCCAGCCCATATCCAGAGGCCTGTGGAAACCAAAGGGGGTGGAGGTTGTGGTGAAGGCATATCTAGGGCTTTCTAATTTGGTACGCAAGATGGCAGGGGCAGCCTGGTTTATTTGCCACTGGCTGACTTTCTTCACAGGCACGGTAGAGCCTAGATATAGTGCTGCTGGTCCCATGAAGCCCATTTGCTGGTGGGCTCACACACCTGTTGGGCTCAGCTGACCTAGCACTGCACCCATGCCAGCAGCCCTTTGCTTCCCGTGGGACGAAGCTAGAACCAGAGCCTCACCTGAAGAATGATGAGCAAGGTAAAGTTCACCACCAGTTCTTCTCCAGTACTCTCTCCACTCTGGTTTTCCGATTTATTGATGTAGATCTTTTCCAAAAGAGCAGCCCTTTTGCTTCACTGCTGATTGGAAAATAACCAAAGTGCTCTACTGCCCCAGTAGCAGCTTTTCAAATTTTAGTTTTCTTTTCCTCCATATTTAGAAAAAGTCTACTATGTTGGTCATTAACTTCCTCATCCTCCTGTGACCACTCATTCTCCATTTGTGGTAGCTTCATGAAAGTTTCAGAACAAATAAAACTGAGTCTCAGGCTTCCCTGGTGGCGCAGTGGTTGAGAATCTGCCCGCAAATGCAGGGGACACGGGTTCGAGCCCTGGTCTGGGAAGATCCCACATGCCGCGGAGCAACTAGGCCCGTGAGCCACAACTGCTGAGCCTGCACGTCTGGAGCCTGTGCTCCGCAACAAGAGAGGCCGCGATAGTGAGAGGCCCGCGCACCGCGATGAAGAGTGACCCCCGCTTGCCGCAACTAGAGAAAGCCCTCACACAGAAACAAAGACCCAACACAGCCAAAAATTAATTAATTAATTAATTAATTAATTTAAAAAAACAAAAAAACCAAAAAACTGAGTCTTGATCATTCCACAGGACTGCAGCAAAGACTTAACCTCCTCTCCATGTTGTGAAACTACATCATGAAACTGAAGAGAAACTCGAAAGTGCCTTGTTTCTTTGGGACCTAGCATTCCTAATTTCTTGGTATACTCCTCTTTTAAAATATTCCTTATTGTCGTGCTTTTAATCAGCTTTGCATAAAACTAACCACATGGCTTAATGCTTTCTGCAGACAACTTACATTTATTTATTTGCCCATTCAGTTGACAGGCATGCGTTGAGCATCCAGAATTGCTCTGGACACCAGGGAAAAAGATGACTGAAATGTTGCCCCAGCCCTTAAGGAGCTTACAGTGTAGCAGTCCTTTCAGAGTATGGGATTTGGGTGCAGGTGGGCAGAAATCAATAAATGAAGGTATTAGGGAAGACAGAGTTGGCTATTACCAAAGCTTGGCCATAAAGAAACAAGTAATCCTAAAGCAATAACTCTAGGAACTCTAAAAAAGGAAAGTTGGAGGTAGTATGGAAATACAGGGAAGTAGCTAGAATACCTGTGTGTTCTTGTACCTTTATCCTTCTCTTGTAAACAAAGACCCACATAGCCCTCTTGATCATCTCCCTACTTCCTCTCCCTCCTGTTCATACCCTCTTCTCTCAGCATGAGTAAAGGAATAGTGCCTCCGAAGCATAGAAGTACTCTAGCATGGAATGGAAAAACAAGGAAAGAGGGAGGGAGAGAGGGAAGAAGGGAAAGGAGGAAGAGGGGAAGGAGGAGAAAGAAGAGAAAAACAACTACAAGAGAGGTGAGGATGGAGGGAGGGAAGGAGAGAAACTCTTGGAAGAGCTCCAAGCCCTCTGAACTCAGAAGCCTCTGAATTAAATGCCTGGAAGTCCCTTACCTTATACGATAATCAGTGGCTTTCCCCACCAATTGCTCATCGTCCTTCGTAGATAGGAGGAAGGCCTGGCACAGGACACCATCTACTCCCTTCTCAGTCCCATCGTCTCCCTAGTCTTTTCTGATATCTATGATCGTTTTCATTTGCCTTTTCTATGGCTTCTCTTGATCTCCCCTCTTCTTTTCCTCCAGGATGTGTCCTCTATGCTTTTCTGACAAGTGGGGGAGGGGTGGGATGTGTGCCATCAGAAGTGGTTATGTCCTTGGCTCTGTTCTTCCAGCCAGGGGAAAGAACTAGGAAGCCATTCATCAATGTGATTCCAAGATTCTGAAAAGATTCCTGGGGTTACCAAAATGATTAATAGAACGCACTGTTTTGTTTGTTTGTTATTTCTGATATGTAGAATAATACGTAACTGGGAGTCAGAAGACCCATTTCTGTTCTGCCATCATCTAAGTGCGTGATTGTGAGAGGTTGGTCATTGTTCTTACATCGGATTGGCTGGGTGCTTGGAGGGCCACTGATACAACATTTAGGTGAAACCTATTTTATATTTCAAAAAACTTACAGAATCAGAGAAACAAATCTTAGGTACACAGTAAGGTTATCTAGGTAAACCAAAAATCCAATTTCTTTATTTTATTTTTTACTATGGTAGATATATATAAAATTTGCCTTCTTGAACATTTTAAAGGGTACAATTCAGTGGCATTAATTATACTCACGATGTTGTGTAATCATCACCACTATTTTAAAAACTTTTTCATCACCTCAAACAGAAACTCTGTACCCACTAAACAATAACTTCCCATTGTCCCTTTTCCTCAGCTTCTGCTTAACTCTAATCAATGTATTGTCTCTATGAATTTGCCTATTCTAGATATTTCATATAAGTGGACTCATACAATATTTGTCCTTTTATGTCTGATTTCACTCAGCATAATATTTTCAAGATTCATCTGTGTGTAGCATGTCTCAGAACTTCATTTCTTTTAATGGCTGAATAATATTCCACTGTATGTATGTATCAAGTTGGGTTTATTCATCTTGCTGTTGGACACTTGGGTTGTGTCCACCCAGTTTCCTTAATTTTGATTAAAATATTATCAAATTATGCTAATCAAAACTCTCAGAGAAATAGATGTTACCTAGTTAGAAAGGCAGTGCAGTGTAATGATGAAGAACTTGAGTTCTAGAGTTAGACTTGTGTTCAAATCCCATGACCTTTCCTATCAAATTTTCAGTCTTATGCTTACCTTAGGTAAGTCAACATCACCTCTCTGAACCTTAATTTTTTTCGTTTTAAAAATGGGAATAATAATTCCTATTCCATTGAGTACCTTTGAGACTTAAACATAACATAAAGCACTTTGCATATTTTCTACATATAGTTAGCTCTCGATAAATATAAGCCATTTTTTATTTCTTAAATGAAGTCTGAAAGGCAAACATCTTTCACTATATGGGGTTTGGAGGAGGTAGTCAAAGAACAATAAAGGAGGGCCTCAGTGATGAAAAGTTTGGGAACTAGTGAGACTTAGTGGTCCCTAAGGTTATTTCTAAGCTCTAAACGTCTGTAATTTGGTTAAGTTTTCAGCTTGGTTCCAATGATCTAGAGGGAGAAAATAAAATGCCTTAAAAATTAGAGAGGCATGTTCTATTGCATCACTGATTCCTCTGCAGCTGCCTTTAGGGTATGATTTAGAGGCAATGGACAAGCATATTGCCTTACAATTAACAGCATTAAAACAAATTCATGAATGCCCATCTATTTGTGTGGTACTTTCCAAAGCACTGTTTGTGGATTATATTAGGAATTTTTAAAGTGCCAGGGACTGGAATTCAGAAATCAAATCTGTGTTTTTTAAAAGGTTGATTGAAATATACACTGTTATCCCTGGAAATAAGAAATATTCACAGAGATGGCTAAGTCTACCACCATCCATCCTTCTCCTTTCATGGCATTGCTGCAGCCAGAAACTCCATTTTTCCACCTGTTTCTAGGTGGGACCATACAACTGGTTCTTTCCAATGAAAGATAAGAAGAGGGTGAAACTTCTTTGGCCTCTTCCCCCACCGTCTCTCCTCTTGTCAGGATACAGAACCACAGGATGAAATCAGTAAGCAGAGGAAGGCCACCCACCTGCATTAAGTGTTAAATGAATGAAAAATAAATTTCCAATTGTGTTAAGCCAATGAAATTATGGAGGTGTTTTTTTAAAATCTGTTACACCATTAGTATTATCCTAACTATACACTACTAGTAATAAAGAATGATTCAAATGTCAGAGAATCACTGACAGTTGTGAGTAAATTGCTTTCTTCTTTTAGAAAATTTTGGTTAATCTTCTTTGACATTCAAAGATTCATTCATTTAACACTCTGCTAATTATTTAAAGTTAGCTCAAAGTCTCTCTTCTAGAGGGACTCATAGTCTCTTTTGGGTGAAAAAACATAAAAAATTAAGAAATCACACAAGGCAAAATTGATGAAAATAAAATGAGTAGAAAAGAAAAGAATTCTGAAGGTATTCAGAAAAGGACTGGTTTACTGGTAAAAATTTGTGAAGGATGCCAGGACTTTATGAGTACCTTGAAAATGGAGTAGGATTTGGAAAGACAGAGATGACAGTATGGATATTCAAAATGGAGTTAACAGGGTAAAAAAAATGCATAAAAATAGGAGTGAACAAAGATATATTTAGAGGACTGCAAGAATAAGGGATCACAACAGTTAAGAGGATGCAATTTGAAATTATTTAATATCCATTTAAAAATATTTATTGATCATATGGTTCAGACACTAACTAAGCACTGGAGAGTAGAGTCCTTAACTTTCACAGAATTTACAGTCTATTGGCATAGACAGCTCTAGATTCAACTTGTATCTCTTCCAGTTACTAGCTATTTGAACATGAGCAAGTCACTTAACTTTTTGTAATTCTTGGTTTTCTCATCTACATAATGAGAATGATAATAGCCCTACAAGGCAGTTATGAGGATTAAATGAGATGAAGAATTTGAGGCATTTAGCATAGTGCCTCACATAGTAAACTCTCAGTAAGTGTTAGCTGCTGTTGCTAGGTTTGATGGTGATGGTGGTGCTAACAGCAGTAGACTATTTGGACAGGAGCAGAGAGTTTATGTTGGCAATAGTGGTGGCTGAGGTTGGAAATGGAGATTTGACCAAATTCATAAAGTCCCCTGAATGTCAGATCAAAGAGTTTGGATTTGATCTTTAGACAACGGGCAGCCCTTGAGGATTTTTGAGCAAGGAAGTAAAATGGCAACACCAAACAGAATGGATTTGGATTGGGGAGTATGAAAAAAGAACAAAGGCAAAGAAGTCTATTAGGATATCTACTAGGACCAGAGCAGTGAAAATGGATAATAGGATGCTCCAGGATAACTCTAAGTTTTCCAAACTGAAAAGAGATGCCAGCATAATGGTGGGAGAATAAGTTTGATTTTAGAAATTGTTGGATTTGAAGAAATCATAAAACATTCAGTTGGAAATATTCATCAGATAATTGGCTATATGGATTTGAAGTTTGGAAGAAGAATTGGAAATATAGTTTTGTGAATCATTTAGATAGACCTGATAGCCAAATGGATGACACCTCCAAAACAGAGTGTGTATGGATTAAAGATTGAAATCTAATTAAACCTTGGAAAATGTCCCCAGTGAAGCATAGGAGGAGAAAGAAGAACCAGCATAAAAGTTGTCAGTGTAGGAAGAAAACCACCATCACAGAGGTCAAGGGAAGAGAAATTTTCAAGAAGGTAGAAGTGGGCACTTCTATCATTTCACTCAGTGTTCAGTCTCATGGAGAAGAGTCCAGCTGAAGTCAACTGCATAGGTTGCTCTACCTGGTGGTACTGCTTTCAGGGCCTCCTTGTGTTAATGGTACTCTAATGAGAAAAACCAAATATAAATAAACTAAACCATAATCAGGGATGGAGCAGACTGTGATCTATCTAGTCCCACCTTCTGTGAAGGTCTGGGGAAGAGTTTGCAAGGGGTTTGTGCAAAGAATAAAGGGTAAGATTTTAAAAAGATAGACTTGGGTTATAAATAAAAGGGTTATACTGAGTTTGTGAATTTGAGAATTTCTTAAGTAACGTATACCTGTTGTTTTTGCCACCATTGTGAGTGGGTCAGGGAAAATAAACTGTTCATTCAAGAATCCACATTGCCTAACCTGTAATACCTGGTAGCCAATACTGTATCAAAGGAAAACCATAGGCTGGAAATGATAGAGCTTTTGTGAATTAGCCTAGCTGAGGAGCAGCCATGGGAGCTTGCTATCTGGATCACTCTTTCTACCCCTTATTATGAAAGGGAAAGGCAACCTTACCTAAGCAAATTAGCTTATAACAGTGGTTCTCAGCCTTTAGTGTACGTCAGAATCACCTGGAGGGCTTGTGAAAACATAGATTGCTGAGCCCTACTCACCAGAGTTCCTGACACAGTAGGTGTGGAGTGAGCCCTAAGAATCTGCCTTTCTCACACTGTACTAGGTAGTGCTGCTGCTGCTCGTCCAGGAACCACACTTTTAAAAAAATTTTTTTAATTAATTTTTACCGGAGTATAGTTGCTTCACAATGTTGTGTTAGTTTTTGCTGTACAGCAAAGTGAATCAGCCATATGTATACATATATCCCCTCTTTTTTGGATTTCCTTCCCATTTAGGTCACCACAGAGCACTGAGTAGAGTTCCCTGTGCTATATAGTAGGTTCTCATTAGCTATCCACTTTATACATAGTAGTGTATATATGTCAACCCCAATCTCCCAATTCATCTCACCCCCCTCTTTCTCCCTTGGTATCCATATGTTTATTCCCTACGTCAATGCAGAGACCACACTTTGAGAACCACTGGCTTAGGCAGAAGAAGGAGACAACATCTATGGCTGCAAAGAAGTCAGGGGAAATGAGGACTAAGAAAAAGTCACTCATTGGCTTTGGTAACTGCCTTTTGATAACTTTTGAGATGGATTTTTTTTGGTGTGAAAATGGCAAAGAGCTTCTAGTATATAGCTGGTGAAAAAATGGAAGTAACATGTATATACCATTGTTCAGTAAGTCAGTTTCACATTGGGTAACACAATTCTGGTGGGAAAAAAAAATGTTATCCTTTGAACAAAAGCTGAATATGTCATTCATTCATTCATTCAACTTATTTATTTAGTATCTAATATGTACAGGCACTGTGTTAGACTCTGAGTGATCACAATAGACATTGTCCCTGACATCTCACTGAACTTACAGTTAGAGAGTATTTAGAAAAGAAAATAAGCAAATGCACACCCATATGATAAATACAGAGATCAGGGAACTCACAGAAGGGGCATCAAAATAGCAAGATTCAGGGAAGCTTCCTAGAGTAAATAATAACTAACCTGAGCATTAAAAATATGTAGGATTATCCATGTGAAAATTGGGGGGATTGGTGTGGGGAGGATGGCAGAGGGAACAAGAAGTGCAATAATCCAGAGGCAAGACAGAGCATGCCAAGTTAAGGTAATGCCAAAGTAACTCAAGATGGTTAAAGTACTTGGGCATAGGGCACGAATAAAGCTGAAGTTGAGCATAAATCCTTAAGACCATCATGGATCCTGTCAACAAATCTCAGACTTTATATGAAGAACAATGGGGAACCACTGAAGAGTTGTGGTTTTTTTTTAAATAAGTTTTTTTGAATATATAATTCATGTAACATGACTCACCTATTTACAGTACACAATTTAATGGTTTTTAGTGTACTCACAGAGTTGTACAACCATCAACACAATCAATTTTAGAACATTTTCAACACCTTCCAAAGAAACCCCATACCCATTAGTAGTCACTCCCCATTTCCCCCAATCCCACCAGTCCTAGGCAGCCACCAATCTATGTTCGGCTTCTGAAATCACAGAGCATGTGGTCTTTCACTGAAGAGGTTTAAACCAGTGCATGGCACCATTAGGTCTGAGATACAGAAAGACTTATCTCTCTGACATATATAGCCTGGATTGGATCAGGGGAGATGATGGTGAGCCTGGAAGCAGAGAGACCCATTAGGGAGTTGTAGAAGGAGTCAGACCAGGGAGGTGTTTGTGGGGATGGAGCAAAGAAGATGGATTGAAGAGATATTTAAGAGGTAGTATGGGCTGGGCTTGGTAATTAATGGGATGTGGTATATGAGGGGGAGTGGGCAGAAAAAGATGGCTCTCAAATGTCATCCTTGATGGCGGGTTGCTGGTGGCACTTGTCACTGAGATGGGATCAGGAGGATCAGGTCTGTGATGAGATGGAGAACATGATGAGTCAGTGTTTACTATGATACACCACTGCCCACAACTAGGATGGCATCAGCATGTCATAAATATGGTGATACAGATCCTTAGGAAAAGAGGAAGATGGTATTATTTTTTCAGTGTTTCATAAGGTCCCAGAAAGACCAAAGCAACTACAGATTTCATACTAATTCAATAAAATTAGAAGTTTATTTAAATTTTAATAGAAGTATGTAGGTACAAAGGGGAAATTTTAACTTCTTTGCCTTGAATAATTTTTCTGTGTCAATAATCTGTCACCTTTCAAAATCATAACCAAAGGAACTTCAGGGCACAAGGGGCTTTGTGATGCCACAGAATGTATTCCTCTGGACCTGGTGAGGAATTCACCTGAATTAAAAGAAATAGGGACTGATTACAGAGTCAATTTTCAATTACCTGTACTAATAGAGCAGTGGTGTGGGTAATCCCAACCTGTGGTTAACCAAAAATCACTTATATTTGCTTCTGGATTGCATTATTTAAGCTATTTATAGCAGCTGGGATTCTATCTACATTTTTCTTTTGTGATTACTAGCATTAATTTGCACCCTCTGACTTCCCACTTATTTTTGGCAAATGGAAATGGCCCAAATATGGTATATGAGAAGGATATATCACTTGGGGATTTTATATATCCCACACAGCATCTACAAATTTGATAATTCACATATATAGATTTTTTTAAAGGTCTGTGAGGACAGAGATTACAAATCTCCCTTGATATCCCACTTCTCTATTTAAGAACGTTTACCAGTGGGGAATGATTTTCCAATGTTAATCTCAATCCTTTTGCTAAAATACAAACTGATATTTCCTTCTTTCCTCAATGGGCAAAAAAAAAGCAAACAGGCTCTGTCCTCTATGGACTTAACTCTGATAATGCTGAAAACTCCTTTTGAGTCTTTTCGTTTTCAAGCTGACCCAGTACCATTATATTTGTTGTCCTGATTTTTTAGCCGATCACTAGCTGCTCCCAGAAACCAAAGATTAAAAAAAAAAAAAAAAATGAAGAACATGTCATTTTCTAAGAAACGAAATTATCTGCATTTTGTAAATAAAACCAAAGAGATTCTGCAATAAGAAACCAGTTAAGAAATTTTACCTTTCTTTTTCAATTAAGAAGTAATATATGTTTATTAGAGAAAATTAAAAAAAATAAGCATAAAGGAGAAAATTTAAAGCATCTATGATTCCACCAGCTGATGGTAAAATAACCACTGAATCATGGAATCATCTAATTTCCACTGCAGCCCTCAGTTCCTGGAGGAAATATGGAGGGCAGGCACTCTAGGCAAAAAACACTTTACTCAGTATTATAATTTTTTTCTCAGTATTACAATTTTTAAAAGCTACACCCTCATTTAGAATCTTTAGACCTGATGATCTAGACAGAATCACATGGAAACCTCAAAGACTCCTTCTGTGCCTTTAGTCCAAGGTCTACACTAAAAGCAGATGGGGCAGCCTCTTTAGACCATGGTCCATTTCCTCTATGCACACAGCCTAATCTCAGTCCTTATGCCTTGATGTTCTAGGTGTCATCCACAGACCAGGTGCAGTGCCATCACCTGGAAGCTCATTAGAATTTCAGAATCTCAGGCCCCACCCCAGACCTACTGAATCAGAATCTGTGTTTGATCAAGATCCCCAGATGTGACCAGATTCTCAGTCATTGGTACTACTGCTCAGTTGAGATGCATTGCTAGTGTTTATCAATTAACTGTTGAGTAAAGAGGAGCCACAAGCAAAGAACAGCACAGGAAGAACATAACAAAGAGAAGAGAAATTCTTCACGAGGCCTAGAGCAGGGCTGCCCCGGGTGGCTTGGCCCTGGGCCTTCCCCTGCAGGGCACTTCCCATGTAGAAGACATAGCTAGCCTTATTGCACCAACTACATGTCAGAAAATGGAGAAATGAATTCAAGATTAAGTCATGGTCCACAGCAACTGGTTTAAACTGTTTGTTTTTTACATTGAAGAATAACCTTCTGGCACCAGGGCCCAATATCCAGCCTCTGGTCTTTAATTTAGACACCTTTGGGGGAGAACGGCATTGGAATATGGAGGGGGTCTTGGGCACCCCCTAGAGGCTAACAAAGGGATACAGATGCTCAGTCTTTTATGTTCTTATGTCATCCTGTGAAAGTGTAACCCAGTGGTTCCATGTATCAGGGGTTTGCAATTAAGAAGCACAGTTTCAACAGCTCCATGTCTACCTCTACCTTTAGCCCACTTCACTGCTATTGATCCTTTCCCTTCCCTCCTCCCACACTATGTAAATTTAATTACTCTCTCTGCAAATTCCTTCCCTCTTCCTTTGTTCTTTCCTATCCTTCTCTGTTTTCTGACAACAACAACAGCAACAGAGCAACAAGACTTATTTAGGCAGGAAATGGAAGTAAACTGTGTGTGTTGGGGACAGAGGCAGGAAGGTTGGAAAGAGAAAAAGCTAGGAAAACTCTCTTTCATTCACCCACATACATACATACACACATATGCACACAATTATGCTTTTTTTTCCTTCAAAACTTGGGTCATACCATTCAAATTGTTTCATATCCATTTTTTATTAATACTTTATGAGCATTTCCCCAGATCAGTAAATAGTCCTATAAAACATATTTAACAGCCTCATAGAATTCTAACGTATGGACACACCACATATCATTCAGCTAGCCCCCTGTTGTTGGACATTTAGGCTGTCTCCCTTTTTTTTTTTCATATTTGTAAGTAATGCTGCAATGAACATACTTGTACATAAATAAATCTGTTTCCACATCTCTGGTTATTCTTTCAGGGTAAATTTCACTTGACTTTGATAACAACAATAAACAACTTGACCTTGGACTGAAATATCTTTGTTTGTCCAGTACTCAATTATAGTGTGGCTTTTCTCCAAAAGAAAACATACTGTAGGGCCTGAATGTCAGGTTTTTAATTAAGCAGGTTCTACAAGATTGACTCTTTTACAGCTACCTGAAATTTTAGCCACAGTGAATTGCAGTAAAAATACCTCCCTTCTACAGCTCAGATAGGACAAATTTATCCCTGAGTACCTCAGGACTGGGACATATTGCAAGATAGTGACTCTCAACTCAAGAGGTGACATTCTACCTTATGCCTTATACCTTACTTTATACCTTGCTTTCAGAAACTCTGCTCTTCTAGGAGTAATGCTCATTATATTTTAGGCTAAAACATTGTCCATAAATTAGCAAAGGCTCTTTGTGGTTCCAAACCTTCTTTATTTGGAAGCCTAGAGAGAAGTAGAGTGATTAAATTATCAGTATGTGATCTTCATGTGCACAAAACCATTAATAACAACAGTAATAGTCATCCTTTATGGAGAATGTACTGTGTGCCAAGTACTGTGCTGAGCACTTTACAACCTGCATTAGTTATCTATTGCTGTGTAACAAAATACTCCAAAATTTAACATCTTAACACAACAAATATTGTCTCTCAGTTTTGGTGGGTTAGGAATCTTGGTGTGACTTAGTGCCTCTTACAAGGCTAAAATCAAGGTATTCACTTCCTATTGCCTTAAAGCTCAGCTGGGAAGATCCACATTCAAGTTCATTCAGGTGGTTATTGGCAAAAATTAGTTCATCCCAGACTGTTGGACCAAAGGCCTCAGTTCCTCGGTGGCTGTTGGCTGGAGGCGTACCTCAGATTCTTGCCACCTGAGTCCCTTGTAGGGCAGCTCACAACATGAGAGCTGGCTACCATCAAAGTGAGCAAGAAAGGGCAAGCAAGATGAAGTCAGAGTCTTTCTGTAAATGAAATCTTGAAAGTGACACCATCACTTTTGCCACATTCCATGCGCTAGAAGGGGTCACTAGGTTCAGTTCATACCTGAGAGGAGCACGTGAATCCCAGGAGGTGAGAATCACTGGGAAATATCTTAGAGGCTGTGTACTACACAACCACTATCTCATTAATTCAAACAACATTTCTTTGAAGTAGATATTGTTAATCCCCATTTATAGATAAGGAAACAGGTGCTCACAGCCAGTAAGTGGAGTTTGAGATTCAAACCTGTTTCTCTGACTTCAATGCACATATGCTTGTTCCCTGCACTCTCAGACACTTTATGTGTAAAGGTCATGAGGTCCCAGAAATATTTTAGTAGAGATTTGAGTCTTATTTTAGCCTCTTTGGTTTATTCTTGGCACTCTTGATCTTTTTCTCACTTTCTATCTTCCAGTATTTAAGTGAAATTGCTTAGCTTACACTAATAAGAGGACGGCACAATCTGAGGGTGTTAGGTTAGAGATGGAAGATCCAGAGTTGCTCAATTGCCCACCTTTTCTGGGTTCTGGTAAAAATTAACTAGCTTCTAAATCTCCATCCAGAATTCTTATATATCTTTCCCATTCCTAGCCTACATTGCATATTAGCATTAAAGATGATCTGCAAGATAAATATCATTGGGGAAAAATCCCCATGGTCAAGAATTAAACACACATGCGCGATTCTCGACATGTTCTCTAGAAGATGTCTATTCATTTTCTCTAACCAGTGGAGCTATAAATCTGGCCTGTACTCGGCACACTCTATGTGTTTTGCTTTATGAAGGCATAAATCACCAAGATACAATTTGTGTTTGATTTTTTGGACACTTAATTTGCTTAAATGTTCAGCAGTTCATAGACGTAAATTGTGCTAGGCATAGCTCCAAGTGGAATAAGCTGAGAGCAAGAAAGCTATACATATTAGGATGTAATTCAGAAGAAAAATCATCTCAGCCGGTCAAGTAAGTCCTCTTTATAAGTTACTTATAAATAACTTTCCTCCATAGGCAAGATAAACACTTAGTAAATACTCCTAGAGGAGGGAGCATTGTAGTAAATTTACAGAAACCTCGCATATATTATGCTTCTACATGTTGGTAAGGGCGTAATGTTCAGGGGATGTACCATGCATGTCTGATACAGAGACCATATTGATTGATTATTGTTGAATATTGGAAGAACGCCTCCTTGAGGATCAAAGCATGGATTTTCACCCTGTCTGCTACTAACTAAATGTGTGAACTTGAGCAAGTCATTTAACTTCTCGGTGCCTCAGTGTTCTTATTTGAAAATGAGGGGTTGGATTAAATAATCTCTGAATTCCCTCCCAGCTCTAAAATGTTATGGCTCTAAATACTTACCCGGCATCTACAAAATACCCACCTCAGTGCCATGGAGAAGACAAAGGAAAGAGCTTAGAGGCCAAACACAAGAAGTTTTTGAAACTAAATACCAATAGAAGAGCTACTTAACTGTTTGAGTGTAATACCACAGAGAACTCAATATAAATTGATAGAGGCTGGTGTTTCCCAAAGTGTGCAGTGGGTGTCTCTGGGCAGGAATGCCTGAAAACGGCCCTGGGAGCTGCCTGAGAATGTTCAGTGAGGTTGCTGGGATTCTGGAGTGCCTCCTTTCTCCAACGATGAGGCCACACCTGAGCTTCTTAGCTTTCCATGGGAATGAAGGCTCCTGCTCTCTGGCAGAGGTGGATGCAACTTCCCATACATGCTGGGTAGCTGGTTTTCCCAGACAACTCCTGGAAATAGCTGCACCCAAACCCAAACTGTCTTGTCTCCCTGCTGACAAGTTTGCTCGCCTGCTTGCCTTTTAAGAAAGAGCAAAATGGGGCAAGGTCCCTCCACCAGCCACAGACCCACTGTGTGTCCAGCAGCACCTGGCCCAGCACCTCTCTGGGAGATGATGGGAGTAACAGGGAACCAGTGTTGCTTCTTGCTGACCCTTAGATATGAATTTCCCCAATAAAATCTATTTCTTAACCCAGTGGTTCTCAAACTCTCCCATGTATCAGAATCATCTGAGGACTTACTAACACAGTTGCTAGGCCCTGCCCCTAGAGTTTCTGATTCAGTATGCTGGATTAGGCCCAAGAATTTACATTTTTAACAAGTTTGCAATGCTGCTTGTCCAGGACCCACACTTTGAGAATCTATGCCATATGATATTATAGAATTTATCTTGAACTCTATTGTAAGACAACTGGAAATAAGCAAGATCATTTAAAGTGCTACATGGGTAAAATATTTTTTACTTAAATAGCTATATATTCAATGTGTATTAAATGTGTGCCTTCTATTGTTTGACAAATGCTGGTTTTCCAGTTACAGTATCAATATCAAGTTAATTTTATATACGTTTCTCTTAGCAAAAAGGGAATCAATTTAAAGAAACTATCCAAGTATTCATGTAAACAACAGAACACGTGGTATATCATAACAAAATTCTTAAAGGTGGTAATATAAAATTGGATGAAATTTGGGAAATACTGGTATAAACAATAAATAGAAATTCCTACAGCAGAACTATTGGATCAGACTAACTAGTAAGGGTGGTTTTGCAGAGGACACGTACTTGCGGTGAGTCTTAATGTGGATAGATTTAGATAAGCCAAGAGACAGTGAGAATATGCAGCAGTGGATGGATAGTGCCTGCTAAGAGCCACAGGATATGCGTATGTCAATGTCAAACAAGGAGCTGAACAGAAAAAACCTCTTTTGCTCAGCCTGGTGTTTGGTTTACATGACAACAAACAACCATTACAGTGGATTTCCATTTTTGATTTGTTATTTTGGTGATGGACATTGGCCATAATCAGTCTCAGTAATTTTGTTCACTTTGTTTTCACTTGTTATTTGCTTATCTTTATCTGGTGAGTCTACCAAAGCAGAGTTCATGGCTCTAGGTTTCTTGCTTACTGAATCATCTTTAGAGGTCAGCAGCCCAAATGAAGACACTCTCAGCCCAATAGCTGTACAGCCAGTATTGTAAACCATCAGATGTTACTTCAGAAATCTCTGAGGAATAAAACTGTTTCTCTGTTTTCAATTAGCTGAGCTTGCACATTTAAAAACTGCTACTAGAAGAATATTCCAGTAAGAAGTGACCATGTGGTCTATTTCATTTTGCTAGACTGTAATTTAATATTTGGAAATAATAAGTTGTTGTTATAGCTGGATATAAACTAAAAGTATTATTTGCCATTTTTCTCAAACTTGTCATATAAAGAGCAATAAAACCATCCTACTGTTTTTGCATCATACAAATTCATTTTCTTCCCATAATGGCCCACGATGAGAGAGCATTTTTAGGTCCCATGCAGATCACAGACAGGGGTTTGGAGACTATATGTTCTGCTATGCCTTATAAATGGTCATTGAACTGCTACTTTCAAAAACAAATGCTGAAGACTAACAATCTAGTTAAAAGACTTCTGCACTTGCCTTTAAGAAAATCCCACTGCCCTGGCAATCTAAGATAATTTGCTCTAACTAGGCAACAGTGTAGGAAAAAACTTATAGAGCCTTCTCTGACTACTGGCTACTTGTGACCTGGACCACTGGTTCTCAGTTAGACTCACTTGGAGGGATTGTTAAACTACAGGTCGCTGGGCCCCAGCCTAGAGTTTCCAGTTCAGCAGGTGTATGGATCAAGTATGGCAATTCTATGAAGTTCCCAAATGGTGTTAATGGTGCTGGTCCTGGGACCACACTTTGGAAACCACTGACTTAGAGAAGCCTAGCTGTGGTTCGCCCTCATCCCCTCTGCAACTTGTACAATCTGATACAATCATGACAAATATTTGCAGCACCTAAGCAATGCCATGCTCGATCCTTCTGTTTGACTGCCTTCCCCATCTTTATCTGCATGTCAAAATCCAAGCTCCAGGCTTATTTTAAGAGTCAACTCCTCTGAGAACCTCTTCTGACTGTATCCCTTCTGTGGTTCACATATCTAGCAAATAGATCTACCATAGTATTGCAATTATTTCTTTAAAATTTTAGACTTCCTGCCATCATTACTGTGAGCCCTTTGAGTATCTTTACCTCAATTTTTTAATCCCCAATCCTTATATATACTAGACACTCAGTAAAAGTTTCCGGAATAAATGAATAAATATAAAATCTTTAATAATGTATGATATTTAATGCAAATCCAATTGAGAGGGAGTACAGCATTGTGCTTAAGCATACAGGCTTTTGGGGTGGGACAGACCTGAGTAGGTACCAGAACTGTGGGACATTGGGCAAGTCACTTAGCCACTGTGAGTCACAATCGCCTTACCTGTAATTGATAACTCAGGTATTCATTAGGAGGGTTACATGAGATTATGAGGCAAGGTACTTAGTATAGGGCCTGGATGACAGAAATGATAAAAATTATCATTATTATTATTAATGATTAGTATATAAATCAAGTTTACATACTGAATTTCAGAGAAAACATATTCAAGATTTTTGGCTCCTGTCTTACCCATTAACAGGGTACTTTGCATGTGCAGAGATTTCTGTATGATGTTTCTGGTAATTTAGATAACTAGATAGCTATTTGCACATGAAATTGCTTACTATTCCCATTCTGACCACTGTTTTCATTCAGGCCAGAATTATCCATTCAGTGGATATTTTTTTTTGCCTGTAGTGTGCCCAGCACACTGTGCTCAGCTTAAAGGAATACTTAGTCTCTGCCCTCATGAAGCTCAGTTCAGCAGGGAGCCTGACAGTAAACACATAATTAATGAATTAATATTAAAATTCAACCATGATCAGTACTTTGAGGCAAAGACAGTGGATGTTTAATCTGTATGGTCCTCTCCTGCATAACTCACTCCTCCTCAGCTAGGTTCTGAAACTTCATCTCTAACAATCCACACAGGACAGTTTTGTCATCCGAATCTCCCAAATCATGGTGGCTGAATCTAGGAAGTCTTTCCTCACTAAGTGCTAAAAAGCTGGACCCATTTTGACTCAGTAAATGAATGACATGTCTTGGGTGAGGCTTTCCCTAGAATGTGCTTGACATGTCTGGATCAAGCGACCATTTAAGGGAGACTTCTACAGGAAAAAGTCACAAAAGGCCATACTGAAAGAAAGAAGTGGAAGAATTGTCCTATCTTTATGTCTAAAGAATGCGGGGGGGCATATTTTTGGGTCTTTTTTTTTATTCTTTCTGGTGGATGAGAACCTGAAGACTCATTTAGCATGAGCTACAGAAGAATATCTCTTCTTATTGCTTCACAAGGTCTCTGCTCAGCACCAATAAGATGTGCAGACCACCCAAGAGCAGACCTGTGGCTGTCATGTGGTTCTTCCCACTTGAAAACGTCTGGTTATGACCAGCTGGGGAAACCTGTCCTTCACTGATGGGAGTGTCTGGCATCTGATTGACGGAGAACCCTGTTCAAGTGATGAAAAATCATCTAGGCCTATTTAAAATCAACTCATGAATTATGGAGAACAAAGTCCCTTCCAAATGGAAACTTGTCCTTTGCTAATCTCTGTCTTCCAAGTCACCCAAACAAAGTTGCAATATCTGTATAATTTTATATCCCAAGCCAAGTGTTACCATCTTTGCTCTGTGAAGTTCAAGCCCAGGGAAAGTTGACTTCAGGGTCTCTATATGACCTTTTTCAAAATAATATTAATGTTTCTTTAGGGATTTTATCCCTATCTTAATGTGTGTGTTTGTGTTTTATGTGGTGATAACTCCCCATAGTATCTATGGTTATTGATTATAAATAAGATTTGGGTAAACTACATCAATATATCAACAAATTTTGGGATCATAATATGTTCTACATTCTCCATGAAATTAACAGAAAATAGAAAATAGAAAATTTAAAAATCATCTATTGGGCTTCCCTGGTGGCGCCGTGGTTGAGAATCTGCCTGCCAATGCAGGGGACACGGGTTCGAGCCCTGGTCTGGGAAGATCCCACATGCCTCGGAGCAACTAGGCCCGTGAGCCACAATTACTGAGCCTGCGCGTCTGGAGCCTGTGCTCCGCAACAAGAGAGGCCGCGATAGTGAGAGGCCTGCACACCGCGATGAAGAGTGGCCCCTGCTTGCCACAACTAGAGAAAGCCCCCACACAGAAACGAAGACCCAACACAGCCAAAAATAATTAATTTAAAAAACAATCATCTTTATTCCGTCTCCCAGAGCTAACCATTATAACTGATTCAAAATTTTTATAATTTACTTAATAGATGTTTAGATAAAACAACAATAGTACCGTGTATTTAATGTGGGTATTTGTGCGTGGGGGGATACTTTTCATTTTCCTTAAAAAACTGTAATTTTTAATGGCTAAAAACATTTCACTATATGAAACTATGTAAGTACTTTTGAAAGTAGAAAATAAGCTGGAATTCAGCCAAGCTTCTCTTAAGATATCAGTGAAAGTACTCCAGGTACAATTCATTGTGGAGTCCTAGGCTCATGAAGTTGGAAAGGACCTACAAGGTCGTGCATGAACATAAGAAGGCTCCAGAGAAACTCATGAATTTAGTTATCTTTTTCTCAGCAGTATAACCATTATCACAGCTTCATTTGAAAAGTAAAGGTAATTAACCCTCACTGTAGCCCTAACTTTTTTTTTTTTTTTTTTTGTATTTTGGATGCTGGGTGACTGATTTTAAGCAAATGTACATTTATCCCAGATAGAAAACCTAACTAGAAATTTTGTCTGAAGAAGTTCAGGTTTGTGAACGTTTTACACTGAAGTAATTACTACCAAACAGTAAAAGAAGGACCATGAGTTATTTCTCATTAGACCTTTCCTTCAAAGTTTGCGAAATCTGAATTCATACTAAAATTTAAGTATGAAAGTATCTGATAACTTCAGTAGTTTCTTCCTTTACCTTAACAGACACTGCCTGAAACTCTACTTTCACAAATATGCCAATGATTGTCTTCTCTATTACCCCACAAACCTCACCACCACCTTTTATACCCATTATATGGTTTGCTGAGGGAAAGCAAGATAATAGAAACAATTTCCATACAATCTGAGGCAGGTTGAATCTACCCCGTTGAAATCAGTCTGGTTCCAAGAGGGTTTTTATAAAAGAAAATTATAGATCTATCTACGTGATATTGATACATTATAATTAATAATATTAATTGAATCAAGATTAAATATCTTAGTAATTCTAATAACTAAGAGATAGATATGAATGTCATTAAATAACAATGATCCACACAATAATATTTTTGCTCACTGGTGCTAAGTATTACCACATTTACTACCACAACCAATAGGACAGGTCTGGAATTTGTATTTGTCCAATTCTTCATGAAGATGAAGAAAGAATTTTAGATATTTTTAAGTGTTTATAAGGAGGAAATCTCAGCTTTCCAACCCTAATCAGCTATTTATCAGACCATGTGGCCTCATTGGTGGGGCATATAAACAAGTTTAATTTTTTTTAAAGGCATGAAACTTATTTAAGAATATCATTTAAAAACTTAGCTCATTGTTTTTTTTAACAGTTTAATATTAAATTCACTTTATTTTTTCTACTGTGAAGAAGCAGGACAGATAACTTCATGTTACTGCTCAGGCATATTGCTAGACAGGAAGGGGGGACAGCTTTCCTGAATTAATCTGAAACAATGCCAGTCTGATATCCTGAGGTCTAACCGCCACCAGTTATCTGTATATCAATATGTTAGTCTAAGTGGATGAAAGGGATTAGATTTCAACTCCCCAAAGTGAATCCTCTTTGGGGGTGTTCTTTCCTTATCCTTTCTCCTTAATGTTCTTCAAGGTTTTATCCTTGGTCCTCTTCTTTCTTCTAACATTCCCTCCCTGGCAAATCACCATCTCTGCAAGCATCAGTAATTCCCCAATGTAGGTGATTCCAAACTGTAATTTTAGCTTAGTTCTCTCTAGAGTACAGTGCTTGCTCCTGGCATTTCAAACTCAGCATTTCTCAAATTGAACTTTTCTTCCTTGAACTTGCTTCTTCTCCTGGCTTCTCCATTTGTGTAAATGGCACTGCCATTCTCCTAGTCATCCTATCTTGAAAGGAGTCTTTGAGATCTTTGAATCTTTCCTCTCCTATGTCCCCTATATCTTATCCATCTCCTTCCACAGTCTCTCCCATGTCTGTCTCCTTTTCCTTTGCCACAGTTCCAGTTCAGCTGCACTAAGGCTGCACATTAGATCATATGATGAGCTTAAACAACAGCAGCAGCCGCAAAACCATGCCAGCTCCCATCCCAGACCAACTGAATCAGTAGCTCTGAGGGAGGAATCTAGATTTCAGTATTTTTTAAAACCTCCTCAGGGTAGAATAATGTGAAGATGTGCTTGATAATCCCTGAGTTAGATTCTCTGCAAAATAAATCCTACATGTTTTCCCCACCTCTGACTCTCTCGAGTCCAAGCCTTCCTCTACATCTCAGCTCTAGCATTAACTTTCTTATTGCACTGCTCCGACCAAGGCAATAAGTTGCTTAAGTGCCTTCCACATCTCCCCACCATTGCCTTCAAAATAAAATCATGTTCCTTATCCTAGTCATGGAATTATTCCAGAACTTGGCCTGTACTCTCCAACCTTATTTCATGATAGCCCTCTCCATATACTATAAGCAATTGCCAAAATAAGAATGCTCTCCTTGCCCTTACTGAATTTCTTTGCTCCTTATGTTCTCCCTGTCTGAATGAATTTCCCTAATCTTTGTGCTTCACTTAGGATTCTTTCAGCCCCAGGTTACAGAATATGCAAATAAAAGTGGCTTAACAAATAAAAAATTGTCATTGCACATAAAAAGAAGTTTGAAAGTTAGGGAGTTCTGGGATTGGTTTTTTATGTGTTGGATGAAAACTCATTTCCCTCCAATTCTCTTGCTTTCCCCCCAGATACCAAGATGGTAGCCACTACTACAAGCTTCACATCCTTGGCTGACAACGTTCAAGCCAGGAAGGAAGCACAGTTTCTTTTCTAATCAGGAAGTAAACCTCTTCCCAAAGGCCCTGTATCCAATGTCTCTTCAGTACCATTCACCACTGAGTCAAAAGACCACGCTCTTGCTTCAAGAAAGACTAAAGAAATGAATGCCTTGCGTGTTTAGCCTCTAAACTGGGAGGCTGGCTCTTCTAGCCAAGAAGTGAGTTGGGAAGGTAACAACACTGGGAGGCAAACACCAGGGAGGGTCTCTCATATTTGCCTTTTGAAATACAGTATTTTCAAAATTCCATACAAATGGAATTTGAATTCCATACAAAAGGCCTTCATGAAGTCTTTGCCAGTCCTGACCAGGCAAAAGTGTTTTCTCTGAATTCCCATGATATTTTTGTTCACATTTCTCTTCCTGATCTTTGTGTGCTTCTGTTGTTTGTCATGTGATTCGTGTATGTCTTATTTCCCATATTGAATTATAAGCATCATGAGAGCAGGGGCCATGTCTCAGTTGTCTTTGTATATCCTGTAGTACCAAGTCAACTGAAAAATATTTTGTTGTAAGAATGATACAATATGGCACTTACTGCCTTCACATTATTTGTTCAGCTGTTTCCCTTTTCAAACTTGTTTCCAGTATACTTATTTTAGGTGGTTAGTCAGCTGATGGAGGTTGAGTCATAGTAATATCAGGATTCAATTATTGTCTTCTCCTTGGCGATCTCCTTCTACCCAGTCACCTGAGGGGAGCAATCTCCCCATTCCCATTTCTGCCAGTTTCAGACAGAACAGATTCAGTGGTAATAAACTAGTTGTCACACTCTGAGTACCTCTCTCAGTAAAATATTTGCAGTTCTCTGCTTAGAGCCTCAGGCTAACCAGGCTGCAATACATGCTGCCTGTAGGGCTAATGAGAAAATTCCCACCAGGCGGTACCTCACCCCCACTGGGCTCTCCAGGGAGGGTCAGCCCAGCAGAGAAGGGTGCTACATCTTCACCCTGCTCAGGGAGACACTAGCTGCAAAGACCAGGCTCTGACAGGAAAACAAATGGAAACTGGTGGGAGGGGGTAGCACTGAGGCAATGGGACTCATTTAAAGAACAGTAATAATGATAGCTTTCAAAGCTTTATTTATCTGAGAATGAAAGGACAGGAATTTCATTGGCCTGAAATGCCAGAAGCTAGGTTGCTCTCAACCACCCCTGTGGTGCTTCAGCAGAACTCACATGGAGTGTTCTGTGGGGAGCAGCTTCTGGGAAAGAGGAAGCTGCTTTTACACCCTGGTTATGTTTTCCTGCACATGATGTATGGAACAGACATGGCCCTTGAAAATTGTGTTTCTGCCCTCCCCGTGGCTCATAATCAAACGGGGAAATGTGCTCTAGATTGTTGAGTGTGTGTACGTATATGTGTGTGTGCGCACATGCATTTTCATGGATAGTCTATTTGGGACGCCACTTGAAAATGGGTTCACAGGCATTTTTTCTGTCTTGGATGAAAGGCTCATCTGGTGCAGCAAACACAGAGGAATTAAATTGGATTGTCCCGGAGTGGGGAGGTGGCAATGCTAGAAGCCTGGTAGAATTAAGTAAAGCAGTGGGGGGGGGGGCTGCCTGTTTCCCTTAAGGAGGGTTGTGGTTTGTTGACCAGTTTTAAACTATTGTGACTCAGAGGAAATCAACTGGAAAACTTTAAATGTCTCAATTGGCCATTTGAACACGGGCAGAGGCTCCAGAACAATTTGATATCTTCTGTGTCCTGTCAGAGGATGCTGAGGGGCCTTCTCCACTTCAACTTTTTTCTTGAGCAGCAATTCTTTGAGGTTCTTTCCTTTCCCACTTAGGTAGCTATGGGCCTAGAAGATTGTTCCCTGCACAGCACAAATAGTGATTGCTTTCTGAAATCCATCTTTTCTAGTGCCTGAGGGACAGGGATAGGACCTAATGGGGTAGACAGGATTTGTGCTTGGCTCTGGCCAAGTTACAAGGACTCTGAAAGGACAGGGCTCAGCTGGGTGAGCTTGTAAATTTAGATAAAACAAAGGAAACTCTTGTGTGAGTAACCCAAATGCGCCATAAGATGATGCCAATACTGGGAATACTTTCCCAAAGTCACTAATCTGGCAAAATGAAACAAACCAAGTTATAACGTTCACCCTTCAATAATTTTACTGAGTGATGGATATGTATGAGGCTCTGGACTAAGCACTATACATATATCATCTAATTTCATATTTGAAACAGCCCCTTGGGGTTGCTACTGTTAGCTTTGTTTTACAGATGAGGAAACTGAGATTCGAAAAGTTTAAACCAGTGATTTTTGAACTTCAGTGTGCCTCAGAATCACCTGCAAGTCTTGTTAAAACACAGGTCTCTGAAATTCCTCCCTGTCTGACTGCCTGGGAACCGGAACATCAGATTTTTCCCCTGCCTTTGGACTTGAACTGAGACATTGGCTCTTCCTGTGTCTTGAGCCTGCCAGCCTTTGGACGGGAACTCCACCATTGGCTCTTCTGGGTCTCTAGCTTGCTGACTCACTCTGCAGATCTTAGGACCTGTCAGCCTCCATAATCATGTGAGCCAATTGTAATAAATCTCTTTCTATAGGTATAAACATCCTATTGGTTCTGCTTCTCTGGAGAACCTTGACTAATACAGATTTTCTGATTCAGTAGGTCTGGGGCCAGGCCTGAGAGTGTGCATTTCTAAAGAGTTCCCAAATGATGCAGATGCTGCTGGTTTAGAGTCTACACTTTGAGAACCTTTGCCTTAGGCTAAGGAAACTCAAACAAGCTTCTTTCATAATTCTCTCAGCCCAGATTCTGTTGCCTAGATTCTCCCAAGAGACCCAACTTTCTTTAAACACACACTTAACTTGTTGTGTATGTGAGATGAACAAGATACAACTCTTTCTTTCAAGGTGCTCACAGTCTCTCTAGAGCTGAGAGTAGGAGACAAAATACAAAATGTAAATAAATCATTTCACTAGAATGTAATAAGTCTCTATACAGAGTTCAATGGGGGCAAAAAAGAGAGAGGAGTCAGGTTTACCCGAGGGCAGAGGATGCCTGAAGTCTTCACAGTGGAAGGAAGACCAGGGCAGGAGAGAAAAGATGCAAGAAATCAAAGCTCAGAAAGTGTAGCCAGTCCCTCCTTGCATCTTGTTTATTTTCAGTTTGGCCTGGTTTCTTTCAGCTCTGCTGGGGCCTGATTACTCTGGTTGGTGCTTTCGGCATCTACCCTGAAGTGCATTGGTTCCCTCCCTGCCAACTATCCCCACACCTGGTCTGTTCAGGCCCATCCAGGAGACACTCAGGAGGAATGCATGCTGACCCCCTTCCTTGTCAATTGTTCTGGGGATTGAAAGAGGCTCCATGATCTTTACAACCAGCGAAAATTGTCGCCGGCTTCACAATTCTGGCCAACATGTCTACGCTTTGAAGTCTGGTTGCTGCCTTTTACAATTCTATTTTTAAAATGTATTAAAGATGTTTAAACGTGGCAGAGACTTCCAATAAAAGCCGGGCTGCTTGAGAATCAGGATGCTGGTCTCAGTTTAAAGTGCCTGTTAAATAATAGGATACCCATGTAAAAGGGGCTCCGAAAGACTGACCAAATAGCTCTCATGGAAATCAAGCTCACTCACCAACGCCTCTGATAGGATTCCAGAGGTTATCAGGCCCTGTATCTATCCTCTGTTTATGCCATAAAAGTGTCTTTTAATACAAAGTGAGTGAATTTTTGTTTGAATCAGTCACTAACAAAAATGCACTAAACTAAAACAGGAAAAAGTCTCTAATTAAATATTTTGGCATAAACTTTGGCTAAAAATCAAGCAAGGGCTAATAGGTAGTTCCCATTATTCCACAAGGCCTGGCTCCCAGAAGAGGAGTCTGGGGTTATACTATATATCCACAGAATCACAACTCTGAACATCATGTGGGGACCAATCTTTCTTGACAGTCCATTTTGTCTTGAGAACTTTATTAGACCCTTCAGGAGGCTACTAAAAAAATAAGATGTGGTTCCTGACCTATGCCCTGCCCATCACTGCCACCCTCAGTTACTCAAAGAGCATTGTTGACTCCAGCTTCAATCTTGTCCACTTTAATCCATCCTTCCTGCTATTGCCTTAGTTCACATCTTTATTTGTGTGCCAAATACTGTAGGTTGATTTATCCCACACCTATTTCTACACCCTTTGTTCAGTGTCTCCTTATACTTTACAGTCTAGAAAGCTGAAATTCCCATTCCCAGACTCTTGAATTTAGGAGAGCCCATGAGACACAGTCTGGCCCATGAAATGGAAACCAAAGTTGGTTGGGGATTTCTGGGATGCTCTTGCTTTCCTGAAACAAGCACTGACTCTTCCTTCTTCCCATTCTTTCCTCCTTTCTACTGCCTAAAATGTGATATGCCAGCTAGATCTGCAACTGTCATCTTGTGATTATGACAGAAATGACAAGAGAATTGCAGAGTTAAGCTACTGAACCAATGTCTGCAATTACCAACTTTTGGACTTCTTTTTATGGAAGAAAAAATAAAAATTTGAATTTGTTTAAACTATTATTTTTTAGTTCTTTATTACTTAAAGCCACAGATACTTCCTAACTGAGCTATTACATGGGCTAAGTGTGATTAAGTTACTGGCTGGAGCACACGCAGCTAGTAAATGGCAGAACCATGACTAAATCAGATAGATACCAGGCTAACTTTAAAACTTCTCTTTACTGAATTTTTTTCTCTGAATTCCTTGCATAGTGCGGTGTCTAATTGGAACATTAACGTTTTTTCTTTCCTTCAGGAGAAGATACCTTCGAAAATCTGCTGCAATCTTTCTAGATAGATATGGCAAGTTGCCTTGCAACAGAACTTGTTCTAGGAGAGTCACTGGAAAGACGCCTCTCGATAATGTAACTGTTAGGCAGTTGGGCCTTGGCTGCACTGGGGAAAGAGTAACAGGCCCTTTGTAGCTTGACAAAGGCAGCCCCTCCAAATAACAACTTGGTGTATAGATCTGGTCATTCTGGGAAAAATGAGGAAATCTTCGCAGACATCAAGGAGCCTTGTGGGAGGAAACAGTGGTACTGCCAACTCCACCATTCTCCCATGTTTTGAGATTCACAACTTTAGATGCCTCTGCTGGATTCAGAGAGTTTCAACTGAGGTCTACTTGTAGGAAAAGAAAGTGAAGACAACCCAAGAGGGAAACCCTTATGGGGGAAAGCTCTCTAGAGTGGGCCTCCTGGCTCAGTGGCAATACCTAGATGCCGAGAAGGACTGGTTCTGGCACAATGAGGACATGCTTTGAGAATAAGAGCTGAACATGTCAGTGTGAACCAAGCACTGATAAAGTCTGTAGACATATCTGAAACAGCAAGAGAACCACTGCACAAAGATGCATCAGAGTATCAGACCAACAACAATAGTAAGTCTTTTTCAAACTGTGGCATCTGGCAGATTCTCCAGTGTGCTTTCTGAGAGACATCCAGAAGCAGGACTTGGCCTCTTTAGACTGGGGGGAATACCCAGGGTTCTTAGATAATGTAGAAGGATGCCCTCAGAAGGATCCTGGATTCTTGCTATTCTGATGAATGGGGGATAGAGCTACTCTAACTTGAAGAATATAAGATGTGATCAAATTTGTTTCCTGAGTTGGTGAAATGGATCATAACAGCTTCACAGGTAATACGGTTAACAGACAAACATCAAGGGAAAATATTATAACTGAAATGACCAAAATATGGGTAATTAAATGGTTGGGCATTGTTAGTAAAATGTAGAAATCTATTTGAATTCAGAGCACACTGAGTCAACTAACTCATATTTCAAAGACTGCTTTTATGTTGAATATTTCCTCCCATGGTCAAGAGTCTCTGGAATCAAGAATTACACTGGAGAGGGGGTGGGTCACTGGGGAAGTCTGTATTATTTTCAGTTCCATGTTATTCACCATGACTTTATAAGCCAATAAATATTCATACTGGCTAGAATCAAAGACAGTATTAACCTCCTGGCATGTGTGAGAGAGAAGCTTTGGTCCTAATGCTAATGACCTTTGCATTATTTTATCAAGATCTGTAAACTTTGGACCATTCTGAATCACAGTATTGGAGAGTCAACACCAACATATTAAAAGTAAAAATTGTATATACAGGATAGTGGCAGATGAGCCCAACAAGGGTAGATTAGATGGCTTAATTGGTGTTTGGTTTAATTGGCAATATTCATAATACTAAATGTTTAGGATTTTACTAATAGTGCAAGATTTAGAGTTATAGTTTTAGAGATCCATTCCAGACATATAAGGAAAAAAACAATGAACTATAACTATCTTAAAATTCTCCAAAAGGCCTTAAGTTCTTAACTCCAAGCTGGGGTCCTAATGAAAAACATACTGTGCCAGATTTAGTTCATCAGAATGCCTCCAAAATTAATTGGGTAAGGAGGGATCTAATGGGTTTTTAACAGTTATGAAGTTGTGCCAGGCACCCTTCATATTCCTTTAATTAATCCCCACAATAATCACAGGAAATAGGTAATATTATTATCCCCATTTTATATGAGGAAATGTAGGCATGAAAGGCTTTCATGGATTGCCTCAAATGACACAGCCTATAACAATCAAAGTCAAGGTTAAATTCTGATTGTCTCTATAAAAGTGCTTGGTTAAGTTGCACCTAGTACCGTCCTCCATCTTCACTTTCTCTCCTCTCCTCCCTTCAAATACTTCTCCATCAGGATTAAGGAATCATCCATAATCCATACTGTTAAGTCTCAACGAGAAAGAAAAGTTTCCAGTAACATATGGTTTCCCTGAATTCCTATTCAAGTGTCTCAAAGGAAATATCTGCTGAAATTTTAATGGTTGGTCTTTGCCATATGGTAGGAAATCTATATCCACCCCTACCACTAATGCAGATTCCTTGAGGCCAGGGCCTTACTAATTTTGAATGTCTTTAGCACCTGACAAATGGCCTCACTAGAAACACTTGACAAATGTGTTGAATTGGATACAGGCAAAGCAGGAAATTGAGCTTATTTGATGTGGGCTAGGACTCTTCTCAGGCTGGGGATCACAGCTAAACTCTGGGGTCCTTGGCTACTGGGTACATGCTGATGGTTGCTTCCACGTCCTCTTGATGGGAAGCTGGCTATACTTCAATCTTGGTTCTCTTCAAGTGTAAGTGAGAATTTGGGACTCTATGAAGAAAGTGCATTAAATTACTTCTACAAAATTAATTGTACTTGATCATAACGTACTAGCATAAAAATTTTGCATAGAATAGCACTCTGGCTTTAGCAGTTGTATTAGTTTTCTATTCCTGCCATAACAAATTCACTTTATGTAAGGGAATCAGAGAAATGTATCATTTTGTGTCAGGCTTCTTTCACTTAGCATATTTTCAAGGTTCATCTATATTGTAGCACGTATTGTTGTAAGAGTTTTATAGTTTTCCACTTAGGCCTTTGATCAGTCCTAGCCTCAAGAAACAATACAATCCTACCTCAAGAAGCAAGAAAACTCTCAAATAAACAACCTAACCTTACACCTAAAGCAATTAGAGAAAGAAAAACAGAAGAAACACAAAGTTAGCAGAAGGAAAGAAATCATAAAGATCAGGTCAGAAATAAATGAAAAAGAAATGAAGGAAACAATAGCAAAGATCAATAAAACTAAAAGCTGGTTCTTTGAGAAGATAAACAAAATTGATAAACCATTAGCCAGACTCATCAAGAAAAAAAGGGAGAGGACTCAAATCAACAGAATTAGAAATGAAAAAGGAGAAGTAACAACTGACATTGCAGAAATACAAAGGATCATGAGAGATTACTGCAAGCAACTCTATGCCAATAAAATGGACAACCTGGAAGAAACGGACAAATTCTGAGAAAAGCACAAGCTCCTGAGACTGAACCAGGAAGAAATAGAAAATATAAACAGACCAATCACAAGCACTGAAATTGAAACTGTGATTTAAAATCTTCCAACAAACAAAAACCCAGGACCAGATGGCTTCACAGGCGAATTCTATCAAACATTTAGAGAAGAGCTAACACCTATCCTTCTCAAACTCTTCCAAAATATAGCAGAGGGGGGAACACTCCCAAACTCATTCTATGAGGCCACCATCACCCTGATACCAAAACCAGACAAAGATGTCACAAAGAAAGTAAACTACAGGCCAATATCACTGATGAACATAGATACAAAAATCCTCAACAAATTACTAGCAAACAGAATCCAACAGCACATTAAAAGGATCATACACCATGATCAAGTGGGGTTTACACAAGGAATGCAAGGATTCTTCAATATATGCAAATCAATCGATGTGATACACCATATTAACAAACTGAAGGATAAAAACCATATGATCAGCTCAATAGACGCAGAAAAAGCTTTCAACAAAATTCAACACCCATTTATGATAAAAACTCTCCAGAAAGTAGGCATAGAGGGAACTTTCCTCAACATAGTAAAGGCCATATATGACAAACCCACAGCCAACATCATTCTCAATGGTGAAAAACTGAAACCATTTCCTCTAAGATCAGGAACAAGACAAGGATGCCACTCTTGCCACTATTATTCAACGTAGTTTTGGAAGTGTTAGCCACAGCAATCAGAGAAGAAAAAGAAATAAAAGGAATCCAAATCGGAAAAGAAGAAGTAAAACTGTCACTGTTTGCAGATGACATGATATTATACATAGAAAATCCTAAAGATGCTACCAGAAAACTACTAGAGTTAATCAATGAATTTGGTAAAGTAGCAGAATACAAAATTAATGCACAGAAGTCTCTTGCATTCCTATACACTAATGATGAAAAATCTGAAAGAGAAATTAAGGAAACACTCCCATTTACCATTGCAACAAAAAGAATAAAATACCTAGATATAAACCTTACCTAAGGAGACAAAAGACCTGCATGCAGAAAATTATAAGACACTGATGAAAAAAATTAAAGATGACACAAATAGATAGAGAGATATACCATCTTCTTGGATTGGAAGAATCAACATTGTGAAAATGACTATACTACCCAAAGCAATCTACAGATTCAATGCAACCCCTATCAAACTACCAACAGCATTTTCCACAGAACTAGAACGAAAAATTTCACAATTTATATGGAAATACAAAAGACCCCGAATAGACAAAGCAATCTTGAGAAAGAAAAACGGAGCTGGAGGAATCAGGCTCCATGACTTCAGACTATACTAAAAAGCTACAGTAATCAAGATAGTATGGTACTGGCACAAAAACAGAAATATAGATCAGTGGAACAGGATAGAAATCCCAGAGATAAACCCATGTACATATGGTCAACTTATCTTTGATAAAGGAGGCAAGCATATACAATGGAGAAAAGACAGCCTCTTCAATAAGTGGTGCTGGGAAATCTGGACAGCTACATGTAAAAGAATGAAATTAGAATGCTCCCTAACACCATACACAAAAATAAACTCAAAATGGATTAAAGACCTAAATGTAATGCCAGACACTATAAAACTCTTAGAGGAAAACATGGGCAGAACACTCTATGACACAAATCACAGCAAGATCTTTTTTGACCCACCCCCAAAGAAATGGAAATAAAAACAAAAATAAACAAATGGGACCTAATGAAACTTAAAAGCTTTTGTACAGCAAAGGAAACCAAAAACAAGACGAAAAGACAACCTTCAGAATGGGAGAAAATATTTGCAAATGAAGCAACTGACAAAGGATTAATCTCCAAAATATACAAGCAGCTCATGCAGCTCAATATCAAAAAAACAAACAACCCAATCCAAAAATGGCCAGAAGACCTAAATAGACATTTCTCCAAAGAAGATATACAGATTGCCAACAAACACATGAAAGGATGCTCAACATCACTAATCATTAGAGAAATGCAAATCAAAACTACAATGAGGTATCACCTCACACCTGTCAGAATGGCCATCATCAAAAAATCTGCAAACAATAAATGCTGGAGAGGGTGTGGAGAAAAGGGAACCCTCTTGCACTGTTGGTGGGAATGTAAATTGATACAGCCACTATGAAGAACAGGATGGAGGTTCCTTAAATAACTAAAAATAAAACTACCATATGACCCAGCAATCCCACTACTGGGCATATACCCTGAGAAAACCATAACTCAAAAAGAGTCATGTACCACAATGTTCATTGCGGCACTATTTACACTAGCCAGGACATGGAAGCAACCTAAGTGTCCATCGACAGATGAATGGATAAAGAAGATGTGGCACACATAGACAATGGAATATTACTCAGCCATAAAAAGAAACAAAATTGAGTTATTTGTAGTGAGGTGGATGGACCTAGAGTCTGTCATACAAAGTGAAGTAAGTCAGAAAGAGAAAAACAAATACCATATGCTAACACATATATACGATGAAATCTAAAAAAAAAAAAGGTTCTGATGAACCTAGGGGCAGGACAGTAATAAAGATGCTGACGTACGGAGTGGACTTTAGGACATGGGGAGGGGGAAGGGTAAGCTGGGATGAAGTGAGAGAGTAGCATTGACATATATACACTACCAAATGTAAAATAGACAGCTAGTGGAAATCAGCTGCATAGCACAGGGAGATCAGCTCGGTGCTTTGTGATCACCTAGAGGGGTGGGATAGGGAGGGTGGGAGGGAGACGCAAGAGGGAGGGGATATGGGGATATAAGTATACATATAGGTGATTCACTTTGTTATACAGCAGAAACTAACACAGCATTGTAAAGCAATTATACTCCAATAAAGATGTTAAAAAAATAAAATAAGCAAAAAAAAAAAGATAGGATTTATGTTTGCCATTTTCTTGTTTTCTATATGTCTTATGTCTTTTTTACTTCTCTATTCATTACTGTCTTCTTTTGTGTTAAACAGGTATTTTGTTCTGTACGATTTTAACTACCTTGGTTTTTTTTATTATATATTTTCAAGTTACTTTCTTGGTGGTTGCCCTGGGGATTACCATTAACATCTTAATTTATAGCAATCTAGTTCAGATTAATACTAAGTTAATTTAAATAGTATATAAAAACTGCTCCAATATAGCTTAATTACTTCTCTCCTTTATACTGGTTTTGTCGCAAATTACATCTTCATATACGTTGTGACCATCAACATACATTTATAATTATTGCTTTATGAAGTTGTCCTTTAAATCAGAAGGGGATAAGTAATTAGAAACACAAAATGTGTTATTACTGTCTTTTATACTTACCTACATAAGTAAGTTACCTTTACCAGTAAAGTTACCTTTACCAGTGTTCTTTATTTTTTCATGTTGAATTGAATTACTACCTAGTGTCCTTTCATTTCAGCTTGAAGAATTGCCTGTAGTATTTCTCATAAGCCACATCTGCTAGTAACAAATTCTTGTAGCTTATATTTATAGCAGTGAACTCTCAGTTATTTTTTGATCTAGAAATTCTAAGTTTTTTCCTTTTTTTCTTATTTTCTTCATGTTCATAGTATCATTTTACTGAATATGAAATTCTTGACTGACAGCTTTTTTCCTTCAGGAATGCATATGTTATGCTGCTGCCTTTTGGATTCCATAGTTTCTGATGAGAAATCACCTTTTAATTTTATTGATGATCCCTTACACATGTTGGGATCTCTCTTGCTGCTTTCAAGATTTTCTCTTTGTCTTTGAACAATGTGATTATAATGTGTCTAGAGGTGAATCTAAGTTTATCCTACTTGGAGTTCATTGAGCTTCTTGGATATGTAGATTAATTCTTTTCATCAAATTTGGACAGTTTTCTGCCTTTATTTCTTCAAATATCCTTTCCATCCCTTTCTCTTTCTTTTTCTTCTCTGGGACTCCCATTATGTGTATGTTTCTATGCTTAGTGACGTTCTGTGTGTCTCTGGTCATTTTTCTTTTTGCTCTTCAGACTAGATAATCTCACTTGATCTATATTCAAGTTTGCTGAGGCTTTCTTCTGCCTGCTAAATCTGGTGTTGAGCCCCACTTGTGAATTTCTCATTTCAGTTATTGTCCTTTTCAACCCTAGAGTTTCTATTTCTTTTCCTCTTTTTAATTTCTACCTTTTAATTAATATTCTGTATCTGGTGAGACATTGTTCTCATACTTTTCTTTAGTTCTTTAGACATGGTTTCCTTTAGTTCGTTGAATATATTTAAAATGCCTGACTTAAAAGTCTTTACCTAGTAAGTCCAACATCTGAGTTTCCTCGGGGATAGTTTCTATTGATTACTTTTCTGTTGTGGTTGCTGTATACTGACCATACTTTTTTGTTTCTTTGCATGTCTTTTAATTTTTAGTTGAAAATTGGACACTTTAAATACTATAATGTGGCAACTCTAGAAATCAGATTTTTTTCCTCCTTCCAGGGCTTCTTGATGTTGCTGCTTGTTGAAGTTGTTGCTCTCTGTTTAGTGACACCTGAACTAATTTGGTAAAGTCTACATTATTTGTCATGTGTGGCTACTGAAATCTCTGCTCAGTTGGCTCCGTGGTCAGCTAATGACAGAGATTTTCTTAAATGTCTACAACACTAAGTTTTCCTTTGCCAAGGGGCTGTGTGTGTGTGCTTGGGCACATCTTCAAAACTGAGTCAGGCAGTTGACAACTTTGCCTTAGTCTTTACTTCCTGCTGTGCAGACCCTCAAGGTCAGCCAAAGATGAGTGGTTAGGGCCTTCACAGGTTGTTCCTAAGCATGTGCATGGTCCTATGCCTATACACGGACTTCTAGACTTCCAGGAACATGTTGAGGTTTTTCAAACTTCTATTGACATTTCATTCCCCTCTTAAGCTTTTTGGTTAGTCTTACAGTTTACACCAACTGTAACCCACTTCCTCAGGCAGTTAGGAAGTTAAACAATTACCTGTAACTATTTTCAACAATCTTCCCCAGGGAAAAGCATTTTTGCACTGGGTAAGCTCTGATTCAGGTCAAATAAAGAGAGCCTTGCAAATGTGGTCTTCCAGGGAACCACCAGAAATGTCAAGGAATGACTATACTCTGGGAAAAGGGCTTTGAACAAGCTCTGCCCACTCCGATGGCTGCCAAGCTGTCAGTTCTCACTGTGATTACAGGCTGTTGAATTTCAAGGCTGCCACAGAGCTGGAGAAAGGAGGATGGGACTAGGGCAAATTAAAACACCACAAGGCAATTGTTCCTATCGAGATTCAACTGTTTTTCTTGAATAATGGTCCCTGGATTGTTGCAAGCCTTTGCTTAATTTTCAGAGTTCTAAAAAAGTTGAGTCTGACCATTTTTGCCAGTTTTCTCTTTGCTTTAATGGAGGAGAGAATTTTCAATGGTCCTCACTCCATAATTTTTGCTGATATTACAGGGTTTTGTATTTTAATATTTATTTTTTTAAATCCTGGAATTTTGATTGGTTCTCTTTCAAATCTACTTGTTTTTGTTTCAATACTGCCTATTTTGTTTAATAATTTCTTTTTTATTTTTTGTTACATTATTACTTCCTTAGTTCCTTTCAGGATCATAAACATACTGTTCTTGAAATTTATCTTCAGATTACTCTACATTTTAAATCTGGAATGAATTCCTCTTTTGAGTGTTGATTTTGGTGTCCTCTTTCTTAGCTGGATTACTGATAATCATGTGTTTTGTAATTGTAGCTAGGAGGCCCAAGTGAGTTTATGTCTCTTCCTCTCACTCCCTTTTGCTTTTACCTTTCACCTTTCTCTGGTGCTCACTCATACTTATTTTTCTCTGTAACCTCCATATGGCCTTGAAGTCCCAGAACCAGATCTTATGTTGTCTACTCAGTGTAAGGTTATAACAGATACATCCATTAATTAGGGTTGGCCCAGGTCCCACTTGCCTTTGCTCCTATCTTCTTTCTTCATCTTTCTTTTCTGGCTTGGCATTATCTCCTCAGTCCCCAACTTGTCATAGTGGGACTGGCTCTGGTCTCTCTTGGATATAAATTCCTGGTTGCCTCTGACTTCTTCTGGACTTCATGCCCAGCAGACTACTGCCTTTGGCTCTGCTGACTGCATTGTGCTTCTGTTTAGTTTTTGTCTGCAAATATTTATCTTGTTTTTGAGTATCGTATGTTTTGTGCATCTATTATTTTTAATATTTTATCTGTTATTTCTATGTTTGGGATGTTGACAAAAAAGAAGAGGGATAAAACATGATCTTATGGTGACCTATTGACTGGAAGTTCTCCAAAAGGGTTTTTCATGTTTGTCCCCTATAAGAGTAATTTAATTTTCTGCAGGTTGTTTCCCTGAAAAGGATTTTAATTTTAGCATTGTTCTTTTTATTTTCATGAAATCTGATCTTATTTTATCATCTTTTTTATCTTAAGATGTTCTCCCCTAATAGACTGCTGTTCCTCTTTTATAGAAGCTATTTCTTCATCTTCTCCTTTTCCTCCTCCTCATGCTTGTTTCTTTTCAAAAATTTTTAGGTGAAAGAAGTTTGCTTCTGACTCTTACAGTAAATTATCTCCATAGATCTGATCTTTATCCCAATCATTCAGATAGTATTCTTTACTCCTGTTGTGTAATAATCTTTTCAATGGCCTCATGTTGCTTTGATTTTCTGTTCCTTCAACCTTAAACAAGAAGAAATCTTTCAGATTTGGTGTTTGTCAGCAGTTTGGTTATTTGGATGACCCTTGGCTCCATTGTTGCCCCACCCCCACCCCGAAGCTGAATATGCAAAACTCCTAGACCAGTTTTTAATGTTAAGCAGGTTTTCATCTCACTTGGCAATGCTGGGCAGAGAGGATTTTCTCTCTCCATTCCCTGATTCTTTTATACTCTTAAGATATTTAACACAATTCAAACTATTTTTTAAAAATCCTTTACACGTTGCTTCCAGTATTCTTTTCCTTGCTTTGATCTGTAAACTTTACTTTCTGTACTTTGCCTCCCAAAATAAAAAGTATCACCTCCATTCTTCCCTTATTTTCACTGATCATTTTCTAGAAGTTGAAGTCTCAAATGACACATTAGGGGAAGTGGACAGGAGTACAGGATATCAGATGACTTACAAAGTGGCATTCATTTAATGAAGGGATGGCTGCTGAGTGTTTTGATTGGTGTAGTTTTTATGTTTCTCAGTCATGGGGCAGACAGATGGAGAAGAATATGTTATTCCCCCATTTACCTTTTTGATGGAAGGTGTCATTGGTTTCTAGCTGCATAACACTGCGAAGTCCTCAGTTTTGTTTGTCATTGTAGCACCATTGGGGGAGCTACAGCTTTGAGGTTATTATTCCCACATTCCAGAATAATCACTATCTCTGCTAACATTTGGGAGGTATTATAAATTTTAGTCCTTTTTTTGGTATCTTCACGGATAATCTTAGAGAAATGTTGAGACAAGCCAGATCAGACATTTTAAATGGAAGTCATATAGACAAATCCAAATTCCTAAGAGCAAATTCTGGTTTCTTGGTGGTGGTGCTGGAGTTTTGTTTTGTTACAAATTTTAAAGATTCTTTATTACCAATGCACACTCAAACATCAACTCTCCTTAAGTATAGGACTCCCAAAGAAGTTTTATGTGGGAAAACTTTTAAAATTTAACTTTTTGAGGAGAATTTTGAAAGAGTAAATGTAGAAATCGAGAAAGAGAGTTTGAAATTTTTGGATAAACTTTAAAAGTATGAGCTCCACCAATGGTGGTGTTTAAACTCTTTCACAACTTGTAGATGTGAAAATCAGGAAGAGAAATCAGAATGGACACAGGGTAGAATGCTGGGCCAGGGACATGGGGCCCCTGATATGCCAGGTATTTATTTATTCTTTTGTTGCTGGATTAGGGTGGATTTGAAGAAGTCATGAGGGAGGGCCCAGAGAGGCAGATGAGGGAAGCAGACAGGGTTCCACTTTTTGGGGCTCAGAGCAAGGGCTATTTATCAGTATAGAAGTATGTCAATATATTAACATCTGGCATGCTGACAGTGGTACAATAAGCTGAACGTCAACACCTAGCCCTGGATTTTAAGCAATGTGTGGACAGGAACCACACTCTCTTGCTACTGTGCTGTCCTCAGGATACCGTTCCTTAGTACCTGTCTCATGATAAGGACAAAATATGTGTGGAATCAATGAATAAATGGGTTACAAATAAATATATATACATAAAAATATGCCTCACCCAAGTAAGAGTGCATAGTGACAACAGGAGACAGTTTTCTATCAATAAAACAGGATTATGATACTTGCCCTTTGTTTTATTTCATAGAGAGAACTCCGAAGAGTTGCTTAGGAAAAACAATTCATTTTACTATCCATAGGAGAAAAAGCCTGCTGAATAAATTCTGGGTGGTGGTGTTGACACCATGCCTGGCACCCGTGGAAGCCAGTGTAGTCAAGACAGCAATGATGATATAATGGTAACGTTGCAGTTGCTAATTTACTTTTCAGCCAGAGTTAATAAGCACAGCAATAGTCTGAAAATTACCGTTCATTTTCTTCTGGAAAATATTTTCAATGTCTCTTCAATGAACTAGAGAGTGAACCAAAGGCAGGCAAACATTCCTTTTAAGTGGTGCCTAGTTTATATCCAGTTCTCTATCACTGCTTACTCTCCACCCCCACTGCTCGCATGAAGCAACACAATTAATACGAAACTTTGGGAGGCTCCCCAAGGCCCAAGCGAACACACCACCAAAGGAAATTCTTTGAACAGTTGCACGCTGGTCTTGGAGAATCAGCTTGTGTGCGCCCCTTCTCAGCGTTCCCCATTCGCTACAGTCTTCCCGGCCCATATGGGCAATCATAGCACTTCATTGTCCAGTACCATCATTACAATATTGTTATCATCTGAGCTGGAGTCTGACACTTTCTCTAAGACCTTTCAAATAACCCCTTTACTAGGCTTCAGTACCAAACCATTCAGGGCAAATCTCTGCTTTGTGCTTGTCAGCCTTAATAGACTGGATGTCACTTGAGCCTGTAAAAAGTGCCTGCTCCTCAGCTGTCAGTCAGTCCTGGTGGTGTCAGCTGAGAGCGTCGCTGGAGCTGGCTGGATTAGAGGGTAGTTACCACAGCTGTCAGATTACTGACAGCCTGACACCCACACTCCCAACTTCCTTTTACTGTATTTGGTTTCTATTGAGCTCTCTGGACCTTTCTTAAGGTGGATCCCTCTGTTGGAAACAGATCATAATTTGGCTAGCATCTTCAGAAGTTGGGCTCTTTTCTCCCCTGTTGTGATTTGTAGAAAGCACCTTACTTTGAGCAGCTTTCATATCTCAGTAAATATTTTAAACTCCATTTTAGCAAAAAGAGTCACCTCTCTACACTTTCCAAGTTTATGGAAACTCTGTGTGTGTGTGTGTGTGTTTCAATTTCAGCATACTAATTATTCAAGGATATATAACTCTCACCTGAAATGTTTCCTCTTACCTCCAGTATTTTTATCATCCTCTTTGATGATATCTTTACTCTTGCCCTTTGTGTTAGATAGGAAGCTCATTTTGAGTGTGTGTGTGGTGCTGGGGGGGTGGGTGTATACGGAACTGTTGACTTATGTACGAATGCTTGTGGATATATATTCATACCTAATAAAAAGCAGTCAGCTAACAGCCAAGGCAGGAAGAACAAATTGGCAAGTCTCCAAACCATGCCTTCATTAATATTCACCTTCAATACAGCCAATCAGTGAATGAAGTTTGTCTCTCTCTCCTTCCCCTTCTCCCTCTATTTCTCATTCACTCATTTAATTTCTCCCTCCCCCTTTTTTTTCCTTCTTTATTCCATTCCTCATTTGTTAAGGGTTTACTGTCTTGCAGTCCCCAAGATAGACACCAGGCAAACAGAAACAAATGTGCCTACACCCTGTGCCTACACCCTTGTCACAAGTTCACAGCTGCCTGCTCACATTCCTCAGGTATGTTTGAGTTTCACAGGCTTTTATTTCCAACCAGGGAGCTGAGCTTAATTAAAACTTTCATTTACTTAGGCAATAATCAAGGCTGATTTGCTTTTATTAAACCAGGCTTTGGGACCAGAAATGCAAGTTTTGCACAATCTTAAATTTGCTTACTATTCTAACCTGCTACAGAATTGAACTTGAGTCTGCATTCTGAGCACAGCTTTTAGCACAGACAGGTACATGCACATTTGCTGCTGTGTGGTTATGGGGGAGATAAGGCACCAGGCTTCAGAAAACCTACTAAGACCACAAGAAAGTCACCTCATTGTGTTCAAACTGTTATCTTTTCTCTAAATTAGGGATAATGATACTTATCTGCCAACCTCATAGGTTCGACCTATTGTCTTAATGTGACTATACACACACACACACACACACACATACACACACACACACACACACACACACACACGAAAGTACTTTCCAAACTGCAAGGTACCACAAGTACAAATTATAATAAGAATTACTCTATATGGTTATATATAGGATTGAAATCTGCACTAGCTTATTTACGCTATTTTGCTTATTCTTATTTCCTTGGCCACACATATTTTTCTTTTTTCTTTTTTTTTTTTTTTGCATATAATTCCAGGGCTGGAAAAATATGCTCCCCAGTAAAAATAACAGATTACGTATTGATAAAACTTACAAACTCACACTCAGATCAGGAGACTTTAGTGTCCTCCCTGGTCCTTACTATACTTTTAAAAGTGTTGCGGCTTTTTAAGAGCACTGTTGTTTTTCAGTGAGCCTCGCAAAATGGTTCAAATTAAAATGAGTCAGTATCTACCTCAATTGCTAGGAAATTTTGTATTCCTTGTAATTCAGAAACTTGACAAACTAAAGTTCAAACCAGAAACTGAAAAATGTAGTAAACATATTAGAAAAGGCAGGGGGTGGGAGAGAAGGTACAAGAACTTTATGTTTTCAGTGCCAAAGCCAAAGACGTATTTTTTCCAGTACTTCCTCACCATTCCAAAAAAAATTTTTTTAATAAAAAGACCCTTATATTTCACCCAATTAAATGTTGGAAAACAGGCTTTCAATTATTTACAAGCAACCAGAAGTTTTAAATTCAACCAACTCTCCCACATTCTCACTTTGCTCTAACACACATTCTTTATTCCATGTGCCGTTGAGATTGTCTACTCAGTACCATGATAACCATGGGTTCAATTATTCAACTAATTTAGTGGAAAAATCACATCTAACAAATAATAAGTGGGTTGTGAAAATGTTTCATTTGCAAACCAAGTGTTCTGGCCACATTTTTGCTGAACTTCCTGGGCATGGATTCTACTCTACATCAGCAATTTGAATGCTTTTTAAAACCCAATACTTTCCTGAGCCCCACTCATGAATGAAGGCTTGCAGTTTGCAAGGTGACTGTCATAGGTTAAGGGATTCATCTGTGGCCCCAGAGCTGAGAAAGATAACTGACTGATGGAGAAACAGAACCCCCAGCATAGCTTGGTACCATAATTAGCTGAGGTAATAGATTGGCCACCGTTTGGTAAAAACCTCCATCTTATTTTTAACCATAAAGTAGTAAGGGTGTTCTTCATACCTCCTTTTCATGCTCTACTACAGCCTAAATTCCAAAGTGTAAACCTCTCAAGACCATACCTGTGACAATGTAAGCACTGTAAGCCTAGCATTTTTACTACAGACTTTGATGTAGGCAGGTATTCCTGAGTTCAGGTCCTGACTCTATCCTTCACTACCTATGTCACCTTGAACCTCAGTCTCCTCATCTGTAAGAGAGAGAAAACTATATTTATAAGACTTCAAATGGATTAAATAGGATAATTTATGTAAACTTGGCCTAGAACCCAGCACAAAGTGAGGGCCTAATGAATGGTGGTGGTTATCATCATCATCATCATCATCATTACTGATATTTGCCGTCTCATCCTGACATAGGCTCTGAGTTCCCTAACACTTTGTGTAAAGTTGAAGAAACCTTTAAGACATTCGTCTTCTTCCTAGCTATCCCTATGTAATACATTCCTATTCATTCATTCATTCTTTCATTCATCCTTGCATTTATTGATTGATTCATTCATTTAATAAATATTTAAGGTCTGCTCTGTGCCAGGTACTAGGCCAGATGAAGAGTTACAAAGATGAACATTACTTGCCCTCCAGGGATTCCTGGTCAAGTGGAGTAGACAGATATGTTAACATTCATAGGGATATAATTAGAGCTATTATAGAAATCTGAAAATGTGACGCTGGGAGCACTCAGGAAGTAGCATTTTCTTCTGCTTAGAAATGTCAGAAAAGGCTTCCTAGAAAACGAGAACTCTGAGAATTACTCGGGTGGGCAGACTAGGGAAGGGCATTTTACATACACGTGAAGACTTATAACCAGACCTGTGACCAGAGCAGGGGGGCAGTGGGGCAGTGGGGAAACTGCAGCCCGTGGTTCTGTGGGGGAGACCAACAGGTAGGTCCAGAAAGGGGGGCTTGGGTCCACCCAAGAGAGGCTGACCAAGCTTCCCTCAAAATTTAGGGATCCTTTGAAGGTTTTGAGCAAGGGTATGACAGGATCAGAGTTGCCTTCTAGAAAGATTGCCCTGAACGCAGGTGAAGGGTGCATTTGTACCAAAAATTATCCCAGCAGGGAGATAACAAAGACCAGGGAAAATGGAGTGGAGGGAATGACTCTAGAGATTTTTTTTTTTAATTAATTAATTTATTTACTTATGGCTGTGTTGGGTCTTCGTTTCTGTGCGAGGGCTTTCTCTAGTTGTGGCAAGCGGGGGCCACTCTTCATCGTGGTGCGCGGGCCTCTCACTGTCGCGGCCTCTCTTGCCGCGGGGCACAGGCTCCAGACGCGCAGGCACAGTAATTGTGGCTCACGGGCCCAGTTGCTCTGCGGCATGTGGGATCTTCCCAGACCAGGGCTCGAACCCGTGTCCCCTGCATTGGCAGGCAGATTCTCAACCACGGCGCCACCAGAGAAGCCCGACTCTAGAGATTTGAAGGAGGAGGACACAGCCAGGCTTCCTGAGAGCCAGGCTTGGGGAGCTAAGGGAAGCAGGGGTCCACAGCGGTTTCAAGGTTCTGACTCAGGTTACCCCAGTGAAGAGTGCCACTGAGATGGCAAATACAAAGGAGGACCTGGTTTAGGGGGAGAACCTAGGGTGGGAAGGGGTTGGGTACAGAATAGATGACTTTAGAGTTTGGAGCAAGTTACATATGAGATGCCCACAGGACATCCAGTGAATATGTTTGACAAACATGTGAAGCCTAGGTCTGAGCTCTGAAAGGAAATGTGGGCATCTTTAGAGTGGGCTTGGTGGCTGAAGCCATAGGTGTAGATGAGGTTGCCTAGGACATGGCAGCTGCAGAGGGCACAAGCTAAAGACTAGGGGTGGAACCCCTTGAGACTCAAGTGTTAGGGACAATACAAGGAAGAAGGGTCTGGACAGAGCCCAAGAAGAAGCTGGGGAAGCAGAGAGAGTGCTGGAGAAGCCGGGTGGAGGTGGGGGGATGGGTATTTAAAGATAATGGCTGGGGGGTGGCAACGTTCATTTCTGAGAGAAGTGTGGGAAGCTGAGCGTCTGTCAGAGTGAAGATTACCAGCAACCCCGGTGAGAGGAAATTCCATTACTTCCGAGGGACACCCAGATGCTAGGTAGAGGGGTCAGAGAACAGAGGAGGGTGTTATAAGCTTATGGGGGGTAGAGTGAGAAGGACCAGCTGAGAGTGAGAGGTGGAGGATTATGAGGTTACAGATTCCTGCTTTAGGGTTAAAGTCACACCTCTTGTACAGTGCTTTATTTTTCTTACCACATTCTTCATTGTGGCTTGTAAATCTTTAAATCTGTTCCTTTAACCCTCTTAGATACTCAGTTCAAAAATATGTAATGAATCAAAAGAATCAGCATTTGTCATCTTTGAGAATCCCAGGTGGCTCAAAAAAGTCCTGAGTAGCTTTCAGTTACACATTTTTGTTCTGAAACCTCTCCTTTCAAACTGATTGCATCACTGCCTCCTGGAAAACCCGACAGGTATGATACTCCCCTTGCCTAACCCTGCTTTCTTCCTCGCAGCAGGCAGGAGTGATGAGCTGCCTGGAAACGGCAGCTGAGGCACCCAGAGACCCGGTGTCTTTGAACAGCATCCAGCGCCTCCTTCCCCAAACTGCACCAGCGCCTGCCTGGGCTGAGTAGCAAGACAGAGACATCTGTGATATCTGATGACAATCATCTCTGATTAGACTGTCACTGCATAACACAGGCAAGCCGGGGCCACAGCTAATTAGCTATGTGAGGCCAGCACTCTTGTTTACTGGAATTGTACTAACAAGTTGCAGCTTTTCCAAAACAGAAGAGCCATCGCACAAATGCCAGCCAGGAACCCTTCACTCCAACAGTTTAGGGACAGAGCTGCTACTTTCTTTCTACATTAAAACCGTGAAACATTAAGGTCTCTGAGCTGAGAGCCACTTTTAGTCCATGTTCCCACCTTCTGTAAGCTGTCACTTCAAGAGGTAGTAGTAGAATACGTTGCTTTATAGAATCCGATATTATTCTAAGTGGGGTTGTGCTTTTAAATGAACGTCTCTTACTTTCTCTCTCTCTTTTTTTTTTTTTAGCAGTTCTTGGGCTATGTCGGAGAACAGGCTAAGTCTGAGAATTGTAGCTAAGATTGGCCTTCTCATTTGAGCTAAAAGGACGAAAGGAACAGACAAAAACTAGAAGCTTGTGGAATTAAGGACACAGCTCTATCTCATCCCATTGGTGTTTGATAGATTTGATCTATTCATAAACATAACATATTTAAGGTAGATTTCTAATTTTTGCTATAGAACCAGTATAGCTAGAATTATTTTCAAAATATTTTTCTAAGCTTTCTTCCAACATAAGGGAAAATTTCCATATAAGTTCTCATTCACACATAAGAAGAGTTTCTCTCATAACATTAAGAAATTATATGCTATTTTTGTAGCTTTCATTTCCTTTAGAAACAAATGTATCTAACTTATGACAAGTGAATTGGGAACATTTGGGGGGGAGGAAAGCTGATACATCTCTGATCGTTATCATTATTTAAGCATGACTTCCAAATACTTTACCTTGTATAAAAATTGGAAAACTTGAGAAAATTGGACTATTTACAAAGTAAACAAAAATTAGCAATATCATTCTTTGGATCACTTCTGCCAGAAGCTCAAACCCCTACAAGTGGACCAATTTTTTCATATGACAAATCTACCACTTACTCTTCACAGTCCCCAATTTTAGAGCAAAGTAAGACCAGTGTTTTGCTGAATTCCTACTCTCCTTCTCTTAGTCAAAACAGTTTGTTCAGGGACTTTCATAAAACAGAATTTCAGAATAATTCTAAAAACCTGCACGTTGTTATATAAGTGAATGACTTTTCACAGGCTCTAACACTTGAAATTGGTAAATATTTTTATTCATTTTCCAATGAAAACTATGGATTATATATCTTGAAAATATGTATGAAGTTCCTAGCACCACAGTATAAAATGCAATCTATTGGGAATAAAACATTTTTAATAAGGTCTGTTTACTAATGGATGTGGTATTTAATTTTGGTGCTGTTTAAAATCAATTCATTTACATTTATCAAAAGCACAATTCAGAATGTGTTTAAGTAAATCTCCATATTTAGAAATTCAAAAATTGTGTTAGACATGTTCATTCATTTTGTTTATGTCCATAATTTAAAACAAGCAACTTTTTCTCTTAATGAAAGCGTCTCAGGTTTTTTTTTTTTTTTAATTTAAACAAAATTCCCTCTCCAGGTGGAAAGTTGATTACCAATCTCTGGTCTGGAGGTAAATTTTACAGCTGTTTTAAACCCATGAAAGTGGGTCTTATATTAGAAGTGCTGACACAACCTTATCCACAGTGTATCGACATGGACTATACCGCTGTAATAAGCAGTTATTATGTATGTGTAAAAATAATGAGAGGCCGTGTCTGAAGAGAGTTAATGTAAAATGCTAAGCAATTATAGTTGGTTACACAGTATAGGTTAATATTCCTTCATATAGCTGCCCTTTTTTCTTCTTTTGTCCTCCAGAACTCCTAATGAAAATTTTGAGACCTGACTGTAATGATAAGCAGCCATTCACACGTCCTTTGTGTCAAGGCTGTTGCATTAATGCTTCCCTTCATATAACATTTTGCATAGCCTAAAGCATCTATTAAAATCCTTTGTAAAATTCATGAAACAAAAGTGGTGGGTTGAGTCTAGGGGGAGAGAAAGTAAGCTGCTTATTAGCAAAAAGTCAAAAACACAGGGCCAATTACAGATCCGAACAAGCAGGGCTAAGGACCAGCGCAGGGAGTAATTCTTTCTTCAGCCCAATGGGCTCAAGCGAGGGGCAGGTTGGGTGAAAATATAGCAACAGTCAGAGCAGTAATTAAACGGAGATGTTTGCAGTTAGAAACAGCTCTATAACAATGGAAGGAAATGCTCAACCGACACCACTGTCTGCCCTCACAAAGATGCTAAATTGGAAGGATTTAGGGTTGCTCCCTAAAGAAGAAACGGGGGGGTAGTGAAGGGGAGCAGGGGCTCAGGAGATATGTAAAGAATCTGTTTGGTATTTCAAATGTTATAAATTAGATTTTTTTAAAAAGAGAGAGAGAAAGAGCCTTCCTACCAACCCAGCAACATAAAACTGAATAAACCACAATAAGATTGCCCTTTTCCTGTTATAAACTTGATATTAAGCCTGTCACGTTCAATGACAGCCTACTAGGCCTCATGCTTTACCCTTTGGAATTTGAAAGATTGGCAGGTGTCATGATTTCCTTAACATAAAAGACCTTGCAGATAATGTTCACCATGCACATTTATACTTCCCTAACTCCACTTTCCGCATTTCGGAATCATCGGATGCGCTTTCCACGCAGCTGGTGGCGCGGGGGCTGCCGAGAAGCGTATCTGGCCCGAGGACAACGTGTGCTGCCCAAGGAGCTGGCGGTCGAGGCTGTACTTTTATGATTTGCCTTAGTAGTCCAAACATGCCCCATCTACAATGATAAGCTGCTTTGTAGAATGCGGCTTTCAGAGCATTGTTACATTTCTTTGCAATGTTGAATGCAACCAGAATGGCTCCCATCTGAGTTGAGACTAGAAACAGGGTCACATTTAAACAATAACCCCCTCTCTGTAACTACCCACCCCAGCCAGAGCCTTCCAATAACGCCAAGTGGGAAAAAAAATCAACACCCAGGGAAGAACAAACCCCTATTGGAGGCTAAGAGTTCCATTTCAACTGGCATCACTATTGGCACCTGTTTGTTACCACCCAATGTCACTTTAAATTAAACAAATGAGTCTTTTCAGAGGAATCAGTGGCCAGAATGAGAATCTGACATTTTTTTCCAACCCAAAGAGGGAGAATGAATAGTTCTAGGTACTATTTAACAGAATAGTTTCATGTAAGAAATTCAGTAAATGTCCCCATGTATTTTAAACTTTTTATTGTAGAAAAAAAAAATTGAATATACAAAAGGAGACAGAGTAATAACCCCCATGTTCTTATCACCCTGCTTTGACAAATATCATCTCATGCTCCTGGCCAGTCTGGTTTCATCTATACTTCCTCTCACTTCCCACCTCACACTGTTTGGAAGAAAACCCTAGGTTTCATTTATCACACCTGTATACATTTCAGGAGGTATCTCTAAAAGATAATTATTCTTTGGCATCTTTTTAACAGGTCAAGGAAATACACTGAACCTCAGACCCTTTAGGATTTTTGTGGGCATTTTCCACCCATGAGCTGCATTTCTCAAAATAATACCATTCTACTATACGTTGAAAGTACAAAGAAAAATTCAAGAGCATCGTTAGTCTCTGGTTTGTTTCAGAGGAAGGTTTTTCTCACTTATTTCAAGGATTTAGGTAGCTGAACTTTTCTTCTGTGAGCCATTGTCATCTTATTTGTAAATGCTCACTTTTGGCATTCAAATATAATCACATATTTCAGGGTATCTATCTTTGTAGAAATTGGTACCACAGAAAGTTTGACTCAAAAGTATGTGTTGATTGCTTACTAGATGCCAAGATCTGCATTAGGTACAAGAAGAAAAAAAAATGGCCAGGCAAGGAACGCAAGATACACAATATTGACTCATTCCTCTCTCACTGACCTCCAAACGTTGTTGGACATCTTACAGGTATTATACTCTTCAATTGCCTTTTATATTGGTAAGTGTTGCTAAATAAGGAAGCTTTTTGGTAAGAATGACAAAAATTTGCCCTTTCCAACCCTTATATCACTGTTGTTTCCTCAATTGCCCCAAAAGATAAATCTGCTACTCAGATGTAAACTCCTCTCTACTCATTGTAGAGAGGAGTACAGAAGCCTGGAAAAGAGAAATACTCACTTATGAATAGACTGTAAACAAACAAAAGTGAATTATCGTATTTGTTAAAACTTCTACATAGATTCCTTTTTTTAATTAGAGAAAAACATTTTTTCACCTTTAGCTTTTACATTTATATTCTCAATAATTAGCCAAAACAGAACACAATTTTAAAATGACAACATTTTCTCTCTTATTTCCTTAGAAAACCAGAGGGGGTAGACTTGTTTATCTGACTTGGCAAGACGATGTAATTTTTAAAGGGCTGGAAGATATTGATCTTTTAAAAAAGTTTTGTTGTAATGTACAAAAGAACATGTGTAACATAAATTTGAATTATAAATTGTAATATTAAAATAACCACCCAATTCAAAAGCTTACAACCACCAATGCTTTTGACACTCCTGTGTGCCCCTATCCCACACCTCCTGAGGTAAGTTCTAACCTGAACCTGGTATTTATACCATGTCATAGGTTTTTAAAAGTATAATTATGCTCTGTAATTATATATCGTTACAATTGTTTAGCTTTGCTTATTTGGGGGCTTTATAAAATGTTATCATATCATATGCAGTCTTTTGAAACTTTCTTTTCTCACTCAACATTTTATCTCAAAGATTCATTCATAATGTATGTGCCTGAATATCATTCCTATTCCCCTACTGAATAATACTCCATTGTGTTACTATAACACAATTTGCTATTATTTGCTATTATTACAGATAATGCTTTTATGAACACTCTTGTGTTTGTCTCCTGGTGTACATACGCAAGAATTTCTCCAGCGCTGATTTTTTTTTTTCCTTCTAAACATCCCAAGAATGGTAGTGGGGGAATGTACTGTTTCTGCTAATAAAGCCCTATTAAGTTCCACTAATTAAATTAATTTCAAGTTAAAAAATATATATATATATTCAGTTCTTAAATTATAGTTTTATGTAGACAGGACAATGGGATGATGATTCAACAGCAGGAAAATTTTGCATGGACTGAATCATGACGCCCTTGAACCAAGATAGATACGTCAGAAGTTTCTGAACTGCAGGACCCAAAAACCTGCTCAAGGCAGCCATGCTGGTAGTGGCTCAGTTCCATTTGCTAAAAGTGGTTGAGTTAAAAGGAAGACAGCATGAAAGGAAATAGTCGTTTCAAGCCAGATGAATGTGGGAACTTCATTTAGGTTACTTTTTTTTTTCCCAAAAGAACATCATAAACAAAACAAAAGGAAAAAAACCCACATAGCTTCTATCTCTGGAATATTAAATGAAAAAGCATGTTTGGCAAAATACCTCAGAATTTTCTAAACTATTATCTCCCTATAGTTTCACTAACATGTTAACCTACTTAGAGCAATTAGTGCTTCATTAGTAAGGCTAACTAACTGTTGCCGGGCCCTGTAATGATTTGCCAGGCTTTCCAGATACAAGTGCATAATCAATGTTTTCCAATTACTTCTATAGTGCAACCACTATTTCAAATAAACTAGATAATAATACAAACCCATTACTGGAGCTGCAGTAGCAGAGGCATTTAATTGCAAGGCAGTTCTTCTCAGCTTTTAAAATTTTTCACACTAATGAAGTGTCATACAAAAAAGTTGTATTGATTTTTCCACCACATGGCTTCAACCACAAATATGTAATTATCCCTTTTATATCTAGCTGGGGGATTAAAATAATCTATAGTATATAGCCTTTACTTATCCCTGATGGGTTTGGTAGTACTTTTACCCTTTTCAAAATATGCAGCCCTTTGATGAATGAACTTTAGGCAAAATGTTGCTTTATCTGTTTCAAATCTTTGCTTTTTAAAATCAGTTTGTGTGCAGGCATTAAAGTCTGAAATCTCAAGCTTCCCAAACCACCTAAAGAACACCTTTTGATATAACTGAATTTGCTGAGAGCATCACAGATATTTTTAGCTACTGAAGAAATCAACAAGAGTGTACAGTATTACACACTAGCAGTACCCACATTTGTATTTCACTATATTACATTTTTATTCATAGCTAACATTTTATTAACCATGTTATATTTTTACACAAATAAAGTGGCCCTGGCATTAACTGGAGCCAGTTCTTTCCCAGGTGTTTAGAAAAAAAAAAAAGGAGTAACAATCCATTGATGTTAAATTTCTTATTTTCTCATTACAGTTTGGCCAATAAATCAGGAAAAAAGTATTTTCTTTACAAAAAGAGAAAGTCATTATAAGTATAAAATGAATTTTGCAGAGATTGAGAATTAATACTGGGAGCATAGGGCTTTTTAAAAATTAGCCTGTCTTTCTTGATCTTTTTACACATAAATCGGTCCCTTTCAACATTTTTGCTGAGAATTCTTTTGGTTACACTTTAACATTATTTCAATTATGGTCAGTGTAAAAATAGATTCAAAAGGGTAAAAAACACAGCTTAAATGTCTACAAGACCTTGTTCTTAACATTCATGTGTCAAAAACTGTATCTCCCTATAGTTTCAGTAACATGTTAACCTACTTACCACCCTGAGTTTTCCCAGATGCAAGGATTTTCGAGATTTCCTGCCTTTCTGTGTTTTGTGGTTTAAGGAAACATTCACGGTCAAATTAATACACCATATTTCAGAGTCTGAAAATTCTGTCAAGGTGACTGTGGATATTTAAAAAATGTTATAAGTCAACACTGGAAAATCTTGAAGCAAAAATTTAGTGGCATAGAGGTATAACCTTAATTTTTTGTGTGACATTTTAAACCTAGGTATTTCATGTTAACTTTAAAATTTTTCCAAGCAGAGCATTTATGGACAAAGAACCATCTAAAAAGGATTGCTTCATAACAAGAAGAGCAGGCTAAAAATAAAAATACCCAAAGTTACTATGTGTATGTAGATTTCCATATCTATTATAGCATCCTTACTTTAGAAAAAAACCTTTTTATCAAAAATACCTTTTCATCTGTCAATTTTATATATTATGCTATACTACCAAATTGTGAGAGAAGCAAAATGTCAACAAATATATCTTTAAAATAAATGAAACTAATGAATTTAAAGGCTAGCTATGTACAATATTTGGATCTAATATCCATTTAAAATATCCTTCGTAGTAGAGATATTTGCAGGTAAAGGATAAGAGGTAAATGAAAAAAACTGATAAAGTGGGGCAGCTTGGCTATTAAGGAGAGCTGCAGTTTATTTTTAAATTAATTCACACACAAAATGTTTTAATATTGATTTCTAAAAAAAAAATGCCCTTGAGATTTATTTCACACAATTCTTCCTACACGTAGAATTAGTCTTCCTGGCCTTCTGTGGTTTGCTTTTCTTATATTTTAAAATACTGATCTATTTGTCTTTAGGGGTTCAGAGGAGCAGTGGTCATGCCCATGCTAAAACTGGCTGGGAGGTGAAATACTCCTTCTAATGTAATGGACAATATTCCATCCAACTCTTATTTCCACATGCTATATACAGTATATGAGCAGCCTTATGTGGTGGTAAAGTATAAGAAATATGACTGTATTAAAAACAGATTATCATCAAGAATTGTAAGAAAGATAAAAAGTGAAATTTCTGTCACGGGGGAAGAGGGAGATGAGCTCCTCACTGTGGATTTCAACTCTCAAGTCCACATGTAGCTGGTAGTAGTGTGTGTTTTCAAGATACTAAACGCCATTCCCCTGACCGTTGACATGAAGCGATCAGAGTCATATTTATTGATGAAACTCTCAGCCCCCATCCAGTTGCACTGAGTGTGCATCATACAGCTGTCAGCAGAACCGGGGCACCACAACGCTGAGTACTGGTGACATTTCCCTCTCATAATTTATGAAAACAAAAGAACTCAAAGTTTGTAGGACACCAGAGTAATTTTAAAATAGTCTCCATGAAGGCTATATTGTGGTCCGTTAAATAAGCACTTTTCTGGCTTATGGTTTTTAGGAGAATCAATTGCAAACCAAATTAGAACCATAAACACGGCAGTTATTTCAAGAATTTTAATCCTGAGGTAAGGGTTATAAGTCCGACAAGCTATTTGGGGATGTAGTTAATTACCATAATACTAGAGCATAATTCTCTTCATGATGTGTGATGGTCTCACCTATACAAGATTTCACAGGTGTTTTATACGTTTAAGACCCTAAAAAGCCACTTAATTATTTTACATCTTCAAGATAATGTTTTGCATCTTTGACATTGTTTGGTAGCTAGAAGATGCAGTATTATTTAAAACTAAAAACATTAAGCAAAGAGCAAAAGAATTTGAGTCTCTAGCACCAACTGTTATATTAGATTTGATTGAACTAGTGATTCAATAATGACCTTGAACTGTAATTTAAGAGGGAGATTCCGCAATTAGAAGGACGAATTACTCCTGCTTGAAGAGTAGCAAATTGCACAACATTGTGGGATTTTTCGTGTGTGTGTGTGTGTGTGTAGGAAAAGCAGGATGTGTGACATAATGCGAATACATGCATCTTGGATGTGACCTTTGTACTCAAGTTGTTAAAGTATGAACTTAACCTAGAAAAGACCTAACAGGAACTCTAATCGATTGCTTGGGGTTTTTGGGGGGGAGGGGGAGTTGTTTGTTTTTGTTTTGTTTTGTGGTGGGGAGATGGAGGAGGAGGGGAATGAAGACTGGAGAGAAAGCATCACTGAAAGTGAGACAGAAGTATAATTTTCATATCTCCATTCAATTCTGCTTATGATACCCATGGACTTACCTATGAAATAGATTGTGGATTATAACTATACAATGACAAAATCACATCAAATGGGAATATACTACCTATAAATACATAAAACCATTTCATTACTAAAATTAATTTCATCTTAGTATCTTCTTACACTATCTATTCCAAACAGGGAGTGATTTACATTTCCATTTTACTACCAGGAAGCTAAGGTAGAAATGCAGCAAACATTTCTAAAATGAACTATTCAAACATAGCAGAATTCCTAAAAATGACTTTGAAGTAATTAAGGATATGTGTACAGTTGACCTTTGAACAACCTAGGTTTGAACTGAGAGGGTCACTTATATGCAGGTCTTTTTCAATAAATACCGACCACAGTATTACGGGATCCACAGATGCCGAGCCTCAGAGAGGAGAGCGGACTGTAAAGTTGTTCATGATTTTTCCTGGGGTGGAAGGTGGTGGTGCGGGCACTGCTAACTCCCACGTTGTTCAAGAATCAACTGTAGGGGCTTCCCGGGTGGCGCAGTGGTTGAGAATCTGCCTGCTAATGCAGGGGACACGGGTTCGAGCCCTGGTCTGGGAAGATCCCACATGCCGCGGAGCAACTAGGCCCGTGAGCCACAACTGCTGAGCCTGCGCGTCTGGAGCCTGTGCTCCGCAACAAGAGAGGCCGCGACCGTGAGAGGCCCGTGCACCTCGATGAAGAGTGGCCCCCGCTTGCCGCAACTAGAGAAAGCCCTCACGCAGAAACGAAGACCCAACACATACAAAAAATAAAATAAATAAATAAATAAATTAAAAAAAAAAAAAAAAAGAATCAACTGTACTGATATACTGAAGGCTAGGATACCTTACCCAGGAAAGGCCTGAAGCCCTGTGCAAGCAGAAAGGCAGGGAGAAAAGGTTGTCTTACATTACATATATGTAAACTGGCACTAGGATCTCAACTTGATAGACACAGGTCTTCCTACTTTGACAGGTGGCCCTGGAAACACTGGAATGACTCCTCCCAGGGTACAAGTTCAGAAAGAATGACCAGAACCACCTCTTCTCCTCCTGTTGGCATCCCTGATAGGAAGGCAGGCAGTCCTTATGCCCCACACTCCGAGCCCTAGGCCACATTTTTTATACCTCCCCAACTCCCCACCTGGATGAAGGTACAGTGATGGAGAAGTGCCTCTGGACCTGAGAGTGAGCAACGCTAGTCCTCGCACCTGAGACACAACCCCTACAGGGCCACCAGTCCCTATGTGACTCCTTGCAAACTGCAGCTGTTGAAAGTCGGTGTCTAGTGGGGGATAACCTCTTGTATATAAAACTAAGAGTAGGAATAATTTAAAGCAGGGACATTTGTGACCAGAAGGCTGTGGACCTCTGGAACTGGTCTCTTTTTCATCTCAACCAAGGTTTATATCAGCTTCCTTATCTGTAAAATGAGCCTCATAGAGATGATCTGAGGATTGAGACAACGCTTTGTAAAGCACAGACCATGGTGGCTGGTACATAGCCCTTAATAAATAGTATCTACTACTATTATTATTTTTATTGTTCAATGCACAAGATATTAATGCTCCTGTGAGTGTACATGTGTGTTTGTCTCTGTGTGTGTGTATGTATGAGCATATATGCATGGACATATGTGTATGTGTGCATATATATGCATATATGTGTATGCACCTATCACATTTTCTCCTGTATCCAAAATCTGTGTGCCTATTATCCAAAGAAGGGTAAGAAGGAGAGAAATGGGTTTAAAAACTGAAGAGGGAGAGAGAAGGAAGGAGGAAGAGAGAGCAGAGAGGAAGGAAGGTAAGAAAGAAAAAGAAAAAAAGAGAAAAAATGTAAAAAGTCTTGGCACCTGACCCTTCTCTATGAAGCAGGCATCCTTTCAACCTTTCCCCTTCACCCCTTCCAAATGTGGCACCAGCACAATAGGTTGGTGATGTCCCATCCAATTTATGCTGTCAGTTCATTTTTCAGATCCACTCCCCCTTACATGTATCTCCCAGAGAAGAAGCCAGAGGAGCAATGTTGCAGGGGGGTTGAGATGAAGCCTGTCAGATAGCATCAGAGCTGAAAATTACAGCTGATTAAAGGAATAAAAAACCTCCAGGATCATTTGGTATTCTCAAAATTGACAAGTTAAGGTGCTACCCCTTTAAATATCTGCTGGTCTCTCAGCTCTGAAATGGAGCTTTTTCTGGAACCGTGTTTATAACCCTGAAAAACAGAAAGGAGTGAACTCACAACCTTTTATGAAGCTTTAAAAGCTTTGTTTTCCCTCTCCAGTGTTTTTTAATCTTAAAAACAAAAACACCGGGAAACTTGCGTTTGAGCATAAAGAGCACATTTTCCTAACAGAAGTAAAGCTCCAAAAGCCTCAGAAGCTGGTGGACTCTGAATACTGCAGCTGCAGTTTATTTTCCAGGGGGTTAAAAAAAGCTGCAAAGCCCCCGTTTCCCTTTCTAAAGGAGCAAAGGAAACGATCTCCTTCGCAGTGGAAATAAAAATGTGAGTTTAGTACTTACTGACGGTCACACTAATATAATGCCCTCTAAAAAGACGGCGATAACCATATTCACAGCCATTAAACTTCAGGGATACAGTGGAAGCTCGCAGCATCGTCGGCCTTACAGAGACTACTGTTGCACGGCCTCAAATCTTCCTACTACTTACTGTGTTTTCTGTTTGCTGCTCTTTATGGGAGCGCACGTTTTATCTTTTTATGGATGCTAAAACATTTATAACTGTACAAGGTCAATGTAGAGGGGCTTGCATCAAAACTGAAACTGCACAAGTAGCCACAAGGTATGGATTAAGCCTAGAAGTTCGAGCGAACATCGCAAACGTCTAGATGCCGTTTCAGGATGTGTGCGTCAAAATGGCAGCCTGGAAGTGATGAGTCAACAAACAGGAACGGTGTCCTAAGAGCAACTTGTGTGCAAGGCCAGGGTGGTGGGAGGAGTTCCCATGGCCTGGCCTGGTGTCCTAGGGGGGCCTCCATTACTCTTTCTAGGCGGTTCTACTCCCGAAACCCCCACCCCGCCCCATTTCCTCACAACTTACTCGATGCTCACCCTTTCCTTTCTCTCCACACATGGTATTTGTCTCCTCCTCTGGGTCCAGCCAGGACCCAGACTAGCTATTTATCTCAAAGACACATGGACCTTTACTTAAAGACATCTACTCTGAGTCTCCGATAGCCTGGTACATGTTTGATAGTTAAAAGATTTTTCATTAAAAGATGAGGCCCTTCTTTGCATTTTTTTTCTTCAAATATCGGAGAGAATCAACTTACAAGCCAACTGAGAGAGGTTATCTCTGGTTAGCCTTTAACCAACATTCCAGGATGTAGGGTCTCAGTTTTTGCAGGTTGAGTCAGAGAAAATCAACCAACCCAATGAGTTAACTAACAGGGTTGTTTTGAACTATGAGAATGTAGTAAGCTGATTAGGAGAAAGGAGAGCAGCCCTACTTAATACGCCAGATTTCAGTAGCCAAAGCATGTGAAGAATGCTTTTGGGAAAAGCAGGAGTTTCTCTTCCTGAATTCTACCACTTACTAGCCAAGCAACCATGGACAATTCACTTTACCTCTCAGATCATTAGTTTTCTTCTCTATAAGATGAGAATAAGCCTACCTGCTCTGTCTGCCCAACTGTACAGCAGTATGCAAATGTTAGATTTTGTTCTATTTATCCAAAGGTAAGAAAAATAAGCTTCTAGAAAGTCTACTGGTCCAACAAGCAAAGAGCAGCATTCTAATATCTGCTTTCTCACTGATTGAGTTAACCTTTCTGTCTCCATTTCTTTACCTGTAAAATGGCATAATATGCCAGCCCTATTGCTTTACAGAAGACAGAATAAAGTATTATTGATGAAAATGCTTTGAAAAATGCCAAATGCCATACAAATGTACAGTATTATTATTTCTATTATGCAGTAAAAGCGCTTCATAAAAATTTTCTCCTGGTGTCTGAATCTGATATCTTTAGGCACTGTTTTCTTTAAAACCTGATATTTCAACCAAATAAATACATGAGCGTTTAACAATCTTCTGGTGATGCATTTGGAGTCTCAAAATATCAAGTTATCCATTCACAGATTTCTCTTTTCAAAGTGGCATATCTTCTGGCTGTCTTCCTTCTATGATTAGTCACAGACTTCAAGGCAATGTCTAGCCCATGCCAACTGTTCATTGAAAAGCAATAAGTACAGGTTTTTGCCTATGTCACTGGAGACAATGAGCTTGACTGATTATGGTTACTAAAGTAGTCTATTCAGTGCATGAACTGGTCCAAAGATCAGACGTTTTATTGAAAATAGAAATGTGTGGCCCCTGAGAGGTACCTGAGATTGCAGAGACGCTCATGCCCTCAAGAGGAGGCAGTCTAGCTGGACAGAGGGACACACATACACAAAGGAGAAATTAAACACCCCTGTCACGTGTACAAGACTAGACTTCTGCTGGAATTTTTCTTTTCTTTTTTTTTTTTTTACTCCCAACCACTTTCAGAAGGATAAATTTGTTTCAGCACCCATGATAATTATTGGCAGTATTCCTAAATCCTCGAACCTTTACCTGTTGCACTGGAAGATACATATGGGATTGAGGATAATAATTTATGCCCAGCTTTTTTCCTCTTTTGACTTTAGTTTTGATATCACATCATGATTCAAAGCTTGGTGCACCATAAATTTTCTCCAAATGTGTAGTAATTCCTAGGTGCAGTCCAAAGTTATGATTCATTTATACTGGAGTGACAGCATAATACCTAGGTGTCAGAATCCATTAAAACTGTTCAATGTCTTCTGTTTATTTTTAGAACCAATTGAGACTTAACTGATGGTGAAAAATATACAGTCAAGTGTGTTTACTTCACCTTTACCAAGAATCCGTTATAGTCCCAATTAATTTGTTATTCCTGTCACAACAGGTACTGGATACTTCAAAACTGTCATTACTGTTTCTGCCTTTTTTTTCCTGAGGGCCTGTGTTTATTTTTAACCCATTCAGAGGTATCTGCCTATTATGAGCTAAGGATTTCTCTGTGTGTGTGTGTGTGTGTGTGTGTGTGTGTGTGTCTGTGTGTGTGTGTATGTGTGAGAGAGAGACAGAGAAAGAGAGAGAGAAGTGTATTCTCAGAACAACATAACCTGATACAGATTCTGCACCAGAAATCCTTTTCTTACTGCCCAAACTAGATGTTCTCCTCTATACTAACTTTAAAGATTTCTCATAGAGGACACAGAGAACCAGTCCTGGTATATTAGACCAGATAGACAACAATGAAATTTGAAATGTTCTAAATATGACAGTCATTGCCATTGAGGTATTTTTTCTGCATAATAACTATTGTCATTTATCATTTATTCCTGAACATTTTATATATGTAATTTCTAATGGGAAAGTCTACAGTGCATGGAGAGGAGTGGCTGTGAGCTCTTTCAGGCAAAAGCCAAGTCCTGTTCATTACTCTTTGAAGGAACAAATTATTGTAAGGAATATTTGTAAGGAATTACTTTTTTGTAATCTGAAAATATAAAGCATATAAAAGGGGGTTTCACAACAAGCATGAGAATTATCAGAAATAGTATGCACAAGATAATTTTCATCGCAAAAATTCCCATTTGTACTCAAGCTAAAAATGACAAAACAATTAAAAGTAATTTAGACATAGGTGTGTGAGACAACCACCCATCTCTTCCCTGTTACTGCTCCAGGATATTGATGGAGTACTGACATTACCAAAATTCGATGATCAGAATTTTCTATGATCACTCCTTGGCATGGAGCACACCTAAGGATGTTGTGAGGCTTTTGAGTGGGCACTCACGAATCAGATTGCCTTGGGTTAAGCCTCAGTTCAACTCTTGGCTTTGATCTGAATTCACTTAGCAATGCGTCCTTGAACAGGCTACTTAATCTAAGTCTCAGATTTCTTTTCAAAAATGGAAATGATAATACTTCTGAACTCCTAAGAGTTCAGTGAGATGTATCATATTGTAAGCACTAAGCACAATTCCAGGCACATGATAAGATTATCATATGTTTTGGTTGTTAATGTAAGAGGACTTACTGGGGGAAGTACAAGGTCTAGGTAACCTAATCATGGGTGTCAGAGCTCATTAGCTGTTTAGAGCCCTCAGGGAGTTTGGCATAACCAAGAGGATTTGTTCTACAAGGATGAGGGAAAGTGCTAGCAGTGCTTCCATATCTTCATTTCTTGGTACACTTGATATTTATAATTACAATTATCATTGTGTTGTTTGCATGTATCGATGTACAACACATTACACTGTATTGTAATTATTTATAAATATGTCTGGCTTCCTGACTTAAACTCTTGTGAGAAGAGAAAAAGGTCTGAGTGCTTGATAGTAAGTGTAGGTTTTAAAAATATTGGTTAAATATCTGAATGAAGTAGAACTGACCTAATGGTATTACAAACAAATGTGAGATTGTACTTTTGAATTAAGCTTTTGGTTCACTGTAAAGAAAGAGGGTGTAAGTAACAAATATTTCCAATACAGCTCTTCTAATCATGGGTGTCAGAGCTCATTAGCTGTTTAGGGTCCTCAGGGAATGTGACATAACCAAGAGGACATATTCTACAAGGATCAGGGGAAGTATTAGCAGTGTTTATGTCTCTTCATTTCTTCATATACATGATATTTCAAAGAGATTACTGACAGCTATGTGACTTTGGGCAGGTTGCTTAACTTCTCTGAGCATCCGTTTCCTTTCCTACATGTAAAATAGGAATAATTAGAGTATCTTTCTCATAGGATTGTGAGGATTATTTAACATGTATAAAGTTCTTTTAAAAATGCTGGCACATAGTAAGTGCTATAGACTGAATTGCGCCACCCCCAAAAACTCATGTTGAAGCCCTAATCCCCAGTGTGACTATATTTGGAGATAGGATCTATAAGCAAGTAATTAAAGTTAAAGGAGGTCATAAGGGTGGGGTCCTGATCTGACGGGATTAGCATCCTTACAAGAAGAGACACCAGTGAGTTGATTCTCTCTCTTTCTGCCTTATGAGGACACAGCGAGAAGACAGCATCTATAAGCCAGGAAGAAAGCTCTCACCAGAAACCAAATGGGCAGGCACCTTGATCTTAGACTTCCCATCTCCAGAACTATGAACAACACATTTCTGTTGATTAAGCTACCCAATCTGTGGCATTTTGTTATAACAGCTTGAGCAGACTAAGACAGTAAGCACTCAGCAAATGTTATTGTTATTATTATTTTTGTTAATTGATATCATACATTTCCCACCAAAAGGTTCTCAAGCTCTTCTAATGGTCTCTGGGGTGTTTTTCCTTTACTTGGCAAACTACCAAAGCAAAAAAGAAGTCCACCTGACCTTTTTATTGTTATGGTTTCAAACCAAAATTCAACCTTGGACTTTTAACAGTAGAAATGACCAGTGCTACACCTATTTCTTCAGGTTTCCAGCTTGAGACCTTCAGGCGGGTGATAAAGGTTTTGGGTTTCCTGTGCAGAGCAGAATGCCCTAGCTGACGGCAGAATATCCTTTCAATTTTGAATAAAATGAGTGGAAGATATCTGAGAAATTCTGCTCTTTCTGCTTGAGTGAATACCTGTCATGCTTCTTACATCTACTGAAGCAATTAACACACACAAAGCTATATTTGCTCAGCCAGTGCTCCCCAACGGGGGTGTTAGCTTATACCATTGAATAGCAAAGACCTCTGAATTTTTCAGCAAGCTAGTTTCTCCCTGAGCTCCTGTCCAGACAGCCATGGAGCAACTCCTGCATACGTGCTCATCACCCTCCACCTGCCTCTCTTCTCCTCCTTTACCTTTACTTTCCCCACAGTCAGGACAGCCTGGCGTTCACCGGTAGATCTAACCAGATCTCAGCTCTTTCCTATCAGCTCAGATCCTATCCTTTCCACAAAGGCTTTGAGTAGCCCAGGGCTCCCAACCCTGGCTGCACACCTGAGGGAGCTTTTTTAAAAATGCCAAAGCCTAGGACCAACCCTGTAACAATGATATCAGAATCTGAGGATGGAACATGGGCAGCGATGATTCGAATAAGCTGATCATGTTTGAGACCCTGAAGCAGCCCTAGTTCCAAAGCTCAGTTTCACTCTAAACCTGCGTTTCAGTTCTTCACTGTAACTTCACCCTGTCTCCCAGTTTGAGTAACTGGTTCTTGGTCTTGTACCTCTGTGCCTGATTTATCAGCTTTATAACCAGGTTTTTTCCCCCAAGTTCTCCTGGAATGAAGCCCTGCTTTATTCTTACCATCCAGCCCTCTGTCCCTCTCCAGGACTAGAGGCAAGTCCCTGAACCCTATTCTTAATAAGAAGATCATATCCAGCTGCAGAGCCTCTCTGACACTGGCTCAAGGCCTGCCTGCTGGCATAGCCCCAGCTGCCTGCTCTGAGATTTCCTGCCACCTTCTCCTCCTGACTTAACAGAGTCCCACTGTCTGGTTGGACCCTCCTGGGTCACCTTCCCACATGTCATCTGGACACCATGCTATGTCTGGACCAGATGGAGTTCTTTCCATCAGTTGTGGGTTTTCACATCACTAATCTGATTACATTCAGAAGATTGTCTTTTGCTCTGAGATCATGCCTTTCTCACTTTTTGGTGTTATAATGCCCTTTCTTTTGAGAAATGACGGTGATAGTAGATGGCAACTGCATCTTGGCAACATTTTTTAAAAAGTGGAGAACCTTATCTCAAGTTATCTCCACCTCCAAATGGCAGTTCAACCATGATGGGAGGTCTTGTTTCTAGATCTCAGGACCTTTCTCCCCATGTGGCCCATCCCACCAACAGCTCTGCCCCTCTTCTGGCACACAAGCTGCACTCCCTTCTCAAGTCATCCCTCCCTGATGCCTGCAACCCCTCCTTTACATTGTCTTGGATCAAGTTTTCATTCCAGCAAGCAACCCAAGAGCAAAAATATTATTAGTGGTACTACGTAGGTCCAGAGGTTTTACACATAAGAGGCACTTGAGATCATCTAGCTCAGTGGTTCCCAAGTCTGGGGATTTTATGGTCTAATAAGTTTAAAAAAAAAAAACCAAAACAGACCAACAATTTTGGGGCAGTTATAAAGTTGCCTTTTTTTGTATTTTGCCAAGAAGCAGTTGCTATCTACCATCCCCATCATTTCTTAAAAGGACATTATAACATCAAAAAGTCAGGACAGATGTAATTGCAGATTAAAGGTAATCCTTTGAATGTGATCAGCTTAGTGTGATGAAAAACTGCCTTGAGTGTTCTTATTTTTCTTAGTTTAATATACACCAATAAAAACTTGGTCATGGACTAGCATAAGTTCTTAGGTGGGTGTTTAAGAACACTAATTTAGTTCAGATCCTACATTTAACTGGTGAGGAAACTGAGTCACAGGGGGTTACCTTATTTCCCCCAGGTCACCTAGCAGATCAGCAGAATCTGGGCTAAAACTCAGGTGTCCTGACTCCTAGGCCAGGCCAGGTGACTGCCTGTGCATTCTGATGCCTCTTGACTAATTGACCCTTATCTCTCTTTTTAACCCTCTCTTTTTCCTTATAGAAAGGCCCCCACTCTCTGCATCAGTAAAAGCCTGACACTCCTCGTTCCTGGCAGCTTCAGTTAAAATGACGAACAGGAGTAAGATGGGGAATAATAACAACAGTTTTCTCTCAGCTGACCACTAAGTGCCAGGCATGGTGCTAGGCATTTTACAAAGGCTACTTTTTAATCCTTTAATAAGCCTAAAAGGTAAGTAACAGTTTCTCGATTTTTCAGGTGAGAAAACTGAAGCACAGAGGTCACTTGCCCCAAATTGTGTGGTAGTAAATTCAGAGCCCTGATTTAAAACCAGGTCTTCTTTATTCCAAAGCTCCTTCTTCTGTGCAATCCTTCCTCTCTTGGAAGCAAGAGTGGGGGCCTGAACCAATGACTCAGTTCTAGATTCTCAGCTTCTTGCTATCTTTTAAAAGATACAGAATCACTGGCATACTACTAGATCTTTAGCTTTTTGGCTTTCTTTTCTTTTTGTTAATATAGAACACCTAATACCTACACCCGTAATTCCTGCCCCATGGTCCCAAGTGCACCCTGGAGATCCAACAGGGTGCAGTTTATCATGTAAACCCAGCCCTCACGGAGCACTCGATAAATTAAAGATGTGGCTGAGACCAAATCTGTGTTTGAACTTAATGATCTTGGTGATCTCTGAAGGTTCCCACGGATAGTCCCAGAATTGCTCTAATCTGCATTTGTGTACATTGATTAGTACTTGTTATCCAGCCTAGTCCAGTCAACACAGCCTAATCATCGCAAAATGAATGTTGGTACATGCTTTAATTCCCAGGTTATCTTATTATCCAGAGATATTTGTCCTTATTATTGTTATTCTGGGGAGTTGTTGTCAGAAAACAGGGAATAATTTGATGATCCTGGGAAGAAAGATTGAAAACTGGGCCGGCATTAAAAACACTGAAATTTCTTGGTTCAGATTTGTATAGAAATTACTCAGCTGGATAAAAAAAGAGGCATAAAAACAGGCCCATTTGGAATCCCAATTCCAGAGTAAACCAAAGATATATCACTATGTTCTTAGACTACCAGACACAGGCACATAATCTCTAGAAGGGAAAGAACTGGGTCTTATTTATCTTTGTCTCCTAAACACACCTAGTGTTTGGCACCTAGTAAGTGCTCAATAAATGTTTGTAAAATTAAATGGGTTATTTCTGAGAAAAAGGAAATAGCATAGGGAGGCAATTGAGAAATATTGCAAGGAATCCAGTCAGAACGTATATATTGGACACTCACAAAGTTCATAATCAACGGATTATGGCTGGGGAAACCAATCTGATATCACCTCAGGTATTAGTTTCTTGTGGCTGCTGAAACAGATTACCACAATTTGGGTGGCTTAAAGCAACAGAAATGTATCCTCTTGCTGTTTTGGAGGTTAGAGGTTTGAAATCAAGGTGTCAGCAAGGCTGTGCTCCCTCCAGAGGCTGTAGGGAGATTCAGTCCTTGCCTTTTCCAGCCTCTGCTGGCTGTTGGCACTCCTTGCTTATGGGCCTCACTCCAATCTCTGCCTCTGTCTCCACATGGCCTTCTCCTCCATGTCTTCTCTGTCCACCTGGTAATCCAGAATGATCTCATCTTGAGATCATTAGCTTAATTATATCTGCACAGATCCCTTTTCCAGGTAAGAGTACATTCACAGTTTCCAGGATGTGGACATATATTTTTGGGAGCCATCATTCAAACCACTACACTTCATATGATGCCAAACTCAGGTTTAAGCGTTTTCTTGGCTGTGTGTTACTGAGGTGTAGAGAAAAAATATTGTAACTAGAGAGAAGTGAAACAAAGGTACATATCGGGGGAATAATATTTCAAAAACTGTTTATTATTCCTTCCTCCCTTTAGTTGTACTCTCCCCCACTGTGTCACTATTATAGACTCAGGGAAACACAGGGAATGACAGCTGGGAAGGAGGAGGAGAAGTTCTATGCCCGGAAGAGGGAACAAATTTTCTTCATCTTGCAGGCCTTGAGGGCATATTGGGAAAGAGGAGGCTAGAGATAAGAGGAGGAGATATGTATCTTTTGTCTCCCTCCATTCTGTGCCCAAGTCTTGGAGGGAGGTGTGTTAGAGAGGTCCAGGAAAGCCAAAAGCAGAGAGGTGTTTTCTCCACTTCTTATGTGAGGCTTGGGAAGGAGATGACCTCACAGGATGCCTTCACAACAACCGGGGGCTGCTATCTGGCCAAGCAAAGAAAACACCTGAGTTGGCACTCCTGAGCTGCCAGTGCATGGAAGAGCCCCACACCATCTCCTCTGTGCCACAGGAGGGCCTGTGCCAATACAGGGATCATACATGAAGGATCCCCCCGGTGGAAGCTGAGGAGCCCTGAAGTCACAACCTATAGGGCAGGTTGTCTGGGCCGGGAATAAATGGAGACAGCAACCAGGCTTCAGGGCATGCACAGAATCTCTAAGATCAAGCTGGAGCCAATTCACCAGACAGAGATGGAGCCAAGTGAACAGATCACAAGTTTATAGCCGCTGCAGAGGTCAGCACTGGATGCCATCACGGCCCCCAGAGACTTGGAGGACATGGAATACCCACTTCTCAGGAACTAGAGGGCAGTACAATGACCTGAGCCTGTCATCCAAAGACACCTCTTCCACGCCACCAGGAGGTTGTGTAAACCCTTCCCTGCAGACACCCACAAAACTGTACCTGAGGGGCACAGGAAGAATGGTAGAAAATCAGAAAGTCTGCAATACCTAAATAGTCTATTGAAATTGTTGCTTGGAACTGAATTTAACAATTTGGATTGAGGTGTTCCCCACATCCACTCTGTCCTGGCGACACAGTAGGTTTGGAGTGCATAAAAAAGACTTCATCAGACATGGAAAATGAAAAAGCTGAATTTTCTTTGCACATTTGGAAGGACTGTTTGCCATGCAAACAGGTACAATCATAAAGGTGAATTGAAATCTACCTCAAATATTTGAAAAAATGATTTCACCACATTCAGACCAAACATTAGTAGTTTAACATCATTAGTATAGACTAATCCTCAGTACTAGAGAGATGGAAAAATATAATCTTGCAGAGTTGGAAGAGCATCAGTTCTTCTATTCCCAGAAGGTGTGTCCCCAAACCACCCTCTACTTCATTTCATTTTCTCCCTCATTCTGTTCATTCCATACATACTTACAGCAGACCTTCTTTGCATGAGGCACTGTGCTAGGTCCTGGGATAAAGAATGAGTAAACCGGGGGCTCTGCCCAGAACATGTAACTATTATTCACAGACCTTTTCTAAACACACAGTCCAGCGTCTTGGTAAGCTAATAACACCTCTGAAAAGCCCAACATCACTCCCCTAGTCATTAGATAATTGCCATGTAATCAAGTATTTAATGAAGCCCTCTGATTTTGTGTAGCTTCTGTCTGAACCCAACATTTACATTCTTGATTATTTTCTTGACAATATTTTGTGGTCTATTTATTTACAGAGAAACCTGCCTTCATTTATAACAATATTTAGGTCACTCCAAGCATTTTTATTTTTCCTTTGATTACTAAAAAAAGGATTGGACTGAACAGGAAACAGCTAGATAAATAATGCAGTGAAACCTCCTGCAGGACAACGGTTTTATAATTATTTGGGCTTCGTAGTGTTATATTCTAAACAATGGGGGTGAACACTATGTTCAATTATTATTTAGATACTAATTTCTCCTTCATCTTAGTGGGTGTTAACTGCCAAATCCATGCTTCACATTCTGAATAATTACTCCCTCAATGATGAACATATCATAATGGTCCATTTTAATAAAATTAAAATAATTTCCCATTTATTTTTTTCCACACTGCCTAGAAGTCATGCTAAAACAAAGGGTGAACAGGAAGAGGAAGGACAATGTGAAGTGATGGAACGTGTGTGTAACAGCTGCCTTCTCTGAGCAGGGAGGGAAAACTTCATTTACTATCATTTAAAATACTGCAACAGTTCCTAAGCTTCTCCCCTGCCCTTTCTATGTTTAATCCAAAAAAAAATACCACTTTCAAAGCTTCCTTCTATCATAATGCCAATCCTTCTACACCTCCAGCCCAGAAGACTCACAAACAAGCGGCACAGATTTTTGTGCGAGTGCAGTTATGGTCTATCATTATTAAATGTCTCCTGGTGGGCGGGAGAGGCGCTTCATCACAAACAGCCATTCATCAGCACTCACCCAGTGGCTCACATCTGACCTCAGCAGCAATAATGCCACATCAAGTAGGCCAACTACCCAGTTTAGCAGCCGAGCAGAGAGCACAAGCTGGCTCCAAGATTAAGTACGCTGCCGCAGGCTTCCATTCCCAGGAGCTCCTCGGGCTGATGTTGTATTGATTGAGAAACTTTACCAGTAAGTATCACAAACAACAATAGCCAGGTCAAGACCGGCGATGCCTGAATAGGAATTCCCCACGGAGCGCACTCTGAGCCAGATGCCGCTCTCATGATCTGAGCACAGGTTGAATAAGGTTTCCGAGGTAGGAAAGAGTGAGAACCTGCAGTTGGAAATGACATTTAAGCAAGTCCACGTGGGAACAGAATGAGAGACAATGATGTAATTATCTATTCCCCAGCTTCCAACTGCAGCAAAAGCCTGTCATCTCTCAGCATTTCTATATTCTCCAAGCCTTCCACTTCTTGCTTTTAATGCCTGTTGGGGGTGTATGATGCCTAAATCCAATATGCAAACACAGGCAGCATTCAGGGTAAACAAAAAAAGAAATACTGCCATGTAACAACAGCCAAGCTATTTTAATTTGAGAAATAAAAAGGGAAATTTCTGGCTTATAAGTTCCCCATACCCTAAGAAATGCATTTAATTTTACCTCTTACCAGGTGAGCACTAAATAAGAGAAATGAGCATACATAGTCCGTGCACATTTTTATATGTGTACAAATCATATTTTTTGACAAGGTAGAGCTTGTGAAAATGGCCCTTGTGATTGGGAGAAGCTCTTGCACCACGGTAAGTAAGTACACGTAATACCAACTGCAGGCAGTAAGCCTCAGACCCCTGGGGGAAACAGTATAATTCCTGGTACTGATGTGTGCATGTGAAAGCACACACATACACACAGGTGCACTCTCCCACACAGTTGATGTGATCATTCTCACATCAAATCAAACTCTCATATCACATACATGCAGAATGGGATGATATTCCATTCATAACCAGATTCTATTCTCTGGGAGAAAGATGATGCTATTCTCCTTCCAATGTTTCTGTTGATACTAATTCATTTCTGACCTTCTTTCTCACCATCCCAAAGTTAGGGTCAATCACTACCTGCTCTCAGTTCTTTCTGTCCTTTACACACACTTCTATTATCATACTAAATGATCATTATGTGTTTGCTAATCTGTCTTCCCTTATAGACTACTCCCTCCTCAAAAGCAGATGTTTTATATTATTAATTTTTGCCCTCCCAGGGCTCAGTGAAGTGTCCCGCACATAGTAGGTGCTCAATAAATCTGTTTCAAACTTAACAATTGAATTGGACAGGATAGAGACAGTGAGTTGTCCATCCAACAACTAATCTATCCTTCCGCTTACCAACAGGACCTCAGCTTTTTCAGGGTAGCAATGTACCTAGCTAAAAAAAAAGATTTTTACCTCTTGTCAGATTGAAAGTTTACAGGTTGAGTCTATCTAGAGAGATATTTTCCTGACTAGAAGAACAGGCTCAGTGCGCATCCATTTCCTGCCCTTGCTTCTTCTTCCAGCATGAGCTGAAAATCTGGGGCTGGGAGTCAGGTAGCCAGTCTCAATGTTAACATCTAGACAAGGGATGCTGGATTATAATTATATTAAGGTTTACCAGATATCTACATTCTTAACTTAAAAAATGTAAGTGGAGGATAAAAACCAATAGCAAAAAGAACTTTGCTTCTGAAGTGATTTTTGACACCCATTTTTAATGTTAAATCACAATTATCAACCAAGTGGCTTGATAATACCGACTATGTTCTATAGTGATTGTTCCCAGTTAGATGACCAGCAACCTTTTCCCCCTGAGTCCTACAACCATCATGTGTGTCTCATGGACAGTGAAGGGGACTTATTTTATAGTCACTGAGCATCATAGATCTCATTCTTGGCAATGACAAGAGGACAAACCTCAAAGGACCCCAAGTCTAGGAGCTAATCTTCCTGTCATTATTCCAATTCAATTCCCAAGTGCTGTGGCAGAGATTGCTAATTGCCCTTCAATATCCAAACTCCCCTCTTTCCTGTTTAATATTAAAACCCCTAAAGTTTTAGCTAGGCACATGGCAGCCCAGCTAGAGATTATATTTCCCATACTCCCTTGCAACTAGGTATGGATGGCCATTTGACAGTGCATTGGCCAGTGGAATGTGAGCAGAAGCAATGTAGGTGAATTATGATTCTATTTAAAGGAAGATGATTGTCATTTGCTGCCTCTGTCCCCATTTCTTGGGGGCTGGGTTGTGGGTATAGTGGTAGTGAACTATATTTGATCTTGCAGATTAGAGCAACTCCCTGCAACAGGAATCAGCAAATTATGGTCCATGGGCCAAATTCACCACCTGTTTTTATATGGCTTACAAGCTAAGGATTGTTTTTACATATTTAAATGATTCAAAAATTAAAAGGACAATATTTTGTGACCCATGAAAATTATGTGAAATTCAGATTTCAGTGTTCATAAATAAAGTTTTATTGGAACATAACCATCCAATCATTTATGTTTTGACTATGGCTGATTTTATGCACCAATGGCAGAGTTGAGTAGTTGCAACAGAGACCAATTAGCCCCCAAAACCTAAAATATTTACTCTCTGGCCCTTTATAGAAAATTTTGCTGACCCCTGCACTAGAGAATGGTATAGCAACAAGGGGGACGGTACCAGGATCAAACTTCATGAAACGCAGCCACTCACTTCCCAGGTTGCCTACAATCTTGGCGTTAAGTGAGACACAAGTAAACTTCTCCCTTGTCAAACACTGTTATTTGGTCTTTGTTAAAGCAGCTGAACCAGAATCTTGACTAATACAATTTACCTAAGACACGTGTTAAGTATTGTCGAAGACAAACTACACTGGAACAGAAAGAAAAAGGGAAAACTGCTTCTTTCAAGTGAAGCAAATGCCTCATACCATGGATGTTTCCATGAGCGTTTGATGAGTTATTTCCCCAAGACATGCAAAAGGGACCATTGCACATCCTTGAACAGTGGAGAATATGATGAAATAGTGCCGGTAGAAGATTATTTTAGCACTCTATGTAAAGAGAGCTGAATTAGAAGACAGCTTGTCAATGAGGCTCTCTCTCTTTCAAATTCCCCATACTCCTCCAGGAGGCAGTTGAAGTAACAGGAACTATAACAATAATAATTATTGTTATTATTATTATATAACTTTCATTGAGTGTTTACCCTGTGCCAGGCACCGTTTTAATATCCTTACATATATTAACTCCTTTAATCTACACATTCCCCATGTGATAGGTACTTTTATTTTCATTCTCATTTTACAACTGAAGACACAGAGACTCAGAGAAGGTAACTGACTGAAGGTTACTCTGCTAGTAAGTGGCAGAGCCAGTTTTTGAACCCAGACTCACTCCAGAGTCTGTGAATGTAACCACCTTCTATGTCACTTCTAATCTTGGCACAAAATAATAAGGACTTGATTCAGGGCTTATATATTTGCTAGGGAAGTGGAAAAGAAGGAGAAATGGAAATGCAAAGAACTCTGCAGAAAAAGACTCCCAGACAAAGATGGTGGCATCATTGTGGGCAATGAAAGGCAACAGAGAATCTGGAAATAGTCACACTATAAGGAGGCTTAAAGATCAGTCTAGACATGTGGTTCCATACATGGCTGAGCATCAGAATAAACCAGGAATTTATTAAAGTATGGATGCCAGGACCCTCCATAAATGACCAACTCAGGCCTATTCAATCAATATCTCTAGAGCTAAAGAACTTTTTAAAAGCCTTCCAGATAATTTTGTATCTAGCCTGGCAAAAATTTAAGTCTGATGCTACTAACTTTTGACAAAGATGTGTAACAACAGTAATGCTTACACACTGCCAGTGGTAGTGTAATTTGGGATAAATACTTTGGGGGAAAAATACACTTATATACCCTATGACTTAGGAACTGTATTCCAGAGTATGTAACCAAGAGAAACTCTTGCACATATGCACAAGAAAATAAGAACAAACAAGAATGGATAAAAGAGCATTTTTGTGTTAGCAAAAAAAATGTAAACAAATGTCTATTACCAGGGGAAAAGATAAATAGTGGTATATTCATACAATGGGCTACTATACACAAGTGAAAATTAATAAGCGATAGCTACATACATTCAGCATCAATAAATCTCATAAAATAATGTACGGCAAAAAAAGATAAAGTCACAGAAGTATACATACAATATAACTTCATTGATATATTTGAACAAAAACAAGCAAAACAAAATAATATTTTACGAGTATATTTATCTGTAGTAAAATTATAAAGAAAAGCAAAGAAATAATAAAATTCAAGATAATTTGGAAAGGAGGAGAGGTATGTTATGTGTGAATAGTGTATGGGTTTTAAAAATAATTATTTTTAAAAAATAATTATAATTAAAATAATTTTTAAATAATAATAATTATTTTTTCTTAACTGAGTGGTAGATACACATGCATTTGTTTTATTTTTCTATAAACAGGGCACATACATTGTATATATTTATTTGTGTATATGATGGCATTCATAATTTTTAAAATGTAAGAAAACATGGCTCAAGATATATGTATATTTACTTCAACATTTTTTTGAATGTTGATCAGTAGGGAAAGTTTGAATTTGATCAGCAGGGGACTGGTTAAATATGTTAGGATAAATTCATATTATGGTACATTACGTAATTATTGAAAAGAATAAGTCCAATCTCCATACATTGACTTTGGTGGATGTTGATAATACATTCAGAGGAAAAAAAGCAAGTTATACAAAAACGTGTACAATACCATCCATTTTAATAAACAACCACTAAAGAACCACCAAATGAAAACTCTATACATTTGTATATGTTTGTACAAGCATGAAAAACAAGTATGGAAAGATATGCACTGGTGGAGACGTTGCCAATTGCCTTTCTTTAGCCATACCCTCCTTCCTCTTTAGAATTATAACTAGCTGTTATCCAGGCATCTTACCACTCAGAATAAAATACTACATTTTCCAGCCTCCTTTGCTATGACTGTGATCATGTAATTCAGTTTCAGCCAATAAGATGTAGACAAAATTGTGTGCTTAATGGGAGATAACTCAGATGGGAGGGATTCTCCTACTTCTTTTTTATTTCTTCTGCCTTTCTTCTTTCTTCTGGCCATCAGTATGTCTCTGTTAGCTGGAGCGCCAACAGCCATTTTTGAATCATGAGATGACTTTGAGAATGGCAGCTATGAACTAGGATAGTGGAACAGAGAGACAGAAGCCTGAGTTCCTGATGACACCCTGCAGCCACTACACCAGCCCTGGACATCCTACCTCTGGACATCTTTTAGGTGAGAGGAGAAATAAACTTCTATTTTGTTTAAGTCAGAAGAGGGTGGAGCATTACCAAATTTTTTCTTTATATGTCCATTTTGCTTGACTTCTTAAAATAAGCACAAATTACTTATATAATTTAAATACTCTCTAAATAAGTTTTTAAAAAGAAAGCCTTCTAAGTGCATATGATGTGATTGAGGACAAGTTTGGAAACCTTCTCTCTCATTTCACAGATGAGAAAACTGAGGCCTACAGTTCATACAGTGAGTCAGAGGTAGGGCCAGAACTGGAACCCAGATCTTTGGGCTTCCAGTACAGTGCTCTTCCTTTCATAGCACAGCAGAAAATATTTTAAAATGTGAGACTCTGAGAAACTTGAAGCTTGGCAGACACAAAGAAGAAATTGCCTGGTTTCTGATAGGCTTCAGGTTTGCATGGAATACCCAAGTGCCTAATTAAAAAAAAGATGATCAGACAGAAGGGCGAGAGCAGGTTTGAATCCAAATGAAATAACAGTTTTGTTCTAGAACCTTTTCTATGTAAGATTTGGCATTGTTTTAAGTAGTAAAACCTGTCTAGTGATTTAGACATGTGACAAGCTTCAAAACATTAGAAACTTTTTATTTTCTGACTTGTCTTTGGGAAAAAAGAACATCCCATCCAAAGCCTGACATATGAATTTCCTTTCCTCTTTACTAAAGGAATATTTTAAATTCTTAACTGTGAACTTACAGATAAAGTTAGATCATTAAACAGTATGATATAAATTGAACACAATATAATTTTAAGCACTTAGAAAGGAAATACAGTATTCTTTCCTTACCTAAAATGGAAGTCAATTTAGGGTCATATTTTTGAACTATGAATTCCTACACATTTCTGAAGTTTTATTTTTTTCTCAATAGATTTTTAGTCTCCAGAAAATGATTTGCATAATGCTCTTGTTCAACTATGGAAACTTAAGTAAGCAAAAAGATTGGACTATTTCAAGGTTAAAATATAAAAATTAAGATAAAAACCATTTGAGTTCACTCAAATTCATTGCCTTTCATCACACATTAGTTTATTCACTCGTGCCTGCTGCGGATGATCCAGGGATCGGGGTGGGCCATTCTACCTGCTCCTTTACTAACGTGGGCATCTTATTTTCATAAGAGTTTCATTTTTGCTCACTTCAATTACAGAGTTAAGAAAACGTTTTATAGAAACTCTTTGGTGCTTTTTCAAATCATCATCTCAAAACATGTAAAGAAATGCTAGATTTATTTGCTAAATATTGACTTTTCCTGTTTCTTTCTCACACACAACGTGACAAGAGTTACATAGACATTATGAGTGGTTTTTAATTGTTCCTTCGTTGAAACTGAGCCTCCCCTCTTCTACTATCATCGAGTAAGAGCTCACTCCATTATTTCTACAATTTTAGAAAATGGAACTAGCTAAATTTCATTGTCATTAATGCAAGATCAATATCATCTGTTATATAGAATTCAGAAAAACAAGAAAATACACTGCATTTATAGTTTTTCTTATTTTCTCTAAAATGTAATCGACTTCTTAATAAACTAAGAAGCTCAGGACATAAAGATGTTAAGTGAGTGTCTGGTAGCACTTCAACATTTCAGAGAACACGTGTTGCTAATGGCCTTTCTACTCATCTCCCTTCACTCACACACATACGTATGGGACAGAGCACATACTGAACTTGAGTATCAAACACCAGAGCCAATTTATGGCAGGTGATAAGGAGACAGTCTTACCTCTAGAAGCAGTTCATTTTTCAGTGCCAAAGGCAAAGTGTTTAATAGGTATTTTATAGGCCATATATCCAATACACTGTAAGACATCTGTAGTTGCTCAAACTAAAAGTCCTTCACTAGGAATGAGCTCCCATTTTGTGGGTGTGTGTGTGTGTATATGTATGTGTGTATATGTATGTATGCTCATGCACACATATGTGTATATGCACAAAAGGATGCCCAGCAGAATATTCCTTGGGAATCTTAGAGGAAACAGCTTTGACTGTTGGCTCTGCATCCTTCTCTACAAGACATTCAGATAAGCAACATCCTAGCTGTTTTGTGCTGAGTTCTAGGCCCAACATGGGCCACCTGACTGTTTGATCTTGAGCCATTCCCTTGACTACTCTGGCCTCAAGTTTCTCATTTATCCGATTGGAGTAGCATCACTCCTTCTACATAGGTCACAGGATGGTTTGGCACTGAGAATAAATGTGAGCAAGCCCTCTGAAAACTTGATAGCACTATGAAATCAAAGGTACCCTCGTTGAGGACTTAGCAAGAGGAGGTAAACACCTTGTCCACTGCTTGACAAGACCACCATACAACCGGTGCAGTCATTTCTTAAGCAAGGAGGATGAGTCACATAACAAAAGGTCTTGATTAAGTCACATTTAGAAAAGTAAAAGAGGCCTAACATTTTATAGCATCTCTATGTGCCAAAGACATTATGTCCACAGACAGAAGAAAAAAGGGCCAGTGGCTCTGGCAAGCCCTTTTGTCGCCATCCCAATAGCCCTTGAGGGGCTGCCCCAGACACAGGGTGGAATGCCTCACCCCTCTCCACAGCCCACTTAGTGAATCACTACACTGTATAGTGTTTACCAGTTTTTACATGAAAAAAATAAAAATTAAATTTCCTGGGTGTATATGGTTTATCACAGTAAGTCTGTGTTAATATTTCCTAATCATAGTGACCTCAGCCTGCCAGAATGCACAGGCCCTTAATCCTCGCTGTAATGTTTTCTCATTAGCTACGCAGCATTGCCACACCAGTGGCAGCAACCAAGCTCCGCCTCAGGCACCACTGGAATTAATTACTAGAAGAAACACTGCTGTTTTGAATTGTCATCTTGAATTTATCACTTGCCACTTAATGTAACTCATCTGACCTAATACCTCTATTGTGTCACCAGGGGCCTTGGCACAGGTTTCACCAGGATAATAGCAGAGGGGTTCTGTATACCTAATGCGGCTGAGATGCCAAACACACAGCTGCTGGAGGCCTGGTTAAAATCCTACCCCGGAGGCAAAGCATGCTAACAATGCCCCTAGCAAATTGCAGATTACCCATACGTCATGTTCTATCTGAAGCTAAGAGTGATTCAAAGGTAGGCCCAATACATCTAATTTCTGCTGCTTGGAGAAGATAATCTTTCATTTCTTTCGATGTAACAACCCTCAACATTGGTTTCTCTCATGCTATGTTTTTGAACATAACGAAACTGGCTATTTATGTATGGAAGGAAAAGGGGCTCTGGGAGGACCTGTAGTGCTGGGTCTGGGGCCCTTTTCATATAAATTCTGAAGCAATTGCTCATTAAATTACTCATACAAAGCAATGCAATTTCACCATTGGTTATGTTTCCCCAGGAAAAGGAACAAAAGTACAACCCAAGTTGAAATCTGTGCTGTACTTTTGCAGGGCTACAATTTCCCATGCACTTGTGAGAATTATTCTGCACATTTAAAAAGGGAATTAATGATTTGGTTAGTTTCATTAAGCCTGAGAAATTATTTCAGTATGAAAAATAATCTCTGATGCATGCTCTGAACAATAGCCCTCTTCATCAAATTTTTTTATCTGTAAAAACCATACACTTGAAACCAAGATTTTCCAAGTTTTCTCCCCTTTTTGGATTCACCTAAATTACATTATTTCCATTTTAAAGTTAGTCTTTCAGTTCTGCTATAGCTTTTATTTCAAAACATGACATGTACATGCATACATGTGGATGTGTGCATATATATGTATAAATTCTAGCCCCTAGAAGCTTACAGACGAAATAACATAACACCGTAATGTAACACTAAAGCATGAAAATCCTACTGATGAAATAAGTAAAATAGATTTACTTTGATAATGACAATTCCTAGATTATTTCATAGACAAAAACATTTCCTTTGGTTACCATACTCTACACACTATGCATAGTAAACTTTGGAAGATGTATAATGCAATATAAACATTAATAGTTACACAGTTGTGTTGCTTTAGAAAGACTATTTATAGAGAAAATAGAAAATGCCTCCCCAAAGTATACTTAGACCTAAGCCACCATAATCTTCCTGCTCATACAGCAGGAAATCTAATACACCAGCTCAATAAACCTGGAGGAAACAAAGGTTTTATGTAGCATTAAGTGTCACAATATTAAAATGCCCATATTACTTTAAATTGCTCTTATAAGCTTCTTTTTAACAATCCAGAAAGTTGAGTGCCATTATGAGAAGAATATTGTCCTATATGGTAAAGGGTAGAGAAGGAAAAATCAGAAAACTCGCCCCTTCGCCTGTGTTGATCTCTGACTAATACCACTGGTGCTTTTACACAAGGGTCTCTACTCTCAAACTCTCCTATTTTATACCGTTTTGAGTTGTCAGGGTATGTTCTGTCAAAGGTGACATAACATTTAAAAGGGTATCAAAAAGTCTTGACGGCAATGCCAGCTCAGCCACATAACCTCTTTCTAAGTTGGTTTCCTTTCCTGTAAATGTAACATTGTGTGTTATGCGCTACTGAGGCTATAGAGACTGTAAAGCTCTTTCAAAATACCAAGTCCTTCATTCCACAAATGGTAACGTAGCAACAACAAAGATCACCACCCCTGGAAGTGTAAGTTTCCCCCAAACAGCAACAGTAGCTTTTGTGAATTTTGCAGAGAGTCTAGCACTCTGTAGCTGCCTAATTAATACCTAATGAGAATGATGAACCACTGGTGATATTCAGCTAACTAATTGGGGTTTTATAGTATCTCAGGAAGTTTCAACTAAATGGCCATTAAAATAGAGTATCTTCTATTTTTATTGTACCTGTCAACTCCCCAAACTTTCTACAAACAGAAATTCATTAATTGAGGTTCTTTAATGAAATATTAACGATACAAAAGTACATCTGAAGTCTTAAGAAATACCCAGGGTCAATAAACTAATAGTGTCTTTTAAGCACCAATTTCCCCCTTTTATGTTGCTTGGGCCAGCTCAGGCAAGGAGGGGTACATTGTACTTTGGGGTTGGTGAGCCCAAATCCACTGGGCTGTCTTTTACATTCCTCAGTGTTAGGGTGAGTCGAACACATATTCAATAAACACACAATCTTTCAGGGTTGTGTGAACTCTTAGACTATCAGACTTCATGATATTCACAGATAGGAAGTATGACACTTCTAAAGGACTGGGGTAGGTTGCATGCAGGTGATGGCAAAAATGGTCTGGAGACAGCAGCCTTCAGGGAGCTCTGTGGCCATGCCTTATGGTAAACTTGTGATCTAGATTATCTTTCCTCCACCCTTTTGGAATATCCAAATTGTTAACTTTCACAGTCCCACACCCATACAAACCCTCTTCAGGCAGGCTCAATGCAGAAGCTCTGTGAACTCTTTTGCTGATCTTAAGATATTTTTCAATGACTTATAATGAAATGTTTTAAAATCCCGACCGTTAGCATTAAAAATGTACCAGGGCATGCTGGGAATCAATGGCATTTAGTGCTGCTGCCTTGTAAAAAATGAAATCCTAACTGGTTCCTCCTAATGTTATTGGCAGATGTGGTTTTATACTTTTAAATGGAAAAGAGAACATATAGATATGCCTATCAGGTGAAATGACATCATAAAATACCTGACTGGAAAGCAAGGGGACTTGCTCTGGCTGGATTACTTATTATTGAAATAGGGACCTAGAGCAAAGGCGAAAGCGTATCATCTGCAACTGAATGTTTTCAATTACTTTTTATCGTTCTTGGTCATTCTCACCACAACATATACATTGGGATAAAAGATTACTTTATATCATAAGTGAAAGAAATGCACATGCAGCATTTGCTCTGCAAATGGAGACCCTGTTGCCTCTCACCACTTTGAAATATGGCAAATCTGTAGCAGTACCTACACAGTCACCAAAATGATTCTTTTTCTGTCAAATTATTCCCTTTCATCTTAATATCCAATTTCATCACAACTAACTGTAAGAGCCACATAGTCCATGATTGCATACTCCTAGGTAATAGCTGTCACATGGGTATTTAGCATCAAATATACTGTTTCTTTCTTGACTAGAAATATGATTACAAAAGATGCACCTTTTTTATCTCCTTTTCAAAAACAACTGTAAAACAATCATATCCTATAGCTTAAGAATCAAAGACAAAGAAAACATGCCATTAATGGAAGCTGTGCCCACAATGTAAACAACTCTAATATAATTAATTCTTCCAACTGGAACTTGCTAGGACAGGAAGTCTGCATTGAAGAACACAGCTCAGGACAGCCACTGAGAAAAGCTGCTTCATTGAGCAAGGGCTGTTCTGCACAAAGGTCCTTAGACATATATCCCTGGCCATATATCTTTGCCTTGTCCTGGGTCTCCAAGAACCAGCATAGACAGCCCCCTCCTACCCTGCCTCTTGACTCATTCACAATATCTTATTTGGGGCTAGGAAGAGGGAGATTTCATATAAAATATTTTTCCCCACCTGGAAAACAATTTACCTAGAAGCACATTCCTAGTGCTGATGACTCTGAGGCTGGGCTCATAGCAGCTATTGTCATGCAAGCACAGTTGTAAGTAATAATGTGGCCTTTAATGACGGAATGATGGACCTGCCAAACACTTGCTCCTGCCATAGACTGCTTGCATTTCCCTGCTGGAGAGCACAGAGATGCCCATCTGGGAGTTATTAACATATCCTCGTCAATTCAGAACCGACTTTAACATAATCCATATTTGTTGGAGAAAGTCCAACATCAGCTTGAGAACAGCAGTCACGTGCCTCAATGACACATTTCAAACAGCACACACAGAGCATGCTTGGGCAGCTAAGCAATTCAGAAATGCAAATAGCTGAAGCACTCTCCTGACTAGATAAAAAGGACAAATCCCTTTTGGCAAAAGACTGGATGTCCTCTTAATGTCACAGTAGAACAACCAAACGAGGAAAGGTACAAATTCCAGGGGTGTTGATTTGGATTTGGTGGGTTGCTGGGAAGGTGTCTCTTTGGGTTTATTCCAATCCTGTTGGTGCAATCCATCTCAAGTTGACCGTGGACTTCAGTGGTTGTCAGGCAGAGCTATTTGTCTGGGATGCAGGAATACAGATGCTCTTAAGCCAACAGTGTTGCACAATGTCTGCCTGCTTGTTGACATATGTATAAGCATACACCTCTCCCTTTAAAAACACAACAAAGAGCTATGGGTTCCATTTCAACTTCGTCTCTGTTGTTGTTCTGAATGGGTTATCTACTATAAGTATATCCCTGGAAGAAGCTGGATTGGTTATGCCCCTAAATGTGAGTTCTCAGGAAATCAAATTATATCAAAATATCATGTAAGGGCTCTGAAAGTTATCTCCAAACTAGGCACTGATCTTTGTGGGTCTAGAACACACCCCCACCAATACTTTCTCAATGATTTTAACACTACAGTTCATCAGCTAATTCCTTTGGTTGATAGATGTTATTAGCAGTATATGTATTCTGTAAGTGAAATCAATTAAGGAATAAGGGGGGAAAAGCATTTCCTTGAGGCCACCACCCATTCCTATTGATGTGGATTTTGGTGAAACTACAATAAAACCCTATTTTTAGATTATGTAAACCAAAGCCAAATGCAGATTCTTCTTTCAAATATTTAAATAGACTCACAGGGCTGAATTCCTAGATAGTAGTATCGTACCACTATTAAATTTTCTGCATTTGATAATTATGTTGTGGTTACATGAAAGAATGTTCTTGTTCTTAAGAGATACATGTTGAAGTATTTAGGGATAAAGAGTTATGATGTCGGCAACTTTCTCTTACATAATTCAGCAAGACAAGAAATAATAATGAATATATACACACTGAAAGAGAAAACAAATGTGGCAAAATGTTCACAACCGGTGAACCTAGGTGATGGCCATATGCGTGTTCCTTGTACCATTTTGGAAATTTTTGGTAGGTTTGAAATTTTTCAAAATAAAAAGTTGGAAATATAGTAAATTAGACTCACAGATACTAATGTGGAAATTTTTAAAAAACAGAATTTACTGTTTGGAAACTTTCTCTTGTTTACTGTTTTTTGCTTGGTGATGACATTTTGTATAAGGGCAGAATCTCCTGGAAGGAGAGGAAGACAGAGTAAGAAAAACTGTGGGAAAATATCATACTGAGGGACAGGATAATGATGTGGGAGAGACAAAGGAAACAGGAGGAGTGAGATAGAAGAGAACACAGAAAGGAGGAGAAAGTGCACCTCAGTGCAGTTCTGAGCCACAGCAATACCAGTAGCAGCCAAGTCAGTGCCCTGAGGCTAGGAATAAGATGGCGAGGTCTTTGGGGCAGAGATCTTACCTGAGGGGAGTGGTAATGCAAAAATACCACTCTCTTCCAGCAAGCAGAAGTGGATTGGGCAACCCAGCTGCTAATGGCAGCATGCACTTTCTTCCAGTAGGGAATAGAATTCAGCCACATGACAACCTGAAGGCTAGACTGACGTTTGTGCCATAGGGTAGGACACAGTCAATGCCTGGGAGGGTGTGCCCCCCACACCTCCTCCTTGGTGTGGGAACTCATTGGACCCTATTAAGATGGAAGGGGTAGGGCTGGTGGGGATGGATGTCTTTAGGCTTTTATTAAGTCTCTACCATTGAGGTTTGGGAATGTTGTGCAAGTTTTGACTGTGAATATAAAAATTATAAAATAGCAAATAATTTGCCTTTATTAGAATATGTATATTGTTTTAAAGTTATTCCTGTGAACTGCAGAAAATGACGAGTTGCTAAACTGTTTCATTCTTCAAGCCCTTGTGAGGTCTATGCCCCTTATTAGCAGAAGGTACCCAGAGTGGTCATTGCCCCTCTTCCCTCAAGACTAAGGAGTGATCAAAAGATAGGGGACACTGAAACCATGGGTAATCATTAGTCAAATCCATTTCACCTGCCTTCACTAATCAAGGTAGTTTTAATTGTTGCTACAAAAGACCTGCACATCCTCCAAGCAGCAGGGAGCCTAAACAATAAGATGTTTGCCTGAGTTGTTTTCCAGGAATGGAGTCAGCTGTGTTTAGTTCCAGCTGAGCTGGTTAAGACTGGATAGGACCATGGACCCTCCAACTGGGCATGCATAAATGTCCCCTTAATGATGTTTTGACATCAGAGGGGTGAAACTCCACCCTCAGATCATGCTAAGCACGTGCAGAGGCCTATAGCTCAGTTACACCTGCACAGAGTGACAATTACCACCCCTTTTTCCAATCACCTTTCCCCACAGTGCCCATGCCCCCCACGCCCCAGACCGCCCTGCTTCTTTATATTCATCCCATAAATACCCCAGCCCCTTGCCCTCGGGGAGGCAGATCTGAGGCTTGTTCTCCTGTCTCCTCACTTGGCTGCCTTGTAAATAAATCTCTTTGCTGCAAACTTGGGTGTCTTAGCATTTTGGCTTGCTGAGCAACAGGCAAACTGAACCTGGTTCAGTAACAATCGTGGTGAAAGAGGTCACTACAATTGTGCAGCTTAGGTTAGAAGCTGAGATATGCCCAGAAAGAGTGTCTGTAATAGTGATTAGCCATCAGACCAGGAAGAGGCACAACTATAAAAACCTGGGAGAAGAAAAGGGCAGAGACAGACAAGGAACACTCAGGCAAGAGGTCTGATATGTAGGAGCCACATCCCAGCTGAGGGTCATCCCAGCCTATGGCTACACCCATTTGGGTAGGTCACTCCAACAAGCCACCCCAGTGAAGAGCAGCTTCAGGGATATCATTCACCTCCGAATTCTGTGGAGAACCTTCCATTGTTGGCTCATCAGCATCAGAACCCAGAAATTTCCATGGACTGATCCCCAAAAGCCAAGTGACCCAAAGTCTGTTTGGTCTTGAAAGTAAGAAATTTAAAGAAGCTGCTTGCCTTTGTCTCATATGTCATATTCTCCCTACAGTTACTAAACCGTTCAGAGCAATACTATTTGTTCCCAAGGAAAGAAAGAACCTCAAATAGAGTTTCAAAATTCACCGTCAAGGTCAAGTAACCAGTGTTAAAAGACCCTGATAGTTCATAGACCCACAAGCAGAGGGAATGCTGGGCCTGTGTTCCTTCCCTACAACTCACCCCTGTCCCCACTCTCAGCATCATGATGCCTTTGTGTGACATCTTCTAGTTTTCTGCTCCCCTTGACATTCACTTAAATCTGATCTTCCTTACAGAAAAATATTAGGAAGTGGAGGTGAGGATTTGTCCTGGGCCCTGCACTGCTCTGTAGATGGTCCCAGGCAAAGAGGCACTGGGGTTTTGGAGAAAGTCTGCTCAGGAATCAGGGCCAGAAGTGTGTCCTCTGTGGTTTTCTCCCAAGCAGTTCAGGACATTTGGATTTGATGCAGTGGTATTTTGCAGAGAACATTCAGTAGGATGAGACAGTGGGGTTTCCATGTGGACTCAGAAAAATGCCAAATGACTAATATAAAAGCTTAGTCTGAGAACTGACCATAGCACATTCAAAGTTATATCCTAGGGAAATCGTGTTTGTTCTTTTGAATATGGCAACTCTTCAGCCAAAGGCAGCAAATGAGGTGCCTGCTCCTTCACACAATGGGGAGGTTTGCTTAGTTCACACTGTGAGGCAAATGTATGTAGAATATTGCTGATTCAAGGTAAACCACTGCCTCATTAGGGTTATTTGGTATTTTTATTTGAAAACTGAACTTCTCACAAAAGCATAGCAGAGGGGGAAATACAGTCAGTCACCTGAAGTAAGGAGGGGCATGAGTGCCACCTTCCCACCACATGCCAAGATTGCTGGCCTCACACATGCTTCACTCTCTCCTCCCACACTTTGCCCTGGTTTGGCTTCTCTTCATGGTCCTCTTCACAGACATCTCCTAGAGCCTGTACCATGGGCTTTCATACTTTTAGATTGGCAGTGTTGAAATAAGACCTACATCTAAGAGAGTAAGATACCAGCAGATATCTTAGTTCCTATCCGTTTAATCATCAAACCTGGAGTCATAAGAGAATAATACACAGGAAAACGGAGACGTTGGATTCTTAGGAAACATCTAGAATATGGAATTCTGTCCAGTAGACCAAAGCAATCTGGATAATACAGAAAGTTCTGCAAGGGGGTGAAAAAGGCACCAAAGACTTACTGTGAGGACGTCCCTGGTGGCGCAGTGGTTAAGAATCCGCCTGCCAATGCAGGGGACACGGGTTCGATCCCTGGTCCGGGAAGATCCCACATGCCATGGAGCAACTAAGCCCGTGCACCACAGCTACTGAGCCTGCACTCTAGAGCCCACGAGCCACAACTACTGGGCCCACGCACCACAACTACTGAAGCCCGTGCGCCTAGAGCCCATGCTCTGCAACAAGAGAAGCCACTGCAATGAGAAGCCTGCACACTTTAACGCAGAGTAGCCCCTGCTCACTGCAACTAGAGAAAGCCCACATGCAGCAACAAAGACCCAACGCAGCCAAAAAAAAAAAAAAAAAAGGCTTACTGTGAGGATGTGTCCATTGCTTATTTCCAGCCCTACTCTACAGGAATTTCTGGGAATAGCCTCAGGTTTTGCTCTCTGCAGGATGCACACACATCATTCTCAGCACATCTGAGAATTCAAAGTGTAATTTGTCAGCCATGTTTTGGAACAAACTAGGGCATCTCAACTGTCTTGAGGTGGTAGTATCTGGTAAAAATCAGATATAGGCCATTTAATAGGGTAATTTACTTTAACATGTAAGATATGTTGTTTTAGTGGTTTGTATGCACTCCAATCATAACAATAGGGTACCATAAGGTCAAAGAAGTGAGAAATCCACTTCTAATGCATCACTCTACTCCTGCTTCTTCAAGGATATGGGTACAACTATCCATTTCTTGCAATAACGAATTTCCTGGTCTCTTTCCTTGGGGCTAAAGTCACACCAAATGGCAGGAAGATGCCACTTTCACTCTTGTAGTTACTGAATCCATTTCTTTTCTCTCTCTCATGAGGAACAGATGGCAGCCCTTGCTCCCTAGTTCCACCTATAGGTAGCAGACAGTCAAGCCCATGTGTGAGACAGACACCTCTAGTCCCCCATCTCAGTCAAAATAGACCAAGACAGTGGCCCAAACACTTTAGCCACATCAGAATCCCCTGGAAGACTTGTTAAACCACGGTGTGCTGGGCCCTGCCCCTACGTTTCTAATCAGTAGGTCTAGGGTGGGGCTGAGAATGTACGTTTCTAACAAGTTCCTGGAAGAGGATGATGGTGATGGTCTGGGGACTATATTTTGAAACCACTGGGGTAAGTTATGCTGCAGTAACAAATGACCTCCAAATCTCAAGTTTATTTTCCACTCATGTCTCAGGTCTGTCACGAGCCAGCTGCATCTCTGCTCTGTGTCATCTCCCCTCCAGGACCTAGTGATGTTCCAGTGACTGGAACATTGCCAGTCCCATGGCAGAGGGCAAAGAGGACGTGGTAAACGACTGGTTGGCTCTTAAACCTTTGGCTTATGTTTCATTGACTGAAGTAAGTCATGTGGCCAAATCTGATGTCAGTGGCAAGTGAGGGACTAAACAATTCTGTGAATAATTACACAGTCTACCACATTCCCCAATCTCACATTGGTTATCTCCTTCTCCCACAGTAAATGAGCTCAAGTTTTGACTGGACAAATGGCTGCCCTGAATAAAAACTGAATTTCTCAGATTCTCCTGCAGCTAGGTATTGGCCAATTCCATTTATAGCCAATGGGATGTAAGCAGGATGTTGGATAGTCATTGCAGAAACCTTCCTGAAAGGAGAGTACATAATTGCCCTTTGTCTCCCTCACTCTCTCTTTTTTCCTTCCTTTCTCCATCCTCTTGCCTACAATGCTGATGTTAGCATTTTGGAGCATGAGATGAAGGCCATGCCTCTAATAGAAAAGATACAAGGTGTATGGCGCACCATACCAGCCCCACACTGCCTACCCACACTTCTAGATGAGAGAAAAATAAAATTCTATCTTATGTAAACCATTGTTATCTTGGGTTTTCTGTCCCTCACATCTGAAAATAATCCTAAGTAATACACCCTAAGAAAGGTTTTCTTCTGAAGTCTGCTCACCTCTGTCTGCAGCTTCTTATGTTCCACTCATCCATCCACTGGTGATTTTCTGAGCTTCTGAGCCTATTTCTTCCCTTCACACCCTTTTTCCTCATTCTCAGCAATGCAATGAGAATGGCTACAGATGGAGGTCAACTACAGCTTCGTTCATTCTATGAACATAGGTAAGACTATAGATGCATAGAATCTGATGGTGGGGGAAGTGACAACAAAAAGGGAAAACCTGTCTGGCTAGAACTTTCCTAAGGAACTTCCAAAATAGTCTTCATCACATAGCAACAAAGATGACAACATTCCTCTTTGTTGCCAAACCCTCCCCGGCAATTTGTGAACATTTCTGGTGTCTGGGTTTATGTGATTTGCATGCCACTCGATCCCCCATCTGCCCACAAGGAGAAATGATGAGGCGTAAACGTTTAGAGATGATTGTTAGAGGCTCATGGTTGCCATGCTCCTCTCCTCTACCTTTGTTCATAATTCCCCATCCCCTTCTCTGCGCTCTCTGTCAAGTCTTTCCCCACTCTGCCTGTTTTTGCCATCTTCACAATCATTGTTTCTTGTCCACATCTCCCCAAAGGCAGAGGGAGCAGCTGGAGAAGAGGAAAGAGGGGAGTGTTAACAAAAATCAAAAGGCTGAAAAGGGAGAGAGGAATCAAATGGGAGAAGGCCAGCCCCAGAGCTCAAGGGGCTCTTTCTGAAGTCAAGTCAGAGCCATCCACATTCAAGGCTTTGCCAGGACACAGTAAAGAGCTTAAGAAAGTAAACCAGAAGTTCCATCAACACACAAATAAGCTTCCACTTTAGTTACACACACATGGTTTGTAACTATAAATATGTATATATCTGGCTACTTTTAAGAGTGTTTCTCTTCTTATGGAGAGCCATTTGTTGGGGGCATTTCACATGCAGAATCTATTGCACTAGACATCATCAGTCATCTAATAAAACAGAATGTCCCAAGAGGACAATGGCTATATTTCTAAAAAATAAACAAACAAAAACTAGTTTTCATTGTCAAATAAGTTTGAGAAGCACCACATACAATGTTCTCCTAGAAATTCACAATGTAGGTTAACATACTAAAGGCTCTAAAAATTTCTGGAGTAAAGAAGCCCATTTATTTCTTCATATCCAAACTTACTGAACCATAGAATTTTTTCAGTATAATATCTATTAATATCTTATGAAATGTGTCCTTGGAACACAGCTTGGGAAACTGCCTCAAAAGAATAAAAATTTTATGTGCTACATGCTGCATTATTTTTTGTAAAAGGAGTTACTGCCACCTGTACTCTTGTGAATATTCATAACCTATTGATATTTCAGTGGGACCACATAAGAATTAAACAGAACAAAGCAGTGCTCAAAATCACATGCCAGGGGCACAAAACTCACAAAATTTGGTTTATTCCACTTGCCCAAGACTCAAAACTATACTGCAAGAGAATTAATTTAGAAGTAAAATAAATCAACTAAAATAAGTAACCATGATTAGAAATTAATAATAAAATAACAAGAGAATACACATCTGTAAGTGTCTAGATGTGGAAGAGACTGTGACAAGGAGGAATGATTTTGATCAAGTTATGCAAAAATAAAAAACACAGTGAGTTTGGAAGGATACAGTTCACCTTAAGTATGACATTAGCCTAGGGCTTTAGTGGCTCAGCATCTTTCTCTGCCCAGAGGCAGCAGGAACTAAAAAGAGCTTGGGCCTTAGAGGCCACTTATCCTCATAAAGCCATGAATTTACTGCTATTACAACATTTCCCAGATTGCACTGTCATAATTAGTTTTTGGTGGTTTACCTTATTATACTGTGTGATCCCTAAGGGCAAGTGTTACTTCTTCTTGCTCTCCCAGTCCCCAGTCTAGGCCTTCAAAAGTAGACACACAGTAGGCATTCAGTAATGTTTGTTGAACGAATATCCATGAGAACCTGGGATGCAAATGTATAACCAGGCCGAATCTCGGTGAGTTAATGGGACTGGGAGGGTTTACAACTACACAGATCATGTGACCATGTGACCATGGCAGGGGGTGGGGTAAAAGGAAGAGAGAACAAAGGCTTTACTAACTGAACAACAATTGTTGCCTCTGGAAAGGGGAGCTGGGTGGCTGGTGGTCAGGGGTGGGTGGGAGACTTATTTTTCATTCACAGCCTTTTGTTCATCTGGATTTTATCCCATGCTAAGGTAGTTCCTATTCAAAAGTTAATAAATAATATTTTAAAGTATCCATGAGTGACTACTGGAGTATGACTTCCTGAATGCCAGTAACTAAAGAGTCTACTTAAAAAATTTTCTCCTCTGCTCACTAACCACCATCTAGTATTGGAATAAAAATATTTATTGGTTGAATGGCTTATTGCTGGAATAAGTAAGAAGCGAACTGAATCCAATTTCTCCAGAGAAGGCCTCAAATCTACTTTTCCAGACTTCAGTCTTACCTAGTACAACCCTGCACTGAGCTATAGAAAACTCCTGCCATTCTCTGAGCACCTCACACACACTTCTGCCTGTGTTTGCACAGTCTCTGCCTGGAGAAGTCCTCCCCATCCTTAGAGGGTCAGCTCAGGTGCCTGGTCCCTTCCTGAAGGCTTTCCTGAAACCCTCAACAGCAATCAGAATTAATCCTCCAGTTTCTGTACCTCACCATTCATTTCACCTTATTTAATGTGCTTCATTAACACGTAACTTACCACAGAGCTAGACATATGTAATCACCGCAGAGCAGTGCTCATATCTAGAGGCTGTGGAGCTATGGAGTAGTAGCTGTGTGCACAGCTGTCAAGCCAACCCCATAGGCTCAAATCCTGCTTCCACAGTGGAACTGGGACCTCCAGAGAGTTACCTTAGTTTTCCCATCTGTATAATGGTAGTCTTAGAACCCACTGCAAAGGGTTGTTGTGAGGATTAACTTTCTTTAGGTGAGACCTGAGACCGGTAGTAAATTTCAAACCCAGTAGTAAATTTCAAACTTCAGTGTGCACATGAAGTTCACATGAAAAATTCAGCTTCCAGGCTCCCTTCAGCATTTCTGTTTCAGTAGGTCTTGAGCAAGGGTGGCTTGGGAAAGTGCACTTAACAAGTGCCCCAGTCAATTCTGCACAAGGGCTCTCTTAGACTTGGATTTTAGAAACATTATACACAATCAGTGGTTTCTAACTTCTTATCTACATGTTAGAACCACCTGGAAAAGTTTAAAAAAAAAACCCATATAAAGCCAGAGTCCCAGCCCCAAGATTCTAATTTAAGTTTTCTTAGGTTGACCTGTGATATCAACATTTTAAAAATACTTACCCACATGATTCTACCATGCAGCCAGGGTTGAGAACACTTGCACTAACTGTCTCCGGGTTGCTTAAAAATATCTACTTAAAGACATTAACATACAGCTGAAATGGATTCCCCTTGAAATAGATTATATATAAAACTGAAGGATTCTGAAGACTTGGCCCCTATCTAAATGCATTTTAAAATCAGAAAAGATAAATGTAATCCAAGTATACACTGGTCAAATGACCATTCCTCCTGCATTAGTTTGTCTTAAAAACTTATGAGACATGTCAGTTTGTGAGCCTCACCCAGCATCAGCACAGATCCATCAGGAAAGGGAAAGCAGTTGATTGGCAGTGATATTTGTAATGTACCTATTGTTTGATGCATGCAGTTCTTAACCTGGAACATTTTTGGAAGTCCATGGTTTATTAACTGCTATGAGAGTTTTAGGCACGTATTCTCATATTTAACAATGATAAAAAAGTATTTATGTTTTTACTTGAAAGGAGCAAGCAAATCAATCCCACCAAGACACCAATCTTTGTATGTATACATCCAGGAAACCAAATTTCTAAAGATTGTCATTTTTGATTCTGTAATCTTCCAAGAATTTCAGCAAAAACAGACTAAAGTAGAACATGAAATAAATCATCAGGATAAAAGGGCAAAATTGTTAAGGACCAACAGATTTTGTTTATTTTAAAGCCAATCTGAAATATCCTGCTTTTAAGAAAAATAAGACTTAAGGTAGGACTTCCCTGGTGGTCCAGTGGTTAAGACTCCGCGCCTCCACTGCAGGGGGCATGGGCCTATCCCTGGTCAGGGAAGTTCCACATGCCTCGCAGTGTGGCCAAAAAGAAAAAAAAAAGACTTAAGGTAGACAGCAAGTAATGTGTGTGTGAAGTGGACAATATTATTCATCAAAATGAGCCATTCTAGGAACCTAATGGCAGTAAAAACTATAAATGTATAAGAACTAAAGAACAAGTCATTTATAGAGACCTGTCTGGAGAGAAAATGATATGATTACAACAAAGTGAGAATAAAATTTTTCCCATTGTGGGTTTTCTTAGAATTTCAGGTATAAAATAAGACATGAAACTGTCATCAATGAGATAACAATTTGGCTCAAATCTGAAAAATTATACACACACTTTTTTTTTCACAATATGCAGGAAACAAGCCCCTGAATTGAGTATAGTAGCAGTTCATGCATTTGGAATCATGAATTGAATCATTCCAGACTTCAAAACCAAGCATTCTTTTTCAGAGAGCTGTTTTTGGATTCATTATGGGAATACTCTGCAGTCAAATCTTGGGTGTGACATTAGTCGTTTTGTAAAAAGCCCACATGGTCATCTCCTGGATTTCTATTGTACTATATTCTCTAGAATATTCCTGGGACTTCAAAGTCAGTGAAGCATCATGGAAATACCATATTTGGGCAAGTAGTTCTTCACCCAGCACTTTTATGTACAGCCCCCAAGCTTGTCAACACCAAGACACCAAATCCCCTTTTCACTCTAATCTCAATGCCATGTGTCTTCAAATATTTAGCAATAAAAAATTTAAAAGATTTTCCTTTTCTCTTCATACAAATACCCTCACCCCTTATGCCAAAGAAAACTTAATTTTGTGACTTTTGATGTCTAAACCACTAGAACTGATGACTTCTGGAAGCCTCAAAGGAGAGACCATGGTGTGTGTACATGTGGTCCACAGCCATCACCATAGATTCCAACGCAGGCTTGTGAGCCTCAAAGGGCAAGTGTAAACAAAAGTTTCTCATTAAACCTGAGTCTAGCATTAGTAAGATTGTCCAAAGATTACATTTAAAGATAACTAAAGTGTTACTATATTCCTTTGTGCAGCCCAGCCATGACCCTAATTAATGTGTCTAAGGTGGACATGTATTTCTTCAAGTAATGGGTGGTTTTGTTTGGACAATTAGACCAAGCTGACAAGGAAATTTTCCAACAAACCAAGTCATAAAAAGTACATTATTCAGCATTATTATGAGTTAAGCAGTATTTATTACCTGAACTTTACAATACTCTATTATCAATCATTACCTGCCATTAAGGTATGTTAACATGAGATCAAAGAGAGAAGCCAAGCTAAACAAACAGTCATGTCTACAAGTCACTTTAGTGCTGTTCATTTAAAGAGAGGCAAATGCCTTGAACTTAAGGATGGACAATTTGCATTTAGCCAGAAGATGCAAATCAGTTGCACTGTGGCAAGGCAGTGATTATATAAATTCCATGCTTGTTATTCAGTTGACAAGACAAAGCTGGTTTCCAGGGAATTTCTAAAAGAAAAAATGTAATCAAAGTAAAATGTACGATACAAAAGTCCAGTTTAGATGGGTGCTAGTAAAGACTCACTGCTGCATCAATTCTCAGCAACAATGCTGCCTCGGCAGTCACTAAAAATGATATCAACTGAATGGATCTAAAGAGGAGACCGAATGTTTTTAGCAAAGTTGTAAAACCTTGGCAACCACCTCCTGAACAAACACTCTGAAAGCTCAGAAGTCTAAGACAAGCTTACAATGCCCTGACTTTAAAATATATTCATGTCACCACTTCTTCCTTCTTACTCTGGAGCCAAAAGCACAAACAAGATTTCTGGAAGGTACCCCTTTGAAAGTACACTCCTCCTCCTTCATTCCAGAAGCACTTGATCCCATCCTTTCTGAAATAAAGCTCTTTCATTAATGTCCGTTGGTTTCCTACCCCATGTCCTATAGCTAATGTTCAAAATTCAAGAGATGTTCAACTTCAGCTCAAATTTATCTACAAATATCTGGAAAAACTCTTTAATACTTCTTGTTATACAAAATACAGGAAAGTGTCTGAGGATGAGACATCCTTTCAAGTCTATATCTACTTTTTCTGACTGTCTAAGGTGGACAATATACATCATGGCAAAGGAAAAGATGCCACATTCTTATTTCCTTTACATTTAACATTAGGCAATCCAGCAGACTTAATGTGACATTTTTGCTTATTGTAGAACACTAGTGGACAATCATTTTCCAAGTTATGTTGCTTACAGGGATTCTTAAAAGTGACTAAATAAGCCACTTAGGACCAACCCCTAGCCAATCAGCAAAGTATACTGAGCACCTCACTGCAATGGGGGATCACAATAGGACAAAACTTGGCCTTCATCTCATGCAGTGCAAGAATATATACATAGAAAGAGGGCTAACACCTTTGGCCAAGGGTGCGAGAAGCAATGAGAGCACAGGGAGGAGTGGATGCCATGGGGTGGTGGGTGAGCCACTGATCATATATTCATTCAGTGCACATGGGAACAGAACTCTGAGTTAGCCACTGGGCAGGTAGGACGCAAGCTGGGATGGGTAGACTTCAGACAAGCGAACAGGGGCAAGGTGCAGCCATTCTCAGTGGTCCAAGGACTTGAGCAAAATTTCTATATATATATATAGGTGACCCTTCCTTTTCTTCCCAGAGAGCTGGGTTATAGGAACACATATGGCATAAATAGACCAATCTGACAGCTGTAGAGAGGATTTGCGTGGGCCCTGAGGAGGGATTTGTAAGTTTGAAATGTATGTTTGGTACCAAATTGTGAAAGTGAAGGCCAGGCTTAGAAGAAGGAAGTTGATCCAGTTAAGTAGTACTTATCCCTGTTGGTTTCTAAAGAGGGGAATGACATGAAGAAGATGGCATTTAGGGAAGATTCATTTGGTGGGGAAGTATAGGGCAGGCTGGAGTATGGAGGCTGGAAGCCAGGAGACTAAACCGGAAGTTATCATGTCAGCCATCTCTACAGGGATGTGGCGTGGGGACGTAGGAGGTTGTGAATGGCAATGTGTAGAAAACTGGAAAGAACAGAGCAATGACGGAGAGTATCCCAAAGCTTGGAGCCATCGCTGTGTGTGACAAACATGAATGCTGGGGTGCTAGAGTAGTGATAACTGATCGTCCCCTAATTTTCATTCTCCCTTTTCTCCTTTACTAACAGAACCCTGAATTTAGAGGCAACGTTGCAGAATGGTTAAAATCACACATTTTGGAACCAGCCTGTGAGGGTCTGAATGTCAGCCCTATCACTTACTATCTGATGACCTTGGGTGAGTTACTCCATGTCTCTGTGCTTGGTTACCTTATCTGTAAAATGGGAATAATTCTAGTTCTTATCTCATGGGGTTGTTGTATGTCAACATGTGCAAAGCTCTTAGAACAGTGCTTGGTTCCAGGAAGCACCATGTAAGCATCAGCTGTTATTATTAGCTGAGCACATGGCCCGACCACTTCCAGCTATGTGCAGCTATATGGCTACATTATGGTCATTAGAGTGTAAGCGGAAGTGATGTGTACAGCTTTCAGTGAACCCTTGTATGGTCCCACTTCCCCCTCCTATTGGTAGGATTATGGACATGATGAGACCATGAGAAGGAAGCTGTGTGTTGCTAATGCTGTGACCTGCCATGTCAGCTCTGGGCTGCTTATGCTCAGATTACTGCCTGAGAAAAATGAACCTCTATCTGATTTAAGCCACTATTATTTGAGGTCTTGGTTATAACACTGACCTGTATTCAAATACATACTGATAATTTTTCTGAACCTGGATGAAGCCTCTGGGGGACCTCTGTATTACTGCAAGGGGGCTTATCTCCAGGACTTGGCTGCTAGAGGTGAAGAAAGACTCCCCACATGCCACTGCTCAGAATGATCTGGGGTTCCCATCTGTCTGTCTGTCCATAGCAATTAGACTTTTAGCTCACTTCACCCAGCTCGATTCACCTGCAGAAGAGGGCAGGACTGTCCCTGCTCCTTGGCACCCAGGCTGGGAGACAGCTATGTGCTTCCTCTCAGTGTGTCTTCTATACTCATTTTAACTTGATTTTCATCCACATAAAAATATTGGTGTTCAAGGATACCACTGTGACTCATCCATGTTGTCACCTATTATCACCAACGGCCGTGGCTGAATTGCTAAGAAAATGATGCAGCCACAAAAAGACAATGGGAGAGGTGGCACTGAATGTGAGGTGGTGGTGGGACATACAAGGAAATGGCCAGCTACGGTTGGAGATGTTATCTGAATTTAGGAGAGAATATGGGGTCATGTGATACAAATAGAGTGTGCTCTTGGCTGGCAATTTATAGCTACCACCCAAAACCCAGTGGAAGAGACTTAGAACTTTAGGGAGAGCAATCCCATTCCTTCTAGTCACACAGCCAGGGTGCCCACCCAGATACAATTAGCTTGCATGTCTTGAAACCACGCCAAGTAAATTCCCCATCCAATCCTTCCTCACTATGACTGCCATTTGAAACTCTCTAATGAATTATTTGATCCAGCCTCTCCTTGCTCTAAAACCTTCACTGGACCTACACAGCATTTTGTTGTTGTTGTTGTTATTGTTTTAAGTGGAAACAACTAGGTTAAAGCTGAAGATCTCAAAGTCCTCTATGATCTGATACCAATATTTCATACTAACTTTAGCTCACATTTCTTCCTTTACAAAACCCATATTTTATTCACATCAAGCTGCTAACTCTTCCCTTTTTCCTGTCCCTTTGAGGTTCTTTATACCATTCCGTTTTTTCTGGAATGACTATCCTCCTGCCCCTGACTTCTCACCATTGAAATCTAATCCATTCTTCAATAAACAGATGAAATATTTATCCTCATGAAAGAGCTCTGGTCACAGCCAGCCGATCTGTCTGACTTCCATCGTTTTAGATTTCTCTTGTCTTAATTTCATATGCTGCCTCAAATTATGTATTTGTTAATGCCCTATACCTCCTACCATTTTGTAGGAAGCCCAGGATCGTAAGAGTCCTTTTCTGATTTCCTCACACTGCATGGACCAGTGCCTCATACATCTGTTGAAACAGTGGGCTTGTGATGAGCACAGGACACTACAGGAATAATGGAGTCCTTCTTTTGGATTTTGCATAAGACCCTGCAAGAAAGAAGCTCTTTTTACTCCTTTATGGAATAGTTAAACTGGATGAATGTAAGCCTGAAGATTCTACATGAAGGAAGGAAGCATTTGGAATGAAGGAGAAAAGCAATAAGGCTACTACTTAGAAAGAGAGTGAGGGAGAGAAGGCAAGCCAAGGACGTCATGTAGGTCAATGTGGTCACAAAGACAGCTCCAGCCTCAGGCTTCCCCAGATCTGGGACCTAGTAAGTTTCCTTTGGTGCTTGAGGCAGGTTCTATTCCTTGTGAATAAGAGTTCTTACCATTTACACATGCTGACAGGCTTATCGTATTTTGAAGCATATAAGATAAAGTTACCCTGAACACATTCCTGCTGTGTTTCTCAACATCTGTGAGGCACAACATATGTTCTTCTAAAAACTCTCACTATCCTGCTTCACTTAAGCTGAGGGTATTTGATAAACACATCAGATTGCTTGAAAAGTGCTTATTATCCACCCTATCAATTACTGATAAGGGACTTAAATTTCATGAAAAAAATCCATAGACCAGTGAGGCCATTACACTACCTATAACTGCACCGTTTCTCAACCCCCAAATTAGTGGGATTTCTGAACCTCTTGACCAATTCAAATGTCACATTTCTAATGGCCCAGTAAAGTACCCTGGTGTAGTTCTACATGCCTGAGAAACCAGAGGGCAGCTTCTAATACATGGGTCTTCTGCCTCTAACTAAAAGGAAACACTTATCCCCAGAAATCCTGTATATCATTGCAGAGAAACCAACGTCTGCTCATGCTGCCGAAGATTTCAGAAGTGCTATGCTTGCAAATTCATCAGTCATGAGTGCAGATTCTAAAAGAGGACAGGTCACACACTCTTCACACATTTTATTTTAACATCTTTATTGGAGTATAATTGTTTTACACTGTTGTGTTAGTTACTGCAAGTGAATCAGCTATACCTATACTTATATCCCCATATCCCTTCCCTCTTGCATCTCCCTCCCACCCTCCCTATCCCACCCCTCTAGGTGGTCACAAAGCACTGAGCTGATCTCCCTGTGCTATGCGGCTGCTTCCCACTAGCTATCTGTTTTACATTTGGTAGTGTATATATGTCAGTGCTACTCTCTCACTTCGTCCCAGCTTATACTTCCCCCTCCCTGTGTCCTTAAGTCCACTCTCCACATCTGCGTCTTTATTCCTGTCCTGCCCCTAGGTTCTTCAGAACCTTCTTTTTTTAGATACCATATATATGTAGTAGCATACAGTATTTGTTTTCCTCTTTCTGACTTACTTCACTCTGTATGACAGATTCTAGGTCCATCCACCTCACTACAAATAACTCAATTTTGTTTCATTTTATGGCTGAGTAATATTCCATTGTATATATGTGCCACATCTTCTTTATCCATTCAGCTGTCGATGGACACTTAGGTTGCTTCCATGTCCTGGCTAGTGTAAATAGTGCTGCAGTGAACATTGTGGTACATGACTCTTTTTGAATTATGGTTTTCTCAAGGTATATGCACAGTAGTGGGATTGCTGGGTTGTATGGTAGTTCTATTTTTAGTTTTTTTTTGTTTTGTTTTTGTTTTTTTTTTTAAACATCTTTATTGAAGTATAATTGCCTTACAATAGTGTGTTAGCTTCTGCTTTATAACAAAGTGAATCAGTTATACATATACAATATGTTCCCATTTCTCTTCCCTCTTGCATCTCCCTCCCTCCCACTCTCCCCATCCCACCCCTCTAGGTGGTCACAAAGCACTGAGCTGATCTCCCTGTGCTATGCGGCTGCTTCCCACTAGCTATCTATTTTACATTTGGTAGTGTATATATGTCCATGACACTCTCTTACCCTGTCACATCTCACCCCACCCCCTCCCCATATCCTCAAGTCCATTCTCTAGTAGGTCTGTGTCTTTATTCCCGTCTTGCCACTAGGTTCTTCATGGCCTTTTTTTTTTTTTTTTTTTCCTTAGATTCCGTATATATGTGTTAGCATACTGTATTTGTTTTTCTCTTTCTGACTTACTTCACTCTGTATGACAGACTCTAACTCCATCCACCTCACTACAAATACCTCCATTTCATTTCTTTTTATGGCTGAGTAATATTCCATTGTATATATGTGCCACATCTTCTTTATCCATTCATCTGTCAGTGGACATTTAGGTTGCTTCCATGTCCTGGCTATTGTAAATAGAGCTGCAATGAACATTTTGGTACATGACTCTTTTTGAACTATGGTTTTCTCTGTGTATATGCCCAGTAGTGGGATTGCTGGGTCGTATGGTAGTTCTATTTGTAGTTTTTTAAGGAACCTCCATACTGTTCTCCGTAGTGGATGTATCAATATACATTCCCACCAACAGTGTAGGAGGGTTCCCTTTTCTCCACACTCTCTCCAGCATTTATTGTTTGCAGATTTTTTGATGATGGCCATTCTGACAGCTGTGAGGTGATACCTCATTGTAGTTTTGATTTGCATTTCTCTAATGATTAGTGATGTTGAGCATTCTTTCATGTGTTTGTTGGGAATCTGTATATCTTCTTTGGAGAAATGTCTATTTAGGTCTTCTGCCCATTTTTGGATTGGGTTGTTTGTTTTTTGGATGTTGAGCTGCTTGTAAATTTTGGAGATTAATCCTTTGTCAGTTGCTTCGTTTGCAAATATTTTCTCCCATTCTGAGGGTTGTCTTTTTGTCTTGTTTATGGTTTCCTTAGCCGTGCAAAGGCTTTTAAGTTTCATTAGGTCCCATTTGTTTATTTTTGTTTTTATTTCCATTTCTCTAGGAGGTGGGTCAAAAAGGATCTTGCTGTGATTTATGTCATAGAGTGTTTGTTCTGCCTATGTTTTCCTCTAAGAGTTTCATAGTATCTGGCCTTACATTTAGGTCTCTAATCCATTTTGAGTTTATTTTTGTGTACAGTGTTAGGGACTGTTCTAATTTCACTCTTTTACACGTAGCTGTCCAGTTTTCCCAGCACCACTTATTGCAGAGATAGCTATCTTTTCTCCATTGCATACTCTTGCCTCCTTTATCAAAAATAAGGTGACCATATGTGAGTGGGTTTATCTCTGGGCTTTCTATCCTGTTCCATTGATCTATATTTCTGTTTTTGTGCCAGTACCATACTGTCTTGATTACTGTAGTTTTGTAGCATAGTCTGAAGTCCAGGAGCCTGATTCCTCCAGCTCCGTTTTTCTTTCTCAAGATTGCTTTGGCTATTCGGGGTCTTTTGTGTTTCCAAACAAATTGTGAAATTTTTTGTTCTAGTTCTGTGAAAAAAGCCATTGGTAGTTTGATAGGGATTGCACTGAATCTGTAGATTGCTTTGGGTAGTATAGTCAATTTCACAATGTTGATTCTTCCAATCCAAGAACATGGTATATCTCTCCATCTGTTTGTATCATCTTTAATTTCTTTCATCAGTGTCTTATAGTTTTCTGCATACAAGTCTTTTGTCTCCTTAGGCAGGTTTATTCCTAGGTATTTTATTGTTTTTGTTGCAGTGGTAAATGGGAGTGTTTCCTTAACTTCTCTTTCAGATTTTTCATCAATAGTGTATAGGAATGAAACAGATTTCTGTGCATTAATTTTGTATTCTGCTACTTTACCAAATTCATTGATTAGCTCTAGTAGTTTTCTCGTAGCATCTTTGGAATTCTCTATGTATAGTATCATGTCATATGCAAACAGTGACAGTTTTACTTCTTCATTTCCGATTTGGGTTCCTTTTATTTCTTTTTCTACTCTGATGGCTGTGGCTAAAACTTCCAAAACTATGTTGAATAACAATGGCGAGGGTAGGCAACCTTGTCTTGTTCCTGATCTTAGTGGAAATGGTTTCAGTTTTTCACCATTGAGAACGATGTCGGCTGTGGGTTTGTCATATATGGCCTTTATTATGTTGAGGTAAGTTCCCTCTATGCCTACTGTCTGGAGAGTTTTTATCATAAATGGGTGATGAATTTTGTCAAAAGCTTTTTCTGCTTCTATTGAGATGATCATATGGTTTTTCTCCTTCAATTTGTTAATATGGTGTATCACACTGATTGATTTCATTTACTGAAGAATCCTTACATTCCTGGGATAAGCCCCACTTGATCATGGTGTATGATCCTTTTAATGTGCTGTTGGATTCTGTTTGCATCTATGTTCATCGGTGATATTGGCATGTAGTTTTCTTTGTTTGTGACATCTTTGTCTGGTTTTGGTATCAGGGTGATTGATGGTGGCCTCGTAGAATGAGTTTGGGAGTGTTCCTCCCTCTGCTATATTTTGGAAGAGTTTGAGAAGGATAGGTGTTAGCTCTTCTCTAAATGTTTGATAGAATTCGCCTGTGAAGCCATCTGGTCCTGGGCTTTTGTTTGTTGGAAGACTTTTAATCACAGTCTCAATTTCAGGGCTTATTATTGTCCGTTTATATTTTCTATTTCTTCCTGGTTCAGTCTTGGGACGTTGTGCTTTTCTAAGAATTTGTCCATTTCTTCCAGGTTGTCTATTTTATTGGCATAGAGATGCTCGCAGTAATCTCTCATGATCCTTTGTATTTCTGCCGTGTCAGTTGTTACTTCTCCTTTTTCATTTCTAATTCTGTTGATTTGAGTCTTCTCCCTTTTTTTCTTGGTAAGTCTGGCTAATGGTTTATCAATTTTGTTTATCTTCTCAAAGAACAGGCTTTTAGTTTTATTGATCTTTGCTATTGTTTCCTTCATTCCTTTTTCATTTATTTCTGACCTGATCTTTATGATTTCTTTCCTTCTGCTAACTTTGGGGTTTTTTGTTTTTCTTTTCGTAATTGCTTTCGGTGTAAGTTTAGGTTGTTAATTTGAGGTGTTTCTTGTTTCTTGAGGTAGTACTGTATTGCTATAAACTCCCCTCTTAGAACTGCTTTGGTGCATCGCACAGGTTTTGGGTTGTCGTGTTTTCATTGTCATTTGTTTCGAGGTATTTTTTGATTTCCTCTTTGATTTCTTCAGTGATCTCTTCGTTATTTAGTAACATATTGTTTAGCCTCCATGTGTTTGTATTTTTTACAGTTTTTTTCCTGTAATTGATATCTATTCTCATAGTGTTGTGGTCAGAAAAGATACTTGATACGATTTCAGTTTTCTTAAATTTACCAAGGCTTGATTTGTGACCCAAGATATGATCTATCCTGGAGAATGTTCCATGAACACTTGAGAAGAAAGTGTATTCTGTTGTTTTTGGATGGAATGTCCTATAAATATCAATTAAATTCATCTTATTTAATGTGTCATTTAAACCCTGTGTTTCCTTATTTATTTTCATTTTGGTTGATCTGTCTATTGGTGAAAGTGGGGTGTTAAAGTCCCCTACTATGACTGTGTTACTGTCGGTTTCCGCTTTTATGCTTGTTAGCATTTGTCTTATGTATTGAGGTGCTCCTATGTTGGGTGCATAAATATTTACAATTGTTATATCTTCCTCTTGGATTGATCCCTTGATCATTATGTAGTGTCCTTCTCTGTCTCTTGTAATCGTTTTTATTTTAAAGTCTATTCTGTCTGATATGAGAATTGCTACTCCAGCTTTCTTTTGATTTCCATTTGCATGGAATATCTTTTTCCATTCCCTCACTTTCAGTCTGTATGTGTCCCTAGGTCTGAAGTGGGTCTCTTGTAGACAGCATATATATGGGTCTTGTTTTTGTATCCATTCAGTCAGTCTATCTTTTGGTGGGAGCATTTAATCCATTTACATTTAAGGTAATTATCAATATGTATGTTCCTATTACCATTTTCTTCATTGTTTTGGGTTTGTTATTGTAGGTCTTTTCCTTCTCTTGTGTTTCCTGCCTAGAAAAGTTCCTTTAGCGTTTGTTTTAGAGCTGGTTTGGTAGTGCTGAATTCTCTTAGCTTTTGCTTGTCTGTAAACGTTTTAATTTCTCTGTTGAATCTGAATGAGATCCCTGCTGGGTAGAGTAATCTTGGTTGTAGATTTTTCCCTTTCATCACTTTAAATATGTCCTGCCACTCCCTTCTGGCTTGCAGAGTTTCTGCTGAAAGATCAGCTGTTAACCTTATGGGGATTCCCTTGTATGTTAATTGTTGCCTTTCCCTTGCTGCTTTCAATATTTTTTCTTTGTATTTAATTTTTGATAGTTTGATCAATATGTGTCTTGGCATGTTTCTCCTTGTATTTATCCTGTATGGGACTCTCTGCGTTTCCTGGACTTGATTGACTATTTCCTTTCCCATATTAGGGAAGTTTTCAACTATAATCTCTTCAAATATTTTCTCAGTCCCTTTCATTTCCTCTTCTTCTTCTGGAACCCCGATAATTCAAATGTTGGTGCGTTTAATGTTGTCCCAGAGGTCTCTGAGACTGTCCTCAATTCTTTTCATTCTTTTTTGTTTATTCTGCTCTGCAGTAGTTATTTCCACTATTTTATCTTCCAGGTCACTTCTCCTTTCTTCTTCCTCAGTTATTCTGCTATTGATTCCTTCTAGAGAATTTCTAATTTCGTTTATTGTGTTGTTCATCACTGTTTGTTTGCTCTTTAGTTCTTCTAGGTCTGTATTAAACATTTCTTGTATTTTTTCCATTCTATTTCCAAGATTTTGGATCATCTTTACTATCATTACTCTGAATTCTTTTTCAGGTAGACTGCCTATTTCCTCTTCATTTGTTTGGTCTGGTGGGTGTTTACCTTGCTCCTTTATCTGCTGTGTATTTCTCTGTCTTCTCATTTTGCTTGACTTACTGTGTTCAGGGTCTCCTTTTCGCAGGCTGCAGGTTCATAGTTCCTGTTGTTTTTGGCATCTGCCCCCAGTGTGTAAGGTTGGTTCAGTGGGTTGTGTAGGTTTCCTGGTGGAGGGGACTGGTGCCTGTTTTCCAGTGGATGAGGCTGGATCTTATCTTTCTAGTGGGCAGGACTGTGTGCAGTGGTGTGCTTTGGGGTGTCTGTGAACTTATTATGATTTTAGGCAGCCTCTCTGCTAATGGGTGGGATTGTGTTCCTGTCTTGCTAGTTGTTTGCCATGGGATGTCCAGCACTATAGCTTGCAGGTCGTTGAGTGCAGCTGGGTCTTAGTGTTGAGATGGAGCCATCCGGGAGACTTCTCACTGATTGATGTTACGTGGGGCTGGGAGGTCTCTGGTGGTCCAACGTCCTGAACTCAGCTCTCCCACCTCAGAGGCTCAGGCCTCACAGCCAGCCAGAGCACCAAGACCCTGTCAGCCACATGGCTTTTGGGAAGTCTGAAGTCTTCTGCCAGCCTTCAGTAGGTGTTCTGTACGAGTTGTTCCACATGTAGATGTATTTTTGATGTATTTGTGGGGAGGAAGGTGATCTCCACGTCTTACTCCTCCGCCATATTGAAGGTCCTCTCTCTTCACACCTTTTAAAATGAAGTTGAGGAACAGTACCCACCACCTGGCATTATGTCAGTAAAATCTAGGAGTTGTATAATTTTCAGAAGGCCAAGGGGAAATGCCTCTAGCTAACTCAGAAATAGAAATGGCTATACTGATGCAACCATAAGTCAGTTAATGGATAAAGATACTTTTTTTTTGCAACATTATTTCAGAAGTCCTTTTTGTTGTCCCAGATTTAAACCAAGACATATTCATCAAGTCTGTACCAATATACAGCTGATGGTTCTGGAAGTTTTGTTGTGAAATGCTCCCTTACAGGAAGTTCCAACATATCAGTGGAAGGCAGAGTAAAAATTCTCTTGGGAAGAAATTCGTTCACCCCTCTAGGAATCACAGCCTAAAGCATTCACACCATTAGAAGAGCCTACAATCTGAAAACTGCCATGTGATTTTTCTTAGCATTTTCTTAGGAAGATGGAAGAGGCATCAGTGTCTCTCCATCTGGTTCTATCCATTGCACCAGATCCCTTGAAAATTTTGAAAATAATAAAGAGTCTGAAAATCTAATCAAACTAGACACCCAGTAGCCAGTAAGTGACCCCAGTTGGGTAGGTAATGAAACTTAACGGTATATTGAGACCCTGAGGTGACTTCTGACCACACCAGTCACTATCAAAGCCTGTAATTCTTCTTGTCTTTCATGGCTTGTTGGGGGAATTTGTGTGTGTGTGTTTGTGTGTGTGTGCAAAATTTGGCCTCACTTAAGTTTATCAACAGTTGATTATTGATGATACTCTTCAGATCTTTTTCTAATACTTCATAGACATCATGCTTTCTGAGATCCCAAGGATACTATTCAGTTTTGAAGTGTTCCATACTCACAGATCAATCAAGGAAAAGCTTGAGGGCAGATTTAGGGAAATCTTCCATTATTTCAGTATATCAAATATCAAAGGAACATAAAGATATGTGAGGTTACACATTCCAAGACCATATTACCTTATTAGAAACTAGCTGGGTAACTTTAAGCAACTTAGTTAACCTCTCAGAGCTCTAGTTTCCTCATCTGTACAATAGGAATAAATACTTTACTCACCGAACCATTACAAGGGTTTAATAAGACATAATACACATGAATGCGAATAGCACATTGCCTGGCAGCCAGTGACGTTTTAGTAAATATGGTTGCCATGTGTCTGGTTTTAAACCAGACAGTCCAGTATTAGAGTTTTCTTTCTGAGAAATAGATTAAGAAAAGACCAGACATATAAATGTAAATATCAGTAAGTGCTATTATTACTACCATGACATGTCTTATGCATGAATTCTGGAGCTTCCTCTCACTAGGACAGTTTGCCATGAGGAATGAGAGAGAGCACACTCCACCAAGACATGCTTCAAGCACAACCACATGGGAGAGCCCAGTACACACTTTGCCAAGTACCAAATTCCATTGCCACTGTGAGCCAGGTGCAAGGGGTAGGCCCTGCAGCTGTTCTTAATGTTTCCTTTTACAGGTACAATTACTTACAGTGTGTTTCATTTCATCTCCTTTGTGGTCCTTTCCAGTAAGAGATATTTGGCAGTTTAATACTAATGAATTGACTGCTTAAAAATTAAGAATATTGAGTTTTTAATTCAATTCCCAAATTGCTTAAGAAACAAGTCAATTTTTTTCCAGTAAGAAATTTATTTTTACCAAAATTAACAATTTTTGTCATTAATTCACAGGCGTTCTGGACAGGTCAGCACAGTAACTCCTGTGTCCACATTCCCTTGAGTTTTGCCCGAAGACCTCTGCTCAGGAAAGCCCAAATGGCCTATTGTTGCTTGCAGGTGGCACCCCTCCACAAGATCAAAGTGTGATCATGACCTCAATGCCCACTTGAGACAGAAGTCTAATCAACTTTGCTGGCCTGGGTGATACTTACCCAATTAGGATTACATGTCATTTCCACCAAAGAGAGACAAGCCTTGTTGAACTTCTCCACTGCCTACTGGAAAAACTGTGCCACACTGTTGGACTCAACATCCTGAAGTTGCTTTCTAGAATGTCAAACATGTATTGCTTTCTAACCTAATTTTAACACACACTTCAGTTTCTTTCCAAAGGCATCTCACCTGATAGTGCTAGGCCCCTGATTATCCTCAAAATACCAGAGACCTCAAATGCTCTCTCCCCAAGAAGAATGTGACCTATAGAACAACCACACCCCAACTGAAGTTTTAAACACTTCCCAGGAGTGAAGTTGAGATTTCCAAAGGATATGAGGTTAGGCTCTTACAGTCTGTACTGAACCCAATCTTGGGAGAAGATCTCCTTTCTCAGGAAAAGACTGCTCGCTGAGTTGTTGCCTACAAATGTAGCACTGATGTCCATGACCATGTGCCTGTGCTCAAGCTTAGAAGAGTGAAGTTGAATATAGTTCCCTGATTCTGTGGTTCTCCTGCCACCGTAAGTTCTTATGTCCCATGATTTGATTGATCCAATTTAGACTAAGTAGGTTGAACAATTAATTGCTCAGGGTGACTGTGGATTCATGGCTTTAATTGGGATGAAGGAGGTTTTCCATATGGCAAATATTTGAGGCATTCAACAATTATACAAACTATCTACATTCAGTTATCCTTCAAAAAGGGCATTTTATGAAGAACGTGTTATTTTAGATTCTGGCATCATGCCATCCTTAGTTCTTCCACAGAAGTGAGGGAAGAGTAGTGTTTTAGTAAGTTCGAGCTACTGTAACATAATGCCAAAGACTGGATGGCTAAACCATAAATATTTATTTCTCACTTTCTGGAGGCTGGGAGGTCTGAGATCAAGGTGCCAGCAGATTTAACATCTGGTGAGGGCCTGCTCCCTCATTTGTAGATGGCAGCCTTCTTGCTGTATCCTCACATGGCAGAGAAAGAAAAAACTCTGGTCTCTCTTGTTCTTCTGAGAATGACACTAATCCCATCATAAGGATCCCAAGCTCATGATCCCCTCTTAACTTAATTACCTCCCAAAGTCTCCAGATGGGGGTTGGGGTTGGGGCTTCAATATATGGATTTGGGGGGGACACAAATAATCCGTAACAGGTAGAGAGGAAAGAAGGCTGGAAGCTACATTTGGTGGCTTAGACTGTATTCTTTTTTATTCTAACGTAATTTGATTCATATTTTATTATAAGAGTAATACATGCCCATAATAGAAACATATTGAAAATATTTTAAAAGGATGATTTAATCAAATCACATAGCTTTTTTTTTTAACTTCAGGACTTCTCAGTCCTTTAATATGCAAATACATGTTACATCAAGAATGCTTTTCCACAGACCACCTATTCACTGTTCCAAGAAACACAGCTTAGGAGATACTACTCTAGGGATGCTCATAGTTTAGGACATAATTTTACACTATACTAACAAATAATTTTTGTAAATTCTTCCTTGGGAATTATTTTGCTGGTGTGGTGCAGCTTGAGAAGGAGATAGAAAGCTACAATACACACCACTGAGTAAAGAGCACATGGAGAGCCAGAAGTAAGATGAAGATGAAGACAGGAGATGTCTGGTCCCAGGATGACAAACATTACTTGCTTTATAACTGGCCCAGGCATGTACTATCTTTGCAAATAAATAAGCTCATATACAGTGCTGTGCCTTGTACTGTATCCTGCTTTCCCTCATTTACATGTTCTTCATCCCTTCACTTCCAAAGCCCATTGTGGAAAAAACTCCACTCTCCATATACTTGTTGGGAATTACATGTTAAATACAAATAGTCCTAATGTCCAGTTCAGGATTTCCATTTCTACCCTCTTTTTTAAACTTCACCTTTTGGAGGGTGACTCTCTCACTATTTGATGCAAAATAGATCTCTTGTTTTTTCTTTTGGTAGCATATCAGAAAGTCTTACAGAATATGGTCCCATGTTCTCTGTTTCACGATTCTTCACATCTACATTTTCTCTGACTTTCTTAACTTTCAAAGAGACTGCCCTAAATAGATGTCTCTGCCTTAACATTTGGGCCAGCAGTTCTGGTGACCCTACCTCTAAGAGGCACACTATCAATACCACAAGTTCACATCTGCGAAGTCACTTCCATGTGCCTGACACTGTGCTAAGCAAGTTACATAGATTATCTCATTTAATCCTTACCCAATCAAATTAAACCAAACCAGATGTTTGCAATGCGCTTTCTACAGATAAGGACGCCTAGGCTTGGCAACTTTTCCTAATTTCACAGTGATAGAGCAGGATTTGAATCCAGGGCTTTCTGACTCCAAAACCCATGCTTTTACCTGTTATCCTCATAATCATAGTCTAGAGCAATGCTTTTCAAAACTTGGTCCCTGAAACAGCAGCAGCAGCAGCACTTGGGACCTTGTTACAAATGTAAATTCTCAGGCCCGACTCTAGACAAATCAAAAACTCTAGAGAGAGACCTTCAAGATGGTGGAGGAGTAAGACCTGGAGATCACCTTCCTCCTCACTAATACATCAGAAATACATTTACATGTGGAACAACTCCAACAGAACACCTACTGACTGCGGGCAGAAGACCTCAGACTTCCCAAAAGCCGTGTGGCTGACAGGGCCTTGGTGCTCCAGCAGGTGTCAGGCCTGTGCCTCTGAGGTGGGAGAGCCGAGTTCAGGACACTGGACCACCAGAGAACTCCCAGCTCCATGTAATATCAAATGACAAAAGCTCTCCCAGAGATATCCATCTCAACAATAAGACCCAGCTCCATTCAACAAGCAGCAAGCTACAGTGCTGGACTCCCTATGTCAAACAACTAGCAAGACAGGAACACAATCCCACCCATTAGCAGAGAGGCTGCCTAAAATCATAATAAGGTCACAGACACCCCAAAACACACCACCGGATGCAGTCCTGCCCACCAGAAAGACAAGATCCAGCCTCATCCACCAGAACACAGGCACCAGTCCCCTCCACCAGGAAACCTACACAACCCACTAAACCAACCTCACCCACTGGGGACAGACACCAAAAACAACGGGAACTACGAACCTGCAGCCTGCAAAAAGGAGACCCCAAACACAGTAAGTTAAGCAAAATGAGAAGACAGAGAAACACACAGCAGATAAAGGAGCAAGGTAAACACCCACCAGGCCAAACAAATGAAGAGGAAATAGGCAGTCTACCTGAAAAAGAATTCAGAGTAATGATAGTACAGATGATCCAAAATCTTGGAAATAGAATGGAGAAAATACAAGAAATGTTTAATATGGACCTAAAAGAACTAAAGAGCAAACAAACAGTGATGAACAATGCAATAAATGAAATTAAAAATTCTCTAGAAGGAATCAATAGCAGAATAACTGAGGAAAAGAACGGAGAAGTGACCTGGAAGATAAAATGGTGGAAATAACTACTGCAGAGCAGAATAAACAAAAAAGAATGAAAAGAATTGAGGACAGTCTCAGAGACCTCTGGGACAACATTAAATGCACCAACATTTGAATTATAGGGGTCCCAGAAGAAGAAGAGAAAAAGAAAGGGACTGAGAAAATATTTGAAGAGATTATAGTTGAAAATTTCCCTAATATGGGAAAGGAAATAGTCAATCAAGTCCAGGAAGTGCAGAGAGTCCCATACAGGATAAATCCAAGGAGAAACATGCCAAGACACATATTAATCAAACCATCAAAAATTAAATACAAAGAAAAAATATTGAAAGCAGCAAGGGAAAAGCAACAATTAACATACAAAGGAATCCCCATAAGGTTAACAGCTGATCTTTCAGCAGAAACTCTGCAAGCCAGAAGGGAGTGGCAGGACATATTTAAAGTGATGAAATGGAAAAATCTACAACCAAGATTACTCTACCCAGCAAGGATCTCATTCAGATTTGATGGAGAAATTAAAACCTTTACAGACGAGCCAAAGCTAAGAAAATTCAGCACCACCAAACCAGCTTTACAACAAATGCTAAAGGAACTTCTCCAGGCAGGAAACACAAGAGAAGGAGAAGACCTACAATAACAAACCCAAAACAATTAAGAAAATGGTAATAGGAACATAGATATCGATAATTACCTTAAATGTAAATGGATTAAACGCTTCTACCGAAAGACATAGACTGGCTGAATGGATACATAAACAAGACCCGTATATATGCTGTCTTTTTTTTTTTTTTTTTTTTTTTTAATTTATTTATTTATGGCTGTGTTGGGTCTTCGTTTCTGTGCGAGGGCTTTCTCCAGTTGTGACAAGCGGGGGCCACTCTTCATCGCGGTGCGCGGGCCTCTCACCATCACGGCCTCTCGTTGTGGAGCACAGGCTCCAGACGCGCAGGCTCAGCAATAGTGGCTCACGGGCCCAGCCACTCCACGGCATGTGGGATCTTCCCAGACCACGGCTCGAACCCATGTCCCCTGCATTAGCAGGCAGGCCCTCAACCACTGCACCACCAGGGAAGCCCTATGCTGTCTTTAAGAGAGCCACTTCAGGCCTATGGACACATACACACATACTGAAAGTGAGGAAACGGAAAAAGATATTCCATGCAAATAGAAATTAAAAGAAAGCTGGAGTAGCAATTCTCATATCAGACAAATTAGACTTTAAAATAAAGACTATTACAAGAGACAAAAGGACACTACATAATGATTAAAGGATCAATCCAAGAAGAAGATACAACAATTGTAAATATTTATGCACCCAACACAGGAGCACCTCAATACATCAGGCAAATGCTAACAAGCATAAAAGGGGAAATCGACAGTAACACAGTCATAGTAGGGGACCTTAACACCCCACTTTCACCAATAGACAGATCATCCAAAATGAAAATAGAAAGGGAACACAAGCTTTAAATGATACATTAAAGAAGATGGACTTAATTGATATTTATAGCACATTCCATCCAAAAACAACAGAATACACTTTCCTCTCAAGTGCTCGTGGAATATTCTCCAGGATAGATCATATCCTGGGTCACAAATCAAGCCTTGGTAAATTTAAGAAAATTGAAATTGTATCAAGCATCTTTTCTGACCACAATGCTATGTGACTAGATATCAATCACAGGAAAAAATCTGTAAAAAATACAAACACATGGAGGCTAAACAATACACTACTTAATAACCAAGAGATCACTGAAGATATCAAAGAGGAAATCAAAAAATAACTAGAAACAAATGAAAATGAAAACATGATGACCCAAAACCTATGGGATGCACCAAAGCAGTTCTAAGAGGAAACTTTATAGAAATACAATCCTACCTCAAGAAACAAGAAACGTCTCAAATAAACAACCTAAATTTACACCTAAAGCAATCAGAGAAAGAACAAAAAAAAACCCAAAGTTAGCAGAAGGATAGAAATCATAAAGATCAAATCAGAAATAAATGAAAAAGAAATGAAGGAAACAATAGCAAAGATCAATAAAACTAAAAGCTGGTTCTTTGAGAAGATAAACAAAATTGATAAACCATTAGCCAGACTCATCAAGAAAAAAAGGAAGAAGGCTCAAATTAACAGAATTAGAAATGAAAAAGGAGAAGTAACAACTGACACGGCAGAAATACAAAGGATCATGAGAGATTACTGCGAGCATCTCTATGCCAATAAAATAGACAACCTGGAAGAAATGGACAAATTCTTAGAAAAGCACAACGTCCCAAGACTGAACCAGGAAGAAATAGAAAATATAAACGGACAATAATAAGCCCTGAAATTGAGACTGTGATTAAAAATCTTCCAACAAACAAAAGCCCAGGACCAGATGGCTTCACAGGCGAATTCTATCAAACATTTAGAGAAGAGCTAACACCTATCCTTCTCAAACTCTTCCAAAATATAGCAGAGGGAGGAACACTCCCAAACTCATTCTACGAGGCCACCATCAATCACCCTGATACCAAAACCAGACAAAGATGTCACAAAGAAAACTACATGTCAATATCACCGATGAACATAGATGCAAACAGAATCCAACAGCACATTAAAAGGATCATACAACATGATCAAGTGGGGTTTATCCCAGGAATGCAAGGATTCTTCAGTAAATGAAATCAACCAATGTGATACACCATATTAACAAATTGAAGGAGAAAAACCATATGATCATCTCAATAGATGCAGAAAAAGCTTCCGACAAAGTTCAACACCCATTTATGATAAAAAACTCTCCAGAAAGTAGGCATAGAGGGAACTTACCTCACCATAATATAGGCCATATATGACAAACTTACAGCCGACATCGTTCTCAGTGGTGAAAAACTGAAACCATTTCCACTAAGATCAGGAACAAGACAAGGTTGCCTACCCTCGCCATTGTTATTCAACATAGTTTTGGAAGTTTTAGCCACAGCCATCAGGGAAGAAAAAGAAATATAAAAGGAACACGAATCGGAAAAGAAGAAAACTGTCACTGTTTGCAGATGACATGATACTATACATAGAGAATTCTAAAGATGTTATGAGAAAACTACTAGAGCTAATCAATGAATTTGGTAAAGTAGCAGAATACAAAATTAATGCACAGAAATCTGTTTCATTCCTATACACTACTGATGAAAAATCTGAAAGGGAAATTAAGGAAACACTCCCATTTACCATTGCAACAAAAACAATAAAATACTTACCTAAGGAGACAAAAAACTTGTATGCAGAAAACTATAAGACACTGATGAAAGAAATTAAAGATGATACAAGCAGATGGAGAGATATACCATGTTCTTGGACTGCAAGAATCAACATTGTGAAAATGACTATACTACCCAAAGCAATCTACAGATTCAATGCAATCCCTATCAAACTACCAATGGCATCTTTCACAGAACTAGAACAAAAAATTTCACAATTTGTATGGAAACACAGAAGACCCCGAATAGCAAAAGCAATCTTGAGAAAGAAAAACAGAGATGGAGGAATCAGGCTCCCAGACTTCAGACTATGCTACAAAGCTACAGTAATCAAGACAGTGTGGTACCGGCACAAAAACAGAAACATACATCAATGGAACAGGCTAGAAAGCCCAGAGATAAACCCACTCACATATGGTCACCTTATTTTTGATAAAGGAGGCAAGAGTATGCAATGGAGAAAAGATAGCTATCTCTGCAATAAGTGGTGCTGGGAAAACTGGACAGCTACATGTAAAAGAGTGAAATTAGAACAGTCCCTAATACCATACACAAAAATAAACTCAAAATGGATTAAAGACCTAAATGTAACACAATAAAACTCTTAGAGGAAAACATAGGCAGAACACTCTATGACATAAATCACAGCAAGATCCTTTTTGACCCACCTCCTAGAGAAATGGAAATAAAAACAAAAATAAACAAATGGGACCTAATGAAACTTAAAAGCCTTTGCACGGCTAAGGAAACCATAAACAAGACAAAAAGACAACCCTCAGAATGGGAGAAAATATTTGCAAATGAAGCAACTGACAAAGGATTAATCTCCAAAATTTACAAGCAGCTCATGCAGCTCAACATCCAAAAAACAAACAACCCAATCCAAAAATGGCCAGAAGACCTAAATAGACATTTCTCCAAAGAAGATATACAGATTCCCAACAAACACATGAAAGAATGCTCAACATCACTAATCATTAGAGAAATGCAAATCAAAACTACAATGAGGTATCACCTCACAGCTGTTAGAATGGCCATCATCAAAAAATCTGCAAACAATAAATGCCGGAGAGGGTGTGCAGAAAAGGGAACCCTCCTACACCGTTGGTGGGAATGTATATTGATACATCCACTACGGAGAACAGTATGGAGGTTCCTTAAAAAACTAAAAATAGAACTACCATACAACCCAGCAATCCCACTACTGGGCATATACCCTGAGAAAACCATAATTCAAAAAGAGTCATGTACCACAATGTTCACTGCAGCACTATTTACACTAGCCAGGACATGGAAGCAACCTAAGTGTCCATCGACAGCTGAATGGATAAAGAAGATGTGGCACATATATACAATGTAATATTGCTCAGCCATTAAAAGAAACGAAATTGAGTTATTTGTAGTGAGGTGGATGAACCTAGTGTCTGTCATACAGAGTGAAGTAAGTCAGAAGTAGAAAAATAAATACTGTATGCTGACACATATATATGGAATCTAAAAAAATTGGTTCTGAAGAACCTAGGGGCAGGACAGGAATAAAGATGGAGACGTAGAGAATGGACTTGAGGATATGGGGAGGGGGAAGGGTAAGCTGGGACGAAGTGAGAGAGTGGCATGGACTTATATATACTACCAAATGTAAAATAGCTAGCTAGTGGGAAGCAGCCACATAGCTCAGCACCAAGATCAGCTCGGTGCTTTGTGACCACCTAGAGGGGTGGGATAGGGAGGGTGGGAGGGAGATGCAAGCGGGAGGAGATATGGGGATATATGTGTATGTATAGCTGATTCACTTTGTTATAAAGCAGAACTAACCCACCATTGTATAGCAATTATACTCCAATAAAGATGTTAAATAAATAAATAAAAATAAAAAGGAGAAAAAAAAAACTGCATAGAAGACCATGTAAAAAAAATAAACTCTAGAGATATGGTGTGTATATATACACACACCACACACACACACACACACACACACACACACACACACACACGCACAAAATGGAATATTATCCAGCCATAAAGAAGAAAGCAAGCCTGCCTTTTGTAACAACATGAATAAAACTTATTATGCTAAGCAAAATAAGACAAAGTAAGGCCAATACTCTATGTTCTTACTTATATGTGGAATCTAAGAAAAGCCAAACTAATAGAAATAGAGAGTAGAATGGTGGTTGCCAGGGGCTGGGGGTGGGGGAAATGGGGAGATGTTGGTTATAGGCTATAAGGTCCAAACTATAGGAGTAAGATCGGGCTCTAGTGCATATTATGGTGATTATAATTAACAATACTGTATTATAAACTTGAAAATTAAGAGAGTTGATGTTAAATATCACCACAAACAAAAAAATCATAATTATGTGAGATAGTAGAGGTGTTAACTAACCTTATAGTGGTTATCATTTTGCAATAATTACATGTATATAATTATCATACTGTACACCTTAAGCTTACATGTGTTGTATGTCAATAATATCTCAATTAAGCTAGAGAAAAAAGAGGAACTCCGAAGGTGAGGCCCAGCAATCTGTGTTGTAACTAGTCCTCCAGGCGATTCTGACGTATGCTAATGTTTAAAAACAACTGTTCTGGAAACCAAGCAGGAAGACTTCAGGTTAAAGGTGAGGGATAATTTTCTGGCGTGATGTCAACACTAGCGTGGGGCATCTCAAAAGGCTGGCCTGGGATCGCCCCGTTTGGTTCTGATGGATGGGAGCTGTTCTGTGTCTCTAGGAACTTTCCACCTTTATTGTTCGTGTCTCAAGCATAGAGCACCACACCACCAAATCCTAGTGCGACAGCTCAGCATTCTCTAACAACACCAAAAAAATCTCACACTTAAAGTTTAACCTAACAGAGAACAGGATATTCTGATCACATGCGTAGGCGCTGGAAAAACAATCGGCAGGAACAGGGAGCGTGTCATGGTTGCTTTCTCCCCACACAGTCGCCCTCTGCGGGGCCATACCATATATTAGTGGGCATTTCACATCAGCTAATTCAGATTCCCCTGTCAGACAAATCCCACCTGTGAGCACTGCTGTCTACACCACATAACACCACATAGATCAAGAGTGAGGAGAGGCCAAAGTCATGAACACCATAGCTTTCCATAAAAGTTAATTAATGACAGAAGCATATTGCTAGGAATGGCAACATGGCCATTATTTATGGCTCAGGAAACCCCAACTGTAGGGATTTGCCTTTTCCTTTCTCCCAGCCCCAGCTCTACCCACGAGTTTACTCACCCCATTACAGTAACTTCGTGAATCATTTGCCAAGTTAGCAAGAATGTAGCATGGAATCTATAAAAATTAATACAACAGCTGGATATCCAACACACATCCCAAGAGAAACAGACCACCCCGTGGATGCCACCCTGTTCTTTTCTATCCCTGTATCTCAACACTTCTTTCACACTTCACATTTCTACCCCTGGTAAGAGTTCCAACCTGTCACCCTCAAGAAAAGAATTTCCCCAAGGAACTCTTGCTGCTGAAAGGCTTCTAGAAACCTCCTTTCCCCCTTCGCAGTCATACCATTACACACAAGCATGGGCCAACCACTAGGAGAATAGCTCATCACCAACAGACTGTCACCACTTTGGGAGGCTATGCAGCACTGTGGTGAAAAGTTTCCCTCTGGCTTCAAATTCCAGTAAAGTGTTCATAGTGTCCTCATCTATAAAATGGGCCCAATAATATTCACCTTTGAAGGTTGCTGTGAGGTTTGAACCAAGCTGATGTGAGCTGAGCGACACCCAGTGCCATTAAGGCCGAACAAACCTTCGTGGTGCATCTTTTCCCCCTCAGAAGGCACGTGCCCCAACAAGCTCAGACTAGTATTTTCCACAAACCCTATACTGCTGCCCACACAGATTTTAGAAGGAGGTGGTCTGAAGGTGATACAATTTTTTACGTGTGTGCACGTGTGTGCATTTTTCTGAGGACAAGGTCTAGAGCTTTCAGCTCATTCTCTAAGGCACTCATGACCACTGCAGGGGCTCAGGAGGAGAAAGAAAGAAAACTGTACCCTGGAAAAGCTAAGAAAGCAAGAATGCACATTTATGCTGGAGAAGACAGTTCCATGTGTTGGAAAGAGTACTGCACTGTGAGTCACATGACTGGTGTTTTACTCTCCTTTCCCATAAACGAACTGTGGCAAATCCCTTCTCAGAGCTCAGTTTCCATTTCTTTATGTTTGAAATGGACATCATAGCAACTCCTCACCTCACTTCATACAGTTGTGGGCATCATAATAGGTAACAGATATGAAAGCATCTTTTCAAGCAGAAAACACCACCCCAATAAATGTATGACACTCAAGGTTCAGATGCCTTATCAAGATTCCAATGGACAAACAGCTTCACCAACTGGCCATTGCAGTCCACAAAATTATGAGGAAAATTACCATGCAGTGAGTTATATTGTTCGTTTTGTTCTGCTTGTGTGAAATAGCATAGTTATCTCCGGAATATATTTTAAAAATAAGCAAGCAGAAATCCTTTGTGGGAGAGGGAAATCTGTAAGTATGGCTTGATTCCACTCGATCCACTATAATCCTTAGAGCTACCCGGCATCCCTCCGTGGTTTGCTTTAATTGCATGTCACTGCTAACTTCCTTGTAAAGAGACAGGCCTCTGCCATTCCTTCTAATTATCCAAATCGCCAGCCACTGTGTGTGGCCTTACCTAAGGCTTTTAACCAGCAGTAATGTCACTAAATCAAAGCAAGTGGGAAGTGTCCCTGTTGGAGTGACTCTAATAAATGCTACATGACATTCCTTGAAGACCGTTTGGAAATATTCTCTTCAGAGTTACACCAATTCCAACATGATAACTCATCAGTTAAAAAGAGTCATAACCAGAAGTCCACGTGTAAACCATATATCTCTTACCTCCTGTTGCTAGAGGATCCACATTTCATCTAGAAAGGACATAAATCTGGCAATCTCACTTCAGGCTTAGCCCATCCACCTGAGAAAGAATATTATATAGTTCAATACAATTATGCGGCTGTTTCTGTAGGTCCTCTAAATCCAGCATCAGTTGATATTGGCATTGATAATAATAATAACAAAACACCATTTATTGATGTCTTCCTACATGCAAATGTCATGTGAACCTCCTTCTATACATTATCTCACTTGATCAGCACAATCCTGTGTAGAGCTATTGTTCCCAGTCTACAGCTGTGAAAACTGAGGCCTCAAGAGCTTAAGGATGAGAGTAGCACTGAAGACAAATGGAGCATATGTGGAACTGACAAGGAGATGGTTGCTGAGGAGGCTGAGATAAATTGCCCTGAATTCCCATTATCTACATACACAAAAATTGAGCTAAAAAATTTAGGCATCTAAAAACACGAGTTCCTCCTATTTCCAACTTACAAATGTAAAATTATAGGAACTCTGGAGAAAACGTTTTCGTATTCATGAGAAGTATTTTTTTTTGAATTTTATTTTATTTATTTTTTTATACAGCAGATTCTTATTAGTCATCAATTTAATACACATCAGTGTATACATGTCAATCCCAATCGCCCAATTCATCACACCACCACCAACCCCCCACCCCACGCCACTTTCCTCCCTTGGTGTCCATACGTTTGTTCTCTGCATCTGTGTCTCAATTTCTGCCCTGCAAACTGGTTCATCTGTACCATTTTTCTAGGTTCCACATATATGCATTAATATACAATATTTGTTTTTCTTTTTCTGACTTACTTCACTCTGTATGACAGTCTCTAGATCCATCCACATCTCTACAAGTGACCCAATTTCATTCCTTTTTATGGCTGAGTAATATTCCATTGTATATATGTACCACATCTTCTTTATCCATTCGTCTGTCAATGGGCATTTAGGTTGCTTCCATGACCTGGCTATTGTAAACAGTGTTGCAATGAACATTGGGATGAATGTGTCTTTTTGAATTATGGTTTTCTCTGGGTATATGCCCAGTAGTGGGACTGCTGGGTCATGTGGTAATTCTGTTTTTAGTTCTTTAAGGAACCTCCATACTGTTCTCCATAGTGGCTGTACCAATTTACATTCCCACCAACAGTGCAAGAGGGTTCCCTTTTCTCCACACCCTCTCCAGCATTTGTTGTTTGTAGGTTTTCTGATGATGCCCATTCTAACTGGTGTGAGGTGATACCTCATTGTAGCTTTGATTTGCATTTCTCTAATCATTAGTGATGTTGAGCATCTTTTCATGTGCTTCTTGGCCATCTGAATGTCTTCTTTGGAGAAATGTCTATTTAGGTCTTCTGCCCATTTTTGGATTGGGGTGTTTGTTTTTTTGATATTGAGCTGCATGAGCTGTTTATATATTTTGGAGATTAATCCTTTGTCCATTGATTCGTTTGCAAATATTTTCTCCCATTCTGAGGGTTGTCTTTTCGTCTTGTTTATGGTTTCCTTTGCTGTGCAAAAGCTTTGAAGTTTCATTAGGTCCCATTTGTTTATTTTTGTTTTTATTTCCGTTACTCTAGGAGGTGGATCAAAAAAGATCATGCTGTGATTTATGTCAAAGAGTGTTCTTCCTATGTTTTCCTCTAAGAGTTTTATAGTGTCCGGTCTTACATTTAGGTCTCAAATCCATTTTGAGTTTATTTTTGTGTATGGTGTTAGGGAGTGTTCTAATTTCATTCTTTTACATGTAGCTGTCCAGTTTTCCCAGCACCACTTACTGAAGAGACTGTCTTTTCTCCATTGTGTATCCTTGCCTCCTTTGTCATAGATTAGTTGACCATAGTGGGTGGGTTTACCTCTGGGCTTTCTATCTTGTTCCATTGATCTGTTTCTGTTTTTGTGCCAGTACCATATTGTCTTGATTGCTGGAGCTTTGTAGTATAGTCTGAAGTCAGGGAGTCTGATTCCTCCAGCTCCGTTTTTTTCCCTCAAGACTGCTTTGGCTATTCGGGGTCTTTTGTGTCTCCATACAAATTTTAAGATTTTTTGTTCTAGTTCTGTAAAAAATGCCATTGGTAATTTGATAGGGATTGCATTGAATCTGTAGATTGCTTTGGGTAGTATAGTCATTTTCACAATATTGATTCTTCCAATCCAAGAACATGGTATATCTCCATATTCATGAGAAATATTATCATCTGTATTTCAGCATTTTACCATGAAGCTCCAGATTTTTAAAATGTATGCTGCACATTTTTGATTTGTGTTCTAGTAAACATGGGTGTGTATGGCTCCTAAAAATTAAAAATTATGTACATAAGAGTATATAAGGCTGTACACTTATGGTCTATTCACTTTCTTATGTGTATGTTGTATGTTAATAAAAAGTTTCAAAACTGTTGTCTATGTGGATCTGAATATTCATGTTTCATCACTATTTTCTGTACTTTCTCAAAATGACCATCAAGCTGTTACTACCCCTTTTTAATTTTCCCCAGAATGATTTTCCTTTACAATGAAAATCTGTGGAATAGCATCTTGGTAAATTTCTTGGCAAATCTTTGTTGACATTAGAAAACTGGTTACCTCACGCCACACATCAAGTCCAAATCCCTGATCCAGAGACCCAAGCAGCTCTCTGTTTAGTAGCTCGTGCTTAGAAAGTCAAAAAGGAGTTCATGACAAATAGAAGAGGAGATCAAAAGAGGGTTCTACCCTTTCCCTGTTGACCCTGTCACCAGGCAAGCACAGTGCTCGCCCACAGGGTACCAGGTAGGGAGGAAGGCTGTTTTGTTGAGATGATGGGAATTTCCTGGGAACACTCTGTCCCTCCTGCCCATCCAAATGAGGTCTGAATAGAAACACTTCCTAGGATAAGTACTGCTCCCTGGCCTCAGTCCTGTAACCCAGAGTTTTGTGTAATCTTTCATCCCTCTTCCCCCATCACCAGTCAGAGCAACCATTAGACAACTGGGAATAGATGGACAATAAGGTTTAAATGTTTTCTTCAAATAGTTAAACCAAAGCCTTTGTTGCTATATTTAATTCACACACTTGCTCAATTCTAATCAGCTGTGATAAGCTAATTCTTATCTATTTTTTTTTAAACATCTTTATTGAAGTATAATTGCTTTACAATGGTGTTTTAGTTTCTGCTTTATAACAAAGTGAATCAGTTATACATATACATATGTTCCCATATCTCTTCCCTCTTGCATCTCCCTCCCTCCCACCCTCCCCATCCCACCCCTCTAGGTGGTCACAAAGCACCGAGCTGATCTCCCTGTGCTATGCGGCTGCTTCCCACTAGCTATCTATTTTACATTTGGTAGTGTATATATGTCCATGACACTCTCTCACCCTGTCACATCTCACCCCTCCCCCTCCCCATATCCTCAAGTCCATTCTCTAGTAGGTCTGTGTCTTTATTCCCGTCTTGCCACTAGGTTCTTCATGGCTTTTTTTTTTTTTCCTTAGATTCCATATATATGTGTTAGCATACTGTATTTGTTTTTCTCTTTCTGACTTACTTCACTCTGTATGACTCTTATCTATTTTTTATCAATGTTATCTGCATTAGAAACATATCTATCAAAGGGCGGAGATTCAATAAATGTAGCTCTGTGGGCAGACTAAGCTGGTGAAACAAAGACCCACCTACCACCAAAACAAACATCAACAGCAAAACAGTGCTCCAAACAAGAGAGATATTTGAATACAAGCTGTGCGGGGCTGGTATAGCAGCTCCACATCATTAAGAACATATGAATTATTAGATCTTGTCGCTCTGCCATCCTCAAAAAGTGCCATCCATCTCATGGTCTAAGACAGCTATTTCAGATGTCACCATCACATCCACCTTCTAGCCACTGGCAGGAGGAAAAGGGAAAATGGAGGACGTGTCTCTTTTCTTTAAGGGCATAACCCATAAATGGAACACCACACTTCCATGTACATCCCATCGGCCAGAATATAATCACATGGCCACACCTTGCCTGAAAGGGAGGCTGGGAAATGTGGTCATTAGCTGGACAGCCATATGCTCTGCTAAAATTTGGAGACTCTATTTCTAAAGAAACAAGTAGAGAATGGATATTGGGAGACAACAAGTGAAACATGCATTCATTCATCCATTCATGTATTCATTCATTCATAAACACTGGATGCCTAATGAATGCCTGGAAACTGTGCTAGTGTTAGGAATACACCAATAAAACACCATCCTCCAATCCCTTCCTCAAGGGATTTATTGTCTAGTGAGGAAATACACATGGAAATAAACTGTTAAAAAACAAACTGCTCTACTGGGATTATACACAAAGTACAACACTCTGCCTAGGAGAACCAGGAAAGCTCAGTGGATGCAGCCTTTGCACTGACACTTGTGACAACCTAGATGGGTGGGATGGGGGGGTGGGTGGGAGGGAGGTCCAAGAGGGAGGGGATATAGGTGTACATATAGCTGATTCACTTCATTGTACAGCAGAAACTAACACAACATTGTAAAGCAATTTTACTCCAATTAAAAATAATAATAAATAAATAAAAAGACAGTAGTAATCACTTAATAATAATAGCATTTCTTTTCAAGCGCTGTTCTAAATCCTTTATACATATTAATTTATTTAATCCCTCCATGAGAGAAACATTATTCCCACTTTACAAATGAGAAAACTGAGACATTATAAGTGATCGAATTGAGATGTGAACGTATGTAGTCTGACTCCAGAGCCTATATTGCCTTTCATGAGAAGGAAAGGGTCCAACCTTGTCACCTAAATCTCCCAATGCCTTCTTGGCATGTAGAAGAAAGGAACAATAGAAGGGGAGAAGAAAATGAAAGACTGGAGGGTCTCAGAAGCCTACATAAGACACAGCATGATGGAACTCAAAATGCGATGCAAGTGCCTTGACTTCCAGCTCTCTCTCTGGAGGCATTCTTGAGGTACATTCTAAGGATACGTTGAAGGGTGACGAAGACCTTTGGAATGTTCTCCAGATTATGGTTTACCAAATATATGATTATATTTGTTCCTTTAGTCAAAAGTAATTTTGATGTGATTTACTAAAAATTAGACATCAATTCAACACCCTCCTTCTAGAACCAACATAATAATCCCCTAATTCTGGGGTGGTACTGTTTGTGTTGGCATGAGGGGAAGCAATTTTGTAATATAGGAGGGGTTCATAACCTAAAAGAAGTTTTGCTTTCATTGAAATCAGTGATGTGTTTAGAGAAGCTCTTCTGCCTTGATGATCCTGCTAGACAAAACAGAATTCATTCATTTGCAACAGTTATTTATTATGGTCTATTATTCTAAACAGATTGTCTTTTATTTAAAATGTGCTGGCCCTAAAAGATGAGAGGGAAAATACATTCATGAAAGCTTGATAATATTTCAGCATGTTTCAATGACTCTTTTTTTCTCCTATTTTCTCCTGGTCATTTCCCACCCTTGATTAGTAATTTTACACCCTAATAATAAAATATGAAATACTTTTTAATACTGCCATGGTGGTAAAACTGCTTAGTTTTTATGATGTGTCTCTAGAGATAGATCTTTAGCAGTATATAGTGAGGTTAATTCAGCATAAAATAGTATAATACCTTTCTTATTTCTGTTCACTCATTTAGAAATTATGGGACGAATTCTAGCAAAAGGTTCACCCCACTGACTGGAAACTAGTGTTTTAAAAGATTGAGGTTCTCCTATACTCTTTAGGGAGGTTAAAAATGTTTCCAATCAACTTTTAAAAAACGTAGTAAACAGGAGTTATTTCCCATTTTTGTTTCCTCAGATTCTTAGGAGAATTTACCATTATTGAAAGTCTTACAATTACTGGAGACAACTCTCCCATCCAGATAACCAGCGACTCACCCCTCTCAGGGTCTCCCTTTCCCTGAATACTTATGAAATGACATCTGGAAACCTAACAATCCTTTTCCACTCTGCCATTTTGTGAAGACACTAATAATATTTCCTTTGGCCATATTGTTCACCTGTGAGAGTCAGAGAAACAAGTTAGCTACTTGGGAACACAGTAGTGAAGCCAGGAAAACAAAAAAAGAAAACAACAGGAATTCTCTCCCTTGGTCTCTGAGCTACACTTAAAACAGATCTCCTCGGGACTTCCCTGGTGGTCCACTGGTTAGGACTCCACACTTCAAAAGCAAGGGGCGTGGGTTCGATCCCTGCTCGGGGAGGGGTTTGATCCCTGCTCGGGGAGCTAAGATGCTACATGCTGTGCAGCCCAGCCAAGAAAATATAAAAACAACAACAACAACAAAAACCCCAGATTTCCTCAGCTCTGGTGCCTGGGGGCAGTGACACCCGCCTGTGAGATTCATTTCCCTCCCAGAAAGTCACAGCGCCCTGTCTCCCAACAGGCACTGGCATCAGGGTAAAATGAATGTAAATTTCATATACGCAATTATGCTCACCCTTCCTAATATCGGCACTTACAAAAGTCCAAATTGGGCTTATACAATAAGCTATGTTATAACTTAATCTCACAGTCACTTTTAATTTCAATCTCTAATGACTGCTTGTCACTCCTGTGCTTCCTTTCATAAAAAGACAAAGTTCCTGCTTCTCACTTCATAAAAATGGCAGGAACAAGTTAACCTTCGGCTAATATGGATAAGAAGAGGTTAATATGGGTAGAATGAAAACACAATTTCCACATAATTTTAATTTTACAGTGAAATCCAAAGCTCTTTAGACTAGATAATTGTTAGTTTTTCTGGGTACTTACTGCATTACCCCACTTGGAAACCTATTAAGAATTCAAAGTAAACATGTCAAACAAGAACTGCTCCCTAATTAATACTAAGACATGTATGAAAACATTCTTGAATATTAGGCTTAGTAGCATTGTATATTATAGTGCCCTTGCTTATAAAAAGTTAAATGTTTCTTCAAATGAGAATGCAGACCAAAAAAGATAGTTAAATATGCAAAATGTAGCCATCCATTTGACATACACAAACCAGTTCTAATAATGTTACACTGCTTACCTGCATTTTAAAGATTAATTAATTCTAACTACCCTCCTGTGAGAAAACTGATAAACAAACACGTTGATTAACAGAGAAGTCAAAAAATATATAACATGATGCAAGGTACTGCACCTGAGGTCAGAACTCACTCAGTTGTGACAAAGAGACTTTAATTCCCAGTCTGATTTCTAACTGCATTATCCAAACACCATGTCACAAGAAGACAGAAAGAAAGTGACGCAATGCTTCACAAACCCCAAGAATTTGCTGCTGGTGTTTAAGAGCAGAAACTAAAACCAACCATAAATATATAAAACCCAAATAAACATACTGATCTCTTAAACTCTGACCCAACCTTAACCCAAGTATTAATGATTTTCTCAGAACTAAACCAAAAAAGATTTTCCAAAAAAACAGAGCCTACATCAAAAGGCATCAAAGTACTGAAAACTGTGGTGCATGGAAAGGGTTGATGGGGCCTTGTGCCCTGATCTGTACCCTATCATGGAACCTCTTGGGGGACTGTGGAATCTCTAAGCATGACTTCCTGCCATTCTTCACATACTGGTCACATTTTGGGACATGGCGTGGCCAGGTCTGATGAATTCACGAAGACAAGGAAAATAAGGAAGGTGTAGAACTTTACGAAAGATTATCCACTGGGGAGGAGGTAGGACTTTGGGGACAGGCCAAGTTCAGGGAGAAGTTTAGTCCAATAGACAGACCATGGTCTTCCAACCACTCATAATTCAGCAACAGTGTTACCACATGATAAAATATCAATAATATGTCACCCACTTCCAGACTTCACACTTAGGTAGAAAAAAATTGATGCATTTGTGCTGCTCGGACAGCAGCAAACACTGTCTGTGGGATAATTCCATGTAGATTAAAACTCTAGCCTTTTAGGTACTCTATAACTGCTTGTCAAACTAAATTACTGTTCCCAGACACCAAACTGCGTCCTTGTGTCTGAAAAAGCTAACATGTCTCTGAAAGTGCCTATCATGGTTACATACTTACCACACCTAAAAAATCTGCAGCCTATTAATGGAAACACATGTAGAATGGAAGGGGGTGGGCGGATTGTAACTGGAAGAAGGAGTATTAAGACAGGTTTTAAAAGTCATGAAATGCATATCTCTTTCTTTAAGTCATTAAAAGACCCATAGCAGTCTGCTGTTTAACACAATAAAATATAACAGTAAGGACCATAACAGTTTAGCCATGTCACAGTAGGACACAGAAATCAAATAACATGCTAGATAGAGAAAGTCTTCTGAAGGACACAAAACCCAGAACATGGCAGTAATTTCCATGAGGAATAACACTGGATGACCTTCAATGGTTTGCTTATACTATAAAGGGGAGCACGAGCTTCACCTCCAGCGAAGAGGAGTCTGCAACGTTCTGCCTATGGACACTTTACTCAAGTCCAGACTTAAAGCTCCAAAAGTAGGCTGGAATCTGACCAGCCACTGGAGAAAAGCAAGTCACTGGATTCCAGTGTTTATTCTCTGAAATTTGCCAGCTTGTCAGAGGTGAGAGCAAGCATTTTACAGTAAAGGTGGAGTACGTGATTCAGGAAATTCTTTGATTTAAAGAAATCATAGTTTCCAAATTTGCCACAATCCCATTAGGACATGATTTTATGAGCTAGGAGGAGAGAGAGAAAAAAGAGGTACAAAGATTTTTGTATCTTTTTTCTGTCTAAAGTAAGTAACACCAATAATGATACAATCCCAAAATGACTCACTCCCAGAGAGTCAACAACAATTAGCATGTCAAATGAAGTATAAAAGTCTGTTATTACTATGGGTTCTATGATAAGGAGAAACTAGGCTCTATATTAAATTTTTTAAAATCATGCCTCTTACAACTTTTTATAATTGAAGTGTTGAAAATCCAATACACTCTTTCAAGAGGGAAAGCTAAACAGTTTTCTGTCGGTAACAGCAACATACAGTAGTCTGCAACCTCCTTGAAGTTAATTGCAGCACAGCTCACTAATGAAACTTTTCATCTATTAAATCTTAACAGGCATAACTATAAAAATGGCGCCAAGCTTTCTCCTGCTCTGGAATGTCCCAGCCAGCACTTTGTGACTTTTACCCTTTATCTTTTTAATTACTGTAATTATTGCAGAGTTGGAGTAGAATCAAGATCTAAGAATACATATTTTTTTCAAAGTCCATTTTTTGTTCATATTCTCAGGAATGGGAAACGTTTGAGATGGCCTACAAGAGGGGTCAGTTACATCCATTTCACTGTAGAACCCATGTTAGGGTCAAGGACTTGGATTATCGTTGAGTTCCAGAATATATATATTATATACTAATATCTTCTACAGAACCGTGATTTCTTGGTAAACTGATTTTATATTTTATTTTGGATAATTTACATATTAATAGAAGTAGTTTTGTAAATAATGTAAGGTTGGAGGAGAAGACATCAAAATGATTATTTTCAGTTTTATAGCCTAACAAGAAAATGTTTCCTTTTTTCTTATTACCCATCTGAAAATAGGCATTATTCTTAATCAGTATTTTGAAGCCTTTGGATGAAAACCAAAAGGAAATAACAGCTCTTTTCTGTATTACTTGTTCTCACGAAGAACAAAATCACTTTTATTTTTGTCTCTAAATGGTCCCTATGGTGGAAGGAGGACATAACTCTTGCCACCAGTTCTTATTTGCTTCATTTTGTATCAAGTCTTCCTAGTAATGAAAGAAAGTGCTTTAGGGTAGCATTCATAGGAAGTACAATCATTTTGTTATTAGTTCCAAGCCTTTGTCCTAAATAGCAGCCGCTAGAGAAAGGACATGTCCCTCTAAGAGTCAGTTTGGAGGCCAAATGAGGATGGACTGTATGCATAATGCATTGTAGTTGTCTTTATAAATTAATGCTTTGCTGCAGGATAAATGTATTTGCAGTCTAATGCCCACTGGGCATTTTATTCCATTTCTATTTTCTCTTCACTAGGCAAGCTGGAGCCAAAAAGACAGCATGTACATATATAGTTTTGGCTTAGATAACTAGGACATAAAACATGTTAATTAAAAGTAAGTTCTGATTAGTTCTGTAATATGTGCCTGGCAGCTCAGTGATAAAGTGGATTTTTTGGATGACCCTGCAGACCAAATTTTCATTTCAACAATCATCAGTTCCTACTTTATGTATCATATGGGCAATCTCTTTACAACTTAACAGTCAGCAAGACATAGGTTATCTACTAAAGCATGGTTTCTCTAAATGTGATCAGTACATGGACCACCTGCATCATAATTACCCAGGGAGCTTTCTAAAATGCAGACTCCTAGGCCTGCTGTATCAGATTCCCTCGGGTAGGAGGTAGAGAACAGAGATCTGTTTTACCAACTCCCTAGTTCATTCCAATGCACTAAAACTTGTGCACAGATGTGTTAAAGGAACTTCAACATGATATATTACCTTCAATTGTTCCACTTATAGCATCATCTTCATTATCAACTAATATTTTTACTTAGCCCCTATTGAGTACAAGACATTATCCTGAAAGATGTGAGGGTTATAAAGGTGGTTTGGTGGCATGTCTGCCCTCCAGGTACTCACAATCCAGTTGAAAGGATAAATCAAAGATAAACAGAAACTCAGCATAGCAAGTGCCAAGCCCAAATAACAGTAATAGTAAGAGTGATCAATTACTGAGCTCATAATACGAGCAGGTCTATTTATATATATTTTCTCTCTATTTCTCATCATCCTAGGTAGGAGATGTAATTTTTCTTTTGCTACAAATAAAAAATTCTAAGCTCAGGTAGTTCAACTGACTTTCCCAATGCCATATAGCTCATAAATGAGAGAGGCAGAGTTGAGCCCAAACCCCGTGACCCCAAGGCCAATACTCTTCCAGCCCACCTTACTGGCCTAACAGGAGCTCAAGTGGAACAAAGCTGGAATTTAGTCCTGTTCTCATTGATTACTGAACTTAAACCAGCAATGTCAAAAACAAAGCCATGGGGCCTCCATGAATAAAGCACCTTATGTCCCAAGATGTGTACACAGGGGATACGATTTACTCTTAGGATAACACCATTCACGACAGAGCAAGGGTACTCTAGTGCAGTTTTCTGTGTTTTGTTTCCAAGAGAAAAGTATATTGTAAAAAAGTTAGGTTTATTGTGGCCAAGAGTATAATTATCTGAACTTAGTCTTTTCCAAGCCATGAGCATTTTCCCCTAATTCTTTAAGAGAGATTTAATTTAGGGCAGATAGAGGCCAATTATAATTTGAATTATTAAAGAAGCATAATTCTTTTCCAAATGTTGCATTATACTTAAAAAAATCTTTCTCTAGATTTTTAAAGACATGGTTTCTCAAAAGAAACAAACAAAATAAAGCAAAAAATTAAAAAAAACAAAACCAAAAAACCAACATATCCAGAAATTTATGACATAGTAAGTTAAATGGGTCAAAGGAATCTTACACTATCAAAACTCAAATTGTTTTCGCTGTGGTAATATTAACAAAACTCAAGTTAATTTTTCTATGTATTATCATCTTGAAACTATTAAATAAAACTATTTTAAAACCTGGTTTTAGTCAGGGCTTTTTAATTATATTTTTTATTTTGACATAATTATAGATTCACATGGAGTTGTAAAAATAATATAGAGAGATCCCATGTAAAACAGTAACATCTTGCAAAACTTAATACGTCACAATCGGGATACTGACATTGAAGTCAGACACAGAACATTTCTATCATGATTCCGAATGTTGCCCTTTTATAGCCAAACCCACCTCCCTCCCACCTACACCCCCTTTTTAACCCCTGGCAGCCACTAGTCTGTTCTCCATTTTATAATATTGTCATTTCAAGAATGTTATGTAAATGGAATCATATAGTATGTAAACTTTGGGGATTGGCTTTTTTCACTCTGCGTAATTATTCTTCCTGGAGATTTGTCCAAATTATTCTGTATCAATACATGTTCCTTTTTATTGCTGAGTAGTATTCCATGGTATGAATGTGCTAATTTGTTTAACATTCAGCCACTGAAAGACATCTGGGTTGTGTCCAGTTTTTGGTTATTGCAAATACAGCTGCTGTAACATTCAAGCACAAGTTCTTGTATGGACACTGTCTTCATCTCTTTGGGTTAAATGCTCAGGAGTACAACTGCTGGTTATATGGTAGTTTCATGTTTAGTATTTTAAGAAACTGCCAAGCTATTTTCCAGAGTGGCTCCACCCACTTTACAGTCCCTTCAGCAATGTATGAGTGATCCAGTTTCTCCCCATTTTCACCAGCATTTGGTGGTGTCAAATTTCTTATTTTAGCCATTCTGATAGGTGTGTAGTAATATCCCATTGTGGTTTTCACTTGCATTTCCCTAATAACTGATGTTGAACATCTTTTCATGTGCTTAGTTGTCATTTTGGTGACAAGACTCTTCATATCTTTTGCTCATTTTCTAATTATAATTTTTGTTTGAGTTTTGACAATTTAAAAAATATATTCTAAATACCTGTCCTTTATTATATGTGATTTGTAAATACTTTTACCCACTCTTTAACTTGTCTTTTAATTCTCTTAACAGGATCTTTCTCAGAAAAGAAGTTTTTAATTTGGATGAAGTCTGATTTATCAATTTTCCTTTTATATACCATGCTTTTGGTGTTAAATCAAAGAACTCTTTGCTTCACCCTAGGTCATGAAGATTTTCTCCTATGTTTTTTCCTAGAAGTTCTAAAGTTTTAGCTTACATATTTAAGTCCATGACCATTTTGAGTTAATTTTTGTATAACATGTGAGACTTAGGTCAAGGTTGATTTTTTTTGCCTGTGGATGTCCAGCTGCATTGTTGAAAATTATGTGCTTCCTCCATTGAATGGCTTTTGCATCTTTGTTGAAAACCAGTTGAATATACTTGTGTGAATGTATTTCTAGGCTTTCCATCCTGTTCCATTTTCTATCCCTCTGCCAATACCATATACTTTCATTACTGTAACTATATTATAGTTCTTTAAATTATTTTTCTTTTTCACATTATTCTTTTTCAAAGTTGATTTAACTATTTTAGTTACTTTGCCTTTTCATAGAAGTTTCAGAATAATTTTGTCTATATCTACAAAAAAATCTTGCTGGGATTTTGATAGGAATTTCATTAAACCTGTGTATTAATTTGGAAGAATTGAGATCTTTAGTATGTTGAATATTTCAATTCATATACAAGGTATGTTATTTCATTTACTTATTTTTTGATTTCTTTCATCAACTTTGTATAGTTTTCAGCATAAAAATTCTGTATAGATTCCATTAGTTTTACTCATACTTTTTTTATGGAATAAATATAAAGAATATTGTGTTTTTAATTTGTGTCCATGTGTTCATTGTTAGTATGTAAAAATACAATTGTTTTTTTGTGCATTTATCTTGTACTTTGCAACCTTGCTGAACTCATTTATTAGCTTCTAAGAGGCTTTTTATTTTTGTCTTTGTTTTTAACTTCCTTGAGATGTTCTACCTAAATAATCATGCCATCTGCATATAAGGACAGTTTTATTTTTTCCTTTCTGGTATTTATGGCTTTTAGTTTCTTTCTTGCCTTATTGCTTTGGCTAGAACTTGAAGAGCTGTGCTGAATAAGAGTTGTAAGAGTAGACATCCTTACCTTGCTCCCAGTCTTAGAGGGGAAAGCATTCAGCCTTTCACCATTAAACATAATGCTAGCTACAGGTTTTTTGTAGATATTCTCTATCAGTTAAGGAGGTTCCATTGTATTCCTATTTTTCTGAGAGTTTTTATTATGAATATGTTTTGAATATTGTGAAACGCTTTTTCTGCATCAATTGATATGATCATGTGATTTTTTTTGTCTGTTAATACGATGGATTACATTGATTTTCTGATATCAACCAGCATTCCTGGAATGAATCCCACTTGATCTTTCTGTATAATTCTTCTTATACATTGCTGAATTCTTTGTGTTAATAGTTTAAGAATTTTTGCATCTACAATCATGAGGGATATTGATTGGCCTGTGGTTTTCTTTCTTCTTTTTTTTTTGTATTATTTTTGTGTCATTTTGATGTCCGAGTACTACCAGCTTCATAAAATTAATCAGGAAGTATTCCTTCTTCTATTTTCTGTGAGAGATTGTGTGGAATTGAAGTCAATTCTTCTTTAAACACTTTGTAGAATTTTCTAGTGAAACCATTGGAGCCTGGTGATCTCATTTTTCTGTTCTAAAATTATAAGTTCAGTCTCCTTAGTAGATATAGAGATATCCATTTTATATTGGATGAATTGTGGTAGTTTGTGTTTTTTGAGGAAGTGGTCCATTTCATCTAAGTTGTCAGTTATATGCATGTAACATTGTTCTTAGTATTATCTTATTATCCTTTTGATATTAACAGGATCTGTAGTGATAGCCCTTGTTTCATTCCTGATGTTGGTAGTTTGTATCTTTTTGGGTTTTTTTGTCAGTCTTTCTGGAGGTTTGTCAACTTTGTTGATCTTTTCAAACAATTAGCTGTTTTCATTATTGATTTTTCTACTTTTTTTTCATTTTCATTGATTTCCACTCTTATCTGTATTATTTCCTTCCTTCTCCTTGCTTTGGGCTTATTTTGCTCTTCTTTTCCTAAGTTCTTGGAGTGGGAGTTTAGTTTATTAATTTGAGACATTTCTGTTTTTCTAATACGTGCATTTAGTGCTATAATTTTTCCTGTGATTTTTTTTTTTTTTTTTTGGTTAATTCTAGTTCGATTCTATTGCAGTCAGAGAATGCGCTCTGTATGATTTCAGGTTTTTTTAATGTGTAAGTTTTGTTTCATAGCGCAGGACATGATCTATCTTGTTATGTGTTCCAAGTGCACTTGAAAAGAATGTATATTCTGTTTTTGTTGGGTAGAATATTCTATAAATGTTGATTAGATCCTGTTGGTTGATGATGTTATTTAGTTCTTTTATATCCTTGCTGATTTTCTGTCTAGTTGTTCTATCAATTGTTGAGAGTAGGGTGTTGACATCTTCAACTATAATTGTGGATTTTTCTATTTATCTTTTTAGTTCTGTCAGTTTTTGCTTCACATATCTTGCAGCTCTGCTCTTTGGTGAATAAACATTTAGGATTATTGTGTCTGTTTAGTAGACTGACCTTCTATCATGTAATGTTCCTCTCTGTCTCTAGTAATTTTCTTTGCCCTGATATTAATATAGCTACTCCTGCTTTCCTTTGATTAATGCTTGCATAATATATATTTTTTTCTATCCTTTTACTTTCAACCTGCCTACACCTTATCTGAAGTACATTTTTTGTAGATAGCATATAGTTGGGTCATTTTTTTAGTCCACTCTACCAGTCTTTTAATTGGTATATTTAGACCATTTACATTTAATGTAATTACTGATCTGTTAGGGCTTAAGTCTGCCATTTTATTTTTGTCTTGTTTATTCTTGCTTTTGTTTGTTGGTTGGTTTTCTTTTTCCTGTAACCTGAACATATTTTTAGATTCCATTTTTATTTGTATATAATGTTTTGAATGTATCCTTTTGTACAGCTTTTTCAGTGGTTGCTCTAGATATTACATCAAATATACATAATTTATCACAGTCTATTAGTGCCATGATTTAACCAGTTTGAGTGAAGTATAGAAATCTTACCTCTTTTTACATCCTCTTAATCTCCCCAATTTATAATATAATTGTCTCAAATATTCCTCTACATATATTAGAAACATTAGAGATTGGTATAATTTTTGTTTCAACCATCAAACAATTTAGAAAACTCAAGAGGAGAAGGAAAGCCTGTTGTATTTACACATATTTTTGCTTACTATGTTCTTTCTCTCTTCCTGGTGTTCCAAAGTTTTGTTTTTTATTGTGTCCTTTCTATGTAGAGAACTTTCCTTAGCTATTCTTTTCAGGTAGTCTGCTGAGGACTAATTCTCTTAAATTTTTTTTAATCTGAAAATGTCTTGATTCCCCCTTCATCCCTAAAGGATATTTTCACCAGGCATAGGATTCTGGACTGACAGTTTTCTCTCAGCACTTGAAAATACTGGGCCACTTCTTTCTCCACATTTTATGATCAGAAGTACAATGTCATTTGAATTGCCTTTCACCTATAGGTAAGATGATAGTTTTCCTCTGGCTGCTTTCAAGACTTTTTCTTTGTTTTTAGTTTTCAGACATTTAATTATGATATGTTTTGGCATGGATTTTTTTGGCTTTATCTTGACTGGGTTTCTATCAGCTTCTTGAATCTGTAGGTTTATGTCTTTTGTAAAATTCAAGAAGTTGTTGTTCATTATTTCTTTGAGTACTTGTTTAGCCTCACCCTCTTTCTCCTCTTCTTCTGGAACTCCAATGACATGAATGTTAGATCTTTTGTCATAGTCCACAGGTACCTGAGGCTCTGTTTATTTTAGGTTTTTTTTTTCTTCTTCAATCTATTTCCTTTCTGTTGTTCAGAATGGATCATTTCTATCGTTCTATTTTCCAGTTCACTGACTCTTTCCTTTGTCCTCTCCATTCTGCTGTTGAGCCCATCACTAAGCTTTTTATTTCCATATTGTATTTTCTAAATTTTCCACTTGATTTGTCCTGATATCTTCTATTTCTTTGGTGAGACTTTGCATTTCTCAGTGAGGCTTTCTGTTTTTTCATTTGTTTCTACAATGTTCATAGTCGGTCACTGAAGTATTTTTTATCATGCCTACTTTAAAATCTTTGTCTGATAATTCTAATATCTCTGTCATCTCAGTTTTGGCACCCATAGTGAGTTAAATGGTGGCCACTCCCAAAAAGATATATCCACATCCTAATTCCTGGAACCAGTGAACATTACCTTATTTGGGAAAAGGATCTTTGCAGATGTAATTAAGGATCTTGAGTTGAAGAGATCATCCTGGATTATCTGGGCAGGACTTAACCCAGTGATAGGTATCCTTATAAGGGAAATACAGAGGAGGAGGCAATGTGTCCATGGAAGCTGATATTACAGTGATGCAGCTATAAACCAAGAAATACCTGGAATCACTAGAAACTGGAAAAGGCAAGGAACAGACCCTTTCTTAGAACCTTTGAATGAAGGGCAGCCCTGCTGACACCTTGATTTTGGATTTCTGGCTTCCAGAAATCTGAGAGAATAAATTTCTATTGTTTTATGCCAGTTTGTAGTAATTTGTTACAGCAGTCCTAGGAAATTAGTAAGGCATCTACTGATTGTCTTTTTTCATTCAGTTTGAGATCTTTCTGGTTCTTGCTATGAGGAGTAGTTTTCAACTGAAACCTGAACAGTTGCATATTAAGTTAGGAGACTCTGGATCTTACTTAAACTTTCTGTTTTAGCTGGCATTTTCTGATGCCACTCTGGCAGGGGGTTGCCTCATTATTGTCAGGTGGACGTAGAAGTCTAGGTTCCCCACGCGGCCTCCATTGACAGCAGAGGGTGGGAGGCTGCTTGACACTGTTGGGTAGGGCTGGGAGTTCTGGATCACCCTGTGGCCTCCATCAACACTGCAGTGGTAGTGACCTCATTACCCCCTGGGTGATGGTGAAAGTCCTGACTCTCCCTAGGCTTCCTTTGACACTACCCCAGTGGGGAACAGAAAGGTGTCTCATTACTGCCATGAGGAGTGGAAGTTCTGTCTCCCCACATGGTCTCCAATGATACTTGGGGGAGGGCACTTTGAAAAGTCTTGGCTCCCTACTTGGCCTTCTCTGACACCACCCCAGCAGCAGGGAGGGGGATAGAGGTGCCTTGTTACAGCCTAGGGTGGGCATAAGTAACCTGCCCAACTTAGCTTTTGCTGGCATGGGTGGGAGTGTGTAGGCTGCCGTTTCCCTGGTCCTTTAACTAGAGAGCAGGCTTTCTGGGGGGCTATGTTTGTCTGTGCCCCCTTGGCGTTTCTGGGTTGCAATGGCTTCTTCAACTCTAAGACTGGGATGTATAATGCGAGAGAAACCCAGGAACTCACCACCATGTTGTTCCTGGGGTTGCAAGTTCCCTAGATGATCTCCCTCCTCTTTCTACTTTTCAGAGTCTTGTGTCTGATTTTTAAATAATGTCCAAGGTTTTTAGTTTTGCTAAGCAGGAGGAATTGAGAAAAACATATTCACTCCATCTTTAGGAAGTGGAAGTCTTAACAGTTATCCTTAAATATTTTTGTTGGAAAAAAAAAAGCATCTACAAAATACTTTACAACATGATAGCAAAGTAAGAGATAAATGTTTCCTCACAGGTATTCCCCTCCACATCAACTCACAGAGGAAATATGTCAGGTATGCTTCCTTACTTTTCAAATACAAACATATGCCTATATGGAAATGCTTTCTAATCCTCATGCAGAAGATTGGTCAATTTGAATATGTAACAACTTAAAGCCTTTATTTATAAGAAAAAATACCAAATGTAAAAAATAAGGGGTAAATCAGAAAAAATATTTACAAAATACAAAGGAACTAAAATCTTCAATTTACAAAAAGTTCTTAACAATCAGTAACAAAAAAACAAAGAAAAATAGGCCACGAATATGAAATGGCAACTAATAAAAAACAAATGATCAAGAAACACATACCAAAACAGTTCAATCTTACTGATGATCAGCAAAATTCAAAATAAAACAATGAAGAGAGATTTTTGTTATTTCTATTCATTTATTTAAATATTTAATAAATATTTATTGAGCAATGACTGTGCCTGGTATGCCAGGCAATGAAATACAATTGAACAAGACAGATATATTCCCTGCTCTCCAATACTATCAAGCAATGCAAATCTTGAACAAGTAATGATGCCAGTTGTGATGCATTTTATGCTGGTGGGAGTAGAGAGAGCAGGGGATACAGTCAAGCTTAGGGAAGGGCTTCTAGAGAGATTGGTGTTTAAGTTGGAAGGCAAAGGAGGACTAGAGGTAACCCAGACGCCAAAGGTGGGGGCATGCTAAGGCAGAAGGACCAGCATGTGCAAAGGTGCAGAGGTGAGAGGAACTGAATGAAGCTCAGTGTAACTGGAGCACAAAAATAGGAGGAGGCTGAGGAGAGATGCAGCTGGAAGCTAGATCAAGGTTGAATCTTGGGCCTTAGAGCATGTTTAGGTGCCTGGGTATTATCTTTAGGGCAATGGGAAAGTGGGGGAAATGTTAGATCAGGTGGATTTTCAGTGTTAGACTACCCAACTAGCTGCAGGATGGAGAATAGATTGGAACAAGCTTAGAAGCAGAGGAGGCAGCAGAGGAATTCCTGCACTGGCCCAGGAGAGAAGTGCTGGTGGCCTGGACTAATGTAGAAAAGAACTAGAGGAGTTGACAGGTATTAGTGATTGATTGAATGGGAAGGGAGAGAGAAAGCAGAAAAGTCAAGGTCAACTTCCAGGTTGCTCCTTGGGTAACAGTTTGGGGAGTGGTGCTGTTTGCTGAGACAAGGAACACTGAGGGAGAAGCAAATTTGAGGGAGGAGAAACATGTGATTTTTGTTATATTGAGTCTGAGTGACCTGTAGGATATGCAAGTAGGAACCGGGAAGGAAGCTGCAGGTACTTGTCTGGAGCTTGGGAGACAGATCTGGTTCCTATTGCCCTGGGATGGTTGAGATGGTCCAGGGAAAGTAAAGAGTAAGAGCTCAGGCCCATGAACAGAACCATGAGAAACATGAGCATTGAAAGACCAGCAGAGAAAGAGAACTCTGCAAAGGAGATGGAGAAGCAGCCAGCAGAGAGGTAAGAGGCAAATGAGGATGTGGGCATACCACCAATGCATGCAAAAGCAAACTGGCATTACGATTACTTATCTGCACCTTGTGCCCCAGGATTCCCTCCTGTTGAGGCTTCTTTGGACCTAAGGTGTTCCCTGGTTTTGCCTATCACCTGCCCTCTGCTCCATCTCAAGCTTCCTCAGTAGGAAACATAGTCCCTTGACCAGAAAGGTGATGTCAGCCACATCGGTACAAAGGTAGGCAAGAGAGCTTAGCATTTAAAAGAAACAATGACCACTTTCTGTCTTTATGAAAAGAGGAGTGAGATCTCTGGGGAAGGCAGAAAGCTCCTGTCACTTCCCATAAACAGGTCAGAGCAGCGCTGAAAGATAATTGAGCCAAATCAATGTGAGGGACCCAAGAGGTGACTTTTGCACAGGAAATTTAGTGACAGCACAAAAAGGGGAGGCAAGGTAAACAGTAGCAATAATCATACAAGTTTTTCATGCAAACTCTGGTTTTTGTTTTGTTTTTTAGATCATTAAATGACATGACACATAGTCTTCCTTAATGAAACGATTCTGAATTCCAACACAGAGACGCTGGTTTACATTTTCATTTCAGTTCCCCTCCAGGACATTTTTCTGTCTCAGTTATCTTCTCAAGATTTGTTCTTTGTAGACACCACAGACCAGTATTATGACAACAGTAATAATAGCAACTGACATTTATAAGCACTTACTTACAGACCTTGCCTCTGCAAGACTCAATAATTTATCTAATTTAGTCCTCCTATTAACCCTATGACATAGGCATTTTCATGCTTTTTATGAGGAGTCTAAGCCACACAGAGGTTAAATAACTTATCTAAGATCACACAGGTTCTACATGACCTTTTATCAGCACCAACTAGGCCCCCACATATATGAATCTCTGGCACCTTTTCCATCTGGAAGGAGGGGAACTCAGTCTGGATAGATGGCAGCCAAGGGTCTCATAGACAGTGGCACCTCCACCAAAGAACCTCTAAGCCTCTAAGTTCTGGTTCAGTTTCCCCAGGTGAAGAAGTTCCTGGGATGTCAGGTTATGCTCCAGGCAAATGATAACTCTCTGGAGCCAGAGTGAGCACCCCAGGTCTCTGTGTGATGTGATATGGCATGTCAGGGAGCTGTGACGAAGCTCAGAACTAGGGGCGAATGTTCACAGTTATTAAACAGCCTTCTGCTCATATAAAGAGTTTACAGTCGGTCCCCCTGCCTCCTCCAACATCAGGCTAGTTCCCAAGATGTCACTCCAAACTCTCAAATGAGCTGATTAAATCATCAGTCCCATCCAGGATGTGGAAATGTGCAAAGGGGAAAACTGATGGCTCATCAGAGTGAGACCAGGAAAATTTGTGCAATAAGGTAATTTGTGTGGTTCTGAGAGCATTTCCATTTGATATTTCACTTATTAATTAAGCAAAATATTTTTGCATGCCTGCCATGTGCCAGGCACCGGGAAGATTCGAAGATGAACAGGATGCAGTTCCTGCCTTTGGAGGGGCCAACACACTGGAGATGGGTTATTAACTGCTGAGGCAAGTGCGATGGGTGAGCCAAGCACAGGGTACTGGGGGCATGAGTCAAACCTAACCCAGCCAGTGGGGGCCTGGGGAAGAATTCTGGGAGGAGAAAGTCCCCTGAGTCAAGTTCTAAGGTCCCTAAGCAATGGCTGGAATTAGCACTTCTAGAAGTTAGGGGAGACAATCCAGGCAGAAGAAGTAGCTGGAGCAAAGGTTTGGAGGTAAGAAATGATATGGGCTATCCCAAAAGAACAAGCTTTTTAGTGTGCAAAGGAAATGGCAAAATGGTGGTAAGAGATGAGGCCGAAGAAGTAGAAGAGAGGTCTGTGTAGCCCACTAAAGAGACTGGACATCTCCAGAGAGGAAGTAGATCCATTCAAGTCTTTTAAGTGGCGGGGTGAAGATTTGGATTTCAGATGGCTCATCCTAGCCCTAGTGTATGCAAAAGATTTCCAAATGAACATTAACAACGTGTGGAGCAGGTTCATAGGTTTGTGGCCAATTGTAAGAAGACTTGTAAGAGTACCTAGAAAACTGCTATACACACTTACCCCATCCTCCCTGAGGGAACAGTTCCACTTCAGCAAGTTTGTCCCAACTCAAATGAAGTCACCCCACCCACACATGTGCCCAGGACACAAGAAAGAAAACAGGAAGATAGGCAAATTGATTCTAAGATCATCCTTGGTCAAGTTATAAATCCCTGTTAGTTTAAACTTCTTCCATTGACTAGATATGAAATTGACAGCACAGGCAAGAGAAATTAGAGTGCAAGCTATTCATTCAAACAGGCACATATACCCTCTGCCCTTACAGGCTAGTGAAGAACTCAGATAAGGAAACAAGAAATGTATTAGGTAGGAGACTAAAAAGACCATAAGCACAGCATACAGAAGAAACACTTAGGAGGGCACCACCTAAGCCAGGCTGGGAAGGGGTAGTGAAGGATCCTGAACCAAACCAGTAGGTCTGAAGAAGTGATATCTGAACCAAGCCAGTAAGAATTAGACTTAAGAATGTGTGAAGGTAAAGGCAGAGGGAAGTCCAGGTAGAAGGAGGAGCAGGGACAATAGCATGAAGGTGTGAGTTTGCACTGTGTGAGTGGGAGTGCGTGGCAGGGGCGGGGAGGGGGGGAGAGGGGGAGGGAGAGAGAGAGAGAGAGGGAGAGAAGAGAGAAGAGAGAGTTGGGGGGATTCTAGGACTTGCATGAGGAGTAAGATAAGCTAATTCTGGAGAGGTAAGAAAGGCTCACATTGTAAAGGTCTTTATAAGTCTCATTTATTTAGTTAAGTTCAGCTACATGTAATATAAAACCCCCAAATACTTGTGGTTTAATCAAGTTGAAAGAGTAAAAGTGTATTTCTCTTTCACAAAAAGATGTGATGGTAAGGGGGCCAAAGATGGTATAGGGCGCCACAATTTTCAGTTTCTTCAGGGACTCAGGCTCCCATCTTTCTGCTTCACTATCCTAATACACATCCTTTCCATACTCAAGGTCCCCTCGTGGTTCTAGATGGCTGCTGGACTCCAGTCAGCACATCTGTGTAGCAGGGCAAAAGAATGAAGAAAGACAGAGGGCAAAAAGTGCCCCCTTCCACCACCCCTCCTAGGTTAGTTTAACTGGCTTTAAGCAGCCTTACACTTCACCAGCCAGGATTGAGTCAAGTGGCCACCACCCTGGTTGCATGGGAGTCTGAAAGACAATGCCTTGCCTTCTGGGTGGCCCTGTGTCCAGCTGCAGTTGAGGTTCCCCTGGGGAGGCAATGGGCAGTGTCTCACACAAGCCATTCCACACCAATCTAAGAAAGGCAGACGTAGCCCTGAGGCTTGAGAGCCTGCTCAAGGATGCTGAACAAAGAATGACATGATCATATCTGGGTTTTAAGGTGACTATGGGCCTTAGTGGAGTCTCCATGAGAGCAGAAACCAGGCTGGCTATGCTCATCTCTTGGAACGCATCCCCAGCACAATGCCTGGATGTTAGCAAACACTCCATAATTGTGTTGTGAATGAATGAATGAATGAATGAATGGCAAAACTGGAGGCAAGGAGGATGAAGTGGCTGTAATAATAAGAGTCTGAACTCAAATAATAGCAGTAGGAGTGAAACATAATCAACAGTAGTTGAGGGCTGACATCTACATCATTTGAACATGAGGAAAGAGTTAAGGATGAGTCTCAGATTATGGTTTTGGCAACTGGGAGGATGGTATTATGGTTCACTGAGATAGGGAATATAGAAGAAGAAATTTATGGGGTTAGAGGGTCAAAATGAATTCTGTTCTGGATGTGGTAATGTTGAACTGTCCATGGCTGTCCTAGTGGAAGTGTCCAGGGAGATGGCACTGCTCCCCTGGAACACAAGGGAGACTTCAGCTGCATATGTATTTCTGGAGTCACGGGCCTGAAGGTGGTAACTGAAGCCATGGATGTGTTTTTATCCTAAAACTGAGAGCAGAAAGAGGAAAGAGAGCAGAATAGAAGGATACACTCATAAAGAAGTACTGCATTCAAGAGGAAGTGGAAGTTTCAGAGGAAAATGAGAAAGATTAATTCAGAAAGATTGGGGGGAAACTGGGAGAGAGAAATGTCCAGGAAGCCAAAGGTGGATACAGATGCAGGAAAGAAAAAGTGGTGTCACATACTCCAGTGAGGTCTGGTAAAGTAAGAACTGAAAATGCCATTGAAAGTTGGCAATTAGCAACCTTCCAGGTGAGTTTGAGCAGAGGGTGAGTGGGCAAAGCCAGGAGACTGGAAGAAAGTGAGAAAATAGGGAAGATGAAGCTGGATTATTCTTTTAAGAAGGGTAAAGATGGATGCAGGTGTTAGGAGAGACTATATATTAGACAAATTCAACCGAAATGATAAAATAGCTTAGCAATAAAACTCAAACTGTGTAGGAATCTCACTTAATTTTATTCAACACATTCACACTTATAAAGTACTAACTTTATGCGAAGAAATATGTTGGAACTTTCATGTGCTTAATCTTTTTATTATGTAAAGCTCTTTTTTTCCATTTATTGTGGGTGAACAAAGTTGAGGAATATTCTTTTTCCTATCAATGGAGTAAAAGTAGTCCAGATTCTTAAAATTTTTTAATGAATTCAAAACAGTATAATTTTCAGAAGATATTTATGCATTGAGATCTTCTTACCTTGATTCTAATATAATTATTCACTGGCTAATTACATTCAGTTACATTTTGGTTGATCAATACACTTTGCTTATTCCTCTTTCACTACATTTTTTGTGGCTTTGGTAAATCATTTGGGAAACATTTTCAAAATATGCTACACTATTTAACTCTATCTGTAGCTCAGTATGGCTTTGTATTCCACTTCAGGCATCCCACAAATAAGTCACTCTGCAAGAACCACAGGTAACTCTAGAAACAGTCATAGATGACACCTAGATCTGTCTGGTCCCTTTTGTCCTTGTTGGTTCAGGTATATGTACCATTTTGTTTTCAAGACTGGCTCTAATCATAATTGCTAACAAACACCAAATTCATCCTTGTTTATCCATCACACATGGCTATGCTGTCCAATTATACACTCTCAAGTAAAAAAATTAAAATCCCAGAATTATTGTTACTTCTTCCACTCCCCTTCACTCAGCAATTTTGCCTCTTTCTGAATACTGCCAACTGTCCTTTCATGCAATCTCTCTACTATTCCCCTTCAACTCCATTCTTTGGGTCAGGCTCTGATCAGCTCTCCCCTGGATGACTACAACATTCCACCATCATGGTTCTAGTTATTTTCTCTGGTTTTCTCTGACTTTACCTTTGCAATTACTCAAAAGCTGTGGATATCTCATCTATAATCATCAAGGGACTTTTCTCAAGCTAGTTGGAAGGGATATACAGGTCCCCTCCAAGCACAGCTCCTTCTCACTATCCCATTTGTACTTCTTGGACTACCATAGAACCCTCTGTGTTGTTTCACTGAAACCAGAACACTAAAACTAACTTTCAGGAAAAATATTTTTTCAGAATTTTCCAATACGGGAATGGAACAACTTTTATCCAGACAAGAGGACATGAACAACCATTATCCCGATACGGCCCTGAATCTGTCCCTTCTCAAATGAAAGCCAGCCATTAGTACTTTGTGAAAGACTGTGAGTCCAGAGACTCACTCATCTATTTTAACTCCACAGAAAAACTAATCTTTTCACTAGCTCTTTTGTTCCACATCAACTAGTTCCTTCATTGCTACCATTCTCTATCCTCCTCAGCACAAGCTCTATTAATTGATCGTCATGTAGTAAAGTGACACTAAAGAACATTTATAATTCCTCCCCGATGGTCAGATATGGTAATTCCCAATGGTCAAGTCAAAATAAAATGTGTGACTCCTGAACCTCCTTTCTATTAAAAACCTCCACTGAAATACTGAAGCAACTGCTAAGTCGACAGTAGAGACTACAAATGGATCAGCTGCTTTTTAAATGTCAGTAAGTCTCTTTCCCTTCCATGTCTCAAAAACTCCCATTGAAATAGATGGTAAAATCCACAGGATGTTTTGAGACACACATAAAGGGCCACTTGCTTTGCAAAGGGAGGACATGCCCACAGTATCTCCTGCGTGAAAAACTTCTATGAAAGTTCCATAGTCGTCCATCTTTCTTATTTTTCTCCCCTTCAAGTAGGAAGTTCACTTCTAGAGTGAAATTACTTGTTTTTACAGTTCTTCTTACAAGAGATGGCATTTTCAGAAACACTTTTTCTTGACCAAGATGCTATTTACAGTGGAAATGGGGATGGGGTGGGACTTCAAGCAGAAAAGAGTTTGAGGCCACATTGCTAATGATGGTTGACCAATGAAAGGTACAGTTAGTTAACAGAGAAGATATGGGTGGGGGGGCAGCAAAAGACCCTTAAACCCCTCATCTGACACCTTTCTACTATCTTAGCTGACCAGGCCAGGTAGATTTCTCTGTTTCTCCATCTATTAAACAATATTCAAAATATCTCTTTTTCACACTTCGTAAAGATATAGGATTAAAAAAGAAAATATGTGGGGTTTTTTTTCAGTGTTTTCTTTAAAGGAAAGTGATATATAAAATAAGGTAAAAGAAATTATATGTGCTTTCTGACCACTTTCTAAATTCACTATAATCCAGGGCAGTTTCTGGGCTTCTCTTAGGTATCTTTCTGTGGGTCAGTAGAAAAATTACTGTCTTATCTACCATAAAAATAAAGGATCAAAGGATCATGGGTACAAAAAGACTTTTGTGCATCTCTCTGCCTCCCAGTGGGACCCACCACTCAGACTGGCAGGAAGCTACTCTTCTTTTTCTGAAACTCTCCTGTTTTATATTATGTTGAATCCAAACTCATCAGGGTGACTGATATCTTTTGTTATATACAGAACACTTGGTTACTCTTTTCCTTTGAAAAGTGTAAGCTGACCTCTTCCCATCCCTACTAAGGCTACCCCCAACACCCCCGCACCCCACACTCCCACCCCTCCCCAGCCCCGCACCTCCCTCCCACACAGATACAGAAAATACGACATTTAGGAGGGGTGGGGAAAGTACTGTATTTTCAACAAATGGGATTTTCTGGTTAATTGAATTCTCTGATCAACTAAAATTAAGCCTTTGTGTTTCAAGCTATGTTCATTCCTTAACAAGTTCAGCATGATGCACTCATATTTGTTATGTGACTTGTGATTGTGGGGTCATAGGACCATCATTCCAAATGGCAGGTCTCACTGGGCGGTATTTTGGACACAAATAAAAAACATATAGGATATTGGGTTCAATGTGATCTGAGAACATGCCCTATAAGGTAGTTTTAAAAACAAAATTCTCTTTGGTTATCATTTTATCATTTGACTTTTTTTTTTTTCTTTCAGTTAAAAGCAAGGAGAATAAATCTGGTTGTCTGAGGATTGCTATTAGTTGAACCCGGGATGGATTCTAGAATCTTAGCTAATTTTATCTCCATACAAATAAGAAAATCAAGACAATACAACTTTAGCTAATGTCATACAAAATTTATCCTCCCCCCTCTTTTCTGGTTTCTAGATTACTGAACCAAATTCTAGAACGTTAAAAAGAAATTAAGGTAGAACATATTAGTCATTGTGATTATATTAGCGTTTCCCTCTTTAAGCTTCTTGCCCTCTTTGGAAGTGATAATCATCTTTCTCTCTCTGCATTTTCCATGGGACCAATCCCCAGGACCCACAAACCTCAGTAAGACCCGTGGCTGCAAACCTCTTACCAGCCTTGTGATCTTAGGCAAGTTACTTAACATCCCTCTGCTTACCTGTGAAATGGTTAATATAATACTACCCGCTAGTTATTGTGAGGTTGATATGAGATAACCTGGGTAAAGTGTTTAACATGGAAAGCTCTACTTAAATTTAGCTATTTTTGTTGTTTTGCTTATCACTTCTCTCAGGCCACACAGCAGTATTTCTCAGAGGAGGTCTCCAGCCCAAATGCATCATAATTACCCAGGGAGTTTATGAATATTGCTGATTCCCGGTCCCCTCCCCTCAGAAGAGTTTCATTCAACAGGTCTGGGGTGAGGTTTAGAAACGGGGTATTTTTACTAAGTGCTCCTCAATTGTGACGCACCCAGAAGTTTGAGAACTACCACCATAGTTGTCCTAAGAAACATTCTGTCACCAGCAAAGCCCACAAACAATTCCCAGGAAATAAAAATAGAATCTGGGCAATAAGATAAAGTCTAACCTTTTTTCCCTTTGTGCTTAGTCTGTTTCACTTGCTCATAGCGGGTCCCATGCAGAGACCTTGCCCCCGGCCCTTCAAACTGGAGTTCCCGGTGAAACGGCTGAGCCCACAGACACCTCAGCTCCCCACGTGCGCTGAAGCTCCTCACAGGACACTCAACTCAAGATGGCGGCGGGCCGGGCGCAGAGACCCTACGCGAGCCCCGCAGTGTGATCTGGGGCCTGAACAGCGCAGCCGCACCAGCCCCATGAGAACTCCACCCCCTCCCCACTGACAAAATCCCCCTAAAGCAGCCCCTCCCACAGCCTGCCGGGGAGAACGTGTGCCGTAGAGCTCGCACAGCTCCGTTCTTTGATCAAAGATAAAGCTTTCCTTTGCTTCCGAACCGAACTCCGTCTTGTTCTATTGGCGCAAGCTACACCAGGCAGACGGACCCTTGTTGGGGACCGACTCGGGAGGGTTGGTAACAATTTGATTATTTGATTTGCTCTGCTAACTAGTAGGTTTCCTTTAATGTGATCATTCTGTTCTGATTGGGTCTGAGCTTCTCCACGCTAGAAACCCAGGCATTTCACACCCCTGTATCATAGACTCCGGTCTTTTGTTGGCTGCTTGACGTTTGAACCCCCAACATCTAAACTGTACACTGAATTAGCCTTGGTGGGAGACAGGCCACCCACCCCTACACTCCAAAAACTTAAGCTGGAATGCCCTCCTTCTTTACTCTCCCCATCCCCTCACCCCGCGACACAAGCACACCCAGAGCAAGGATATTTGACCCAGGATCAGCCAGACACCCCCACCTGGACTTTGAATCACGGGGAGAGAGACCTAAGGACAAAGGGATTGATGATTGGTGGCCCAGCCAGGGACGGTGTGGCCAACAGCCCTGACAGTGTGCGGCAGGCCCAATGATAAGGAGCACACTCACCCCTGCCCCTGCCAAGTTTGGATAAAAATGTCTTTGATAAGGTGGGGGAGAGTGGCTCTTTTAGCATTAAGACGTTCTACAATTATGCTAAAAGGTAGACAATCTTAGGAATATTTGATAAGGTTCAGCAAAGAGACAAAGACTCAGCTAGCATATTAATACACCAGAATTATGCTCCGTGCGGTCAGTCGATTTTTGCAGGAGAAAGGTTTGCTTGTCTTGAAGATGCTTCACCTTGAGGCTACAACAGCCAATGCCACTATTTTTGACCTTCTTCTACTTGTAGAACCTGAAAACAATTCTCAGCTCCTCCTCTAGGTTTATCAAGGTAAAACCAGATAGAAATGAGTGCCTGGACTTAATGATAAGAAAAAGAAGCAGAGCTTGGGGCAAGAAATGCAGTAAAGGACAGAGAGGACTGTAGGAAGTAAAGAGAAGAAAGACGAAGGCCACAGGGGCCTCTGGAGGTGTGCATGGGTGGACCCGAAGGCTGCTCAGCATAAGGAGGAGCTGTCCATTCCCACCTCCAAATGTCATGGGAGACAGCTAGAAACAAGCCCCTTTCTTTCCCTGCCCTCCCACACTCTTTGTCCTCAGAAGCAGGAGGGACTTCAGTGACAGGGAGCTCTCCTGGCTCACTCTCCTACCACTCTCCCAGCAGTGCAAAATTTTTGTAGGACTCACACACATTGCCCTTCAAAGGGATGATCAACAGATTTCAGAGATAAGTTCAATTCAGAGGTACGTGTTAGTAAGTGCTTTTGGCTAAGGAACTAGTGATACCAAGGCCCACGCCCTCCAAGTACTAGGAGAGATCAAGGATTTGATGACCTTTATAGTCTCTTCCAGCCAGAACATTCTCTGTTCTGTGTATATTTTACATACCCTTTATAACACAGCTTTTATCAACGATGGCTCTGCCACTTCTTAGGCAATCCCTGTACCATTCTGAGTCTCAGTGTATATCTATATCTGTATCTATATCTATCTTTCTGCCTATCTATCTATCTATCTATCTATCTATCTATCTATCTATCTATCTGGTATAGTGGACACTATGAGTTACCTACACTGTGTCTGTTCCCCACTTCTTCCTTTTTAATATATACCTCATTCTGTTCTGGTATCCTCCATCTCTCTCCCATGCAGCCATGGGCTTCAGGGCACCCTGACCCCATCCCCAGCAATAGACCTTATTGGTCTAAAAGTAATCCCATTCCTCTTGCCAATGACTAGTTCAAGAAGTGCATGCAATGCAATTCTGCCCTGTGAGGCATGAAGGGAAGCCTGCAGGAGGGCTTTAGGAAAAAATTTCTCACTCCTAAGAAAGAGAGTCATCAGGGAGAAATGACCTTCCATTTTCCTCTGAAAATATCTGGGCTTTGCTGTGATGCCTAGAACTACTGTAGCCATCTTCCTACCAGCTTGAGGATGTAGGTAACACCAATGACAGCACATTGGCAGAAATAAGTGGGAGTCTTGATGACAATGTTGAGCTACTGAATCAACCAATCCTGAAATCTGTTCACAGCTCTGACCCAAAAGAATGCATTTACATGTTGTTAAAGACATTTTGAGTTGAGTTTTCTGTTACTTGCAGCCTAATGCATCCAACTGATAGAGATAACACTATCATACAAATGCAGGCCTCACATTTGTAAGGGCCCAGAGAGGTAAAATGCATTAAATGCACTGTGAAATATTAAGTAGTATAAAAATTATACATGATTTTCATCATGAATGAGTGCTTAATTCTCTGTCTTCCACAACTTCATGAATTTTTTTTTCAACATCCTTAAAACAAAACAATTTCCAAATATAATTAACCCTTTTTCAACATACATGAGGATGAGAAGATGGAAAATAGCAAAGGATGTGAGGTTTTCTGTGACAACTACAGGATTTGGTGGGGAGAATGGTCTGACACTCCTGTTACCCTACTTGACAGAGGTTCCACCCTGGCCCTTCAACCCAAGTGCCCCAAACTAGCTTAGCTTACCTTGAGCATTTCCTTTTACTACTTTCTTTGTGCTTCTGTGTATCATTTTCTCTCTGTGCTCCCTTAAATTCCCTGTTGTCATCCCACTGACTGGAATGACACTCAATAGCAAAGGCAGGCATAATCAATGTCAAAATATAGTCTAAAATCAGCCCTGGACTCTTGCAGCTGTGCCACTTTCTAATTCACTTGTAACTTTATGGATGGTTTTCTCTCTCCCATCATAGAGCAAATAACAATGCTGAGGAGACAGAGATAGGGCTGCTCTCTGCTCCTCTGTGGGTCTTATTTAACTCTAGGTGTGTTTTCAGCTAGGGATTTAAGACAGAACAGGAGAGTACCTGAAACATCTTTCTTTTAGTTTTAAATGATTAATAAATAAGAACATACCTCCAAGACAGAGCTGGTATATAAAGTCAAGGTGCTCTTGCCAGCTGTGTCAAGTTGCATGGTCCTTGAAATCCATTATGATCTCATTTCTAACCTCATATATGAACTATGTTTTAAGAGGACCTCCACCTAGCAGGAGGAACAATTGGGATGAAAATTCCTGATTCTTAAGAGGCACACTGTTCTTGGAAAACCTTGTTTAGACCTCTGCTTTAAGCTACACAGAGGTTTCTATGAAGAATGAAATAAATTATATATGTATAAATTTAAGGGACCTCAAAGCTACCTAGCTCAATCCCTGGAAAGATTCAAGAGCCAAAGAGATTAGGAGACTTGCCAAGTATCACACAGCTTGCCCAAGATTACAGGCAGTAGCAGTAAAATAACCATAATGGCAGCTACTATAAATTTAGCTCACACTAAGTGCTTTGCATTCATTAACTTAGGCCTCAAAATTACCCTATATAGGAGAGGCTATTTTACTTTCATTTTAGAAATGAGAAGAGGGAACCTTAGAGATCCTAAACATTGTCCAAGATCTACCAGCCAATAAGGAGAGATGGCTCTCAAAACTAGGACTCAGGGACTTCCCTGGCAGTCCAGTGGTTAAGACTTCGCCTTCCAATGCAGCGGGTGTGGGCTCGATCCCTGGTTGGGGAGCTAAGATCCCACATGCCTCCTGGCCAAAAAACCAAAACATAAAACAGAAGCAATATTGTAACAAATTCAATAAAAGACTTAAAACAAAAATCTAGGACTAAGAGCCACCCTGCCAGGTTGGTAAATACTTTATCCCACCAGATGCTGGTATACCTCATCTAATCTTACCATACCAAGATAACACTTACATTCAGAAGAAAATGGAAATTAGAGTAAGACATAATATTTTAAACTTTTATAGCTCTTCATGGTTATTGAGTTCTAACCAATATTCATTCTGTTACAGAGAAAAAATGAGCCTCATAATATGATCCAAACCTACTTAAGCCTGTATATATTAAAATAGCATCTAGACAAGATATAACTAGATCTCTTTGCAAAGCACAACACACTCTTTCCTTAAAGCTCTAAAAGATTGTTAGAAACAAGAGTAAGTTTCCTTTTTTTTTTTTTAAGTATTAAAACAAAACACCTTGACTTTATCCTTTCAGATCTCTCCTATTTATCAGGCTGACATTTTGAAATTTGGGTTTGCTATGAAAATAGCTTACCCAATGAAAGAGCATTGTGTTGGGCCAGTGTCTTTTTTGAGCACTGTTACCCTTGGTTTCATTGTTCTGTTTTGCTGCAGAATTACCATTGCTATTTTTAAATCATCGCTGTAGACTTGTCAGCTTTGAACCACGCCTGGTCTTGACTGCACAGGCTCCAGCCGCATTTTCAGTTCTACTGAAAAACCATCCTACGTGTAATATTTTTATGGCTTCTCATCTATCTGTAATTGCTTCTCAAAAACTAAAAATTGTGTTTGTGCCCTACCTTTCCCCCCTCCCCGATCTACATTACCCCTCTGACTGAAGTAATAAACTGTCGTGCTTAAACAATTAGCATAATGCAGAGGACACTCATGCCTCCTATACCCCGCTATTGGAACACCAAATGGGGCTTTAGAAAGTTAGATAAAAATGTGTCTTACATGGGCCAGCGCTGCATCGAGGGAAATCATCTTTGCACACACACTCCTGACATAGGATCATCACACTGAGTGCTTCTCAAGGGGTAGCAGCCTTCTTCCATCTGAAGTCTGAGACTCAGCGGGGAGGTTCCCCTGACTCCAATACAACCAGTGCATCAGAACTGTCATTTTTGCTCACTGTGATGCCATGGTGGTACAAGGTCCATGTCTTCCAGCTGATGCTCATTTCCAGAGTTTGATTCTGAGACATATCCCCGGCTTCAGATCATGCAAGGTTTGTTTTCATCCACACATTAATTCACTCATTCATTTATTCACTCATTTACTAACTCAATAGGTATTAATGAGCAAAGGTTTTCCAGGCTCTTTACCCTTAATATCCCCAATTTCAGAGCTATGTTATCAAACATTCCTGAATTAAATTCTTAACCTCTACCTTTTCATAAAAATGTAAATAATGGATAACATTTCTGAGCTCTTATGAAGAGGCAGCATAATACAGAAGATAAGAGCATGGATTCTGGACTCTGGGCATGGGTTTGAATTGTGACTTTACAATTTAAGTAGCTATGTGATCTTGGGGAGACTACTCAACCCTTCTGGCCCTCAGTTTCCTCACCTGTAAAATGAGACTAATTGTAGTATCTTTTCCCATAGGTTTGTTATGAGAAGTAAATGAGTAGATGCAAGGAAAGCTCTTAAGACAGAGCACATAAGTACTTGCTATTATGCGGCAAGCACTGTACTAAGTATATCACAGAAATTTTCTCAATTAAACATATAAGGCAGACATTATTTTTATCCCAAATTAGAGACAAGAAAACCAAGATTTAGAAAGGTTAGGTAACTTGCCCGAAGTTGTGCAGGTATAGTTAAGAGTGAAGCCAAGATTCCAACCCAAGTATTCTGCTAACAGAGTCCATTTGATTAAAAACTGTGCTATACAGCCTTGACTTTCAGCTTTCCAACCATTGCTGAGTCATGTTGGGTCAAGTGTGGTATGATTTGGCCTGGCTTGGTTTATGACACTGAATAAAAGTAAGCAGCCCTTCAGGAAGTATAACAGTCTAATCACCAGCATGCCTTCCCCACTCTGTGTATAAAATGTCTAGATTATCTTCATTCATTTCTTTTTACATTCCCAGGATTCTTGCTGGTGACCGTGGAATTTTCCTGCACTCTGAAAGAGGAATTTAGTAGCCAGGAAAAGTGACCTTACTGAATTGGTTTCTATTTATGAAGTTTTATTGAAATAGAAATGAATCACAGGTTGAAAATGCCCTTTTTGAGTCTTTTAAGTACATATAGATACAGATTCAAAGACAAAAGCTTCCTATAATTTCTAAAGCAAATGGTATGGAAATAAATACTGAAAAATAACATGTAGACAATGAAATGATGAACTGTTCTGTCATCCCCTCTGAGAAATTCTAACTTTTTTTCCTTCTGAGTGTAGAGCATACAGCAGGAGGGGAGCAGGGGCCATGACTTTACAGGCAGGTTTCATATCCTTCAGGGACTGTCTGACTGTCACACTGGTTAGTTTTATACCTACCCCATCAAATAGATTCTCTTTGTTCATGAAAGAGCCATGAGACTTATCACACACTGTTTGGCTAGCTATTTTAATTAGAGTAATGTGAGATATTAATTATGAGAGTCTCTGTTGGGTGGTAATAAAGTAACTACCGGAAAAATTAACAACAATAACAATTGTTGAAATAATGGCCAACTTTTATGAAGTACTTTCTGTGTACCAAATATTTTATATATGTTATCTAATTGGATCCATAATCAACTCTATGAAGTAGGTACTGCTATTGTCTCTATATTATAGATGAGGGAACTGAACTGAGGTACAGAGTGTTGAAGTATCTGGCTGAATTGTGGCAAGAATAGCTAACTTTCACCAACATTTGTTCTCCCCCTTCCATAGAATCAACCGGCTCAGCCAGGGACTACATTTCCCAGCCTCCCCTGCATCCTGGTGGCACCATGTGACTAGTTCTTAGCAATAGAAAGCTGTGGAAGGGATGTGTGTCTCTTCCAGCTCTGTCAGTTACTGACCGTGCTTTCTTCACACTCCCTACTTATCTGCTGGCTGGATACAGAAGATGCTGAGGTTCTAAGAAATGCAAGAACCACAGGATGAAGGAGCCTCATCTCTGAATCACAACATGGAAGATTGCTCACCAGGAACACCAGCACTAGATTGTTACACGGGTGAGAAATAAAATTCTATTGTGTCAAAACACTGACAACGTGGGGTTTATTTGTTATAGCAACTAGTGCTACCCTAAGTAATACACAAGATTACCTTGGAGAAGCCAGGAAGCAAATCAAGGGATTCTGATCCAGAGTCCCATTTTAACCATTCCACTGGCATGCCTCTCAGGAAAGGAGGCAATAAGCTCCTCACTCTAGTTCACTCGTGGCGGAAATGCAAAAGGGGATAGAGATGGTATTAAGAGACCAAGTCCAAAGAGCTCTTCTGAAGAGAGTCCAGGAACACTGTGTCTCACTGTCTTGTATTTATCTTTGGCTATTTGGTATCCAAAAAAAAAAAAATCTACATTATCTTGAAATGCGGCTCAAAGGAAGTTTACATTTCTTTTCTCACTTTAAACTGAATGTCAGCTCTGCTTTCTGAGAACTTGCCAAAAAAGGGACTGATTTAAGGAAGAAAAATAAGATAATTATTCTAGATACCTTCCTGAGTAAATTGGGTAATTTTTGATTCTCTAAAACTGAGAAGTGTGTCCCTAATGCAGCCTCATTCAAACTCCATAGCACAGACAACTGTGAATTGACTTAGGTGCTAACTGAACTCAAGCGAACTGGATTCCTGAGCTCCCTGTCCGCCACCACCCCACACCTTTCCCCAACCACCTCAGTTACCCAGGCCAATGCATTCCTTTTTTTACGGGCTAAATTTCCTGGGTGGCTATAATTTTAAAATCTCTGGCCTCGGAGGGCTATAATTACCTCTTGATGATGTAATTAGTAACGAAATTTAACAGGGTATCATGGGACACCTAGAACCTTTCCAAACGCATCCACCTCATTTATAAAGGGTTTTGAACCACTTCCCCAAGCAACTACCCATAAAACAGGGCTCCCAGGGTGACAGAACTCACCACCTCCTGGGGAACACTGCACACTGGCTATGCAATGACGTTCGGTTGAAGAATATTATAAATGTTGTCAGTGACCAGTAACTCACAAGTGATCTCATTACCTTACCAGTGGTAGAGGCAGGTGTGCTGAAGTTAGCACCCTGGGATACATTAGACATGATGTAGGGAATCAGTCATGAGTCCCCAGAAGGCGTGTTTTTCTCTCACTGTGGTGATGCGGAGGGTTTAACAGGAGAGCTCCAATGTGGGAGCTGAATCCGTCTCTGGCAGCTTAGACGCTGTCTAAGGAGAGTAGTGCAGGCCAGCCCTGCATTCACATGAGGTGGAGACTTCCCTTTCGAACCTCCACTGCCACCCCCATCACAGTGAAGACTGCCAAAAGAGAATCGGGCAGAGTCCTAAAGACACGTTGTAAAGGCCATTAAAACAGCTGAGCGTCCAACACAGATATCTTCAGCCTTCAGGTTGTGGCTGCTTGCTTTTCCAGGGTTTAAAGAATTTGAAATGTGGAGTGAAAGAAACTGGTTAGCAGCTAATTCGGAGTGTGTTAAAGGAGAGTTTTGTGGCATCAGATGTGACAATGTCAAACATAGGAGAAAAATTCTATAATCTGATCACTTTCACCTCAACCGTGATGAAGAAGCAGCTAAATTTTGGAAGTCCTTTGGGACTCTCTGGAAACTTCTAGAATTAGTTTAAGAAAGCACTGGCCTTAAGACTTTAAATGGAACTCGGACACTATGCTGATAAGCAAGCGAAGTGGCTGCTTAGTATTGCCGGGATAAATTCTGACATTTAAAGTCATTGGTGACTTGGAAGGGAATGAGAGACTTGTTCTCAAGTAGAGAAACTGCAGAAATGACATTTGCCCTAGAGTGCGAAAAGTGCCTCAGCAGACAATGAGAACTGGAATACCAGCTTGCTGTGATCGAAATCTCTGTAAGAGTAGAGAAAGGATCTACTGCTGAATGGGAAATTAAGTAATCCCTAAGGCACAGACAGAGCTCACCTGACCTGAGCTTAGCCTATAAATGCTAGGATGAACTTAGGAGTCTGGAAGAAATTCTGTGGATCAGAGTAGAGAAAATAGAGGCTCCTGCTACCTTTCACTCAGGGCTGTCTTGAACATCAATGCTGTCTTGAGGTGGAAAGTTTTCATCTTGGGGTCCTCTTTCACTATGTTGTCTTAAGCTAGGCATCTATCTCCTCTGTGTTTCATCTGTAAAAGAGAAATATCTTCCCAAGTTACTTCTCGCATTTATGGAGATCAAATGAGGTACTGTGGGAGATGCCACTTAAAAAAAAAGAAAAAAAAAACTGAAAGAGAAGCTTGTTTCTAAATCAGAGAGAAGGTGAAGCCCACATTCTGAAACCTCCAAGCCCTCCTCAAGGAACCCCTTGACCCCTGGCAGAGTAATAGTTTGGTTTAAAGGGCAAAAACTTAAGGAAATGATCTGGACTTATACACCAGCGTTGTGTGGCAAACACTGCTCTGAGTGAGGAGATACGAAAATAGGCTGGGGTGGGGGGACAAATGATACAGCTGGCATGCATTTCCCATCCTTCTGAAGCTAGAACCAGGAGAGAGTGGCAGAGACACCACAGAAGTCCACTGTCATGATGACATGCCTGCTTCCTTCCTGGTGAGTAAAAATAGTGTCTCCTTCTGAAAGTGACCCACGGGTCACGTCCCTTCTCTGGCCCCAGCAGGTAGGTAGGAATTAGAAATTCCCATGCCTCCCCCTTCACTACCTGCAGTTCACCAAGTTAATTCCCTCAGACATATACCAACAAGATCCCGCTCGGTGGCTCCCTCCTGCGTTTCGGCGGCGGCCTGTGAGGTCTCCCTGTTGCTAGGTGTACCACTCCATGCCAACATTTCCTGAGCACTGTAGCTAGGTGTACTGTCCTAAAACACCACATTAAGGAAAATTTGTGGTTCTCCATTCGTGATACTCAAATCCCCTTACTTGCCAGTTAAGAGCATTCATGACCTGTCCCCATTCACCTTTTGAAGCCTTCTCTACTCATAACCTGTGCTTTATTCAAGCTAAACATGTTTTCCAAACACACAACACGTTTCTCCACCTCCCTGACTTTGCCCATACTGTTTCCTTCCTCTTTTTGAGGTATGACATCCAAACCAAAGGTGAGGTCTTGTCAGTGAGTGCTTTACATCTGCCCATTTAATTGCACAGTTTCCTTGCAACAATGCCGAAACGTGTCTCTCACATTGAGCGTTTTGAAACCCCCTAGCTAAATTCACTCAGAGCAATTACATGTTCTTTGTAACATGTTAATTTATGTGCTTGCCGTATCGCATCTTCTGTACTGTAAATCCTTTGAGGTCAGGAAACCGTGTCTTACCTTTATTTCCCCTGATTATCTAATTCAGTAGGAGTTCTATATTTGATAAATGAATAAAAATGCTAATGAATAAATGAATGAAGTAAAATGTTAATGAATAAATGAATGAAATCTTACCTTTCTTCCTTTGCTCATGCTATTCTATACAAAAATGCTCTGCCTTTGACTTCAAAATACCAACCATCCTTCAATGTAAACCTCAAGGCTCATTTACTCCATAAAGCCTTCCCCAAACTACCTCAGATCACACCAACCCCTCTGCTATATTTATAGTCTATATGCCAAAAACCCAAACAGATTATCTCCTAAATGTTCACTATCTGTTTGAAGACATTGGTCTCCTCCAAAGCAGAGGGTCTTAAAGCTGAGATCCATCGACAGGATTGAGGAGACCATGAAACTTCTAAAATCAAATGCACATTTTTGTGTAAATGCCCAATTGCATTAGAGTGTCCAAAAGCTCTATGACCCCCCCCCCAAAAAAAGGTTAAAAGAACCACTGTTCTAAGAGCACTGTAAGCTGCTTTCCTAAAGCAGAGTTGGAGTCTGTCTTGTAGGTCTTTTCTATTTTCTGCAGTGGCAAGCCAAGCACTAGGAACAGAGAGGAGACCATCCTTGAATGGCTGGAAGCATCCCCTTGACAAGACCAATGTCTCTTGACTGTCACTGTGCCCACCTAGCACAGCCTCCAGCCTGGGAGCTGGTGGGGAGAGCTTAGCAAGATACTGTAAGTAGGCAAGCAAATGATGTCAGGATTACGGCAACTTGATGCCTCAGTCGGGATGGGGGAAGAGCACCTGGCCTCACAGAACTGCCTCTCTCTGGGTGAAAGTCTCTAACGAGATGGGGCAGGCAGTGCTGCTGCTGCAGTGAGCCTTGGGCGGTTCTGGGTAGTTAAAAAGTGAACCCGTTAAGGAGCTGGTCTCCTCTGGAGGCAGGCCTGGCTCGGTCCTGGGGGCTCAAGGCTAAATCCTCGCCATTGTTCGCCTTCCTCCCTTTCTGCCTGGCCCGCTCCCACCGCCTTGGTGCCTCGCTGCAGCCCAAGGTCTGGAGAGCGCCAGAACTCCTATGTGTTAAATTCATGTAAAATAGCCTTTACAAAGTATAATGCTATAGGGAGATAGTGTTAGCAAAGAAATGTCAGAATTTTCACTTGGGCTTCTGGGGCAGGACAAATAAGGTCTGTTACCCGCTGTAATGTTTTTATGAAAAAAAATGTCTATGGCGTCTTTTTAAGTTGCAAATAATGACTTTAGCTATTTAACAAAAGAATTGATTTTAAAACAACAGCAACAGGGGAAGTACAATTGGTGAGTTTTGTTTTAACAAGCTGAATTCCTTTTGATTTCTCCTTGATTTAAAACATGGTTGGTGTCACCAAAAAATTACAAGCAGCTAGTGCAGTCGTGGTTTCCATAAAACTCTCTTAAGTAATGATGATCCCACCTTATTTAGACAAGTCAGGGGTCAATATGGCCTTATTTGCTTCTGTTTTTCATTAGTGGCGCGCTCTCTGCAGCATCACACTTCCTACTAGCTCCTTGAATACACAGAGGATTCATGCTTCAGTTCTGCATGTATTAAGAATGCAGCTATAGCAACCAACTACTAGCATTAATGAACTATTTGCTTATGCAGTAATAATTAACTTCCATTACATTACTTTGTGTGATTACTTTCTTAATTGCCTGAATTATGCATCCATTTAATATTTAATAACCATTCTCAGAAATCAGACACTGGTAAAAAACAAATTGCTCACAGTTTCCTTGCAATAATTAAGCTCACAAGAATAAATGAAACCTTTTAAAAATGAATGCCTTGTGATTATATCCTTGCATATAGAACAAGATCCTAAATTAGTTATTTATTAAATCTAAATTTAAGTCCAAATAGTGCATTTTTCACTTTCACCTCGGGAAATCAACCTGCACAGTACCTGATATCAACAACAGAATTAAGTGCCTTCTATTTTCTTTGGGAGTCACAAGCTGCATTAATATTTATTACCATGCAAAACTCAAAAGTCCTTAAAATATTATGTGTTTATTATTTATTTCAACTTGGCATCTCTTTTACACAAGGTAAGTAAGATGTTTAGCTGGAGATTAAAGTGTTCTGAAATGAGATCAATAGCTCTCCATTAGGATGGGCTATTGTGAGCCTCCCCCATTCTTTTCTGCTACCTAACCCCACCACCACCCAGTCCACACACGCAGGCCCATACGTTTACCTCCGAGCCTCTTATAAAACAGCAAAAACGCACATATGCAATGTGTTTTTAACCAAGCGGAAGGAGAGTCACAGCAATTTATCCTCAAACATTTACACTCACAGCCAGGCAGTTTGATCTCCTTGCCTTTTCAGGTTGCCAGCTAGAGTTCTCAGAACCCCGTGCCCTTCTGCCGCCAGCACCCAGGCAAAGCCACATGCTGATTTGCAAAGTGATCATGCTATTATCCTATTGTACATCAGCTTCAGTCCCCACCGGCTGGCAAAGTCATCACTGTCTTAACAAATAAAACGTGCGACTGCTTTATCACAGGTTTCTTGGTGAATAGATTCTATTGAATCTGGAAAAGACAGCTTTTTTTTTTTTTTTTTTAATCTTCCTGGGACTGCATCTGCAAAATTGTTCTGCCATTCTACATTGATTATGGCAGCCATGTACAGATGTGTTTATCTGAACCATAACCATGTTAGTCTTAAGCTACAGGGACACTGGGATGTTATTTACCCACTGTTACCCTGTGCATACATAATATACACAAAATTATGTGTGTCACATGGAAAAGAGGGGGGGCTTAAAGCTTTTTGTACCAAATGAGTTAGCCCAGGAAAATATGTGCAGCCTAAGAGATTATATGCAGAGTGCCACACAAATCACGAGATGAATAATTTTCCTACCAGAGAAGAGAATCTCTTTTGCCAGGCGTGGAAATAGCCATGAGGAAGGGGTAGCAATGGGGGTTGATATGTGGAGAACAAGCAGAGTTTAAGGTGTCACAAGGCGACAATGGCTGCTATCCTGAGTTTCTAAACTGAGCTAAATTGATGCCAATCTCACTGACTATTGTTAGAGTGGGCAGAGTCATTAGGATTTGCTTTTTAAATGATCTCTCAGGCTGTAAGGCTGAGAGCTGCTAGCAAGGCAAGGTTAGAGAGAAAATGATAGCAGTACGTTGATGCTTCACAGACCTCATGATAGTTTCCGTCTGTCATTATTTACGTCTGACTAGATGCGTCATGTCAGCTACCTCAAAGACTTTAATATGAAGCTCTTGTTTGCCTCTGCTCTAGCGCAGCCAGACTGGGATACTATTATTTTTGCATCACTACACTTAGGTGAAGCTGGCTTCAATCTTTCAGTAATGACACACAAAAGAAATAAAAATGGTTGTGTCCAAGTTATTATACATGCTTGTATTCTAACATGCCTCGTCAGCATTGCTCAGAAAAAGAAAAAAAAGTGAATTTAAATCAATAAACAGACATTTATTAAAAGGTCAGCTTAATTTTATTTGTTTCAGCTTCTTTGCCAATATTTTAAGTAGAACTATTTTTCTTTGGCTTTGGATTAGTGTCATTGTTATTAGATGCAATCACTTGGGGGAAAAATCTGTAAAACTAATATTTGATCAAATTTGCTCATATTGCTTAATATCATTTCATATCACCTTTATAAATTCTATCAGTGTCACTATAAATAAAGCCACAAAAAAAGCTTTTGTTTTATATCTATATTATTGGCACCATAAAGGACAAACTTTCAAATAATGTGCATTTATCTGTAAAACTATATACAGAGAGGGCTCATCACAGAGCTCAGAGTGATTTTTAAAATCTAAGATGGCTATTTCAGATATCAGAAAAAATACTATATGGCAAAAAAAAAAAAAAGGATATTTATGTTCTTTTACCAATACTGTGTTAACGAATGAAACTATCACTACTCTATACCTGTCCCTGGTAGAGAAAAGAAACGTTAGCTGAAAAGATTTCTAGAATGTTAGAATTTATTGACACCATTTTATATTGAAAACTGCAAAATAGCTTTAGCAGGAAGCACATTTTAATAAGGCCAAAATGTTCTAGGTGATTTTTGCCTTATGCTTTAAAAAAAATAAAATAAATGTAACTGGATTTAAGTGTGAATGAAACAATCTACAAACACATTTGAAAATACGAAAGCATATACATACATGTAAGATGACAGTAAAAAAAAACAGTTTACAGTTTTTCTTTACATACATAATTCAGTGCAAAGGCTTGTAAAGGTACAATCAAAAAATAAAATAACTCACATAGATTGTGTCTTAGGATCACGTTTACAAAGTTTCCACCAAGATTCTATATTTCAATAGTAAAAAGCATTGTCATATCCAGAAAATGAGTTATTACTTTAAAATGAGTAATTCAGACATGAGAGAGAAAAATGCACTAACCCATCAGCCTTCTGAGTTCTAAACATTTAACAGAATCTCAGGACTGCTGTGTTAACTGAAGAGACTTCTATCAAAAGCCTGAGTCACTCAGACATACCTGGGGATGTACAGTACTTGATCTCCTTATCTAGATAGAAGAAGTACTTATATTTTCAAAGTCTGCACAAGCCGTGTAAGCATAAAAGTATGATGATAGAGATCTCTTTTCTGTTTTAAAGATCAGATGCCAGCTTCATAAGATGATATTTTCAGGTTGATGCATTTGTGTTTGTGGCATACTTTTATAAATTTCAAGTATAATGCTTTGTCAGGACTAAATGAAATGCCCTGTATATATATACATATATATATATACATATATATACATATATATATGTATATATATATATGTATATATATACACACACATACACACACACATTTTAGAATGCTGTAGAATTTTCATTTTTAACCAAAGTGACTGTCATAAACTACTAAGACAAAGATAGTAATTTGAAATGGAATCAATCACATTCTCTCGATCTCCTAAATTTTAAAAATAATTACATTACAGCACATATGTTAAAACACTTTTTCAAAAAAAATGATTTGCTCAAGGCGTTTTTCTTACCTCTTGCCCAAGCTACATGTGAGTTTTGGCAAAAAATGAACAGTAGGTGGCAGTCAAGCCACTAAACTGCTTCAAGGCTTCATTAACTAGAATCTGTTGTTAAAATAGGAAAGTAGTATATTTTTCCATATTAAAGAATTCATTTTATAATTAATCTTGAAATGCATTTCTAAGGTCCCAAGCTGCTGAAATAGTGAGTTGATTGCATCCTTAAGTGAATGAGCCCAGATAAAAGTGATTTAATTCAAGAACCCTTTCTGCTCTGTCTCCATGACTTTTTCTTTCTTTCTTTTCTCTGTTATTACTGTTTTAATGTGGGTTTTTATGCAGTATGGTAGTTGTGGACACAGCACATTCTTGGGCTGGAGCCCAGGACTGTGTAAGTCATGCTTGTATATCTGTGCAGATTTTAAATAACCTGCAGGAGCTTTTCCCTCCCCTGCTCTTATAGGCTGAATGTGTATAATCCCTTTCTGTGCCTCAGAAAATAACCTTGTTTACAGGGAGAAGTTTCCAGACAAGTAGCTGAAATATAGAAGGAACATCCTCTAAAGCAGAGAATTGTGGACAACTGAAAATCCAGACAGTGTGAGTGAAATGCAGCTTTGCATACGAGGCCATGTCATCTCCATGAGAGGAAGGGCCTTATCTGTTGGGTTCACCATGGTGTCCCCACGGTTGAGAATGGGGTGCCAGGCACGTGGTATATGCTCAATGAATATTTGCTGAATGAATCAATGAGTGCCCCAAATCCCAGTCCTACGCATGTCTCAGATGTCCTTCCTAGAAGTTTTTGCTTTTGTCTCAGTTCGTCACAGAAAATGATTAACGCTGCTACATTCTCACTCCCCATCAGAGTCCCTCCCCCAAACATTATTGTTAATTACTATTGCTGGGAATTGACATGGCACCACCAAGACAACACAGCAGGACATGACTCCAGTCTAGTCAGTTTGGAAGGCAGGGGATGCCTTTCTTCTGACTTACCTCGGCGATTGGTGCTAAAAATCTAAGCTCATGCTACAGAAAGAGCAAACTATATAAGTAGCATTGGCCTAAAAGCTGAGGCAACTTGATTAATTTACTTACCTGCTGTGCCTGTTTCCTCGTCTGAAATATGACGATAGTAATAGTACCTACTTCATAGAGTTGTTGTAAGAAAATGAATTGGGACATGTAAAAATCTTGTCAGGCACAGAGTGAGTCCTCAATTAGTATCAGTTTTTTTTGTTTTTGTTTTTTTTAATTTGTGCACTTTAAATAAGTGCAGTTTATTGTATGTCAATTATTTTTTTTTATTGGGGTATAGCTGCTTTACAATGTTGTGTTAGTTTCTGCTGTACAATGAAGGGAATCAGCTATGTGTATATCTATATCCCCTCCCTCTTGGACCTCCCTCCCCCCCTTCCCAACCCCACCCATCTAGGTCGTCACAGAGCACCGAGCTTATTATCATTACATTTTATTATGTTTGTTATTAATATTATCATTTACCACCCATCCATGCTCACACATAACACTTCACAAAACAATTTTTATCCACCCTTATTTGTGCATTTCAATGAGAATCACTGTGACAGTGAACAGACTTGGTGATGTAAGGAAAGGTTTGCAGAATGGAACCAGCAGCCCTGTAACAGTGAAAGTGTGACATGGAAAGGGATATTTTTAAAGTTGACCAAAAGCTTGATTTTCCTTTCTTTTCTTTCCTTTTCCTTTCTCTTCTTCCTTTCTTCTTCCTTCCTTCCTCCTTTTCTCTCTCTCTGTCTCTCTTTCTCTCTCTCTCTCTCACTCTCCCCCCCCCCCCCCCCCCCCGCCTCTCTCAGGAAATAATCACCACTCCCTAAGCTCCTCCACTCCCATGCTGTGCTTCCTCATATCCCAGTCCAACTAAGCTCTGAAAATACAGTATTTTCCAAACATGTGAAGCTCACCTCAAACCAAGGACTTAGAAATTCCTGATTTTGAATTTTTTTCTCAAGTCTATACCTTAGCTCATTCAAAATGACCACTTTAAGGACAATTAGTTTAAGAAGGAGCCATTATGAGGTGATTTCCTTTTATCCTTTGTTGAAACAGAAAGCGGCATTTTGTCAAAACTAAATTCAGATCCCAAGGGGACCTAAGTTTATTTCAAACGTCAAAAAGGAGGCAACTCAAGCTGTGTTTACAATCTGGCAGTTTACTTCCCTCACATGCAGAGAGCAGTGGGCAAGCCCTACAGATCAGATTTTAAGGTAGCAGTAATAAGTATTTTCTAATCTCTCTGGCAACTGTTTAGGGAAATAAAACCCTTTTCTTCAAATTATCCATCCAGTCCTCTCCTCCTATGGCAAACCTCTGCAGTATTTTAGTAAAGAAATGTGAACTAGTCATGTCTAAAAACATAATGAGTAATTTGATAACTGAGAGATAGGTTCCCTTTTTTCCAGAATCTTCTATTCTCTTAGGTGACTCTTTGAGGAAGGAGGTCAAAATACTGAGTTTGAGCAATTTAAATAAGAGACATTGAGTAATTTAGAAATGAGACGTTCAGTACAAGACCCATTCATTTAAATTACATGCAAATCTAAGGTAGACTGTGTGTAATTAGGAGCCATGTAAATCCTCAGGCAATTTCAGTGGGGGTTAGGAGATTGCTTTAATAGAATATGACAAGGTTCCTTTTGTTTTTCATAAAACATTGTATTCCCCCTTGAAATATAACAAATCCTTAATGAAATCACAGCCCCTTTATTGGTAGGGAATACTTTTTATGTTTTGAGAGATCAACAATGTCAAAACAATTACTGCAAATTAATGATGGACCAAAACCTCAAAAGATTCATAGGTTGTTTAAACAGATGGAGCCTCATGTGAACCTCTAGTTGAAATCTTACCTGATAAGGTGCTCTCATGAGAGACATAAGGGCCGATGGAATGCAGGGCTGCTCTTGGGAAAAAATACTGGGCAAGCAGAGAGGAAATCTGATTTTTACTGGTTCTGTTACTCAACCTCCCGGATTATTCCAAAGAAATTACTAGAAGTCTCTGGACATGCTCTTGTATTTGGTTTTCTTTTCTTTTGTTTCTTGAGTGTTGTTTACGTATAAAGGGAAATAAATTACTTTCTGTGAAGCACTGGAAGACTTTTGAAGAAAAAAAAGAGTATTTTCACACTTTATAAGTGTAAAGTAAAAGCCAAGGTTGGATTAATAGTCATTAGTTTCTGCTAAATCAGAAACACACACTTGATTCGGTCCTCAATAGTAAAATCACAGGTTCTGGCCAAGTCCATAAGCAAAATTATAGTGATAGCTATGCATATGATAGCCAGCACCACACATATTTAATGTGATTTATTAATAGCTAAGAGAACTGAGAAAGGAGCAAAATGAACATTTGCTTTATAAATAAATCAGGCCAAACTAATCTCCTTTCCTTGCATGACTATATGGATACTCAGTGGTAAGTCAATATAGAACCCTTGCAAAGTGGAGATCTTGATTTCAGACAAACATGAAATTAAATAGCTTGTACTATGATGGACTAGATAAATCAGTGTAGTCTGGATGATGACGTAAACCAAAAAAGTGCTCTGTAATTGTTCTAGTCTTATTTGGCTTTTTGTTTTCAATGTAAGATTGGAGTCATCAAAGGCATGCCTGTCAAACCCACAGAGAACAGAAGATTGGGAGGGAGACTTGCCATGTTGGACGGGCACCTTCAAGATTCAAACCACTTAACAGGCTGGAGGATCTATACTGAAATAAGCCAGATGACTTTTAGCAGGAATAGAACCCTTCATTCAGGTTCAAACACACACACACACAAACTGCACACACTCATATATACAAGAGAGAAGGTATATTGACTTCTACTGGTTGGTACAAAAATGCCCATGGTCTTTGGTTGACTCAAAGTTCAGAATGTACTAACTGTGAAATGACTGCCAAAAATATGAATGTAATGACGGCTCACACATAGACTTATGTGTCAGGCACTGTTCCCAACTGCTCACAAGCATTATTTCACTGATTCCTAGTTCATCATTTTACAGATGAAAAAGCAGAAGTAGACAAGGGGTAGGTAACTTATCTCAGGGGCAGAGTCAGGACAGCACTGCCAGCATCTGCCCCCAGAGATGCTCTGAATCTCCACTTCCACATGCCTTTCAGCTCAGGGAATGTAACTGCCCATTGTTCTCTTGGTGGGAGTCTGGCTCTCAGTTCTCTGTCCATCTTAAGAAGGACAAGGATAAAATGCACTATAAACGTAGAGAGGCAAAGCTGTACGAAATAGAGATGCTTGCCTGGAGGGGAGAAAAGCTGGTGAAGTCATGGTACGTGTTCTCAGATGTCTAGACTAGAGATTGTCAAGGAAAAGATTACACTTGTTTATGTATTCCTGTAGGGGATGGAAGTCACAGGGAAGCCAACTGCAGCCCAATATATGTTCTTACCACACAAACTATCTAACCAGGATGTGCTGCCTTGTGAGATATGAGCACCTCATCCGTGAAATGATCAAGAGGAAGCCAGATCAAGGAGTGGGGCCATGCAGCGGTAGGAAGTTGACCCAGATGGCTCCTTGGGTGCCTTCCACGATACAAAGGTTTGGATAATCAGGGAAAAGCTTAAAGTGGAAACACTTGTGAACTGCTTCACTCCCTCCACCTAATACACAACACAACTCTCTCTCTCTCTTTCTGTCTCTCCTCTGTCTCCATCTCCATCCTTATATGGTAGCAATTACACTGGGTTTGCAGCTGGTAGACCTGAATTCTAAACATTTTACTTAAACATCTCTACCCCTTTAGTTTCTCTTTCTGTGAATAAGAAAGAAAGAAGGAAATAAAGATGAAAGGAATGAGGAAAGGAAAGAAGGAAGGAAGAAAGGAAGGGAGGGAGGGAGGAAAATGAAAACATAAAATTAAAAAGAAAAATAGATTTAGTCATGCTTCTCACTTCAAACTTTTCCAGACTTCTGTGAAACCACCATGAGAGAGTAGGTTAGCAAGAGCTTGGCGGAAGAGAAATATAGCAATATATATATCTAAAGCACTCTGTAAATTCAAAGCACTGAGGGATTATTATCTGCAGCAGTCTGGCTCAGTGTCCTATGTGAATCCTAGGTCATGGTTTGAGCCATATGAATTGGTTAATCACATCCTGTCCTCTGACCACATGCTCTTTGCCCAAGTCAAATCTGGCATGTGGTGAATAGCTATCCTTGACTGTACCAGGGACTGTGGGAGAAAGTGAGAAGAGCTCAGTACAGAGATGTCTCCATCACCAAGAGAGAACTCAAAATGGAATCCTTCATCATTGTACATATGGGATCATCTCAGTACACTAAGGACCACACTTTTAGCAATAGGGAAATTTTCTAAAAGTAGAGAAATTTCACATTTAGACGAAGGAAAGTTCAAGTGGAAAATATATACATACGCATACACACTATGTATGAATGTGTGCAGTGTGCACATGTGTGTACGTGTGTATGTGTGATACAAAAATCTCAGAATGTGGAACTGAAAAAAACAAATACCTAAGTCAATGACCCAGTTTTTATGCAGTTCCAGCCAAGGTAATAAATGAACCCTTATTATTGGTCATCGATATCTAGCAACTACTCCTTTTCACTCACACCAACTTTAAAATAAATCTGCATAAATTATAGGAGATTATCTAATAAAACAACACAAGAATCTTCTAAACAACTTTAGAATGCAATTTTAAACTTAACAAATCAAATGCTACTATTTGTATGTCAGGAATGAAGGCATAAGCAGATCGATTATAAACATAATACACTTAAGGAGTTGGATATTATGTTATATCCATAAGTAAGATAACAGATGTAGTATAAAAGTAGAAACTGGAAATGAGGTGATTTATTTTTCAATTTCCCTAGATTTACATTAAGGAAGTACAACTGAACCTTGAAATCATAATTATAATATAGAGGTTAAAAGGTATTCACAAGAGGAAAGTCCTTTAGCTAAAGATTGGTTTAGGGCAGGAAGCATGACATATTGCTCAAAAGAGCAAACTAAAGAGAAAAATATATCAACTAAAGTTGGGGTAAAACCATCAAGAATAATAAAATATTTTGAAAGAACTTTGGTAAATTGTCAGGATGAGTTTTCCACCTTGAAATCTTCTCATGCTACAGATTATCATAGCGCTTTTTAAAGTGATAGCTTAGATATCATTCTAGAGAATTTCCTAACTTGCTCTGCGATTACTTGGAAAGTTACAAGTCTCTAAATAAAGCGCTAAATATCCTAGTTTGCACCTGTAATGAAAAACTCTTATGAGCTGTGGGGGAGATGGCTAGCAGCCCACTAAAAGTTTCCCATCCCTTCTTCCTAGGCAGGTAGCTAGATTATACTTCTCAGCCTCTCTTGCAGCTACATGTGGCCATGTGACCAATCTCTCACCAATAAACAACAAACAAAACTTATACGAGCAAGTTTCACTTTTCTTGCTTGAGAGGAGATTCCTGGTTCTGGACTTTCCCTCCTTACCCCTTCCTCCAGGCACCAATAGCCAGAACCTGGAAAACAACATGTGGAGAACCACGTGATACAGGTGGCAGGGCAGCCATCAGCTGAGTCCCTGATGAAGTTGGCAGAGCTGTTCCATCCACCTGAAACTCTCACGTTGGAACTGTTATGAGTGTGAGAAATAAACATCTTTGTTTTGTAAGCTAACTTTTTACTGGGTCTCTTGTAACAGCATCTTAACATCTTTCGAATTAATACATAAGTTTTCAGAGTTAATTTCTTTACCTTCTTATATACAAAAATGTTGTGCCATAGAGAAAGACTTAGATTTAAATATTTTAATGAAACTTACTGCTCAAAAAAGATAATGTTTTGCTATCATATTTCTAATTGTTAACTATATTATCTTAGATTTTTGGATTAGTTTTTATTATTTTCATTTCATTTACTTATACAACTATGAGCTTTTTATAAAAGCAGAGTAAATTATCTGAGTTCAGGGAGTTTGAGGGAGAACTCTCATCTCAAAATGCTATCATCAACATGAAAAGAACACTTCCAAATTTTCCTGAGTTATTTTTATATCCAAATTGTTTTAACAGGTAAATAGGAACAAAAAGATTGAAGCTTACTGAGCAGAAATGAGTTAACATAGCAGGCCTGAATCTGCTATCCTTAGAAAGGCCCATTTACAACTTTGGTCCTTAGCTGGCATCTATGAATTAGAATTTCAGGAGGGTTCCCACCATTCCCTAATTGATCAGATTGGCTCACTGTTCCTAAACTATTTATACAAACAATGTGGTATAGGCTGAACACCTGCTTTCCATCGGGCAGCCTGGGCTCCTGATACATGCTAGACAAAGGGTGCCTACATGACCAGCCTCCAGTAGGAGCCTTGGGCAATGAGTTTCTACTGATGGGCACCGTGTTACACATGGTGTCACAATTTGATTTTGGAGGACTTATGCACAGCCTCTGTGAATCTACAGGGGGAAATCTCTTGGAAACTTGCACCTGGTTTCCTCTGGACTTTGCCCCCATGCACTTTTTCCCAGTGCTGATTTTGCTTTGTTTCCTTTCCCTGTAATGAATCCTATGTGAAGTCCTGTGAAAGTGTGTAAGTGCTCCTAGTGAACCACCAAACCTAGAGGTGGTCTTGGGGACCCTCTACACTCTTATCAATTAGAATTTGGAGTTGAAAATAGCTAATGGCAAAATAAGAGAGGTGGGACTATCCTAACCAGTTAGTAAAGCTGGATACAAGGTACAAAACTCTTGAGTATCAGAAAGCATGTATGAGGCATGGAGTTTTCCAAAAGGAATAAAATATTCAAAGATTGAGTGTACCACCAAAAATGACTATAAAATAATATCACTAGATATTTACATAGGTTCTGCAGGTTCCTAGTTCTGAAGAGCCCTGGGAGGTTGGCAGGCCAATGGTCATCATCATCTCCACTTTCTGACTAAGGGGCTGAGGTGCAGATTTGCCCAAGGTTACAAAGCCAGGATTGTAGAGCAGACATGAGACACAGGCCTCCTGAAGCTTAATCACCTTCTGTTTATCCTAATTCAGTTTTCACAACCTATGTGTCTGAGGGCCACAGAAGCCTGAGGGAATGCCACAGGGGTTACCGCAGGAGGGGATGACAAGGCCAGGCAGGAAGACCCCACACCTTCTCTTGACTTTATCCAAGTGGCTCCACACTTATCAGTTTTATATATAGGAATCCATTTAAATTAATATAAAGCCAAAAATTCCACAGATTTTTGTCTCTTTGAATACCACAGAATTTTATCATTTGGTTCCTTGTAGGTAAAATCAAAAATGGACGTTAGGGCTTCCCTGGTGGCGCAGTGGTTGAGAATCTGCCTGCCAATACAAGGGACACGGGTTCGAGCCCTGGTCTGGGAGGATCCTACATGCCGCGGAGCAACTAGGCCCGTGAGCCACAACTACTGAGCCTACGCACCGCGATGAAGAGTGGTCCCCGCTCGCCGCAACTAGAGAAAGCCCTTGCACAGAAACGAAGACCCAACACAGCCAAAAATAAATATAAATAAATAAATAAAAATGAACGCTAAAATGCAGTTTTTTAATTTTTACTTTTTAAAGGTAAATATCCCACCCATAAGGAGGCTCACAGATTTTAGCAATGACTCTAAAGCAGATTCTTACTAAATCAGTAGTAATTATGTATGGCCACACCATGAATCTTTTATTCTGCTCTTACACAGCATTTAGCTGTTCCTCCGCCACTTCCTCTGTCTTAAACTTCTCCCTGGATCCCCCACTGCTCTCCTCTCTAGCACCCTGGATGCTTCTGTTTCTTTCGTACACAGTAAACTTAAACCTGAAATAGCTACAAGAGCTGCCCTAATTAAGCTGTACCCAGGCCACTGAAGGGCAAAGGAAGATTAGCTATGACAAATTTACTCTCAGCTCTCAGCTTTCCACAGCTTTCCAGCTTTCCAAGGGCGCTATTTATCAGTCTTTCCTAACAAATCTATTTGCTGATGTGGAGAAAATAGACTTTGGTGCCACACAGACATGGAATTCAAATCTGATATCACCATTCTCTAGCTGTGTGGCCTAGGGTAAGTCAGTTAACCTCTCTAAGCCTGAATATATCTGCAAAATGGCAGTAACAGCACCCATCTTGAAGAGGTTGAAAACATTGGAAGAAATAGCATCAAACCCACAGGAATCTGTGCTGTATTTACACAACCCTACCACAATCGCAATATCGCCGAGCCTCCCCCAGACTTGGAGTACTTTACCAAGGGACCCGTAAGGAAACCACTACAAGTGTTTAAGCTGTCTGCTTAACAGCTTTAGTCTCTTAAGACATAAAGTATGCAAAATGCTGAGAGCTCCAGGGCTGTGGCTGAGAAATATTTTAGGCTAAATTAAGATTATCCACCAGAAAGGAAGTGAGAAGTAGGAGGAGGACCAAGCAGAGGGATTGGATGCTCCCAGGGCGTTCTGTGTTCACGCAGGCAACGGGACCCAGCTGCGACAGAGAGGCACGAAGGGCAGCTACTCAGGAAGAGGGAGGAGCAGCACGGTCTGTTAATCATCTTTTCTATTTTAGATTCAGATAAAGAAGGACCAAAGCTATAGATGAAAGTTTTAGCCTGGAGCGCGAAGCGAAGGCACCAATTTTGTGCCCTTTTGTCACATTTCTTTACATCACGCTCCAAGTGCCAACATTTCTAAATCTGAAATAAAAGGGGAGGTAATAAGTGCTTGGTTAATTGTTTATATTGTAGTAACAAAAAGAGGCTTTAAAGAAACTGAATAGCCTAGTATAAAAATGGGAGTTTTATCAGGTGTCCACCAGAGTGTCTAGGAGGATCTGGCCTGCCTCTGAGAATGAATCCTTGCTCATTTAACTTCAATTCAGCAACGTCAGACATCACAGTGCACTTTATCCCCTATTCAGAAACATGCTCTTTGCTCCATTTTCCAACATCCTACACGTTATCCTAAAGTCTTGTCCAGTTGGAAAAAATCTATCCTTAACTCAGCACACAGAGCTACCTGCTTCTCTCACCAACAGAAGTGATTCACACAGCAGCCAGCAAGCTGCAGCTTTGAACCGCATTGAGCACAGGTGACAGTTTGGACAGTGGCAGAGCCATGACAGCAATTACCCAGGATGCGGTTGCAGTGGTGGTCTGAAAAACTTGGGCCTGTGCAAGTGAATTTTTGTCGCCCATCTCATGGTGTAGTAGAGTGCCTCGGTTGCCTATACGTATGTGGAATCAGCCCTGTTGTGTGTATCTGTTCTACCAGCTCTCAAACCTCATTGTATATAATAATATGCTACAGAATTTATTTAAAATACAGATTTCTGAACCACACTCCAACAAGTTCTGATTTGATAATGAAGATTGGGATCAGGAATCTTTTTTTTTTTTTTTTAATAAATTTATTTATTTATTTTTGGCTGCATTGGGTCTTTGTTGCTGTGCGTGGGCTTTCTCTAGTTGCATCGAGCGGGGGCTACTCTTCGTTGCGGTGGCTTCTCGTTGTGGAGCATGGGCTCTAGGCACGTGGGCTTCAGTAGTTGTGGCACGTGGGCTCAGGAGTTGTGGCTTGCGGGCTTTAGAGCGCAGGCTCAGTAGTTGTGGTGCACGGGCTTAGTTGTTCCGCGGCACGTGGGATCTTCCCGGACCAGGGCTCGAACCCGTGTCCCCTGCATTGGCAGGCGGATTCTTAACCACTGCGCCAACAGGGAAGTCCAGGAATCTGCTTTTTTAACAAGCACGCCAAAGGGTTCTGATGCAGGCGATCCCTAGACTACATTTTTTAAATGGCATTATCTCTCCACCTGTAACATCTTGATAAACAATTTTTAGTTCTACTATGAGAAATTCATGAGTTATAGTCCTGATGGAAGAAATAAAATAAGCAAAAGCCCTTAATACTGTAATGCTTGTAAGGAGTTTCTCTCTTCTTGACTTCTCAGATATTGTTGGGGGCTGAATGGGGGGTTCACATGTAGGCCATGGCCAGACAATGAACTCTACAAGGAAAACTGTTCACAGGAATAAACGTTGGATGTATTCAAAAGTATTCTGGAAGAGTTGAGATGTATACTGTTATGTTGAAGGTGATCAGATGTATCTTGTTACAATGATAAGTTTCATTTGTGCCTCTCACGCTTGGAGGGACAGAAAGGACAAGTCCCTGCTGTCTTCATTCTGTGCTAGACATCTGTACCTAGATGCTTAATGCTTAATAAACATGTACTTGCATGTGTAAGCATGATCATTTGTGTGAAATCCAATGAACCAGAAGAACAGGCATCGGTCAGTATTCCATCTTTTACTGGTTAGCTTCCTATTACCTTCATTTGCTGCAACTTCATCTTCAGGTGTTCCATGATAATTTTTCACTGATGGAGATATAAGAGTTATAGGTATTTGCTTCTTTTCTGATATTGTATGCATACTAGTTGTCATGCACTATGCTAGGTACTGTATATTTAAAACAATGAGTAAGACATAACCCTTGTCCTCGAGAAGCTCACAGTCTATTGAGCAGGACAGAAACAGTACAATTATTGACATGTTTTAATAATATAATGCTACAATGGAAACACAACGAAAGGAAGATTGAATGGGTTGGGAGGGGGACAGCTTTGGAACACAGGGAGGCTTTAGAGGGGAGGTAACATTTAAGCAGGCTCTTGAAGCAGGATTTGGGAGCAGAGAGTGAAGGAGACAGCAGTACGGGCATAGCAAATAGCATGTGCAGAGACTCAGCGTTGTGAACAACTATTATGCCTAGAGCAGAAGGAGGGTGGGGCAGTGAGGATGGTGACCAGAAAGTAGAACATGGTCAGACTGCGAAAGGCCGTGCTAAGGGGTTTGAACCACCTCCTGTTGGAAGTAAGGAGGGGAAAATTTAATCCAGAAATACAACCTGTCAACAACATGTAGGAGGGATTGGAGAAAATAAAAACTGAAAGATTAATTTAGGAAATTTGCAAATCTCTAGGCCAGAGAGGATGAGACCCTGACATGACGCTTAGGCAATAGAGATGAAGACAATGGCACCGTTTGGAGAATACTTTAGAGGTCAAATTCATAGTACATACTAATCAATTGAATGTAAGTAAGGAGAGAGAACGTGACCTTGGATAAGAGTAGATGAGAATGTCACATGTTGCAATATGGAATATAGATCAGGAAGTAGGTTTGGTGGAAAACATAACACTTTGCCATTTTGGGGGTAGGCAGGTTATTGACCTAGTGGATTTAGAGATGAACTGTTATAATAATGCTCAACTCATATAGGGTTGCCAGATTTAGAGGGAAAAAAAAGTAAAAATAATAAACAGGATCAGCAGTAAAATTTTATTTTCAGATGAACTTTTACTTAGTACAAGTATGTCCCATGCAATATTTGGAACATATTTATACTAAAATTTATTAGCAAAATAATTCTTGTCTGTAGACATGCAAATTCTGTCCTATTCAGAAAATATTCCTTTACCATCATCACCTCCCCATGAAAAACTCAGTTTTGCCTCCATTTTCTCACTCAATTCGATGTTGGTCATCTGCAATGTGTCTTTCTTTGGATTTTCTTTTAAATCAGTTATAACATCTGTCTGTGTTCCCTCATCAATTAATAAATTAAGGAAAAATTTTAACATATATTCATTTGATTTCTGTGTGAGAGTCATAATTTTACCTTTTTTGAAAATAGTATTTTATGCTGGTCATTAAAATTTTTTGATTAATAGGCATCTGTATTAAAATAATAAATATCATTAATTCACCCACCAGATTTGCAATAATGTAATGGTACCCTTTAACATGTTTTCTAATGCTAATAACCTAACAAAGATAAAGAAACAATTATTTAATAAATGTATATAATATAAATGTAAAAAAAAAAGAAAATTGTATTTTGAACAGGGCCAAGAAATGAGTCCTCTGCCAGTTAAGGAATGTACAACTTGTTCACATGGTAGTCTCAGTTACCATCCGCAAAGCTCTTCCTGGAGTTTCCATTCTGCAATATATTTTCCCAATTGCTTTTATCTGACATTGGTTAAACTGAGGCTTTTGTACATATGCAGAAAGTCAATAAAGAGTAGTTATTAACTGTCCTGGTAAGTTAATAACTTTGAAATTGGAGGGACATTATATGATAATCTGAACAAATTAGTCATTTAAAAAGCAGCAACACCTTAGTCCATTTCCAATTTGCAAAAACCTGAGACATGAAAACACTGCGCTTGAATAACCCAAGCAGGCACTTAGAACTCAAACAGTGGCACAGCGCCTGTCTGGCTTCCTGAGCTTTTCCTGAGAAACCAGTTTGCCTCTTTCTCTTCCAGTATGGTCATGCAGTCACTGTTCATTCTCTTCATTCAGCTGCTCCATCAATGTTTACCAAGTACCCATTCCATGGCCCTGGGGTGGATGCTGAGGATGCAAAGATGGGTAGACGCAGCCCCACAGACAGACAGACTATTCCAACAGGGTAATGGTATTGTGACGTGGGACAGACAGCCCACAGAGGACAGATCTCTCACCTTCACTTGCAGGTCAGAGGAGGCACTTAAACTGAGACCCCAAGGGTGCAAAGCAGCTACTCAGGTGAAGGAGGGGGAACCGGAGGTTCTAAGACTGGGGACTTTATACACACAGGCATAGGGTGACAGAGACAGCATGTGGTTTCCTCAGAGACTATGAGCCATCTGGAACATAGACTGCAATAAATGATAGTGTGGAGGAAGGCAAGGGCCAGACTGCTGCATGCTGCAGCAGTCCAGGAAAAAAAAAAAATCAAGTAATAATATCCCGCATTTCTCAGATGCTTACTAGAGACCAGGGATCATAAAAAGCATTTTATAAATATTGTGTCATTAAATCCTCACCATATCCTAAATGGTTAAGTACATTTCCTTCTCTGTATTGTAATTACACAACTAATACATGTTTGTTGTAACATTAAACAATCCCTCGGAGAAAAGTGACAATTTGGCTTATAATATTCTTCCACATACTTCTCAATACTCACCCAGCAAATATAAATGTACAAACACATATATGTTTGTATAAAGATGTGTTTACTTATCCTCTGTGCATTTTTTTGGCAATGGATTTTAAAATATAACAATATATAGGGACAGCCTTCCAGGTCAATAGATACAGATCTAAATCATTCTTTTAAAGATACCCATAATAGTTCACAGTAAGAATGTACCAGAATTTATTCAACTATTCCTCTACTAATGGACATTCAGGGTTGCTTTTTCCCCCACTCCAAACAATACTGAAGTAAACACATCTTTGTAAAGATATCCTTAAATACTGGTGCTTTCACTGTTGTAGGGTAGATTCCCCTAAAGTGAGCATGTACATTGAAAATTTTAGAGATACTGTAACACTAACTTGTTAATGTTCTTTACAACCTATTCATTTTTATATGTCTGCAAAGTTACAGAAAATAAATTGTTTCTCCGGGCAACTCCTTGAGCTTTGTGCAGAATGATGAGGTTCTCAGGTCTTTTTTATGGTCAACCCGAAGGTTTTAGGTTGAATTTTACATACTTGGACAGTGAGACCAAAAAAATACTGAATGATAAAACATCTCTTTGTACCCACATCCCTTCGTTTACAGCTGAGGGATTCCTTGCTCACTGCTGGGGTAGAGCAGGTGCTGGGCTGTCAGACTGCCAGATTCTAGATGGAGAAGTCATCAAATTATGAATGAATGCCTGTCATCATGGTCACATGACATGCCCCTCTGACTGAGTCACTCTGCACTCCAGTTAAAATTTATTGCTATAACTGGGCTTCATTTTTACACATATCAGAGGACACATTCTTAGAACTCTCTGCTACATAATACATTTTTTAAAGACTTACTTGGTTATTTTTAACCAGGTTTGGAGAATATGGCAGAAACAGCACTTTAAAAAAGACAAAGACAGAGGGGGAAATTTTCTTAAGTCCAACATTAAAGTATAAACCTTATTTTGAAACTGAGCAATTTTTTTTCTTATTTTGACATAAACGTACTGGCTTTTGACTAGTGGATGAGGAATAACTAAAAGGCTCTACTTTTCAAATATTTAGTAGCATCACTATCAGCAGGGCTTAAAGTTCCCTTTGTCCTGTGTGACTCTTAGGCAGCATCAGAAACATGTACAAAAGCTACTCTTTGTGGTGGGTCCTTGTCATTCTGTTTGGCCTCCACGCTCCCTGGCCCTCAGATCTGGGGACACCACCCCCCCACCACGTGTCTTGGTCGAAGAGAGTCAACCTATCACCAAAAGCACAAGATACTCACCTTTCTAGCCCCCCAGCACTAGGAGCAGGCATGCAACCAAGGTTCATCCACAGAACGCACCTACTCAACTTTACCATGGAATCTCGTGACCCAAAAAGGAGGTGTTTCTGAGAATCACTTTCCAGTGAAAGTGGACACAGGTTCCAGAGGCAATTTAGTAGTTCTGGTGGAATCATTCAACACCAACATCAGTGATGTTGGCATTGCCTGGTGTAGCATCTGTGCCCAATCTGAAAGCAGAAGGGTCTCCACTGGACCAGTTCTGCTGCATGATTTTGGTCACCATTCTTGGCTATAGACAGAGACTCCATGCCTGTTCCCAAGCCTTCCTACAGACTCTGTGTGCTACTGAATATCCTTTAACAAACTCCTTTTCTGCTTGAATTAGCCAGGACTGAATTCTGTTGTCTGCAAGTAAGAAGTGCTTTGATACTCCTTCAAAATTGTTAAGATAAATCTTTGTGGTTTTAAAGTACTTAATGAGCTAATGATTTACATCATTTGAAAACAATTCACAACTCCACATCATTTCCTATTTGACCCTGATATTACATTACCTTCCAGTGTAACCGAGTTTTGAGTCCACTTTGGATTACCACTATATATACTCCATGTGCTCAAACTCGCAGCTGTACTCCCCTACATTCTCCTTTCCCACTTCTCTCCATATTTCACCACACCCTTCACTCAGGAAAGCTGCTCGTGTATGCTAGCGTGGCTACATTTAAGTGACTTATGAGAATATCTTACAAGTGATAGGAGACGGCGTTTAAGCAAAGGAATAAGTCTCTAACTATGGGATTCCAAACGTTAGCAAACAGGTAGGAGAGGTGTTTGCCTCTCCCACCAAGACTGCCACTTCTTCCACATTAGCATAAGGCCATTCCTAGAATCATACTCTTTCATGAGTCAACCACATTCCAGTTGGACAAATCCATCCTTAATTTGCTAAAAAAGCACATATGTCCTTGTGGATGGCACTACTTTCCTTACGAACCTCCACTGACTGTGCATCCCCCCCAAGATAAAGTTCATGCCCCAACCCTTGGGGCTCATTGCCCATCATGGCCCCCACTGGTGCCCCCAGTGAGGAGCACTTCATGCCCTTCCCCTCTATACCATGACACACCCCCTCCCCACCTTATTCAGTGGTAAAGTACTATCGTTCCTTTATAGTCAGCTTAGGCTCTGCTCTGCAAATCCTTCCCCGGTGTCCTCACCCGGCTCCTGACTCTGACCTCTACTCTCAGTGCTGTCAGACTGTGTTGTCATTATGTCTTGGAGTCTGGGCTCTCCCAGACTCTGCTGTGTTCCTGGAGAGCAGGGGCTGTCTCAGTCAAGATTGCAGCTCTCAGGGGCCCTCCAAATAGCCCTCAGTAGGCACCTGTTGGCCACACACAGGCATACATGCACAAGAGTTTCTCCAAAAGGACAGAGGGAAGGAACAAGGATTCCAGACTCACACTTTGTTTACAAACTCCCCAAAATAACACTTTGAGATGAATACCAGTTTGATGAAGCCCTATCCTGGGAGAGAAGCCTCCATTCAGCTCTGTACCACCTGCCCTAGCAAGGCAAAGCCATTTTCCTTCCTCGGTGTGCTTAACGGCTATGGCCATGTAGCCCAGCGTGTGGGAGGGTAGGCTCTGGAGTCAGCCTGTCTGTGCTCACAGCCCAGCTTCGTATGAGCCAGCTGTGCAATCCTGGACAAGTTACTGAAGTTTTCTGTGCCTCGATTTTCTCATCTATAAAATGGGTGTGATAATAGGACCTATTTCGTAGAGCTGTTGTGAGGATTAATTATTATACAAAATGTTTAGAGCAGTGTCTGGCATGTAATACTGCAATAAATGTTAGCTATGATTATCACTATTAAATCTGAAATCACTTAATGTCCTTGAACATTATTCAAATTTTATGTATGCAAATTCCACTAATGTATGCTCAATGATGCCAACATTAATCATATCAGAATTTGCCCCATAAGCATATTTTGAGCATAGGCTAACGTGCCTGTATGCATAGGACTTCAACAGCCACCATTTCACAGACTAGCAGTAAGAATGTTTTTCAGTGAACTTTGCCCTGGCAGTTAACAAATGATAACAAAGTTCATTCCGTGGGATTTTAAAGGCAGCTAAATTGCCCCAAGTTTAGACTACCTGAAGCTGTTAAGGCAAAGCTCACCTTGGCAGCAGGGGCACCAAATCTGTGACCCCTGCTAGTTAATATGAAGGCAAGGGAGCAAAGGCAAGGGGAGACCCACATGAATAGAATGAAAGATAAAGCAATCCTTTCACACGCTGAAGATTTCTCTGGGGAACAACAGTACAAGCTTGTGAAACATGAGTTTTAAGAAGAGTTGCCCGTCTATTTTTTCTCCCATTCTATTTTTCTGCCGCATTACTCAGTCATTATTTAAGATTAATACCAGAGCTTACTAACACACCAAATTGACTCAAAAGCATCTCAGAGGAACTCATTTTTCTATCCTAACAAAGGATCTTCTTGCTTATTTCCAAAGAACAAAATTTCAAGGAAAGTATTTTCCCATTTACCACGGCACTAACTGGTCATAAACTCAGGACAAAATGCAGGTTTCCACCAGATTGTAAAGTTGTTTTACAGTCCCCATTTGCCAAACACTCTACATTCATTCACAAATTAACATCCAGCTGCCCAAGAAGCCCAGGAAACTCTATTTAAAACAGGGCCCAGGAGGTCTGGGCAAGATGGCGGAAGAGTAAGACGCAGAAATCACCTTCCTTCCCACAGATACAGTAGAAATACATCTACACGTGGAACTGCTCCTACAGAACACCCACTGAACACTGGCAGAAAACGTCAGACCTCCCAAAAGGCAAGAAAATCCCCACGTACTTGGGTAGGGCAAAAGGAAAAAGAAATAACAGAGACAAAAGAATAGGGACGGGACCTGCACCAGTGGGAGGGAGCTGTGAAGGAGGAAAGGTTTCCACACACTAGGAAGCCCCTTCACGGGCGGAGACTGCAGGAGGCAGAGGGGGGAAGCTTCGGAGCCACGGAGGAGAGCGCAGCCACAGGGGTGCGGAGGGCAAAGCGGAGAGATTCCCGCACAGAGGATCGGTGCCGACCAGCACTCACCAGCCCGAGAGGCTTGTCTGCTCACCCGCCGGGGCGGGCGGGGGCTGGGAGCTGAGGCTCGGGCTTCGGTCGGATTGCAGGGAGAGGACTGGGGTTGGCAGCGTGAACACAGCCTGAAGGGATTAGCGCACCACAGCTAGCCGGGAGGGAGTCCGGGAAAAAGTCTGCAGCTGCCGAAGGGGCAAGAGACCTTTTCTTGCCTCTTTGTTTCGCCCGCGCAAGGAAAGGGGATTCAGAGCGCCGCCTAAACGAGCTCCAGAGACGGGCGCGAGCCGCAGCTATCAGCGCGGACCCCAGAGATGGGCGCGAGCTGCGGCTATTAGCGCGGACCCCAGAGACGGGTGTGAAACGCTAAGGCTGCTGCTGTCGCTACCAAGAAGCCTGTGTGCAAGCACAGGTCACTCTCCACACCTCCCCTCCCGGGAGCCTGTGCAGCCCGCCACGGCCAGGATCCCGTGATCCAAGGACAACTTCCCCGGGAGAACGCACGGCGCACCTCAGGCTGGTGCAACGTCACGCCGGCCTCTGCCACTGCAGGCTCGCCCCGCATCCGTACCCCTCCCTCCCCCGGTCCTGAGTGAGCCAGAGCCCCCGAATCAGCTGCTGCTTTAACCCCGTTCTGTCTGGGCGGGGAACAGACGCCCTCAGGCGACCTACACGCAGAGGCGGGTCCAAATCCAAAGCTGAACCCCAGGAGCTGCACGAACAAAGAAGAGAAAGGGAAATCTCTCCCAGCAGCCTCAGAAGCAGCGGATTAAAGCTCCACAAACAACTTGATGTGCCTGCATCTGTTGAATACCTGAATAGACAACGAATCATCCCAAATTCAGGAGGTGGATTTTGGGAGCAGGACATATTAATCTTACCCCTTTTCCGTTTTTTGTGAATGTACATGTGTATGCTTCTGGGTGAGATTTTGTCTGTATAGCTTTGCTTTCACCATTAGTCTGAGGGTTAGGTCTGTTCTTTTTTTTTTTTTTAACTTAAAAAAAATTTTTTTTCCCAATAAATGTTTTCTTAATAATTTTTCCTTATTTTCTATTTTTAAAAATTAAAAAAAAATTTTAATAAGTTTTTTCATATTTCTTATTTTAAAAAATTAAAATTTTTTCTTAATAAATTTTTTCTTAATAATTTTTTTCTTATTTTTTATCATAATAGCTTTATTTTATTTTATTTTATCCTCTTTCTTTCTTTCTATTTTTTTCTCCCTTATACTCTGAGCTGTGTGGATGAAAGGCTCTTGGTGCTCCAGCCAGGCATCAGGGCTGTGCCTCTGAGGTAGGAGAGCCAACTTCAGGACACTGGTGCACAAGAGACCTCCCAGCTCCACGTAATACCAAACGGCAAAAATCTCTCAGAGATCTCCATCTCAACATCAAGACCCAGCTTCACTCAACGACCAGCAAGCTACAGTGCTGGACACCCTATGCCACACAACCAGCAAGACAGGAACACAGCCCCATCCATTAGCAGAGAGGCTGCCTAAAATCATAATAAGGCCACAGACACCCCAAAACACACCACCAGACATGGACATGCCCACCACAAAGACAAGATCCAGCCTCATCCACCAGAACACAGGCACTAGTCCCCTCCACCAGGAAGCCTACACAACCCACTGAACCAACCTTAGCCACTGGGGACAGATACCAAAAACAACGGGAACTACGAACTTGCAGCCTGTGAAAAGGAGACCCCAAACACAGTAAGATAAGCAAAATGAGAAGACAAAAAAACACACAGCAGGTGAAGGAGCAGGGTCAAAACACACCAGACCTAACAAATGAAGAGGAAATAGGCAGTCTACCTGAAAAAGAATTCAGAATAATGACAGTAAAGATGATCCAAAATCTTGGAAATAGAATAGACAAAATGCAAGAAACATTTAACAAGGACGTAGAAGAACTAAAGAGGAACCAAGCAACAATGAAAAACACAATAAATGAAATTAAAAATACTCTAGACGGAATCAATAGCAGAATAACTGAGGCAGAAGAACGGATAAGTGACCTGGAAGATAAAATAGTGGAAATAACTACTGCAGAGCAGAATAAAGAAAAAAGAATGAAAAGAATTGAGGACAGTCTCAGAGACCTCTGGGACAACATTAAACGCACCAACATTCGAATTATAGGGGTCCCAGAAGAAGAAGAGAAAAAGAAAGGGACTGAGAAAATATTTGAAGAGATTATAGTTGAAAACTTCCCTAATATGGGAAAGGAAACAGTTAATCAAGTCCTGGAAGCACAGAGAGTCCCATACAGAAAAAATCCAAGGAGAAAAACGCCAAGACACATATTAATCAAACTGTCAAAAATTAAATATAAAGAAGACATATTAAAAGCAGCAAGGGAAAAACAATAAATAACACATAAGGGAATCCCCATAAGGTTAAGAGCTGATCTTTCAGCAGAAACTCTGCAAGCCAGAAGGGAGTGGCAGGATATACTTAAAGTGATGAAGGAGAAAAACCTACAACCAAGGTTACTCTACCCAGCAAGGATCTCATTCAGATTTGATGGAGAAATTAAAACCTTTACAGACAAGCAAAAGCTGAGAGAGTTCAGCACCACCAAACCAGCTTTACAACAAATGCTAAAGGAACTTCTCTAGGCAAGAAACACAAGAGAAGGAAAACACCTACAATAACAAACCCAAAACATTTAAGAAAATGGGAATAGGAACATACATATCGATAATTACCTTAAATTTAAATGCTCCCACCAAAAGACACAGAGAGGCTGAATGGATACAAAAACAAGACCCATATATATGCTGTCTACAAGAGACCCACTTTAGACCTAGAGACACATACAGACTGAAAGTGAGGGGATGGAAAAAGATATTCCATGCAAATGGAAATCAAAGGAAAGCTGGAGTACCAATTCTCATATCAGACAAAATAGACTTTAAAATAAAGACTATTACAAGAGACAAAGAAGGACACTATATAATGATCAAGGGATCGATCCAAGAAGAAGGTATAACAATTGTAAATATTTATGCACCCAACATAGGAGCACCTCAATACATAAGGCAAATACTAACAGCCATAAAAGGGAAAATCGACAGTAACACAATCGCAGTAGGGGACTTTAACACCCCACTTTCACCAATGGACACATCATCCAAAATGAAAATAAATAAGGAAACACAAGCTTTAAATGATACATTAAACAACATGGACTTAATTGATATTTATAGGACATTCCACTCAAAAACAACAGAACATACTTGCTTCTCTGGTGCTCATGGAACATTCTCCAGGATAGATCATATCTTGGGTAACAAATCAAGCCGTGGTAAATCTAAGAAAACTGAAATCGTATCAAGTATCTTTTCTGACCACAACGCTATGAGACTAGATATCAATTACAGGAAAAGATCTGTAAAAAATACAAACACATGGAGGCTACACAATACACTACTCAATAACGAAGTGATCACTGAAGAAATCAAAGGGGAAATCAAAAAATACCTAGAAACAAATGACAATGGAGACACGATGACCCAAAACCTATGGGATGCAGCAAAAGCAGTTCTAAGAGGGAAGTTTATAGCAATACAAGCCTACCTCAAGAAACAGGAAACATCTCGAATAAACAACCTAACCTTGCACCTAAAGCAACTAGAGAAAGAAGAACAAAAAAACCCCAAAGCTAGCAGAAGGAAAGAAATCATAAAGATCAGATCAGAAATAAATGAAAAAGAAATGAAGAAAATGATAGCAAAGATCAATAAAACTAAAAGCTGGTTCTTTGAGAAGATAAACAAAATTGATAAACCATTAGCCAGACTCATCAAGAGAAAAAGGGAGAAGACTCAAATCAATAGAATTAGAAATGAAAAAGGAGAAGTAACCACTGACACTGCAGAAATACAAAGGATCATGAGAGATTACTACAAGCAACTCTATGCCAATAAAATGGACAACGTGGAAGAAATGGACAGATTCTTAGAAATGCACAACCTGCCGAGACTGAACCAGGAAGAAATAGAAAATATGAACAGACCAATCACAAGCACTGAAATTGAAACTGTGATTAAAAATCTTCCAACAAACAAAAGCCCAGGACCAGATGGCTTCACAGGCGAATTCTATCAAACATTTAGAGAAGAGCTAACACCTATCCTTCTCAAACTCTTCCAAAATATAGCAGAGGGAGGAACACTCCCAAACTCATTCTACGAGGCCACCATCACCCTGATACCAAAACCAGACAAAGATGTCACAAAGAAAGAAAACTACAGGCCAATATCACTGATGAACATAGATGCAAAAATCCTCAACAAAATACTAGCAAACAGAATCCAACAGCACATTAAAAGGATCATACACCATGATCAAGTGGGGTTTATCCCAGGAATGCAAGGATTCTTCAATATACGCAAATCAATCAACGTGATACACCATATTAACAAATTGAAGGAGAAAAACCATATGATTATCTCAATAGATGCAGAGAAAGCTTTCGACAAAATTCAACACCCATTTATGATAAAAGCCCTGCAGAAAGTAGGCATAGAGGGAACTTTCCTCAACACAATAAAGGCCACATATGACAAACCCACAGCCAACATTGTCCTCAATGGTGAAAAACTGAAACCATTTCCACTAAGATCAGGAACAAGACAAGGTTGCCCACTCTCACCACTATTATTCAACATAGTTTTGGAAGTATTAGCCACAGCAATCAGAGAAGAAAAAGAAATAAAAGGAATCCAAATCGGAAAAGAAGAAGTAAAGCTGTCACTGTTTGCAGATGACATGATACTATACATAGAGAATCCTAAAACTGCCACCAGAAAACTCCTAGAGCTAATCAATGAATTTGGTAAAGTAGCAGGATACAAAATTAATGCACAGAAATCTCTTGCATTCCTATATACTAATGATGAAAAATCTGAAAGTGAAATTAAGAAAACACTCCCGTTTACCATTGCAACAAAAAGAATAAAATATCTAGGAATAAACCTACCTAAGGAGACAAAAGACCTGTATGCAGAAAATTATAAGACACTGATGAAAGAAATTAAAGATGATACAAATAGATGGAGAGATATACCATATTCTTGGATTGGAAGAATCAACATTGTGAAAATGACTCTACTACCCAAAGCAATCTACAGATTCAATGCAATCCCTATCAAACTACCACTGGCATTTTTCACAGAACTAGAACAAAAAATTTCACAATTTGTATGGAAACACAAAAGACCCCGAATAGCCAAAGCAATCTTGAGAACGAAAAATGGAGCTGGGGGAATCAGGCTCCCTGACTTCAGACTATATTACAAAGCTACAGTAATCAAGACAGTTTGGTACTGGCACAAAAACAGAAATATAGATCAAAGGAACAGGATAGAAAGCCCAGAGATAAACCCATGCACATATGGTCACCTTATCTTTGATACAGGAGGCAAGCATATACAGTGGAGAAAAGACAGCCTCTTCAATAAGTGGTGCTGGGAAAATTGGACAGGTACATGTAAAAGTATGAAATTAGAACACTCCCTGACACCATGCATAAAAATAAACTCAAAATGGATTAAAGACCTAAGTGTAAGGCCATACACTATCAAACTCTTAGAGGAAAATATAGGCAGAACACTCTATGAGATACATCACAGCAAGATTCTTTTTGACCCAGCTCCTAGAGAAATGGAAATAAGAACACAAATAAACAAATGGGACCTAATGAAACTTAAAAGCTTTTGCACATTAAAGGAAACCATAAACAAGACCAAAAGACAGCCCTCAGAATGGGAGAAAATATTTGCAAATGAAGCAACTGACAAAGGATTAATCTCCAAGATTTACAAGCAGCTCATGCAGCTCAATAACAAAAAAGCGATATCACCTCACACCTGTCAGAATGGCCATCATCAAAAAATCTAGAAACAATAAATGCTGGAGAGGGTGTGGAGAAAAGGGAACACTCTTGCACTGTTGGTGGGAATGTAAATTGATACAGCCACTATGGAGAACAGTATGGAGGTTCCTTAAAAAACTAAAAATAGAACTACCATATGACCCAGCAATCCCACTACTGGGCATATACCCTGAGAATACCATAATTCAAAAAGAGTCATGTACCAAAATGTGCATTGCAGCTCTATTTACAATAGCTAGGACATGGAAGCAACCTAAGTGCCCATCATCGGATGAATGGATAAAGAAGATGTGGCACATATATACAATGGAATATTACTCAGCCATAAAAAGAAATGAAATGGAGGTATTTGTAGTGAGGTGGATGGAGTTAGAGTCTGTCATACAGAGTGAAGTAAGTCAGAAAGAGAAAAACAAATACAGTATGCTAACACATATATATAGAATCTAAGGAAAAAAAAAAAAAAAAGGTCATGAAGAACCTAGTGGCAAGACGGGAATAAAGACACAGACCTACTAGAGAATGGACTTGAGGATATGGGGAGGGGGAGGGGTGAGATGTGACAGGGTGAGAGCGTGGCATAGACATATATACACTACCAAATGTAAAATAGATAGCTAGTGGGAAGCAGCCGCATAGCACAGGGAGATCAGCTCGGTGCTTTGTGACCACCTAGAGGGGTGGGATAGGGAGGGTGGGAGGGAGGGAGACGCAAGAGATATGGGAACATATGTATATGTATAACTGATTCACTTTGTTATAAAGCAGAAACTAACACACCATTGTAAAGCAATTATACTTCAATAAAGATGTTTAAAAAACAAAAACAAAAAACAGGGCCCATTTACTTTTGCATTACTTTTATCGAGATCTAGTTTCTATCAGCCAACTTATTGCCAAAAATATTAACTCAGTTCTAACTTCACTGCTAGAATAAAGTGGTGCAAGCTTTTTACTCCAAAGAAGACGTTAAATTAAGCACATAATTATCTTTGGCTCCAGAATTATTCAAGGAAGTTCTCAAAGGGACAGGAAAATAAGAAAGTAGTAATATTCCAGATTCCATAGCTGTTATGGACTGAACTGTGTCTCTCCCAAAATTCCTATGTTGAAGCTCTAAACCCCAGACCCTTAAAATATGACTGTATTTGGAGACTGTGCTTTTAAAGAGGTGACTAAGTTAAAATGAGGCCATTGGGGTAGGGCCCTTATCTAATCTGAAGAAATCAGGACATATAAAGAGACAACAGGGTGTGTGCACACAGAGGGACAGCCTTGTGAAGAGGCAGCATTAGGGTAGCCATTTTTAAACTAAGGAGAGAGTCCTCAGCGGAAATCAAAACTGTGCCTTGATCTTCAACCCTTCCAAAACTGCGAGAAGATAAACTTCTGTTGTGTAAGCCATACAGTCTGTGGCATTTTGTTATGGCAAACTAATACTAAGAATTCAGATGTAGTAATTAGTCCTCTATGGAGGGACAAACCACATTCTTAACTTTTCTGCCACAGTCAATGATACAATCATTGGAAAACTGTAAAGTACTCACCTTTGTTCCCTCTCCCCTTGTGCCCTTTACCCTGTGCCCTTGGTCTGCACCAGAGCAGTTGCTGTGAACCCCACTCTGTTCTGCTCTCCCCAGATATAAGCTCCAGGCCTCCAGCAGTCCTCCTCCCTCAACTGTTCTCAAATATTTGCCTGGTGTATCAGAACCACTGGAGGGCTTGTGAAAACAGATGGCTGAGCCCCACTTCCAAAGTTTCTGATCCAGTAGATCTCAGATAGCACCCAAGAATTTGCATTTCTAGTAAGTTACCAGTGATACTGATGATTTGAGAACCACTGTACCAGCCATCTCCCCACCTCAGCTGCACCTGCCATCAGAAAGAGTGCCACATATCTAGAGGGCCCTGCTTGAATCTGGCAGGCTAAGCTTATAAATAATTTATGCTAATGTAAAGAAATACATTACCCCTCCCAGGGTATTTGATTTTATAGGGTCATTTAGAGAGAGTATTAATGATGGCTGGAAATACCTTGCTATAAGTCATAAGCAGGCTGTATTACTTAGGGCAGGCTAATAGCTATTACAAGTAAGCCCCAAGAGATTTCTGTGCATTAATTTTATATCCTGCTACTTTACCAAATTCATTGATTAGCTCTAGTAGTTTTCTGGTAGCATCTTTAGGATTCTCTATGTATAGTATCATGTCATCTGCAAACAGTGACAGCTTTACTTCTTCTTTTCCGATTTGGATTCCTTTTATTTCTTTTTCTTCTCTGATTGCTGTGGCTAAAACTTCCAAAACTATGTTGAATAATAGTGGTGAGAGTCGGCAACCTTGTCTTGTTCCTGATCTTAGTGGAAATGGTTTCAGTTTTTCACCATTGAGGACAATGTTGGCTGTGGGTTTGTCATATATGGCCTTTATTATGTTGAGGAAAGTTCCCTCTATGCCTACTTTCTGCAGGGCTTTTATCATAAATGGGTGTTGAATTTTGTCGAAAGCTTTCTCTGCATCTATTGAGATGATCATATGGTTTTTCTCCTTCAATTTGTTAATATGGTGTATCACGTTGATTGATTTGCGTATATTGAAGAATCCTTGCATTCCTGGGATAAACCCCACTTGATCATGGTGTATGATCCTTTTAATGTGCTGTTGGATTCTGTTTGCTAGTATTTTGTTGAGGATTTTTGCATCTATGTTCATCAGTGATATTGGCCTGTAGTTTTCTTTCTTTGTGACATCTTTGTCTGGTTTTGGTATCAGAGTGATGGTGGCCTCATAGAATGAGTTTGGGAGTGTTCCTCCCTCTGCTATATTTTGGAAGAGTTTGAGAAGGATAGGTGTTAGCTCTTCTCTAAATGTTTGATAGAATTCGCCTGTGAAGCCATCTGGTCCTGGGCTTTTGTTTGTTGGAAGATTTTTAATCACAGTTTCAATTTCAGTGCTTGTGATTGGTCTGTTCATATTTTCTATTTCTTCCTGGTTCAGTCTCGGCAGGTTGTGCATTTCTAAGAATCTGTCCATTTCTTCCACGTTGTCCATTTTATTGGCATAGAGTTGCTTGTAGTAATCTCTCATGATCCTTTGTATTTCTGCAGTGTCAGTGGTTACTTCTCCTTTTTCATTTCTAATTCTATTGATTTGAGTCTTCTCCCTTTTTCTCTTGATGAGTCTGGCTAATGGTTTATCAATTTTGTTTATCTTCTCAAAGAACCAGCTTTTAGTTTTATTGATCTTTGCTATCATTTTCTTCATTTCTTTTTCATTTATTTCTGATCTGATCTTTATGATTTCTTTCCTTCTGCTAGCTTTGGGGTTTTTTTGTTCTTCTTTCTCTAGTTGCTTTAGGTGCAAGGTTAGGTTGTTTATTCGAGATGTTTCCTGTTTCTTGAGGTAGGCTTGTATTGCTATAAACTTCCCTCTTAGAACTGCTTTTGCTGCATCCCATAGGTTTTGGGTCATCGTGTCTCCATTGTCATTTGTTTCTAGGTATTTTTTGATTTCCCCTTTGATTTCTTCAGTGATCACTTCGTTATTGAGTAGTGTATTGTGTAGCCTCCATGTGTTTGTATTTTTTACAGATCTTTTCCTGTAATTGATATCTAGTCTCATAGCGTTGTGGTCAGAAAAGATACTTGATACGATTTCAGTTTTCTTAGATTTACCACGGCTTGATTTGTTACCCAAGATATGATCTATCCTGGAGAATGTTCCATGAGCACTTGAGAAGAATGTGTATTCTGTTGTTTTTGGAGGGAATGTCCTATAAATTTCAATTAAGTCCATGTTGTTTAATGTATCATTTAAAGCTTGTGTTTCCTTATTTATTTTCATTTTGGATGATGTGTCCATTGGTGAAAGTGGGGTGTTAAAGTTCCCTACTATACACTAATGATGAAAAATCTGAAAATGAAATTAAGAAAACACTCCCATTTACCATTGCAACAAAAAGAATAAAATATCTAGGAATAAACCTACCTAAGGAGACAAAAGATCTGTATGCAGAAAATTATAAGACACTGATGAAAAATTAAAGATGATACAAATAGGTGGAGAGGTATACCATGTTCTTGGATTGGAAGAATCAACATTGTGAAAATGACTCTACTACCCAAAGCAATCTACAGATTCAATGCAATCCCTATCAAACTACCAATGGCATTTTTCACAGAACTAGAACAAAAAATTTCACAATTTGTATGGAAACACAAAGGACCCTGAATAGCCAAAGCAATCTTGAGAAAGAAAAACGGAGGTGGAGCAATCAGGCTCCCTGACTTCAGACTATTCTACAAACCTACAGTAATCAAGACAGTATGGTACTGGCATAAAAACAGAAATATAGATCAATGGAACAGGATAGAAAGCCCAGAGATAAACCCATGCACATATGGTCACCTTATCTTTGATAAAGGAGGCAAGCATATACAATGCAGAAAAGACAGCCTCTTCAATATGTGGTGCTGGGAAAACTGGACAGCTACATGTAAAAGAATGAAATTAGAACATTCCCTAACACCATACACAAAAATAAACTCAAAATGGATTAAAGACCTAAATGTAAGGCCAGACACCATCAAACTCTTAGAGGAAAACATAGGCAGAACACTCTATGACATAAATCACAGCAAGATTCTTTTGACCCAGCTCCTAGAGAAATGGAAATAAAAACACAAATAAACAAATGGGACCTAATGAAACTTAAAAGCTTTTGCACAGCAAAGGAAACCATAAATAAGACGAAAAGACAACCCTCAGAATGGGAGAAAATATTTGCAAATGAAGCAACTGACAAAGGATTAATCTCCAAAATATACAAGCAGCTCATGCAGCTCAATATCAAAAAAACAAACAACCCAATCCAAAATTGGGCAGAAGACCTAAATAGACATTTCTCCAAAGAAGATATACAGATTGCCAACAAATACATGAAAGGATGTTCTACATCATTAATCATTAGGGAAATGCAAATCAAAACTACAATGAGGTATCACCTCACACCTGTCAGAATGGCCATCATCAAAAAATCTAGAAACAATAAATGCTGGAGAGGGTGTGGAGGAAAAGGAACACTCTTGCACTGTTGGTGGGAATGTAAATTGATACAGCCACTATGGAGAACAGTATGGAGGTTCCTTAAAAAACTAAAAATAGAACTACCATACGACCCAGCAATCCCACTACTGGGCATATACCCTGAGAAAACCATAATTCAAAAAGAGTCATGTACCAAAATGTTCATTGCAGCTCTTTTTACAATAGCCAGGACATGGAAGCAACCTCAGTGTCCATCAACAGATGAATGGATAAAGAAGATGTGGCAGATATATACAATGGAATATTACTCAGCCATAAAAAGGAACGAAACTGAGTTATGTGTAGTGAGGTGCATGGACCTAGAGACTGTCATTCAGAGTGAAGTAAGTCAGAAAGAGAAAAACAAATACCATATGCTAACACATATATATGGAATCTTCAAAAAAAAAAATGATCATTAGAACCCAGTGGCAAGATGGGAATAAAGATGTGGACCTACTAGAGAATGGACTTGAGGATACGGGGAGGGGGAAGGGTAAGCTGGGACAAAGTGAGACAGTGGCATGGACATATATACACTACCAAAAGTAAAATAGATAGCTAGTGGGAAGCAGCCACATAGCACAGGGAGATCAGCTCGGTGCTTTGTGACCACCTATAGGGGTGGGATAGGGAGGGTGGGAGGGAGGGAGATGTAAGAGGGAAGAAATATGGGGACATATGTATATGTATAACTGATTCACTTTGTTATAAAGCGGAAACTAACACACCATTGTAAAGCAATTATACTCCAATAAAGATGTTTTAAAAAAAAAACAAAAAAACAACAAGTAAGCCCCAAATCTCAGTGGCTTAACCTAGTAAGATATTGTCTCATGGACCAATGCAGGTTGTGGAATGGGATGGTTACTCTGCTCCACACAGTCATTCAGGGACCCAGGTTCCTTCCATCTGGTGGTTCTCCATCCTCTACAGCTTTGGAGTCCTTTGCTTGATCCTCTATCTGGCAGCAGATGCGGGAAGAGAGGAGGATTTGCAAGAAGTTCTTAGAGATCAGGCTTTTCACCCACGTTCCATATCCCCATCATCTCCACCCATGTTCCACTGGCCAGAACTCAGTCATATAGTTACCTAACTATGAGGGAAAATGGGAAATACTAGTCTAGCTGAGAGGAAAAGGGGAAAAGGTTCGTGAAGAACCAGCCATCTGCCACGTGGAACTTCCACGGGCTCTGAAATCATGAAACCCAGGCAATTTCAAAGGCCAACCATGCAGACCTAGGACATTCTTGGAGGAGAACCATGCCATCCGTGCTAATTATTCTGGCTTCCTTGTGCTTGGCTAAGAAACAAGGTATTTGGATAGCCATGCAATCACTAGTAAATAACATAATACTCGGGATAAGCAGATCAAGTGGTCAATATTCATGTGTCCAAACCAGTTAATCTGGAAGCAAGCATTTCCTGGAGAAGAAGACAGGGCAGAGGAGGCAACATCATTTGCCAAGAACAGAGCTACCTACTATATATAAACTGTATTACTTCACCTTGATGACCCTATAGAGTATGTACTATTATTCTGATTTTACAAATGAAAAAAGAAAGGCTCAGAGGAGGTAGGTGAATTGACCCAGAAAAGCTAAGTGGGGTCAGGATTTGAACACAGGACTCTCTGCCTGCAATGTCCAATCTGATTTGCCGCTTTACCATACTGCCTCAACTAAGGCAATACAAGTTGTTTACTTTAATTGATTAACCTAAATCAACTAAATTTATCATAGATTCTTATTTGTCCCCAAAAACCTGTCAACTACCCCCTTAGCTCATAAGGCACCACCTTCGGAGAGAGAGGGCTCCACTTCCACCAGCTTGGCCTCTCTGAGCCTCAGTGACCATATCCATAAAATGGGACTCATCTCACCACTTTATGAGGGCACATAATGCACCTGGAACCTTCTTCCTTCTCTGCATGCGCCAGTTCCTTCCTGACGTTCTCATGTGATGTCCACAGGAAGAGGTTGCTATGAACTGGCGCGGACCAGGGAGAGGGGCTGGGCGAGGAGAGGTATGAGTATTCGCCGACCCATTCTGAGCCGAAGGCCAAGCACTTTATGCACACCTAGCACTTAGTAAATGTGAGTGGGTAAGGAGATAATAGTGATAAAAATGAAACCAAGTATAACACATTGACAAGCTTTTATTACACCTTTATCTGGCCGTGCAAGGCCTATTCCAAGTTTTGTCCTGACTTATCCCATCTTGCTTGATAGCTGGTACTGGCCAGGATCACACTGAGGGCGAAGCCTGACCCAAGATGATGGCTGCTCGGTTCTTCAGCCTCCACACAGCAGACTCCTGCAGCCCACGCTCAGGGCAAACAGAGCCACTCAGGGCCCACCTGTCCTATCCCACCCCCTTGCCCAGCCTTCCCTACAGCGTTGTTCAGGACTTTTTCTCCACTGGCTTCCCCAGGCCCATGCCCTCCCTTAGACTATGCTTCCAGGCCCACATGGCAGTCAGGAGCAATGCGTCTCCCTCTGAGCTACACTTTGCACCTTCTCGTGGTACTGAACATTCCTGTTCATTGTTCTAGACATGGATGCACACACTCCCGCTAAGGCAGCGTAGAAGAGTAAAGAAAGGAAGGGCTTTTGCGTCACTGAGGCCTGCCACTCTCCAAATGGGTGACTCCAAGTCAGTCGCCTCATCTCCCTCAGCCTCAATGTCCTCATCTGTAGAATGGGAATAAGAATACAGACCTCAGGGGGTTCTTGTGAGGATGAAGCACTTAGCCCAGAGCCGGGCTCACAGTTAAAGCTCACCCAATGGAAGTCCCTTTGCCCTGTCCTCCTCCCCATCAGCTTGCGGAATTCTTGAGGGCAGAAATGTTCCTAATTCACCCTGCTGTCCCCAGCACTCCATGCAGAGTGGCTGCCCGATAAATGTTTGTAGAATAAAGAATGTCCTCAGAGCACAGAGTCATTTACTGAACGTGAATGAACAGATTAATTGCTCCGTGTTTCCTTAAATGTCTCTTCTCTCTTGTCTTTCTTCTCCAAAGATGATTAAGAGGACATGGTCTCTCAAGTTCGTAGAAGAGAAAAATTAAACCAGTCAGAATTGCTCACTAATTTTCCGAGGCTCATCCGAGGGAAATCAGGCTGGCCTCCCGGGAGACATTACAGTGGCCCCGAGGGAGGCAGATGCTGCTCCAGGCTGCCACTCCTGCGTCTGTGTTCTGTGTGACAGGTGGCTCGGGAGAGGGGCCGGCCTCTTGCTCCGAAAGTGACCGTGTGGATGACGGTGGCAGTAGCCACGAGGAAGGGCCAGGACAGGACCAACTGACCCGCAGGGCCCGGCACTCTGGATTTCCGAGGGCAGCTCGGATGCTGAGATCTGGGCCTCCCTCTCTGCCTAAGAAGACTCATCCTTGGGGTTAACAGGTCTTGACTTCTGGCTCGGAATGTGAGGTTTCCACAATCTGCTTCCCATACCACGGAGTAGGACAGAATACGGTTGAATTCTGTCTTGATTTTGTGGTGAAACTCAGGAACGAGCGAGGGGCTAGAGATGCACTCCCCGAGGTGCTCAGGAGGCCCCATCCAGTCTCATGGCGCTCACCCCAAAGCAGTGCAAGGTTTGCACGGAGCTGTGGAAGCTCTGCGAGAGAGAGGGCATGAGGAAGGGTCTAGAACTCACACCATGGGATGCCAGGGCTAGAGCCATCTGGGGTTACAATAATCATAGAACTAGTAAGTAAAATGTACTGAGTCCCCATTAAAAATGTAGCAAGGTGCTACATACTGGCTTTTTCTGCATTATCTCACTGGAGCTCCCCAACTACCTCATGAGGCTACCATTTCAGAATCAAGGAAACTGAGGCATAGTTACTCGTCCAAGTTCTCCAAGCTAGTAATTGTCAGTTTGAACCATTACTTTCTACTGGCTTTTGTATTTTTTTACTTGAACTGCCTTTTTATTCTGGTCAGGGCTTATCAAATTTTAGTGTTTGATAGAATCACCTAGAGGCCTTGTTAAGACACAGATTCTTGGGCCCATCCGCAGAAATTCTGATTCCACAGGCCCAGAGTGGGGCCCATGGATTTGTCATTCTTACAAGTTCCCAGGTGAGGCTGATTCAGCTGGTCTGGGGACCACACTCTGAGAAGCAAGGTCTGGGGCAAACTTATACCAGCCAGGTCTTAGCCATAACAGCCCAGGAGACAGAAAAATCAAAAAGGTTAAGAATTCCCAGGAAAACCAAGAGTTTGTATTAATGCCAACCTTCCACTCTATGGAGCAGGAACTATCTACAGCCTTCTCTTTACCGGAGTGATCACCACCTGTTCTTTCTCAAGAATTTTGCCAGCAACATCTATAATTCCTACCTGACCAAGTTAAAAAATAGGAAAACGGTTTAATACAGAGCTCAAATACCTCTCGAATCCCATTTCATTTCCATGGATGGTTGGTTGGGGCGATTTCAGTGTCCCTTTCAACCCCAGGTCAGAATGGACCTGGATGTCGCACATGAGGTGGAGGTTTTAAGAGAAAAGGCGTTCCCTGGAGTTCAGAGGACTGGATCTTGTCCTGGCTCCGCCACCTCCAGCTGTGTGGCCCTGGACAAGTGCTGTCACCTTTCTGAGTTACTCCGTACGGGCTCTAAGCTTCCCGCTCGCTCTAGCTTCCTGCTTTCAGTCTAAAGCTCCTGGTGGCCATTGGCTCAGCTCGGTGGCTGGGACATGGATGAAGTCTTCTGACAATGCACACTGAGCTGACTCCAGTCTCCCATCCAGCTCCGGGACCGCAACTCAGCTCCCCCAGGCCCGGGATTTGAACCCCTGCTTTTTCCTCTGAACACCGACACGGCTTCCTCTCCAGGTCTCAGGACTCCACGCAGCCCTGTTCCTGAGAGGATCCAGCTCCTGTTCCCAGCTCCGTGGGAGCCAAAATCTTCCGTGGGATGTCCCCAGATTCCTGGGAAAAAGGCAGAAGGAGCCTTGGCAATAGTGAAACCCAAGGTAGAATCCAAGGCTCTGCTGCCTCTCCTGCTCTCCTTCCACTATTTGCCATGGTCCCTAAGAAGGGTTGCTGGGCCCTGGCATGCTCTAGTAGAACATGCAATGCTGCAACAGTGAGTCTGGGGCTGCCAGCACTTAGCTGTTTTCCTTCCCCAGGAAGGACTTCATAGTAACACTGACATTTTAGCTAATCATCCTGTAATTATGACCCCTGTTTTAATTAACTAGCCAATAGCCAAACTGGCTTTATAAATGAACTAGAGCCATCCCCTCATATTTCAGCATGATCCCACCCACACAAGCCACACCTCTAGGGCAATTTGGTGGGTAAGCTACCCAACTGCAAGGTTCCTTCAGCACTTAGAGTGAGGTATCTTTAGGCAACTACACTCACTTGATCCTCAATAATTCTCTCTACACAGAGGCCAGTAAGGTTCCCTCTACTTTGACCAGGAAAGCTGCACGAACGATGACTTAAAGGGAACCCTTTCCCATTTTAATTTGAGGGAGATGAGCCAGAAGAGATTATATGTGAAGTCTTAAGAACAAAACTGGGAGAGTGAGGGGAGTCACAGCAGCGTGCGGACGGGGGAAGGGGACTTGAGTCCCAGGAACAAGCCTGGAGGGTGGCACCCACTGTCCCTGCCGTAGTCAGGAACTCCTAGCACCTGCGGGGGTCCACCAGTCTCTGGTTTACAGCCAGGTACACACCTGCCCACATCCAGTGGAGTTCATAAAGCCAAGGCAGAGGGTGAGCTCTGTGTCTGGGATTAGTGCTTACAAGCCTCCCCCTGGGCCATGTGTAGTGACTCATATGGACAGCCCTCGGGTCCCCTGAATCTGGCATGCCTGTTTGGAAGATTACTATTTCCTGTGCCCTTGCTGATTTTCTTTAATTTCAACCTGGTTTTTCTACTTATAACCCTGCTGGCCATTTGTTGTTTTGCATCCATATTGGGTTCTTAAAATCTGGACTCACAGCTTTCCTGGAGTTAGATTACTTATTATGAGGACCCCTGAGAAACAAGACTCGAAAATCTGGCAGTTACCACGCCACCCCATCCACACCCACATCTCTACTTGGCCAGTCTTGTTGCTGACCCCTCACACTGCACTGCCACTCAAGTCGCTGAGAGAGACAGAGAGAGAGAGAGATTAGTCAGAGATAAAGCCACCTATGCAAGAAACATTCAGCATCCTGCCCTCTTAGCCCCCAGCCCAGTCTCCCCCCACCTCCCCATGACGGCTTTATCTAAAAAGAATTTAAATTTCAAATGATAAACTCTGCATTCAGAATTCCCCAGCCTTCTGCCAGCCCACCTCTGACCCTACCTTCTGCTGCAACTTGAGTAAATTTGAACAAGTAAATAGGAGTGATATTATTCTTTTTTAAAAATTAATTAATTAATTAATTATTGTCTGCGTTGGGTCTTCGTTTCTGCGCACGGGCTTTTCTCTAGTCGCGTTGAGCCATTGTTACTCTTCGTGGCAGTGTGCGGGCTTCTCACTGCGGTGGCTTCTCTTGTTGCGGAGCACGGGCTCTAGGCGCGCGGGCTTCAGTAGTTGTGGTGCGCAGGCTCAGTATTTGTGCCTCGCGGGCTCTAGAGCGCAGGCTCAGTAGTTGTGGCACATGGGCCTAGTTGCTCCTTGGCATGTGGGATCTTCCCGGACCGGGGCTCGAACCCGTGTCCCCTGAATTGGCAGGCGGATTCTCAACCACTGCGCCACCAGGGAAGTCCCAGGAGTGATATTATTCTTTAACATTTCATTTATGAGAAAAAGAAATACACATTAATGGGAAGTTAAAAAAAAAAAAAAAAGCCCACCGGTAAGAGCTCCCTTATTCACTTAGCACAAATAATGGTGAAGACACAATTATAACTCGGCATTTTAGCGACAGCATAAACCAAACCAGGCAGTAAGTGGACAGTTCCCCTTCTGTTCTGACATGCCCCAATTAACACAAACTGAGGAAGGAATAAATTTAAGCAGGAACAGCTTATCAACATACAATTAGCACTCAATAACTTATCCCTGTAATGCCAGATCAAATAAAAACATTGTGTCATAAATCACTTAAATCACAAGTAAGCCACCAACCCTTGCGCTGAAATAATCTTCTGGTTGATTTGCTTTCTATCCACCACCCTTCTGCCACAACAGGTTTCTTTTCCTCTCTCAGATCTAAGACAGCGAGGCAGCTGCTATGGCATTTGCTACTCTCCAGAGTTCAAGGTGATATTAGCCATAAGCAGAATTAGAGCGAAGGCCAGCCCAGACCCCACAGAGTATGCACCTCCAGACGGGCCAGCCACCAACAACTGCAAATAAGTAGGTGCCTGGTCCTTTAACATGTCTAAGGAAGGAAAGTCCTCATTCATCCTTTCTAAAGGATTTTTAGATCTCAGTCCTCACAGGTAGAAGAGTTTTCATAAATCTTCCATGCATAGCTTCTATTTCAATTTAAAGCAGTTGATACTGGTTTCATGGAAATTAAAAACAGCCTGTCATCATCACCTCTATAATAAGGTCTGTAGATCTAAAGGCAATCATTAAGTGTCTTGAATGCTTCTCATTAGTTCTTTCACCACCAAATCTTAGTTCTTTAACCTTGTGTGCTTTGCACCACCTCTTTGTAATCAGATGTGTTCTCCAACTCCGCTTCTCAGACTCCCTTGCAACTTATTTAGCCAAAGAGAACCGTGGCAGAAGACTAGAAGGTGGGAGGTGGAGAGAATCCAGGCTATTATTCCATCGTTGTCCTGGGAAGTACAGTTCAGCCTCATCATTCATGGATTCAATGTTTATAAATTTTCCTACTTACTAAAATTTGTTTGTTACTCCAAAATCAATACTTGTGGTGCCTTCATGGTCATTCACGGATATGCCCAGAGCAGGAAAAATGTGAGTCCTCTGACGTACATGTTCCCAGCAGAGGTCAAACAAGGTAATGCTCTGCCTTCTTGTCACAGCTCTCATACTGTGAATAAGTGTCATTTTCATGTATTTATACCATGTTTTTCTCATTTTTGTGCTTCTTTGGTGATTTCACTGTTTAAAATGGCCCCCAAGCACAAGCCGGCACTGATGTATCTTATGGAGAAAATGCCTGTGTTAGATAAGCTTCATTCAGGGATGAGTTATAGTGCTGTTGGCCATGAGTTAAATATTAATGAAGCAATTTTATATATGTATTAAGTAAGATGACTTCAAACATAAACACACATGAAACACAGTTATATATTGATCAGCTGAAGAAAATGATGTGACCAGAGGCTCACAGGAACCTAACCCTGTATTTCCCCTAGGAGCAATGGTTTGGTATTTTCTAATTCACTATTCATGGTGACTTGATAGAACACAGCTACCACAGATAACAAGAAGCTACTGTAATTCCCAGTGATGCCCATGTCTCCTCTGGGATTCCAGCTCCCCACCAGACACTCCAGCCCTCCTTGCTCCCAAATTCCGCTGGGAAGCCTTATCATGATTCTCACAGAATGGCTCAGCATATGGATTCTGGTAACACCACCTCCTTCCTGCACCCCTCCCATCCTAGAAGTGATAGTAGCTTCTGCTGTTCTTAAACTCTGGGGTACTTTACCATCCTTTGTTTGACTTTTCAGATTTTCCATCTTTTTGTGTACCAAATTCTCTGTATCAAATGTCCTCTGTTGAAACTATTAGAATGGTTCCTATTTCCTGGCTGAATACTGACTGATATACTTTCCCTTATTAATCCTATTTCCCAACTTCTTAATTTCTCTTTGTGGTAGGCAGAATAATGCCTGCCCACCCCCTGCCAAGGATGTCCATATCCTAATCCCCAGAAATTTTGAATATGTTATCTTACTTGGCAAAAGGGACTTTGCAGATGTGAGTAAGGATTTTGAGATGAGGAGAATGACCTGAATTATCGGGGAGGGACCAGTAGAATCATAAGGGTCCTCATAAATGAAAGAGAGAAGCAGTAGAGCCAGAGGAGATGTGAGCAGAGTGATGCCGAGATGGGCCCAAGAAATGTAGACAGGAGGTGGCAAAGCCGAGGAACAAATTCTTCCCTAGAGCCTCCAGAAGGAAAGCAACCCTGCTGACACAATGATTTTAGCCCAGTGAAACTCATTTTGGACTTCTGACCCCCAGAACGGTGAAGACAATAAATCTGTGTTGTTTTAAGCCACAGAGTTTGTGGTAATTTGTTACAGCAACCATTGGAAACACATTCTTTTTGAGGCTCCTAGCCCTTCGTATCTTTCAAGCAGAAGGGCACCAATTTGGTTCCAAAACGTATTTAAGATCTGATGTAACACCTCCATATGTAGAAATATCTGTGGAACTCTTAGTAGGCAGCAACTACTGACCACTAACTGCAGGTATTCAATTTCCTGAAACCAGGGGGCTGAGAAGATCTTCTACTTAGGCTTCCCTAGGATTTTTTTCCTCTTTCATTATAGAAAATTCCTAACATAAACAAAAGTAGAGACAGTAATATCATAAACCCCCATGTACCCATCATCCAGCTGCAACAATTATCAACTCATGGCCAATTTTGATTCATATGTATCCCCATAATTCCCCCTTCCCTGGGCAATTTTGAAGCAAATTCCAGGCATCATTTCTCCACAAATACTTCAATATGTATCTATAAAAGACAAAGATTCTTTTAAAACAAGACCACAAAATTACTGAACCAAAAGAGAAGTAATAATTTCCTTACATAATTAATTAAGCAGTCAGTGTTGACATTTCCCCAATTGTCTCATGATCTTGCTTGGATCAGGATCCAAATAAGACTTTACATTGCAATTATTCGATATTTCTTAAGTCTCTTTTAATCTTTAGGCTCCCCTCCACTACTTTTTTTTTTTTTTACAATTTATGTACACATTACAATGCATGTACATAGAATTTATGTATGTGTCGAAACCCACAGACTTAGTTTTACTGACTTCATTCCATAGTGTGGTTTAACATTTTCCTCTGTTCTAAGTAACTTGGTAGTTAGTTCTAGTGGATTTATTAGACTTTGGTTCAATTTTTTTGGCAAGAATATGTTATACATGGTGTTGTGTATTTCAACATACTATCTAGTTTACTCCCTTTCTGTAATGTTAGCAGTCACTGATGATGTGATATTGTGAGTTATAATAAGAAATATATATTTGGTCTTCCCATTTCTGGCACAGAGCTCCTAAAACCCTTGGAATTTCCGAAATGCTGAGAGCAACGAAGGTGTCTTTTGTTATGTTAACGAGGTGACTTTTGGCCGAACCTAAGGATGGGGGCTGGTAGCCAGGAGAATCAACCAACCATGTGATTAGAGGACTGGAACTTTCAGTTCTACCCCCTTTACCTCCTGGGAAAGAAGAGGAGCTGGAGGTTGAACCAATCGCCAGTGGCCAGTGATTTAATCAATCATGCCTGTGTAATGAAGCCTCCATAAAAACCCAAAAGAATGGGGTTTGGAGAATTTATGGGTTGGTGAACACATGGAGATTAGGGGAGAGTAGAACGCTGGAAGAGAATGGAAGCTCTGAGCCCCTTCCCCATATCCTGCCCTATACACCTCTTCCGTCTGTCTGTTCCTGAGTTATATCCTTTTATAATAAACAGGTGACTGATAAGTAAAATGTTTCTCTGAGTTCTGTGAGCCACTCTAGCAAATTAATCGAACCCAAGGAAGGGATTGTTGGAACCCCCAATCTATACCCAGTCAGTCGGGAGCACTGGTGTGGCATCTGAAGTGGAGGGCGGTCTTGTGGGACTGAGCCCCTAACATGTGGATTCTGATACCATCTCCAAGTAGACAGTTTCAGAATTGAGTTGAATTGTAGGACACTCAGCTGGTGTCCGAGAATTGCTTGGTGCTGTGGGGAACCCCCCCAACTCACCAACACACACACACACACACACACACACGTTGGAATTGGTATCAGAAAGTTAGATGATCACTGCCTAGACCTATTAATTTATTAGGGATAACAGAATGGTGATTTTCTAATTCTATCCTTCCTTTTTTATTAGCTAGAACCCTTTTCCTCTAATCAATTATTTGATTACGGTGAGATACAACTCACAAAAGGAAGGTGGAGTAAAAGAACTATTCAACCGCTACGTGAGTTGGCTCTTGCCAAAGGTGGCCAATGATGTTTTCTGTTTTTAATTATTATAACTTCATGTATTTAAGTGTATTTTATGAGCTTCAATCCATTATCATTCCTACTCTTACTGACGTTCATATTAATCCCTATTTAGCCAATGGAAATTTCTTTGAGTTGGCTCCTGAGCCTTTTTTGACACAACACGATTGGTCTTTGATGGCTTTCTTGCTTTGTGGCATGGCAAGATGTTCCAGAATCATCTTAGATATTTCCTGCCCCAGGCCTAGAATCAGCCATTTCTCCAAGAAGCCCTGGTTCCTTAAAATGGGAAATTATATTTAAAGATGACAATCTCTGCACTAAAGGTGCTCATTGCTAATGGATCCGTCATTGTTTCTAGGGTTTGGGGAGGATGAGAAATACATTTTTTTTTTTTTTTTTTTGTATTTATGGCTGTGTTGGGTCTTCATTTCTGTGCGAGGGCCTTCTCTAGTTGTGGCAAGCGGGGGCCACTCTTCATCGCGGTGCGCGGGCCTCTCACTATCGTGGCGCACGGGCCTCTCACTATCGCGGCCTCTCTTGTTGCGGAGCACAGGCTCCAGACGCGCAGGCTCAGCAATTATGGCTCACGGGCCCAGTTGCTCCGCGGCATGTGGGATCCTCCCAGACCAGGGCTCAAACCCATGTCCCCTGCATTGGCAGGCAGACTCTCAACCACTGCGCCACCAGGGAAGCCCAAGAAATACATTTTTAAAGATAAAATATCTCATGAGTTTAAACTGTTCATTCCAATTGCAATTCAAGACTACAAAGTTTTTAACTTAACCTCATGAATTTCACACCTGTATCACCTTTTTATCACTCGGAAAAACATGATACACAGAGACACCAACATAATTATTCATTTGCTTTATCACATAATGCTCGGGAAGAGTCTCAGAAAAAATACCACCATGTCTACCTATGGTATTATTACTGAAAATTGTTTAAGATGGTTTTTTCCTTGGGTTGTTTGTTTGATTGCACTACCTTTTGTTCTGAGGATATAATCCACTAGGGCTAGACAGATGCTTTATGTATGCCTACTTACCATTTACTCTACTTTATATAAGTCATCTTTAAGCTACAATTATTTGCATGTTATAATAAATAAAATCAGTCAACAGATCACATTGTCTTTTATCTGTGAAGGTGATGTTATTGGCTCTTATAAATTCCACTCTACCTACTTTCAAGTTGGTGTCTATGCCAGGAAATAGAAACCACTCCATTTCAAATGGGAGGGGAGGAGGAGGTTTAATAAGAGACTTGATTACAAAAATACTGGAAGGGCTGGGAGTGCAAATCAGAAACAGCAAAGGGTTACCAAAGACATGAAACTGCAAGAAAATGCTAGGGCTGGGTGAGGAAAAGTTGTGTCGTTCAGAGCTCCTGACATCACACATGCCACTGAAAGCTGCCGCTGTGGAGCAGAAAACCACGAGCCTGCATTCCCACCCATATCACTGCCTAAAGCAGAATGACTTCTGCTTTCCTCCCATCTTCGAATCTCAGTGCCTCTCATTGGTAGAACCCAGCTGGCAAGGGTGTCTGAGTTGTGTAGAGAGGAGGTTTCCAGTCCCAGAAATATGAGATAACAGAAAGTCTGTGAGGAGCTGAGTACCAACTGACAACATGCAGCTTACCTACCCAGTGTCCAACATTTCGATGTGTTTCTCAGTAGAAGAGGGACTCATCTTCTCCCAGGTCTCTCTGAAGAGTCATGGTCCAGGACCAAGATTAAGGCCATAATCTGTGGATAGCATAGAGAAAAGACATGAAAAGACATGAAAGAATTTAAAACCACGGCACTGGCCTTGTTAGTATAAACTATAATCAACCACACTTCAAGTCTCCATCCTCCCCCGCCCAAACGCACGGAAAGCAGTGGTCGTATGTTTGTGAACAGATATGTAGGCTCAGAGAAACTAAGTAACTTGCTTTTAAATTTTATTATTTTCAGTTCTCTGATTAGGAGTAATTTACCAATTAAACAGGACAGCAACTAAAGTAAAAAGAGACATACACTGAAACTGTTAGCATCAACTGTTATAGCCATTCTTCTCTAGATGACACAGTGTTGCTATATATAGTTTAGATATGAGTAATGAGAAAGTGATTGTGAGCCAATATTTAGGGGAAAGCTAGGCCTATCAGGACCACAACTCTGATGGAATGTCTTGGTGATGGATTTAGTCTTCTCCTTTCTCAATTTATTCTTCTCTGGGATGCTTTTCTATTTAGGGTATTAAATGACTTACATTTGATGGACAGAGAAGGACACTCATTAATTGTGAAATCTTGGGCAAGTTACTTAACCTTTCCAAGACTCCTTATCTATGAAATGGGGATAATAATAGCATCTACCTCACACAGTTTTTATGAGGATTAAATGAAACAACATACACAAAAAACTCATAATAATGCCTGACATATTTTAAGTACTCAATAAAGTGGGCTGTTTTTATCTTGCTAGAGAAGAAGCTAAGATATAAAAGGTCATTTCAATTGTCAGCCAAAAGTAATCTTATTTGAACATTTCTTCTCATACATCATCACTGACACTAGATCCAGGAAAAGTTAATGATGCCAATAAAGGAATCACTGAAAGGAGGAAGAAAATCTTATATAACGAAAGGATTAATGGTGTCCATGGCAAATGCAGAGGTCTTCACGCTCTAGAGGCCAAGAACATCTGCTCTTCCAAGACCAATGGAGATGACAGTCATAAGTTTAAGCAACTTTAAGTGGGAAAAAATAACCTAAGGAACATTAAAAGGGAGGATCATTTTGAGGAAAGCAAGAGTTGTTGGCACCTGATCCTCAAACCTTGATATTTCACATGAGCAGGTCATCCTCTTGTAATGGAAAATGGGAGAGCTACTGGAAAAGACGGAGACATGTGAATCCACCCAGCGTGGATCAAAGGAGAGAGAGCCAAGAGGAGAGAGAGAAACAGTTGTTAGGAAAAATCAAGAGCAGCTTCCTCTTGCTGAGTTGGAGAAAACCTGTGCCCTTTCTTCAGCATTGGAGTATCCTGCTTTGCCATCTGATGTGGGTGAAGCTGAAGGTCTGACTCCATGTAAAGAATTGCGCAAATGTTCACATTCTCTAGAGAGAAATGTAAACTCACAGTGGACCGCATAGCTAAAGGTGGCAACATCTGACTACAAGATATTACTCTGTGATGAGAACCTTGGTGTTTCTTCCTGATTCAACATTGTTATGAGAGTCGGAGGCCTACGTTGTTGAAATGGTGGTCCTTCCACTGTGGTCATAAACTGAGATAGATACACCTATAACACATACACACACACAGAATCATCATAAATGTAACTGCTCCAAGGCAGACTAATACAAATATATTGCATCATGATAAATCACCAGTTGTCATCAGTAACATCGACAACATGATTTTCTGAAACGAAGAATTCTTGGTAAATTTCCAAACAAAAAGGACAATTTCCTCTTAATTAAATGGTGGTTGCATCCCTGGAAATTTCAGTGACCATAAAAATCAAGCAAAACTACTTTGTGCTTCTATGTTAAATGGAATTAGGTTTGAAGTTCAGATAATTATAAATAGACCTTGTGAGACATTTAAAATTCATGTGGATTATGGCACAAATCAATATCTAGCATCCCTAGCCCCTGCTCATAAATGCCAGTGGCATCCCCCAATCATTGTGTCAACCAAAATTGCCCCCGCACATGTCCAAAATGCCCTCCTGCCTAGAGGCAGGCAACCACTGTTGAGAAGCACTGCTATATGGTATCCACGTTCTCAAAGGGAGTCGGCAATGCCCCAGGTAAATGAAACACTATTTTCAGGAAATATCCCCATAGCACAAAACATAACCATATGCATTTACTAGGGTGGTCGATGCAGCTCCTTACAGAGCAACAGGTGTTGTGTATTCAATAACCATATGCATTTACTAGGGTGGTCGATGCAGCTCCTTACAGAGCAACAGGTGTTGTGTATTCAGCCAGAGAGACACTAAATGACTCTAGAATATCCACACCTGGAGAGACATGCACATACATCTGACTTCCCATATCAAGGCTATCCCAGGCAGCGTGCCACAAACCCATAGCCAGAACCCGCCCCCATCATAACAGACTTGGATGTCTTTGTTCACCTACAAGTCCCACTGACAATGCCTGCTTTCCTGTGGGAAATGTTGCCTTAGAGTACTACAAACAGCCAGCCTTATAATTCATTCAAAATCCCATTCACCTCTGTGTGTGGAGTGTCTGGTAGAAAGGCAGCCACATCAGAAGGCCCACTTGCATTGAGTATACTGAGTGTTTATTACAGGGCTCAATGAGGGGGATTTCTAGTTACACTGAATATAGGAACGCTACTGACACTGATCCATTCTGACACTGAATTTGGAGACTGATCCAGGATTCCAGGAGGACCTCAGTATCAGGAGATTTTGAACTCCCCTCTCTTAGTTGCTACCCACAGACCACTTCCTTCTGTGTCACGAAGTTCAAATTTCAAGGGAGGAATGTTATTGGTCTGGCTTATCCTTTTGATTCAGGCTGCAAGTGATGAGTCATCAGTTAACTTGGGGACAGGCCCTTTCCCCTCAGGTCAGTGTTCACCCTTGTGGATAAAGTGAAGAGCGGGGACATGTGCCCCACTGACCACTCAGCAGAGGCCATGGGCAGGAGTAGATTCTCTGGGAAAGTGGAGTGGCAAGAAGGTACACTCAGATATGTCTGATACACCTGGAGACTAAAGGAGCTTTCCAAACAGTGAAAAGACAAATGCTTCTCAGATTTGTATGAGGGAAGACAAAGATGGAAGAAAGAGGAAGTACAGTGTAATGATGTATTTATTAGCTACAGTGACTTAACCCACGTTTCACATGTATTGGTCCCAGGAGATAGGGAATCTGGGTTCTGTAACCCATGACATCATAGATAAGTAATTTAAATTTTATAAAGCTTAGTTGCCCTCTTTTTTTAATGGATAAAAATTCTCCATGCCTTTCAGAAAGTTGGTAAAGACTTATGACTCTTAGATCCATGATTCCATCGCAACAGGAATTTCCATCGCAATAGAAATAGACTTCTCCAAGAAGTCAGAACAGAAGGTGCTAGAGATATTTTAATATTATATTCACCCTAGAAAACATAATGAATAGTCTTCAAGGGTCAGCACACCTTCACCCCTTGGAAATTTTGGATATATTTGTATATTTCTAGAGCAGTGGTTCTCAAACCAGGGTCAATTTGGCCTCTCAGGGGACACTAGGCAATGTCTGGAGACATTAGTGGTGTCACCACTGTTACTGGCATTGAGCGGGCAGAAGCCAGCAATGCCGCTAAACATCCTACAATGCGCAGGAAGGCCCCATGACAAAGAATTATCTGGCCCCAAATGTCACAAGTTCAAGGTTGGGAAACCCTATTCTAGAGTGAGGTTCCATAGCAAGCATTCACCACATTCTCAATGAGTCCACGACCTAAACAGGTTTAGAAAATGCAGCTCCAGACTCTGGCAACAGACCACAGAGAGCTCTGCTTGATACCCTCACTTCATCAGTGAGGCTATTCCACCTGCACCCAGGAAAAGGCCCCCCACTTCCCTCTCCACACATACCTCTAACTCTACCACTGCCGTCACTCATCTTGCAGAAAGAAGAACTCCTGTCCAAATGCCAACTCACCTTTGAACAAACCAGCTCTCTAGTGACCTGCTTTTCAATTCTCTGGGCCAGTTAAAGGCCCTTGGCATTTCACCCCTTTGACAACCTCACCACCCCAGCATATCTTATCACCACACACATATCAAGCCGCAAAGTCCTTCTCAAGCCCAGCTGGCCTCTCTGTGACTCATGCTGGGTCAATGACAATTGCCCTCTTACCAATAATCAACTATCTTTTTACCCTGTCGGCTGCACACTCTTCCTCCACCTCCATCCCCCCTTCCAGTCTATATACAGACAAATCAGACTTTCTAAAAGGAACGACAAAGCAACAAAGCATCCTTTCCCCACTAAGCAAAAGGGAGCTCTGCCCTACGGGAAGCAGTTAAAGGGGACACATTAGGACCTGTGTGTTGGTGATGCCGTAGGCGGGCTCTCTGAGCGAACAGGAGTTGAAGCCCTCTCTGTGAGATGCACTCAGGTCTCTGCCTGGAAGGGCATGAGTGCCCTCTGTGTGGTTTAAAACACCACCAACAAAGTATAAATACACACATTGAGCTACCACAATAAAACACAGCCTAACATCACCCAACCTCCACCATTATGTGCTATTAAATATTTAATTAAGAAATCATATGAAGCAAACTGTTATATACACAATAAACAGAGAAGAAAGAGAAACAAAATGCAGGTGTAGAACAGAGCCCAGCCTGGTAGTAAGGACCATTTTCATTTGCTTTTACCCAGGGGCGTTTGTAGAAAAGATTGTTTTGCCAAGTATTTATCTTTTTCTTCATTTTCTTGAAGCATGTCTTTTCCAGAAAGAAAAGACATTTAACAAGTTATATACACTACCGAATGTGAAATAGTTGGCTGGCGGGAAGCAGCCGCCTAGAACCGGGAGATTAGCTCTGCACTTTGTGATGACCTAGAGGGGTGGGATAGGGAGGGTGGGAGGGAGGCGCAAGAGAGAGGGCATATGGGGACATGGGTAGGCATATGGCTGATTCGCTTTGTTGTGCACCAGAAACTAACACGGTATTGTAAAGCAATTATACTCCAATAAAGATCTATTAAGGAACAAAAAACAAAAAAAAAGTGTTTAAACCATTCAGAAAGTTTAATTTTCTTTAAAAATGGTTTCCGGAGCTGAGGTCTTTTCCAAGTTTCTGGAGCTGAATTTTCACCTGATCACCTGACGTATGTTACATCTGACCTGAGTGACCTTCCGGGGGCCTCTGTCAATCACATGGGATTTTCCTTGGACCCCTCCCCCACCTGAGATCTGCCTTCTACTGGTATCTGCTGTCGCAGAAAAGCAAAAGCCAGCTCAAGGACTGAAAGGTTGTTTGAAACGAAGGATTTGGTTTTCTAGAAGCCCATTTCATATCATTGTGGTTATAAAGCAAACTTCTTGAAGAAAGCCAGGGAGTTTTGAAAACTATAGTCCTGAGCGGCTCGGGCCCATAAACATAATCAAAGTCTGTATCAAGTCTATACCTCCGGCAATAGTAACAAATGACACAAAACAGTATAACAGACTGAACAATACTCAGAGAAGTTAATGAAACATGAAGGAAAGTAAACAACTGCCTTCCACGCTGTAAACCAGTTCCATGCTGGGCCTCATCCTTCTGATGGGAGATGGGGCTCAAGGAAAGGGAGGTGCCGGCTTCCAGCAGCCCAGTTCCTGCTCAAATTTTATAGCACCTGCCATATCCACGATGGTAGACCTAGAGCACAGTGTTGAGACTGTTTCCTGTAGCCTTGACTTGCCTGAATCACATTCTGGAGTTGAGAAACTAAGCTAAATCTGACCTTGAAGCTGGCAGCATCTGAGGGTGAAGGGTTAAGGATAAATTGTTCTTGAACAATTTCTCCAGGGGGTAATATTTAAAGAAAATACAAACAGAATGACACTCTTTCCATGATGTCCTCCAGCTTCTTTGTTCAGAAGAAAAACAAACAAACCACACAATGGACTTGGTGCAAATGAAAGCATACCTTGCTTCCTTTAAAGGGATGGATTTGGAGCACAGGATAAGGCAGCGGTCAACTCCTCCAAAGAAACTGGAGTTTTCTTTGTACCATCCCAGCCTTGAAGGGCATCCTCAGCAACAAGGCTGTCTTCTTTTGAGGACAAGGAGACCTATTTCCACTGCAACAACATGAAGATCCTCCCAACTCCCCCTAAAATTTTTTTTCCAGAAAAAGCTCTTACAGGAGGAAAACAGGAGGACTCTTACAGGAGGAAAGCAGTTTTTCTGCATATGATATGGCTGGCTTTAGACAATCTTCCTGCTAAACAGATCTACAGAATGCATTCAAGAAAAATTCCTCCAAAGATGGAGAGATTCAAGACTTCAATCATGATTTTGCACATACTTGCATGGATACTGCTCAACTAGAAGCACAGCAGTTATATCTTTTGCTACTGTCAAAGTCAGGCAAAGATGTGATTCCTGAAACTCATTTTTACACCACCAGGATATGTTTACTTTACTCTGCTGTTAACGACGGCCTGGGCAGATTCAGATGTAACATATGAATATAAAGGTTACAAGTGTCACTGTACATTATGAAAATGGCTTTAGTGGCCAGGAGGAAAAAAGAAATCCAGGTAGAAATAAATGAGGGGATTAGTTTAGTCACAGAGTATTTGGAGTCTCAGCCTTCAGCTAACTCAGCAATCCTGCCTCAGCAATTACACCAAAGTCAGGCCTTCAGCATTCTGCATTTTTGCACCTGAAGCGTGTGAAAGCTCAGTTCCAAACGTCATCCAGTTTTACACTCAGAGGCTCATTTGCTCCCGTGGATCCAAACTAAACCAGCAATGGTCCTCAGCTGCAGGAAGGAATAGACAAAGCAGATGCTTAAAGGCATACGGCTTGCAACTGTATTATTTTTTTTTTAAATCTGGACATAGATTTCACAGACGATTCAAAAGTGCTTCAGTATTCCGTATTTATGTAAAGTAAAACCATCAGAAATAAAGCCCCCAGCAGGCAAAGGGAACTAGATTTGTTTTGGAGGAGGAGACAAAGGGATGTCATGAAAATGAAATAAGTTTAAGAACCATGAAAGCCAATCCTTGTGGAGGAAAAAAGAGGAACACGTAAGCAGTGCAAAAAATATAGGATGGTTAGTACTACCTGAGTAGGGAGAAGGAGTATTTTAAGTTCAGCAGAGATCTGATGATACTTTTGAAGTACTGGGAACAGGAAAGGCGGACTAAGAACAAACAAAACCTTATGATAGCTCAGTGAGAGTAACAAAAAATAACAAAGAAACGCCAGATTTTTCTTTAAAATGGCCAAGGGGCTGGAGGAGTTCCTATGCTGTTACAGACCAAGAAATGTCGGGTTTTCTTATCTAGAAAGTCAAAGGCTGGGATGAGGGTGAGGAGAAGAAACAAAACCCAAAAGCAAAAATACATGGGTAGAGTGAATACCAATTTTTCAGATCCTAACAACTCTTGAACTTTATGGAAGAATTCAACAATAAAGAAACTTATTTTTCTAAGAATAATTGAGTGCTTATATATTACATACAATGTATGTATACATACATATTCTCTAAGTAAATTTTTAAAATTTAAGTTGCTAAATGAGAGTTTATTGAAGTAAACCACAGTTGTTCCAAACATACTCCAACTGGTTGTGGTTAGCTCCAAAATGCTGCTTAGGTGCTATGATTAGATCTATGGGGCAAAGCCAATATTCTTAACCAAATACGTGAGCTTATAAAAAAGAATGAAAGAATGAATAACACTTTATTGATCAGTATTGGTCCTTTATCCCTCTACCCCCAAAATATATTAAAGCTCACTTTCCCTCAAGTTATAAAGCAAGGCACCACCTTGAGGAAAACAGAATATAGAGTTTTGGAACTTGACATAATTTACACTCAGTGCATATAAAAGAAAATAGGAGGCACTGTATTAAAACTTTACCATACAATGTTCCTTTTGGGGAGACCAACAGACATGGAAACCAGATGCCTTTATTAAAAAAATTATTCTATCAACAGAAAAATGGTCTTGTCTCCTGCCCTTAAAGTTGCTATACTAATTCATAGTCATTTGCTGAAACTTTCTTGACTTTGCCCACCATCAAGCAAGAAACTATTGATGAATCTGGTTTTTGGTCCACACCACCTATCCAGAACCGGAGTGGGAAAGAGCTAGAGATTAGCAGATGAGGGCCCATCTGGAATAGATTTTTGAGTATTATTCCAAGCACAGCACTGAGGTCCAAAAGCAGAACAGTCTTGGAGCAAAGACAAGAAACCACCTGCAAACGTAGGTGGTATTCAGAAAAAAACTGAGGGTGGTGGAATTCACCAGGAGACGGTGCAGTATATCCACGCATTCCCTCTGGGAGGCTGGTTCCTCTACACTGTGAAGAAAAGAATGCATCTCACGGGTTAGACAACTGCCCCTAGAATGAAATTGGTGCAGAAAGGAACTTTGCGAAGGGGCAGAAGGAGAAGGCACCCTGAGAGTAGGCTGTGACCTTCTCCTGGACTGTGCCTCTGCAACGGCCTTCTCTTCCCCAAATGCTGTGAGGTTCGAGAGGCAAGAAGAATGTCAGTTATGATCAACAACATGACGGAAGCAGGAAGCCACGCCGGGAATAAGCAGGGTGCCCATGAGGAAGGAGCGGGCAGGCAGGAGAGAGTGAAGACATGCCCTGAAGGCTCTGTCAAGCACGAGCCTTTTCAACAGGCTGTGGAGAAGCTTTAAAACACTGACAATCAAGGCAACCTCTTATGCCCTGTCTTGGGATTCCTCTAATTGCCATCTAATAGCTAAAAAGTAGGAAGTCTCTTCTTTTTCTCATGGAGTTTATAAAGTTATGAAGTCTCTTCTCTCTCTTGTGGGCTTGCTTATCTTCTTTCATAGATCACTCTAAGTCCAACTCCTTTACTTGCAAGGTATGTTTCTTTCCTGTTCTGCCCTATTGTGGATCTTTCATGTATATACATAAATAACAGTATATCCCTCCCTACCCTGACATCCCTTCAGCATATCCACTACTAACTGACCATGCAATCTAAGCCATTGGCATTGGGTTGGCCATCCTGACATTAAAATGGGATCCAAGTGGTTGAGTCTTGTTTTAGACCCCTGTAGAAAACCATGGGGCTTAAAATGAAATGATCATGTGGCTTACATGTGTATATCTATTTGTCCAAATGATACAGTTAAGGTTTTCTGATGTATATAAATTTTATATCAAAAAACTTGAAAATTATTGAGTAGGGGATAGGAAGTGAGTAGAGGTAGACATGAAGCAGAATAATGATGACTGAAGCTGAGTGACTGGCACATGGCAGTTCAATTCACTATTCTGTTTGCTTTGTGTATGTTTGAAATTTTATATAATAAAAAGATGAAATGGTGGCTCTTCCCTATGTACTAGGCCACAGCCATGTACATATACACACACATGCATGTTCCAGAGGAGTGGAGGCATTAGTTTTAGAACCATCTGGTCCTGATTTTATCGCATGTGGCTCACTATTCACCCAGCAAGGAAGAGAGGGCTTCGACATCCGTCAGCTTATCCAACACTTTGCATTGACTTGAGAATTTAGGTATGAAGTCATTTTTACTTTTTTCTGGTCTCCAAATGGGAGCTGTACAACTGGAACACATCTCCTCTGCACTGAGATTTTCAATAGCACCACTTTAAATAATCCTCTCAATCCCTTGCCACCATCCAAAACATTCGATGGCACTTCATTATTCGGAATGAAAATGGAGTCTGCAATGTGATACCTCAGGGAACAGCCAGATATGCGACTAAATACTTTCTCCTAAAATTCACTTCAGCTGATGGTACTATTAGGGGTCCTGTTCCTCTCATTCTCATCTGGTAGTTTATTTCCTTTTTGCTGGTACATTCTTAAATTACCAAAATATTGTATGATATAGGGTTTCTCACCAACTCTCTAGCAGGTTTATTTCACCACCCTGGCACAGGTTACTTCCCACCCTGTTTTATTTTTCTCACTTTTGTTGCCTCTTCCTTAATATAATCTCTTAAATTCTCTGTAATAATTTCTGTACCAAGTGTATTTATCCCATTTCCATGAACAGAAATTTATTCCATTAAAGAGGAAAAGCTACATCCCAGATATCTTTGAAAATAGTCTGTTTATAAACCCCTCCATAGTCATTTTATTGTAAGATAAAATATTCAATGATTTGGACTAACGAGGGATAGCCTAGTCTAACTTGTGGAATATTTAAAAAGAAATATCCTATAAAATAAAAACTAATACACTCAGTAAAGGACAGAGGCTTACAAATTATTGGAAGTAGGAATGCTTACAGACTTATGCTGATGAATAGACAATAATGTCTTTTAATTAGCATACTAACAGTTCTTTGTGTTGTTTTGTTTTGTTTTTTAGTACATCTTGGCTTCTACAATACCGGGAACCCCATGCCTTCCTAATGAGGTTGACATGTAAGCCCACTTCCATTATTTGTTTTACAGATCCTTTCTCTCGCTTTAAGTGTAAGATAAACCAGGAAGACCTCTGCCTCCATTTTCATAAATGTTGAGTCCCAGGGGTCCAAATCATGAAGTTCAACTATCACATAATAAAGTGATGGTTTTGAGCAGCAGTAATCTGACTTATTTTTGGTCTAAGTAGCAATTTTTCCTCACAAGAGGTATGGTAATGCCCACAAAATAATTCACCATTACCTCCCATGGCTTAATTGCAAAAATGTAGAAAAGAAAAATCCTGAATGCATTCAAACTAGACACAAGAAAGTGATAGAAAATGGCTGGTAAACAGCACGAATTTGAGGGCTGACATCTTGGAGGCAGATGGGACTGACACTGATTGGTCAGGTGGGTTTGCCTGGGGAGGCCACCCGTTGCTCCTCACTCCAGCGGCCCTTAACTCAGGTGCCCAGGCCAGTCATGGTCTGCTTTCCTTCCCATGCACATGACTCCCTGTGAGCTTAAACCTTTTATACTGGGTAATCCCAGGCCCGGCCCTCTTACTTCCTGCCCTTTCCTTTCAGCTAGAAGTTCTTCAGCCTTTGTCTCAAGCTGTATATTGGGGTCTTCTGTCAAAGTGTTTTAAAGCACCTTTATCACTGGGGTCCAGGCTGAGTATGCATCCTTGGACCCAGCTGTGGGGTTTGAGCCCAAGCAGAAGAAGGACTTCAACGAGGCTAGTGACTGAATAACCCAGAACAAATAAAATGGTACTTAAAGCGAGGTGCAATGTCCTTGATGCACTAAAACTTGAGCATACTTCCACATCTAGCTAAGGTGAAGAATAATGGTTAGACCATACATTTATTACTCTGGTTCAGTCCTGAGCCCATATGCAGGTTATTTCATTAGTAAAAATGTGTCATAAGTACAGGTTAAAATGAACTTGACATCTGAGATCAAGAGAAGAAAAGGGAAATACACTGAAATCCCCAGAGCCCTCTCTTTTCTCATCTAAGCTCCTCTTCATTAGCTACAAGTGGATTTTCCATATTGTGGATTTTCAGAGACAAATTCCTCTTGTGTTTCCCTCTGTTACCCAGCTCAAACTAATTTGGATGTGTCTGAGAAAAACACAATTAGGTAGGAGAATCTGCTAAAAAAGAAAAAGAAAGAAAGAAAGAAAGAAAGAAGGGAGGAAGGGAGGGAGGGAGGGAGGGAGGAAGGAAGGAAGGAAGGAAGGAAGGAAGGAAGGGTAGCCCAAGAGTATCTTTAGAGTTAGTTTGCAGACTTATCTCTGGAAACCCTAAGTTAGTTTCCTAGGTAAATGTCCATGGCTGTTTCCAAAACCATTCTTAGGATTATAATATATGTACAGGTGCTTTTGTATCTATGTGAATTTGAAAACTTTTCAAAGATTCCTGGCTACCTGAGAACGGACTCTCAGGGAGTAGAGGTTTTATTTATATCCCAGCACCCCTTGTGGGTGTTCTGGGCATGGGGAGTGTACTTGAAACAATTGGTAAGTTTGTCTTCTAATTCTGAACCCAATGAAAAGAGATCCAAAAAGCACTGCAAACAGGACACCTGAGGTAGCAGAAACGGAAGGAACCATGTTTCTAGCACCTACCAGGAACCAGCCACAGAGCTAAACATTTCATATACATTATTGTAATGAATCCCACTTCCTCACCCTCTCCAATCCTGCCACTCCCCATTATACAGAGGGAAAACCAGGGCTCAGACACAAAGTAGCAGGCTAGTAAGTGATGAAGCCTGGACTCAGGCTCCCGCAGCACCATGGGGTCATGCACGTTTGCTTGCTGGTTAACCCCTTGAGTGCTAGATTTCTGATAATAGATTAATGGCAGATTGTATGACATTTCAGACAGTGTGCCACAAAACACTTCTTGGAAGATGTTTCCTGCTCCTTGAACATAGCCTTGGAAGGTGAACTCACCTAATTTGCATGTGACTGCATATGACGCCTATGAGAAGGACACTAAATACACTAGGTAACTAAATCAGGATTATAGAAAATACTGAGGAGCTGGAGTAATGGACTTAATGGAATAAGATGTTACTATAAGGAGATAAATATTAAATTCTGCACATAGGGTAAAAAAAACAATAGTGCAATAATATGCGAGGCAGATAAAATTTAAAAAGCAACAACTACAGAAAATGTTTTAGTCAACGATGGAATCAGAACAAGTTCATAGGTTCACATGGTTACATACACATGATTCTAAGCTATATTAAAAGATGTGCAAGATCTACAATAAGGATGGTGACCATCCCATTGCAACCTGCATCGATCATATTACAACCTAAAAAGAACATTATATTTGTTCAATAAATATTTATGCCAGGTACTGTGCTAGGCTTTGGGGATCTGGTGGAGAAGAAAATAGACACAGTCCTTATGGTCATGAAGTTTAATAGTCCAGCAAATGCAGGCAAAGTGAAAGATGCTCACAGCATGGTAAGAACTTAAAACCATGTCTTAGAGAACAATAAAAGGAATGGAGGATGTTTAGCCTTGAGAGAAGTCTTCTCCTGAAGAGCTTTTGAAAAGTTGTTGGGAAAAATGGAATCATGTTTCATGATAGATTATTTAATATTCCAAATATGTTCTTGACCTCTCTGTGAAAGATTACACATCCTTGGCCCCAAAATGTGAGGCTTGACCATGCGACTTGTGATGCTCTCCCTCATGGGAGAATTGTATGTCTCCACCCACTTTGGCCTCTGCAGCCACAGGACATGCTTTGGCCAGTGAAACGTAAGCAGAAGTGATTATGTAGAGAAAATGCAGCTAGCCAAAATTAAAGGTGGCAGTTCATCCTTGTTTCAGCTAGAAAGCAGCAATCCACTGAGTAGTTTGGTTTCAAGCAGTAACAGAATATTCAGTTTATAACCTGAAAAAAAAAAGCTCCTTTTACCAAGCATGTGTTACCTTAGCCAAAACCAGAAGTAAGGTTAAGTTCACTGATGAATCCAACAGAGCATTCAAGGCTGCATTCTGATCATTACTATTTCTCAAAATTAGGTGTCCCACCTATCATTAACACATATTAGTGTTGCCAATTTCACTCTAATTGTGGGTTTGATTCAACTTGTTCAAATCAATTTTATTGATATATAAGGACACCTACAATGTATCACATGCAGTTTCGGTTAAAAGTTTAGTGATTGGGCTGCAAATGAAAAATTGATGCTTGGCTTTATCACTAATGCTATTTACTCTACTCTTGCACAGTAATCTGCTTCTACTTAAGTGTCCAGCATTAGGAAATGAGTTATCATTGGTGACCTCTAAGTGAAATTGAAAAGATGTCAGATAACTTGGGGTTTGCTTGTACACGAAAAAGGAGGAGGATAATGTGCTTACTTTCCTTCATTCTGCTCGTTAGTAGGCACTTCGGAAACTCATTTATTTCTTTCTTGCAATTAAGACCTGCTGCTTCTGTGGTTAAGAATCCACCTGCCAATGCAGGGGACACGGGTTCGAGCCCTAGTTCGGGAAGATCCCACACGCCGCAGAGCAACTAAGCCCGTGCGCCACAACTACTGAGCCTGTGCTCTAGAGCCCACGAGCCACAACTACTGAGCCTGCACTCTAGAGCCTGGGAGCCACAACTACTAAGCCCATGCACCACAACTACTGAAGCCCGCGCTCCTAGAGCCAGTGCTCCGCAGTAAGAGAAGCCACCGCAATGAGAAGCCCGCGCACCGCAACAAAGAGTAGCCCCCACTTGCCGCAACTAGAGAAAGCCCGTGCACAGCAATGAAGACCCAACACAGCCAAAAATAAAAAGATTAATTAATTAACTAATTTTTAAAAAAAAAGAAAAGAAAAAGGAACTGCTGCTTCTAAAGGGACTGCAGAGTGAACTTTAATTAGGCCTTGCTTTCTGGGGATATGTCCTGCTAGCTGCTCCCTTTCATTTATTCCAAATTCTTACAGATGAATTTAAATTAAGAATCACCTTTATAACCACCTGAGCAAACTGTCCCTCTCTTTAGGGGAGGATATTATCCAAGCCATCCTTGCTGGGTTGGAGAGGTGTCTCAACTCCAAATCTGTACACCTGCCACTATGACAAAGGGTAAGGTACCCCTTTTTTACATCTTCACTGGTTAAGACTTTGAGTATAAGAAGCAAACATTTTATGCTTATTTTGAAAGCATGCTCAAAGGATACCATGATACTAGAAAACATGGCCTTGTATTTTACAATCCTGGTAGAGAGATGAAAGAAACATAAAGTATGTTTTTTAAAAAGTCAAAGACAAAACATTTTGATAATAGTTCAAGAGAAAATAGTTGATCTGGTACTATTTTCAAATGAATTGCACTAAAAATAATTGTATTCATGTTTGGAGGAGGAAGTGTTAATAATAAGCCAGGGTGGTGATGAAGAAATACATGGTAAAGATGAGTCCAAATGGGGATTTTAGAGGAAAGGAGAGAGTTCATTCTCAGAGATAGACCATGAGGGGGAGGCAGGACTGGGAATCAACTATTCTGGCTGTAGCGTCTGTCATGATGCCTCACACACAGTCGGATTTGCTAAATGGTGGCTGAAGGAGTGAATGGAGTGATAGAACTGCTTAGAAAGAGGGCCCTCTTAGAAATAAGTCCCAAATGACTAGATTTGGCTCCAATTGTGAAGACTTTACACTCAGGCTATGGAGCTTGGGCTTTATCTTTCGGAAGTTGGGTGGGGTGGGGGGGAAGGTGTTTGCTGTCCCAGGTTCCAGGCAGGCACTCCTGGTAGAGGTCTTGGGCTTTTATCTTTCACTTTCCTGCACCCAAGTCTCTCAGTCTTCACCTACCTGCCTTCCAAGGCTACCACAGACTGGAGTGATCTCACCTGCCTCAGACCTCTCAGAGTATTTATTATCTGTATAATTCATTGGGCAATTAATTACACACAATCTTTGATGTGTCCTTGCAATGGGTCATTTTATGTGTCAACTTGACTGCCACGAGACGTTCAGATATTGGTCAAACTTTTTCTGGGTGTTTCTGTTAGGATGTTTTTGGATCAGATTAACATTTGAATAAGTAGACTGAGTAAAGCAGATTGCTCCCCTTAATGTGGGTGGGCCTCATCCAATCAGTTGAAGGACTGGATAGAACCAAAAGGCTGAGCCTCTCCAAAGTAAGAGAGAATTCTTCCTGCATGATGGCCTTCTAACTGGAACACTGGCTTTTTCCTGCCTTGGAGTTGAACCAAGACATCGGCTCTTCTTGGGTCTGGAGCCTACCAGCCTTTGGACTGGAACACACCATCAGCTCTCCTGGGTGTCCAGCTTGCCAACTCACCCTGCAGATCTTGGGACTTGTCAGCCTCCATAATCACGTGAGCCAATTCCTTAAAATAAATCTCTTTACATATATCTATCTATCTATCTATCTATACATATAGATATCCTATTGGTTCTGTTTCCCTGGAGAATTCTGACTAATATAGTCCTATTCCTTGTCTTAAACTGTTATTAACCTGTTTACATGTTATTTAGCCTTTCTGCATGCTGTTAACTTGCCTTTCCACTTCAATTATAAACTTCCTCAAGTCTGAGCTTAGGAAGTCTTCAACATCTGTAGCCCTTTTGGGGAGTTATTAGAGGCCTGACTGCAGAGGGCAGCGGGGCTACCAGATATGGTTGTACAGATCATGCCTCACACAAGCTCCCAACTAAGAGGACAAGTGGGGCAAAAACCCAGCACCAGACCCACCTGCCAAGTGTGATCCCGGAATAAGACTCTAGACCATTTGGAGGAAGAGACCGGGTTTCTAATTCTCAGAGGCACTGAATGGGCTGGTGGAGACCCCAGGCAGCATTTCTGGAAGATCTAAGTCTGGGCTGTGTGAGCATCCCAGAATAATAAAGACTGCCTCTCTGCCTGACACTGGGCAGGACTCACCTAGCTCTACCTTACAACAGTCAGAGCTAAGTCTCAGGAATTGCCATAAAGATTCCACAAAATGCTCTAAAAGTTAAGTGCTCATTCAGCTGACTTGGGATGAGGGCAATATACATTATACCAATGATCGAATACCCATAACTTCAATATTTAAAAGTGTATCACTTGGGGTTCTTAACTGCAAGCACCAGAGCCCAGCTCCAACAGATTAAGCAAAAAGGAATTCATTGAGTAGCTCAGAGAATCACTGGAAAGACTGGAAAATCACACTCAGAAAAACAGGTAGAAAAAATGTGTGTCCAGTAGGAGCCAGGACAAGAACTGGAATGACACATAGAATCAGCCCAGCAAAGCACTCCTGCCACAGCCATTGATCACTGGATGCCTCACCTCGCCCAGCCACCGCTCACACTTGCCACTACTCCTGCCGCCTTGCACCACTACCCCTGAATGCCAAACCTCAGGCAGGGGCATCTGATGGGCTGAGCCCTAGGGAGACAGAGTAAGAGTATCCAGCATCTCAGGGGGAGGTGGGCTCTGCTTCCTACTTTGTTCCTGACTCACATACAGACTTGGAAGTCAAAACATAAAAATGTTCACTCTGTGATTATAAATGTATACACTTTGAGCGTCAGTTGTGCATAAGAAACAAATTAGTATGTACGGAATAGAAGATTGTGTTAATTTATTTCAACTGCAGTTAAACTCTTCAGTGGGAGATCCTGCCGTAAATATAAATGCTCTCAGCTCCCTAACTTCAGGCAAGAACCCAACACACACAGCATTTCATGGAGGATGAATGTCTCACAGAACTCAGCTGAGAGGCATTGAATCAGGGCAAGTTTATACACAGGGAATAGGTGAATTCTCAAATGGGAAAACAAAGGCAGCCAAAGCCTCCTTAATTCTGACAGGTCCTATGTTGCTAGGCTCAGCTTTAATAGCAAATGGAAAGCAATCACACGTGCATATTTAGCAAACTGCTTCAAAAACACTCAAACGTCTTTTGCTGTCGTAAACCTCACAGGCTTCCTTATGATGAAGCCAGTAAGCACGTTTGAATATAAGGAAAGAGCACAGATTGTCTCACTATTTTCACTTTAGAACCTGTACCAAAGCCCATAATGGTTTTCTAAGTCTTAAAAATTTATATTTTCTTTCTTGAAGGCTATTCTCACAAATCTAGAAGAAATTGTTATGGCTGCTAGCCACTTTGTAGATGGCTAACCGCTAGACAGAGGCCTCTATAGAGAATTGTTGACTGAATATATAAGTGAATAATAATATCTCAACAGTGATGTGTGGATAATATAGGTGAAAAGATTTGGAATTCTTAAGAAGAAAATTGAAAGCAAGAGTGTTAAAGAATAGTTTCTCAACTAAATCACGAACAGTAAAGAGTAACATGAATATTATAATTTTGTTTTTGTTTTAAAGGAATCATATATATATGATTAATAATATATATATATAAGATATATATAATACATCTTATTTTCCAAAATCAGGAGATTACTTTTGTCATCTTAAGCCCCATGCTTATCCTGGGGCGGTGGGTGACGGCCTGGGTCTTGGGCTCCATCTCTTTATCACCACTGAGGTGAACTGTTAAAAAGTGTTAAAATCCTCATAAACAAAACCAACCCTGGATAGAAGGTTCCTCAGGGACCTTTCATGCTCCTTTCATCTCTGCCCTCTCTGCTCATGGTGTCCCCCCTCCCAATTCTTGTGGCCTTTAACCCATTCCCATGAGGCCTTGCTCTCAATCAATCCCCATAACCTTCAGCTACTAACTCTTGCTGTTTTAACCATTTCTCTGTGTTTTGATTTTCATTCTGAAAAGCCTTCAATACACAAAAGAGATGAGTTGGAGCAAAAGGCACCTCACGTTATATCACCTCTGCCACATTTTCCTAAAGGCACTGCTCAGAGACAAGACAAGCTTGCCTGTCTGGTTAAATCAGTTCTGGCACGAAGAAGACTTGAAGACGAATTCATCTGGAGCAATGTCTCAACGCACTGCCCTCCACAGGAAGAGGATGCCAGAGATGGTGAACCCAGAGGGAAGCCCCCAGGGTTTGATAGACCAGAACCTTCTGGTCAGGGTTTGATAGACCAGAACCTTCTGGTCAATTCTATGATAATGAGCCCTCTGCCCTAAGGACAGGGCCAAGGAGAAGTCCTATGGGCCTGCTTGTTTACTTAGTAATTGGTCTACACTACTCAGAGTGGGGTCATTTGTCTGTGTGTTATAGGCCAGTGACGGATAAGAACAGAAATAGCAATCACTGAAAAAATATTATAGCAATTTGACAAGGTCTGCCAAATCTAATAATAAAAAAATTGATATTTGTATTTGGTATGTCTTTTTTCCTAACGATTCACTTTTATTGTATTTTACAAAATGTGGATCTACAAAGTATTGGAAATTATTTTTTAAAGGGTCCTTTATCACTAATAGTCTGATGAGCACTGGGTTAAAAGAACTAGAGATGAAAATGAATTATTTGCAGTGATACTTGAAAGTGCTATGATACATAATTCCTGATGATTTGTAGCTTAAACAGAGATTTACTTTAAATAGATCATGAAAAGTGGGTATATGGTTTGTGTGAAACGTATTGCCATTACTTGTCCTCATTACGTAGCAATACTAATAACATGGAACACACTCCAGTCCAACAAATAGACTACAGAGAGGTGAATGATTTCCCAAGTCTAAGGAAGAGCTAGTAAGACAGTAATAGCGATGAACACCATCAGACCCTGCCATTACAATAACAGGGACACCTGCCCTTTCAAGCTAGAATTTGAGAATATGATTGTTTATTTGGCACTGAATGTTTCATCATGGCTCCAAGGAGACCATGCTGATGGGCTGTGGCCTCTGGCTGGCTCTGGAATACCATCTTGGCTCACGCTGAAGCACGAAAGGTCATTTCAGGTCTTGCCCCTGCTTGTCTCCCCTCCCACCACCTGTTACCAAGCTGTTTTGTTGGCAGGAGAAAGGGGGGTTGTCAACGTAGAGGGCAAAGAAAGTTACTGTCATCACAGCAGCTGAATAAGAAGTAGGAAGAACTGAGCAGCATTTCCTAAAGAATGTTTCCATCAACAGATGAATGAATAAAGGAGATATATAATGGAATATTACTCAGCTATATAAAAGAATGAAATCTTGTCATTTGCAGCAAAATGGATGGACCTGGAGGGTATTATGCTACATGAAATATGTCAAACAGAGAAAAACAAATTGAGTATGATTTCACTTATATGTGGAATCTAAAAAGCAAAACAAGCAAATGAACAAGCAAAACAAAACAGAAACAAAATAGACACATAGAACAAACTGGTTGTTGCCAGAGGGGAAGGAGGTGGGGGGACAGATGAAATAGCTGAAGGGGATTAAGAGGTACAAACTTGCAGCCCTAAAATAAATATGTCAGGGGATGTAATGTACACATAGGGAATACAGTCAATAATATTGTAACAACTTTGTATGGTGAGGAATGGTAACTGGTTTTATTGCAGCAATCATTTCATAATGTATAAAAATATCGAATCACTACATTATACACCTGAAACTAATTTAGTATTGTATATTAACTGTAACTCAATAAAAAATTATGAAGGGATAAAGAAAAAAGTCTCAGCCTTCCCTTATAATAACTTGCATTGAAGGGTTATATCTCGTCATTTGCAAACTCTGTCTCTCTGGTACTGATTTTCCATTTCCTGTTAAACTAAGAGCAGTCCTCATAGACTCTTGGTATGATTAGAGAAATTGTATCCCATGTAGTATGCCCAAGAGTCACGAGCTCAGGAAAAGCAGTTATAAAATCAGACCACTTCACAGATATTTCTGGCATTTGGATATATTTTTCTTTATCTTGAACCTGTTCAAGAGAAAATGGTTCTCTGATCAACTCTTATAGTATAGGTGCAAAAAATTCCATCCCAGAAATATGTTCAGAATTAGGAGAATAAACTTACTTTTTCTTCTTGGACTGGGTGAGATTTAATAACTCTAATAGCTATTATATCAGATTACATCAGATTTTTGTAGTAATCCAAGATGACTGCCTAAAGGGTATGGTGTGAGGAAGAGAACAGAAAGACAAACTATTGCAAAATATCCTTCCCCAGCGAGCTACCCTTATACATGAAATTCTACCATTAAAATATTCCTTTTTCCCTTAGCCTGCTCGGGCTGCCATAGTAAAATACATAGACCGGTGGCTTAAACAACAGAAATTTATTTCTCACGGTACTGGAGACCGGGAAGTCCAATATCAAGGTGCCAGCAAGGTGGGTTTCTGAGCGAGGACCCTGGACAATCAGAATAAACGCCATGTGTGTATCTGTCTTCATGGCTACACAGTGAGTTCCTGAAGGGTCAAATCAACATGGTTCATTTTTTCATTTCTTATGGCATTTTACATAGAGAAACTGCTCCCAATGAGATATTACCAGCACCAGGAAAATAGGTTCAGCCTCTGACATAAAGTCCACTATGCTCACCTTCAAGTAGAGGTAATGCTGCCCAGAAAGATTTTAGAAGCAAGAACACGCATAAGATCCCGTTTGTGCATTGTTCCTTGGTTTCTTTCACTTACTAAATAAGCAACTCATCTTCAAGAGTAAAACATCTGTTGATGACTCCAAAAATAGTATTTGCAAATAGATTTGAAACGTTCCCGTGAGGACCGTGATGAAGTGGAGGACATATTTGTAGGATTCTCTCCCCAATAGGTGAGGTCAGAAATGAAGAGAAGGGGGGCTGAGGTGGAGAATCGCCCAGCGACAGAAAGAGCAGCGCAACAAAATGTGCTCTCAGCTTTCTGCCGGATTAGTTAAATAGCCTTTATTGTTTTGGCTAAGAGAGGTCAATTAATCACCCAAAGTGTTACCTGACAGTAATTAACAATCAGCAGCGACAAAGTATCAGTAAAACCCAAGAACAACAAAGGGTTTCCTTTGGTTGGGTTGTTTGGTTTGTTTGTGTTCTCTTTCCATATGTCATTGAAAAGGGAGCCATGGACATGTCCTCTTTCCTTTTACAGCTTCATTAGTGATTTTTGGCACCAAGGAAAGGGTGAGAAAAACAGAAGTGTGGCAGCTCACCAGAGCAGACCCCCAGGTAATTAGTACAGTCCCACTCCCTCTGCGGTATCATCTTAACACGGCACTCAGATGTGTCAGACAAACCTTGCCCAGAAAGGAGAACAAAGGTACGTAGCAGGGGCCAGCCCTCTACCTGAATCAGGCCTAATAATTTTCCTGTAACCCAGAATTGGAATTCAGTTTAGCAGTCCTTCTTTTTACCCCTCATCAATTCTGGGATTTAACACTAGGGTTAGAAATTCCTATAAATGTTCCCCCACCCCTCGAAGGTATAAAAACAAACAAACCAACAAAAAGAATAGATTATTTAATGCAAGTTTTGGCATTAATGCCTCTGCCACAAGCATGGAGAGATTTTGCAGCGTATGGATCTTCCCCAAACAGAACTTTGAGCATTTTCCCGGAAGACTCTTTTTCATGTGGTCCTTTTCTATATCCCACACAGCTCTCACCCACACCCTCCACAAGGCAAAGTTCGCGTCTGGCTTCAGGGACGGCCCTTGTTGCTAAGTCTTCATGGAAACCCATGTGCTCTGGTGAAGCAGAACCTTTAGGTGTGAGACCTTCTCAGATGGTTACCATGGAAGGGTCTGCTGGTGGCAGCAACCCGGCCCTCCAGCCTGACTACACCCAGGGCTGGGGCTGGGTTTTTATAAATCTGGTTCTACTCTATAGGTCAGTAATGTCTGGCTCTAGCCTCAAAATTCTCTGTCTGCTGTGTCAGTAAACTGTATGTCTTGGGTCCCTTTCGTGAAAAGTGTCACCGTGAGGGAGGAGACAGATGGGCCCCAGGCTGAGCAGCTGCCACCAGTCTCCTGCTGATGCTTCGAGATAAGATATCAATACTAGCAGGAGCATCGGTCCTGACTGGGTGGAAGACAAAGCGACCACATTTCCTCATTCTTGTGGTCAAGGGGATTTCCCCGGCTGACTCATGCACAGAAGAGGTCTTCACTCTAAGGGAGGGACCAAAGGAAGGAGGAGCCGCCAGCCCATAATATGTCCTGCCAATCCCCAGAAACCTTCACGCTGGAATCCATCTTAGCTGAGAGATAAGCAGGCAACACCAGGAAGGACCCTGAGTCAGGCCAAATATGGGCACAAACAACATGACTGGCTAGAAACAACCCGGAAGACTGCCCCCATAAGAGAAACCACCCTTACTGTGCACAACTCACTCCAAGTTCACCCATGTGCTCTTCCACATGTACTTTTTGCTTCTAATAAATGCTGTATCTGCTTCACAACTTCTGACTCTTTGCTGAATTCTTTCTTCAAAGAAGACAAGGACTAAGGTCCTACTTTCAGCCACCTCACCGTCCCCCCAAGATCAACACCTTGTTTGAAATAAAAGATGAAAACAGGTTCTCTTCATTATGTAGAAACTGTCTGTGCAACACCACTGAACACCCCTACTTCCTCAGCAGCAGAAGTTAAGGATGCCACTTTTTAACCCCCTCCTGGTTTCAGAAATCTTGAACTCTCTATTACTTTCCTGCCTGAAGGTCAGTTAGTGTCAGCTTCAATAGTTCCTTCTCTTCTTACTGTTAGCTTCAAAAGGATCCTTAAACAGTCAAAATAGTTTCCTATAACTTTTAGTCATTTGTCCCAGTACTGCAACACATCATGTATCATGGCCCCTTAAAGGCCTGAAGACATGTAGCTCATTCCCTTCCTCCTACTAGTATTTTCCTCGCCAAGCCAAATACCACTTATCCCTTCAACTCTTCCATAGAAGGACTTCCAGACTCTTTACCTTTCTATTTGCCTCTGCTGGGAACATTTCATTTTGTAAATTTCCACTGAGACCGTCTTTTCCAGAACAGAACCCATTAGCCCATGTGCAGTGTGACCAGCACAGAGAGGCCACCACGATTCTTCTCTTCTCTGACCCAAATGCTGTACCAGATGTGGCCCAGGGCCCATGTGGGATTTTTATCAGTCTCACTACTATACCTAAGCCCTGTCCCATGCTGGGAAGAGCAGAAGCCTCTGAAGGAAGGGGAGTGAGGCCCTCAGTTTTTCTGGAAGAAGTCAGCTCTGGTCTTCTCTGCTCATTACAAACACTGCCAATAGCCATTGGTGCCACCCAGCTTTGTACTTCTCCTTAACAACAGCCAAAGGGGTTTTTGATCAGAAGTTCTTGAAGACAACAAAAGTAAGACTGGGAAGAACTGAACTCTCACAGGAGACCTATCAATATAATCAATATGCTATTATACAGTTCCCGGGATAAACTTAACCATGAATTCATGTAGCACCAGCTACAAATAATGTGTAAATGAAACTACAGTGTGTTTCTACTATTGTCTTCCCATCCCACGTCACTACAAAATGGGTGAATCCCTTATCTAGCAGTGGCTAAGAAAAATATCTATCTCAGTCTTTTCTAGAATGACTGCTTCTTAAATGATTCCATGTTATCAACTGACCAAACCAGTGGTTCTACAAACTAAGGTATGCTTTCTGCCCCTACCCCTGGACCACAGCCCTCCGGAGAAAGTTGTACAACTCCACAGAATGGTCTCACACAAATTCCTTTTCTTCAACATCAACTAGGTCTTAAAAACGACCTATTTCACATCCATTTGGGTAGCTATTATAAAACAGCAATAACAACAACAACAGAAAATAGGTTTTGGTGAGGATGTAGAAAAATTGGAACCCTTGTGCATTGCTGGTGGGAATATAAAATGATGCAGCTACTACGGAGAACACTAATGGCAGTTCCTCAAAAAATGAAACAGAATTATCATATGATCCAACAATTCCACTTCTGGGTATTTACTCAAAAGAATAGGAAGCAAGGACTCAGATACTTGCACATTCACGTTCATAGCAGCATTATTCATGACAGACAAAAGGTAGAAGCAAGCCAGGTGTCCATCAATGGATGAATGGATAAACAAAATATGCTACATACCTACAATGGAATATTATTCGGCCTTAAAAAGAAAGGAAATTTTGACACATGATACAATATAGATGAACCTTGAGGACATTATGCTAAGCAAAATAAGCCAGACACGGGAGGACAAATACTGTATGACTCCACTTATATGAGGTACCTAGAGTAGCCAAATTCACTAGATAGAAAGGAGAATGGTGGTTGATGGGGGCTGGAGGAACAGGGAATGGGGAGTTACTGTTTAACCAAAACAGAGTTTCAGTTGGGGAAAATGAAACAGTTCTGGAGACAGATGGTGTTGATGGTTGCACAGCTATGTGAATATATTTAATGCCACTGAACTGTATTCTCAAAAACTATTAAGATGGTAAATGTTATACGTGTATTTTACCACAATTTTTTTTAAAACCTAGAAATTCCTTTATATTTGCCTACTTAGATTAAGAAAAAAAGAAGCAAAGGAGTAAATTAGAAGCTGGATCCTAAAGATATTATAAAGTTAATAAAGAATGATAAGCAAGGGAGTGCCATGAGAAGCCTTGTGCTTTAAATAGGAATGGATCTCAGGGGGAGGGGAGTTTGGAGGTCAGGAGACCACTGAGGAAATTGTATAATTGGGAGCGAAGGCCTACACCAGGGCCAGAGCAATGAAAACGGAGTCAGGTTTTTTAAAAAGTCCAGAGATATTAGGAGGTGGAACCTAAAGAATTACAAGTAGGAGGGGGGGAGAGAAGATGGCGGAAGAGTAAGACGCGGAGATCACCTTCCTTCCCACAGATACAGTAGAAATACATCTACACGTGGAACTGCTCCTACAGAACACCCACTGAACGCTGGCAGAAAACGTCCGACCTCCAAAAAGGCAAGAAACTCCCCCTGTACTTGGGTAGGGCAAAAGAAAAAAGAAATAACAGAGACAAAAGAACAGGGACGGCACCTGCACCAGTGGGAGGGAGCTGTGAAGGAGGAAAGGTTTCCACGCACTAGGAAGCCCCTTTGCAGGCAGAGACTGCGGGTGGCAGAGGGGGGAAGCTTCGGAGCCCCGGAGGAGAGCGCAGCCACAGGGGTGCGGAGGGCAAAGCGGAGAGGTTCCCGCACGGAGGAGCGGTGCCGACCAGCACTCACCAGCCCGAGAGGCTTGTCTGCTCCCCCGCCGGGGCGGGCGGGGGCTGGGAGCTGAGGCTCAGGCTTCAGAGGTCAGATCCTAGGGAGAGGACTGGGGTTGGCTGCATGAACACAGCCTGAAGGGGTTAGTGCACCACAGCGAGCCGGGAGGGAGTCCGGGGAAAAAGTCTGCAGCTGCCGAAGAGGCAAGAGACTTTTTCTTCCCTCTTTGTTTCCTGGTGCGCGAGGAGAGGGGATTCAGAGCGCCGCCTAAACGAACTTCAGAGACGGGCGCGAGCCGCAGCTATCAGCGCGGACCGCACAGCAACAGGGGCGCAGAGGGAAAAACGGAGAGATTCCCGCACAGAGGCTCGGCGCCGAGCAGCACTCAGCAGCCCGAGAGGCTTGTCTGCTCCCCCGCCGGGGCGGGCGGGGCTGGGAGCTGAGGCTCGGCTTCGGTCGGATCGCAGGGAGAGGACTGGGGTTGGCGGCGTGAACACAGCCTGAAGGGGTTAGCACACCACAGCTGGCTGGGAGACCGGGAAAAAGTCTGCAGCTGCCGAAGAGGCAAGAGACTTTTTCTTGCCTCTTTGTTTCACGGCGCGCAAGGAGAGGGGATTCAGAGCGCCGCCTAAACGAACTCCAGAGAAGGGCGCGAGCCGCGGCGATCAGCGCGGACCCCAGAGACGGGCGTGAGACGCTGGGGCTGCTGCTGCCGCCTCCAAAAAGCCTGTGTGCGAGCACAGGTCACTCTCCACACCGCCCCTCCCGGGAGCCGGTGCAGCCCGCCACTGCCAGGGTCCCGTGATCTGGGGACAACTTCCCCGGGAGAACTCACTGCGTGCCTCAGGCTGGTGCAACGTCACGCCGGCCTCGGCCGCCGCAGGCTCGCCCCGCATCCGTATCCCTCCCTCCCCGCGGCCTGGGTGAGCCAGAGCCCCCGAAGCAGCTGCTCCTTTAACCCCGTCCTGTCTGAGCGAAGAACAGACGCCCTCAGGCGACCTACACGCAGAGGCGGGGCCAAATCCAAAGCTGAACCCCAGGAGCTGTGCGAACAGGGAAGAGAAGGGGAAATCTCTCCCAGCAGCCTCAGAAGCAGCGGATTAAAACTCCACAAACAACTTGATGTGCCTGCATCTGTTGAATACCTGAATAGACAACGAATCATCCCAAATTCAGGAGGTGGACTTTGGGAGCAGGATATATTAATTTTTCCCCTTTTCCTTTTTTCTGTGAGTGTATATGTATATGCTTCTGGGTGAGATTTTGTCTGTATAGCTTTGCTTTACAATAGCTTTATTTTACTTCACTATATTATAGCCTCTTTCTTTCTTTCTTTCTATTTTTTCTCCCTTTTACTCTGAGCCGTGTGGATGAAAGGCTCTTGGTGCTCCAGCCAGGCATCAGGGCCGTGCCTCTGAGGTGGGAGAGCCAACTTCAGGACACTGGTCCACAAGAGACCTCCCAGCTCCACGTAATACCAAACGGCAAAAATCTCTCAGAGATCTCCATCTCAACATCAAGACCCAGCTTCACTCAACGACCAGCAAGCTACAGTGCTGGACACCCTATGCCACACAACTAGCAAGACAGGAACACAGCCCCATCCATTAGCAGAGAGGCTGCCTAAAATCATAATAAGGCCACAGACACCCCAAAACACACCACCAGACGTGGACGTGCCCACCAGAAAGACAAGATCCAGCCTCATCCACCAGAGCTCAGGCACTAGTTCCCTCCACCAGGAAGCCTACACAACCCACTGAACCAACCTTAGCCACTGGGGACAGATACCAAAAACAACGGGAACTACAAACCTGCAGCCTGTGAAAAGGAGACCCCAAACACAGTAAGATAAGCAAAATGAGACGACAGAAAAACACACAGCAGATGAAGAAGCAGGGTCAAAACACACCAGATTTAACAAATGAAGAGGAAATAGGTAGTCTACCTGAAAAAGAATTCAGAATAATGATAGTAAGGATGATCCAAAATCTTGGAAATAGAATAGACAAAATGCAAGAAACATTTAACAAGGACGTAGAAGAACTAAAGAGGAACCAAGCAATGATGAAAAACACAATAAATGAAATTTAAAATACTCTAGATGGGATCAATAGCAGAATAACTGAGGCAGAAGAAAGGATAAGTGACCTGGAAGATAAAATGGTGGAAATAACTACTACAGAGCAGGATAAAGAAAAAAGAATGAAAAGAACTGAGGACAGTCTCAGAGACCTCTGGGACAACATTAAACGCACCAACATTCGAATTATAGGGGTCCCAGAAGAAGAAGAGAAAATGAAAGGGACTGAGAAAATATTTGAAGAGATTATAGTTGAAAACTTCCCTAATATGGGAAAGGAAATAGTTAATCAAGTCCTGGAAGCACAGAGAGTCCCATACAGGATAAACCCAAGGAGAAACACGCCAAGACACATATTAATCAAACTGTCAAAAATTAAATATAAGGAAAACATATTAAAGGCAGCAAGGGAAAAACAACAAATAACACACAAGGGAATCCCCATAAGGTTAACATCTGATCTTTCAGCAGAAACTCTGCAAGCCAGAAGGGAGTGGCAGGATATACTTAAAGTGATGAAGGAGAAAAACCTACAACCAAGATTACTCTACCCAGCAAGGATCTCATTCAGATTCGATGGAGAAATTAAAACCTTTACAGACAAGCAAAAGCTGAGAGAGTTTAGCACCACCAAACCAGCTTTACAACAAATGCTAAAGGAACTTCTCTAGGCAAGAAACACAAGAGAAGGAAAACACCTACAATAACAAACCCAAAACATTTAAGAAAATGGGAATAGGAACATACATATCGATAATTACCTTGAATGTAAATGGATTAAATGCTCCCACCAAAAGACACAGGCTGGCTGAATGGATACAAAAACAAGACCCATATATATGATGTCTACAAGAGACCCACTTCAGACCTAGAGACACATACAGATTGAAAGTGAGGGGATGGAAAAAGATATTCCATGCAAATGGAAATCAAAAGAAAGCTGGAGTAGCAATTCTCATATCAGACAAAATAGACTTTAAAATAAAGACTATTACAAGAGACAAAGAAGGACACTATATAATGATCAAGGGATCGATCCAAGAGGAAGGTATAACAATTGGAAATATTTATGCACCCAACATAGGAGCACCTCAATACATAAGGCAAATACTAACAGCCATAAAAGGGGAAATCGACAGCAACACAATCATAGTAGGGGACTTTAACACCCCACTTTCACCAATGGACAGATCATCCAAAATGAAAATAAATAAGGAAACACAAGCTTTAAATGATACATTAAACAATATGGACTTAATTGATATTTATAGGACATTCCACCCAAAAACAACAGAATACACATTTTTCTCAAGTGCTCATGGAACATTCTCCAGGATAGATCATATCTTGGGTCACAAATCAAGCCTTGGTAAATTTAAGAAAATTGAAATCGTATCAAGTATCTTTTCCGACCACAACGCTATGAGACTAGATATCAATTACAGGAAAAGATCTGTAAAAAATACAAACACATGGAGGCTACACAATACATTACTTAATAACGAAGTGATCACTGAAGAAATCAAAGGGGAAATCAAAAAATACCTAGAAACAAATGACAATGGAGATACGACGACCCAAAACCTATGGGACGCAGCAAAAGCAGTGCTAAGAGGGAAGATTATAGCAATACAAGCCTACCTCAAGAAACAGGAAACATCTCGAATAAACAACCTCACCTTGCACCTAAAGCAATTAGAGAAAGAAGAACAAAAAAACCCCAAAGCCAGCAGAAGGAAAGAAATGATAAAGATCAGGTCAGAAATAAATGAAAAAGAAATGAAGGAAACAATAGCAAAACTCAATGAAACTAAAAGCTGGTTCTTTGAGAAGATAAACAAAATTGATAAACCATTAGCCAGACTCATCAAGAGAAAAAGGGAGAAGACTCAAATCAATAGAATTAGAAATGAAATAGGAGAAGTAACCACTGACACTGCAGAAATACAAAAGATCATGAGAGATTACTACAAGCAACTCTATGCCAATAAAATGGACAACCTGGAAGAAATGGACAGATTCTTAGAAATGCACAAACTGCCGAGACTGAACCAGGAAGAAATAGAAAATATGAACAGACCAATCACAAGCACTGAAATTGAAACTGTGATTAAAAACCTTCCAACAAACAAAAGCCCAGGACCAGATGGCTTCACAGGTCAATTCTATCAAACATTTAGAGAAGAGCTAACACCTATCCTTCTCAAACTCTTCCAAAATATAGCAGAGGGAGGAACACTCCCAAACTCATTCTACGAGGCCACCATCACCCTGATACCAAAACCAGACAAAGATGTCACAAAGAAAGAAAACTACAGGCCAATATCACTGATGAACACAGATGCAAAAATCCTCAACAAAATACTAGCAAACAGAATCCAACAGCACATTAAAAGGATCATACACCATGATCAAGTGCGGTTTATCCCAGGAATGCAAGGATTCTTCAATATATGCAAATCAATCAACGTGATACACCATAGTAACAAATTGAAGGAGAAAAACCATATGATCATCTCAATAGATGCAGAGAAAGCTTTCGACAAAATTCACCACCCATTTATGATAAAAGCCCTGCAGAAAGTAGGCATAGAGGGAACTTTCCTCAACATAATAAAGGCCATATATGACAAACCCACAGCCAACATTGTCCTCAATGGTGAAAAACTGAAACCATTTCCACTAAGATCAGGAACAAGACAAGGTTGCCCACTTTCACCACTATTATTCAACATAGTTTTGGAAGTGTTAGCCACAGCAATCAGAGAAGACAAAGAAATAAAAGGAATCCAAATCGGAAAAGAAGAAGTAAAGCTGTCACTATTTGCAGATGACATGATACTATACATAGAGAATCCTAAAGATGCTACCAGAAAACTCCTAGAGCTAATCAATGAATTTGGTAAAGTAGCAGGATACAAAATTAATGCACAGAAATCTCTTGCATTTCTATACACTAATGACGAAAAATCTGAAAGTGAAATTAAGAAAACACTCCCATTTACCATTGCAACAAAAAGAATAAAATATCTAGGAATAAACCTACCTAAGGAGACAAAAGACCTGTATGCAGAAAATTATAAGACACTGATGAAAGAAATTAAAGATGATACAAATAGATGGAGAGATATACCATATTCTTGGATTGGAAGAATCAACATTGTGAAAATGACTCTACTACCCAAAGCAATCTACAGATTCAATGCAATCCCTATCAAACTACCAATGGCATTTTTCACAGAACTAGAACAAAAAATTTCACAATTTGTATGGAAACACAAAAGACCCCGAATAGCCAAAGCAATCTTGAGAACGAAAAATGGAGCTGGGGGAATCAGGCTCCCTGACTTCAGACTATATTACAAAGCTTCAGTAATCAAGACAGTTTGGTACTGGCACAAAAACAGAAATATAGATCAATGGAACAGGATAGAAAGCCCAGAGATAAACCCACACACATATGGTCACCTTATCTTTCATAAAGGAGGCAAGCATATACAGTGGAGAAAAGACAGCCTCTTCAATAAGTGGTGCTGGGAAAATTGGACAGGTACATGTAAAAGTATGAAATTAGAACACTCCCTGACACCATGCACAAAAATAAACTCAAAATGGATTAAAGACCTAAGTGTAAGGGCAGACACTATCAAACTCTTAGAGGAAAACATAGGCAGAACACTCTATGACATACATCACAGCAAGATTCTTTTTGACCCAGCTCCTAGAGAAATCGAAATAAGAACACAAATAAACAAATGGGACCTAATGAAACTTAAAAGCTTTTGCACAGCAAAGGAAACCATAAACAAGACCAAAAGACAACCCTCAGAATGGGAGAAAATATTTGCAAATGAAGCAACTGACAAAGGATTAATCTCCAAGATTTACAAGCAGCTCATGCAGCTCAATAACAAAAAAACGAACAACCCAATCCAAAAATGGGCAGAAGACCTAAATAGACATTTCTCCAAAGAAGATATACAGATGGCCTACAGACACATGAAAGAATGCTCAACACCATTAATCATTAGAGAAATGCAAATCAAAACTACAATGAGATATCATCTCACACCGGTCAGAATGGCCATCTGCAAAAAATCTAGAAACAATAAATGCTGGAGAGGGTGTGGAGGAAAGGGAACACTCTTGCACTGTTGGTGGGAATGTAAATTGATACAGCCACTATGGAGAACAGTATGGAGGTTCCTTAAAAAACTACAAATAGAACTACCATACGACCTAGCAATCCCAATACTGGGCATGTACCCTGAGAAAACCATAGGTCAAAAAGAGTCATGTACCAAAATGTTCATTGCAGCTCTATTTACAATAGCCAGGACATGGAAGCAACCTAAATGTCCATCGACAGATGAATGGATAAAGAAGATGTGGCACATATATACAATGGAATATTACTCAGCCATAAAAAGAAATGAAATGGAGGTATTTGTAATGAGGTGGATGGAGTTAGAGTCTGTCATACAGAGTGAAGTAAGTCAGAAAGAGAAAAACAAATACAGTATGCTAACACATATATACAGAATCTAAGGGGAAAAAAAAAAAAAAAGAAGCCATGAAGAACCTAGTGGCAAGACGGGAATAAAGACACAGACCTACTAGAGAATGGACTTGAGGATATGGGGAGGGGGTGGGGTAAGATGTGACAGGGTAAGAGAGTGTCATGGACATATATACACTACCAAATGTAAAATAGATAACTAGTGGGAAGCAGCCGCATAGCACAGGGAGATCAGCTCGGTGCTTTGTGACCACCTAGAGGGGTGGGATGGGGAGGGTGGGAGGGAGGGAGATGCATGAGGGAAGAGAAATGGGAACATATTGTATATGTATAACTGATTCACTTTGTTATAAAGCAGAAGCTAACACACCATTGTAAGGCAATTATACTTCAATAAAGATGTTTAAAAAAAAAAATTAGCTAATTTTTAACACATCATTTATCAATGATTCAAGTTGAAAACTGCTTCAACTTTAGCATCTCATGGGTACAAACGGATAAGGAATTTTATGCTAGAAGATTTGGTTGGATACCTGAAGATGTGGTTTATTTATGAGAGTTTTTGTGTTGTGTGTTGATAGATTTAACAACTAAAGAGATTTTGAACATCTTGGGGAGTACTCAATGACTGTCTAATTGTTTCTGTAATTTAGAATGTTTTTCATGAGCACATGATATAAAAAGTATTATATTATAAAAGTAATATAAAAAAAAAAAAAAAAAAGAATTACAAGTAGTTTTTCCTTGTCCTCACTGTCAGCCCTGCACATGGAAATGGCAGGTACTTGGTAAATGCTTACTGGGAGGGTGGATGGACAGAAGGACAGGGGCTGTTAGGGTACAAGAGGAGCCGACTGGAGACAGAAACAAGGGGCCATAGGACAAAGCTCCGTTTAAATGCCCCCTCCTCCCACCCCACCAATGACTCCAAGTGTGGTCCTACCAGGGAGCGGATGAAATGAAGGGTGAATGTCCACGGTTGGAGTCAGGAAGACAGGGAATGGGTAGGGAAGGCAGGGGCTGTGAGGCCTGGCTGCATCACCTGGGGAGTTTTTTTAAAAATACTGACACCCAAACCCTATCCCCAGAAATGCTGACAGGCCTGGACTGGTATTTTTTGTTTGTTTGTTTTTGGTTTTCTTAATTGTAAAATATACATAACATAAAAATTTTCACTTTAGCCATTTTAAATGTACAGCTCAGTGGTGTTCGGTGCATTCACACGGTGATACAGCCATCACCACCATCCATCTCCAGAACATCTTCATTTTCCCCAGCTGAAACTCTGTACTCATTCAACACTAACTCCCCATTTCCCCCTTCCCCCAGCCCCTGGCAACCACCATTCTACTTTCCGTTTCTATGAATTTGATTCCTTTAGGTACCTCATTCTAGGTACCTCAACACTGGGATTGTTTTAAAGCTTCCTCGATGATTCTAACATGCAGCCATTGTTGAGAGCTACGGCGCCACGATGCTGCCTGTTTCAACCATGTGGATGATGAAGATCCCCAGGGTCACGCTAGTCCTGGAGGAGAGGAAGATTATGAAGCAGGCAAAATCTTCAGTAAATGTGCTGCATGGCGTGGGAAGAGGGGGGATTAGATGATTGAGTGAAGGACAGCAGGAGCCTCATAGGAGCCAGGATTTTATACAAGGCTCAGGGGAATTGGGCTGGAAGCTGGACATGGAGTAGAGATTTATACCCAGGGCTGATTGCAAAGTCCAGCCTCGTCTGTTATACCAGTGGTTCATTCATCAATAAATATTTATTGAGTACCTACGATGTGCTAAGCAATGTTCTTGGTAAAAATTTCCTGTTCATGGGGTCTATATTCTATCAAGGAGTCAGATAACAACCACGCAAATAAATAGATAATAAAGAATTTTAGGTAGTAAAATGAAACAGTAATGAAGTAGAGAGTGAATTGGGGTTGTCAGGAAGGCTTCTCTGAGGGGCTGATCCTTAAAGTGAAGCCTGAATGATGAAATGGAGGCTGTCATGTCAAGTGCAAAGGCCCTGAGGCAGTAACAAGCTTGGTGTGCTCAAAGGATAAAAGAGAAACCAGAGCAGCTGGCACATGGAGAGTCAGAGAGTGAGCCATGAACTGAAGTAGTCAAGAACCAGATTGAGGTCTTGGAGGCCAAGATAAAGAATTTGGGATCAGTTGTCCATGCAGTCAGATGCTATTGAAAGGTAACAAAGATCAGCAGACCAGCTGCTCTAAGGAGAAGGAATAGGAGGCAAGAGTGGAGGCAGGGAGACTGGGGTGGTAACAGCAGTAGCCCAGAGGAGAGATGGTGATTTAGACTAGGGTTGGTGGGGGTGGCAATGGTGGGAAGTGGCAGAATTATGATTTCTTTCAGAGGTAAAGCCAATAAAGGATTTGGGGGGAAGAGGAATCCCGCCTAGATTTTGGCCAAGCATCTAGATGGATGGTGGTACCATTTACTGAAAGAAGAGGAGGTTTGGGGATGATAAAGAATTCCATTTGGGGCAAGCATCCAAGTGGAGATGTTGAGAGGGTTTTTGGATACATAAGTCCAAAACTCAGGGAGGAAGTCAGGTCTAAAGATACAGACCTGTGAATGTGCTTGAGAATCATCTGGAGATCTGTTTAAAATGGTGATTCCCAGGCCTTGCCCCAGCTGACTCAACAGGTCTGGGTGGGTGGGATTTGCACTTCTAAGTAGCTCCCCAGTTGATTCTGTAAAATCCTACCCTCTACATTCTACTTCCTCTGGCTGACACTAATCCACTAAGCAGCTCTTTAGCCACTTAACCATATATTTTTCCATCTTATTCAGATATTTTCAATTTTTTACATAAAAATGTAATATTAAATTATTATATGTTAATTTAATCATGTTATTACCAATAATATATTCTAATGTAATATTATATAATACTTATTATATGTTAATATTTCTGTCTTAGTCTGTTCAGGCTGCTATAACAAAATACCATGCTGGGTGGCTTAAACAACAAACATTTATTTCTCACAGTTCTGGAGGCTGGGAAGTCCAGGATCAAGGCACCGGTAGGTTCGGTGTCTGATGAGGACCCGAATGCTAGTTCACAAACAGCTGTGTTCTCACTGGGCCCTCACATGGCACAAGATGCAAGGCCGCTCTCTCGGATCTCTTTTGTAAGGGCACCAATCCCGTTGATGAGGGCTTTACCCTCATGACCTAAACACCTCCCCAAACCCTCCATCTCCAAATACCATCACACTGGAGGTTAGACTTCAACACGTGAATTTGGAGGAGACACAAACATGTAGCCTATGTCAATAATCATATATTAATACAATATATTGGTTATATGATAATGTTTTAATTAATAATTGTTATATATATTTCCTATATTTTTCCATCTTAGTCACAAAAATATTAAAGATATTAAATGACTTTTAGGAAAGTAAGTTTACTTTATCTTCAGAACTTCCTCTTCTGTCCAACTTCAAACTTAAAAGAAGGTGGTGGGATGGAGAGAGAGAGAGGGAGAGAAGGAAGGAGGAAGGAGGGAGAAGAGGCACCTTGGTTGCACTGAAATGAATTATTCTTATGAATCCATGTAGTTCCCTAACAAGCAAGTCTTTTTCTACTTCTCAGGGCTCACACACCACGTTAGAATCTGTTCCAAAATCAGGCAGGGGATCAGCAATCTCGGTCTTCTGTATTTGTCAGAATTCTCTTTTATGAAATCAAGACAGAACTGTCCTCCGATCTTTGACAGCTCTGCCATCTTCCATGATTTTCAAACATGGCTGACCAGTTCTATTACCCCCACCTCACGCTCGCAAATTAATTTCCCCCTCAGGGCTCTGGTGTCATCACCTGGGCCTGGACACCTCAATCCCTGCAGTTTATCTGAGACCCGCGTGCTGGTCGCGTTCTTCCTGGGCCTCACTGTCTGAAGCCCACTCCCCTTGACGGAAACTCGGAAGCTCACAGAACACGTCTCTGTTTGCTCTGGGATAGGGCTTCCATTCAGCAGGGGGCTCATTCTTTTATTCTTTTTGCTCCCACTGCCAAAAAGATTTCTTTCCATTGTTCTTTCTGGGTTCTTTTTCCTTAGGGGGTGGGCTATACTTGATTTCATTGGGCTTTTCTTTGTTTGGGGTTGTTTTTGCAACCTCCAGTTCTACTGGCAGCTTCAGCCCTCCTGACACCATTCTGCCAGCATCACACCACATTTTTATGTGCATCTTTGGCTGGGCACCCCTCTTTCCACCTGGTGCGCACATTTTTAATGTACCCTCTACCTTCCAGGCACCTACACACATTAATTATCACCAAAGCAGATGTTTTAAAATATCCCTATTCCAGGGTGAACATTCATAACCCATTATGGGACAGTTGATGGGTCCAGCTTTCTGCAGATGCCAGCCTGGCCAGGAAGCCTCCGTGAGGCTATTAGCATCATTCCACAGGCTCTGTCACTATTTAGGTTATTGCTCAGGTGAGGTCAGGGGGAGATATGACTCAGGTCCTCAATATCTCCCCAAGGCTGGTTGAATGGTTAAGATAAAAGGAATTCGGGAAACAAAGTTCCGGGAGATTTTGCAGTCGAATAAATGATGGTGGTGAACAGGGACATGCACTCGTCATTAAAAGTGGCATGTTTATGGGGTGCTGACACAGTTTATGGGGTGCATGCCTTCAAGTACCAGCCAGACCAATGCTTTTCCTAATGTTTTCAGCCTTTTCCCAAAGCTTTGGACAATACAGCTGTGATGAAGCTGCCAGGAGAATTCCTCCAGTTGGGAGTTGTTTTTATATTTAACCACTGGTCCCTTTCCTGGCCAGCACTCCCAGCAAGAGAGGGCATTCTCTTTAGACACGACCCTGGGACCAAGACTTCCACATCACACAACTCTGGGGGGCCTCGTTTCCATGGCATTCTATGTGGTGTCCCACCAGGCACCATTCCCACTAACTAGAGTAAAGATGGCACATCCTGGAGCTGTGCTACCCAGAGGCCCTGCGAGGGTCCCCAGGTTCACCCTCCACCTCTTATCCTCCCTCCAGCCACCCCGTGAGCACACATCAGTCAGCTACTGAGCTTACAAGCACTTTACCCCAGAGAGCGCTGCATCATAACACAGGTCCCGCAAAGCGGCTGCAGCAACTTGCATGGAAATAGTATTTTACAGCCCACTGGGTGCACCTGGTCCCTGCCATACATCTCAAAAAATTCCTGGCAGGGACCGTAAAGCAGGTGCAACTGCCCTGTTTTATCAAGAGAGGTCCAGCAATTCTCACCCAAGGATAACGTTCCGTGGCCTGGGGCTTGGCTTTCTCCTTCCCTGCCCAGTGCTCTTTCCATCCCACCCTCTCCTGCCGAGTTTGGTCTAGTTGACTGCAGAACCCTAACTTCTATTTCTAAATCTAACCTGCTAAATCCCTGCTTTCCGGAATTCCCTTAATGATGTTTCGGTCCTTTAATTTAGACCCTGGCTTTTTATTAACAAGGAAACTCATAACTTCACCAGCTTAGCTTCTTTAGTCCCTGTATTGTTTAAGACCTCTAGGACTCTGTGTAACACAAACCCAGTTTGAGCCAGGTTTTTTACAGAAGGGGGATTCTGGAATATCCCATCTTGCTCAAAGTATAGAACGCAACTGGTCTCAAAAATAAGCTGGAAAAAACGGTCTCTGCTCTTTCTGCGTATATGCTTTATTCTTTCTCAAAGTAGATTGTTTTTCTCTGTCTCTCAGTTTCATGCTGAAGCACAGCCACCAAGACCTCCAGAGATTTATCTACTGAAAATGCAGTTGCTTCAGGAAAGATCCACCTGCTCCCTGTGTCTCAATGCCAACTCTCCTTGGGAAGCGCGTGGGTGGCCCAGCTTTGCTCAGGTGTCCACCACTGCACAGATTGGGTCCAGCTAGACTGGGCAAGTTATGCTTCACACGTGTAACCCCGTAGCAGGCCCCAGAAAATCTTGGAAGTAGGAGGCCTGGGAGGTGGGCAGGGGGTGCTTCACAAGGTCCCCATGGTCAGAAATGCTCCTAACTAAGCCCCTGACTGGAGTGTTCTGGCTGGGTCTGTCTTCACCAGGCCTGCATCCCTGGGCAGAGCTTTATCCAATTCCTACTCTGGGTTCTGAGCTGGGCCCTCCTGCTTGCCTCCTTGCCCATATTACCCTGCCTCACCCTGCCCCTTTAGTCTCATTTCTCCCTATGCTGATTGAACTCAACATTCCTCCTGGCCGAGCCCTCAGACCACAGGCAAAAGGACGCCACGTTCACCTCCGCCTCCCCAGGCCCACCCTCACCCTGGCCTTCCATCCTCAGAGCCACCTGGCCATCCCTCAGCAAGTTCCATGCAGCCCAACCCAACAGGGAGGAGACTGCGGAATCCACTCCAGCCCCTCCAGCCCTTCCCTGCCCAGGCAGCCAAGGGTCGATGTTTCTTATCCTGCCTTCAATCCATCCTTCTTTCTCTCCTTGGTTTCTTCTTTCTCACTTTCCGCCCTCTATACTCGTCACCGTACACTCACTCTGCACTTCCTTCCTTCCATCTGTACCCTTTTCCATTTTCCTGTATTGCTAGTGCTTTGACTTACCTTGTCATTTTCTAGCCAATCATAATATTGTCTTTCTCAAAGCCCACAATTTTAGCCCACATTATCTTTTCTACCATCTTCACACATACATCTGGGAGAGCAGTTAGTATCACAACTCAGTAAGAGACGACAGAGAAATGCCCTTAGAAGAAAATGGCAATTCCTAAAACAAATTGTATGTTAATAAAATCCCAAAAATTCCAATTTTAGTCAACGCTTACAAATTGATAAAAAAGTTAATCTGAAAGAGTAAATGCTTAGGATGCCTGCTAAATTTTTGAAAATGAGACATAATGAGAGGGGAATTTGTCCTACCAGATTCAAATACATTTTAAAGGAACTGTATCTAAAACAACATGGTATTGGTATGGATAGAATGGAACAGAGAATGCAGAAACAGATCTATGAATATACGGGTGTTGAGTGACTGTTAAGTATAGCATTTAAATTTAGTAAGGAGGGCTGACTCATTAAATAGTGTAGAAGCCATTACTAACTATTTAGAGAGAAACAATAAGTTCAATTCTTATCTTTTATTCTAATAAAATAATGATTTATTAAAATTTTCACCATTTTTTGAAAACCAGATAATTACTAGAAGTAAATATAGGAGAATATGCTTATCATCTTAAGATGGGAGACATGTTTCTTATCAGGACACAAAGGTAAAAAATCATAAAGGACAAGATTGATAGATTTTACCAAAAAAATATAAAATGTCTGTATGATAGAGCACACCACAAATAGGGTTGAGAAATAAAACACTTAGAAGATTATTTCCGGCTTCTATCATGAACATAATATATAAAAAGGAGCTATAAATTAATAAGGAAAAGATGAAAACTCTGATAGAAAATAAGAAAAGGATATGAATAAAGAACAATGAAAAGAAAAAGCATGTATACCAATATGAAAAGATTACTCATATCATTAGTAATCCAAGTAATAACAAAACAGTGAGATAGTTTTATCTGAGCACCTAGCAAAGAGCAAAGGAATAGCTTAAACTTAAATGAAAGGACTAATTCCCATGCTGGAGTGTGGAGAAACAGCACTTTCATATATTACTGGTAAAACTGGAAAGAAACCCACAATTTTAAAACAACTTTCTAACATATAAATCTATCAATTTGATAATAACTATAAACACTTAAATTCCACTTTTAGGAATTTATCCTGCGGAAATACTCTCATTAGCATCTAAAGATACATGGACCCAGATGTTCTTGGAAACATTATTTATAAGAACAAAAAATTGAAGGCCATTTCAATACTTACCAGAAGGGGAACAGTAAATAAATTATGATCCAACCATGCTATGGAATGCCAGAGAAGAGTTAAAACGATCGAGACAAATGTGTATTCACTTCCCCAGAAACGTGTCCATGATATATTATTAAATTAAAAGATAGCCGTAAAATAGCATGTGTAGTGCTATTTCATGTATGTAAAATAATAATGTTTTTAGATATTACTAGGAAAGAGCCTGAAATGATATACATCAAGCTGCTAACAGTGGTTATATTTAGAGGGCGAAATTATGTATTTACTTTATACATCTCTAGTATTTGAACGTTACAAGATAGGCTTATATTCTATCTCTACTCAGAAAAAAGTTTTTTAAAAATATCCATTAGGCAAGTCCCCCTGCCTCTGGCCAGAGTCCACCATGTCACCTGTCAGGGTCTTAAACTCAGTGATGTAGGTATGGAATCATCTTTCAGTGGCTAAATCTGGGGTGTCCTTCAAATCCGCCAAATTCTACAAAGACGCAAAAATAGCCATTGCACTCAGACAATTCTTATAGTGGACTTGAAAGAACTGCGTTGTGAATAGCAAGACCAAATGACCAAGTTTTGCATGGAATAATGACAAGACGTCTTTTCTGCTTAAGTTCAGAAATTGCTAAAAACAGTGTGTGTGTATTCTAAGCGAACCCAAGAGCGTCTGTCTTCCTTTACCCTTAAAAGTCAAAGAGAGACTTCACAGGCCAAGAATCTTGTGTCAAGCACCTGAACTTACATCTCAGGTCTCGGTCAAAAGGAAAATAGACTGATAGCACCCTTTCAAAGGTTTTTCAAATCATGCCAAATAATTAGAAGGAGAGCATGTTACAAACATTCAGACAGAATCTCCCTGGAGATAGGGGGTGGGGGGCAGGAGAGTGGGGATGAAGACTAAGATCCTACCCTTTATTCCCCATCCCTCACACTTGATTTTGCCATCAGTTGTTCCTTATTATTGTGGACTCTTTTTTTTCCGAGGAGATTTATCTAATTCAATTGCAAAACATGCGAGACGAGCCACCCATCTTTCCCCACTGCCCACATAAACAATACAGAACGGGGGGGGGGGGGGGGGGCGGGGCGGGGCGGGCAGGGTTGTTTCCTCTGGCTTCATCTCTGGCAGAGCCCTTTCACTTTCAAATTAAAGGAATTACAGGGTACATATGGTAACCACAATTAAGATATTTTTAGAAATATAAAGTCCTCCAGAAAACATGACACTAATACGGGTATTATGATCAAAGTTAGGAATTATGGTTATTAGAAGCTTTGCAGTTTATGTGCCTCATAAATCTAATCGCTTCACACATCCAGTGATGCTGTTCCTATATTTACTGCAGACATCTATGATGACAGACAGTACCTTTGAGAAGGGCCAGATAAACAAAATCTTTTACATACTCCAGCTTCTCAGTGTCTAATGGACTCATATCATGGTGAGAAAAAGGCTTCATTAAAGGAACGGCACCAGATGCTGAGAAGCCGATTTACCACGGAGATTTGATCTGAGTTATCTGCTCCTGTTAAATGGCAACAATGCGGCTCCACTCCTGGAATCCGGAGCACAGAATGGACAGGAAGGGGGGCCATGGGTTGTCAAGATGCAGGGGAAGAGATGGGGAAGCTGTCAACCCTGTAGATATAAAACTTCATCTGACAACTCAGAAACCATCTGGAAGAAACAGTATATAAAATCTGATGGTGTGCATTATATGTCCAGGATCCTTAGGAAAGCCCATTGTTATTGAGAAAGTATCTCAGGGAGGAGTGAACTGTACAAAGTGAGCCCCAAATCCTCCTCCCCCCATATGGCTATACTGCAGAGCCCTGAGTGACCTTGAGGACGAAACAGAATGAGGCAGGAAGTTATAACCACCAAATCACCAGAACAGAGATGAAGCAATTTTAGTACGGTGCTGACCTCTGGATGTTCCTTGAAATCAGATGCAACACTCACTGTTGAAATCCTAATCTCAAAGATTAAAATTTATGCTTGAGAGGATTACTGTGCAGTAGTACTGGCAAATCAAGAACATTTTAAAGGCCATGGGCTCCCTTTGATTTTTTTTTTTCCCCAAAAAGAATGTTAATGCAGAAATATTGCCACAGTGGCTAAGACATGATCAGTGATTTTCATTGCATCCCCACCCCCAAGCACCCTCCACAAAAATCCACTAGATTATCTAGATTACCTGCAGGCAGAGATCACAACTTCTTTTTAGATTCTTCATAGCCCCTAATAGCCCCTTCCCATAGTGGACACTCAATAAATGTGATTAATGGAGAAGGCTGGACAAGGGAACGTGCCAGACAAGGAGTTCTCTGCAGTCCCCTCTGACCACTTTGACAACCAGGCTTAGATTTCTGAGTGTGTGTTCAGGGGCAGGAGAAATGCACACATGTGTGAGCGGGAGGTAACAAGGTAATCCAGGAAAAGAAGGATGGCATCTTAGACCGGGAAGTGGCAATGAGAAGTAAATAAGCAGAAGAGGACAGACCCAAGGGATATTGAGAAAGCAGAATTGACAGGACTTGGCTGTTGTCTGGATGTGTCGAGCAGAGGAGAGTGAGGAATCGAAGATGACACTAAGGTTTCTGGCTTGTGCCACTCATTACATTGTGGAAACTGACTTGGGGAGGAAGATGATGGATTTAGTTATAAACATACTGAGTTGGAAATGCCTGTGGCCATCCAGATGGAGAAGACCTTAATGAGGTATGAAAACAGCTGTAATAGGAGTAAGAGAATAGAGTTGAAAAAGGAGACCAGGAAATGGGCTTCACATAGTAGAAGACTTGATGTGCTTTTCTTATAATTAAAATGCCATTTTTGGCAAGGTGAACAATATAAGAAATTCCACAGAACGATGAAATCTTTGGGACCTGAGGGGCATGATTTTCCCTGAATTACTAATAAATATGTGAGCTTTCATGCCAGACACCTTTACAAACCAGGATGCCAGCCACTTAAATAAATGGAATCCTGCCGTGCAACAAAACCAAACAAACACTCACAGAACAAACAAAATCTAAAGTACTGACAGGAGAAATCTTGTGTTATGATACTACCACAATCAAGCATTCTTCTGAAGAATAAAATACCCACATATTTTACATCATAGTCCTTAAAAATAAGTTTAATTGATAGCCATAAAAGAATAATCTTTGACCTTATCTAAATACGTGGAATTCTGATGGAAAAAATAAGTGTGCGTAGAAGGCCAGAAACATGAATTATGCATGCCACATCATCACACTTGGTCCTCAATATAGAGCCGCAGCACGCTTTGCATGGAAAAAGAAATTAGAATAGAACAGATATTGAGCAATTTTCTCCATAACTGGTTCTTACTCACCTTAAATGTAAAATTTTATTTAGCTTATTTCAAAGGGAGACATCCTTATTAAGGGAACACATTTACTGGAGCCTGTTGGAAAGGATTTAATGCAAACAAGCCTGAAATAATTGAAGGAAAAAAACACCTTCTGACTGTTCTGAGAAGAGCTTAGCAAAGAAGAGGATGGCAGGAAAGAATTACTTTATTATATTGATTTTCTTGGAGAAATCAAAGGAGGATAACTCAAATAGACCAATTCGCTTTTGCCAAACTCAGTGGAAGCATGTAGAAGAGCCGTGAATTTACGTGTCAAAAGCTGTTTGCGATCATTTAGTTGAACATGCAAATCAGGATCCGCACATTATTACTCTAATAAAATAGCTAATACAGAAGGATATCTGGGTTCATTTGCACATATTCCTTGTTTTAAATGACTGCAAGTATAATGGGTGTAAGTTTTGTCTAACAAAATGTTTACAGTCCAATCAGATCATTAATCTGAAATATGAAGAGAGTGATGCATTCATCCTGGCAATAACAAAGACACTGGAGCACAACAAAAGTAATTGGAATCCAGGTCTCTCAAAGCTGAAATATATTTCTCTTTCACAATGAGCAAAACATTTAACTTTTATAAAGACTGTTGCACTTGTTAGATAACGCTGGTCGTGCATTTGGTGGCCTGTGGTCATTTCCATAGATTTCCTTGATGTATCAAATAACATCACAAAAATAGTATTGCTCCTTGATAAGACAACTTTACATTTATTTTCACATGCACTCAAGTGTTCTTTTATGAATATGCAAATTACTTAGTAATTTACAGAATTCTAATTCTCTACTTCATTCTTCTGCCTTCAGATAGGACCAGATTATAAGAATCCATTTCAGCATTTCCCAAAGTGTGTTCCACAGAAGGATGACAAATATATGTTAATCAAAGAAGTCGGAGTTCCTAGTCAAATAGGAACGGGAAATGCTGCAGACCAAAGCTGAATAGACTTCTCTATGGCAGAACTTCTCAGATCTTTTAACTTATTAATGCACTGGAAAATCTGCAAGGAAGTGTATATAAAGGCTGTTGAGCTTCTCAAACACTTTTCACCTCTGAACACCTTTTTCAATGAGCATCTTTCAGAATCCATCATCTAGGAGCTGCTAATCTGTTTACTTCCACTATCTGGACCAGGCAGCTTGGGTAATAAGTGAAGCGGACAGGCTGAAGTGACTGATGGGGGGGTGGGGGGTGGCTGTGGCACCTTAGAAAGTGGCATCCAACTGAGAGGGCAGCTCAGTTTTGCTCAGTTTTGTCCACAAAGAAGTAGGACAGACATTCCAAAATTTTAAGAGCAGCAGGAAATTTCTACTTTCACGTGGCTGATTTTAAAAAAACAAACAAACACTCTGTGGGCCAAACATGTGTCACAAACGTGGTCCTCTGAGCTTCCTGATTCAGGCTTGTGCCCCAGGGCAGCATTTTGTAACCCATTCTATAAACCTTACTGTCCAGAAAGGTCACAACCCAAACCAATCATCTTTCAGGTGATGGTTTAAGGTCATTGTTATTGGAATGGCACTGGTAATTATAGAAGTTTCTGGTCACTCTGCTGGGTGCAGAACCTACACGAGACCATCTCACTTCCTTGTGGCCCACAAGATGCTGCCCAGATCTGTTCTGGTGTAATCTATAAACATTAAAAGCGTGATCAGGGGGAAACCTTCAAGATGGCGGAGGAGTAAGACATGGAGATCGGCTTCCTCTCCACAAATACATCAGAAATACATCTACATGTGGAACAACTCCTACAGAACACCTACTGAACGCTGGCAGAAGACCTCAGTCTTCCCAAAAGGCAAGAAACTCCCCACATACCTGGGAAGGGCAAAAGAAAAAAGAATAAACAGAGACAAAAGAATAGGCATGGGACCTGCACCTCTGCGAGGGAGCTGTGAAGGAGGAAAGGTTTCCACACACTAGAAGCTCCTTCACTGGCAGAGACGGGGTGTGGCGGCGGGGGAAGCTTTGGAGCCACAGAGGAGAGCACAGCAACAGGGTTGTGGAGGGAAAAGTGGAGAGATCCCTGCACAGAAGATCGGTGCCGACCAGCACTCACCAGCCTGAGAGGCTTGTCTGCTCACCCCCTGGGGCGGGTGGGGGCTGGGAGCTGAGGCTCGGGCTTCGGAGGTCAGACCCCAGGGAGAGGACTGGGGTTGGCTGCGTGAACACAGCCTGAAGGGGGCTAGTGCACCACAGCTAGCCAGGAGGGAGTCCGGGAAAAAGTCTGGACCTGCCTAAGAGGCAAGAGACCACTGTTTCAGGGTGCGTGAGGAGAGGGGATTCAGAGCGCCGCCTAAAGGAGCTCCAGAGATGCGCGTGAGCCACAGCTATCAGCGTAGACATCAGAGACGGTCATGAAACGCTAAGGCTGCTGCTGCAGCCACCAAGAAGCCTGTGTGCAAGCACAGGTCACTATCCACACCTCCCCTCCTGGGAGCCTGTGCAGCCTGCCACCGCCAGGGTCCCGTGATCCAGGGACAACTTCCCTGGGAGAACAGTGCGCCTCAGGCTGTTGCAATGTCAGAGTGGCCTCTGCTGCCACAGGCTCGCCCCGCATTCTGTACCCCTCCCTCCACCTGGCATGAGTGAGCCAGAGCCCCCTAATCAGCAGCTCCTTTAACCCCGTCCTGTCTGGGTGGGGAATAGACACCCTCAGGCGACCTACACGCAGAGGCGGGGCCAAATCCAAAGCTGAACCCCGGGAGCTGTGCGAACAAAAGAGAAAGGGAAATCTCTCCCAGCAGCCTCAGGAGCAGCGGATTAAATCTCCACAATCAACTTGATGTACCCTGCAACTGTAGAATACTCGAATAGACAACGAATCATACCAAAACTGAGGCAGTGGACTTTGGAAGCAATGTACACTTGGAGTTTGCTTTCTGCATCTAATTTGTTTCTGGTTTTATGTTTATCTTAGTTTAGTATTTATAGTTTACTATCATTGGTAGATTTGTTTATTGATTTGGTTGCTCTCTTCCTTTTTTTTTAATATATATATATATACATTTTTTTTCCTTTTTCTCTTTTTGTGAGTGTTTATATGTATGCTTCTTTGTGTGATTTTGTCTGTATAGCTTTGCTTTTACCATTTGTCCTAGGGTTCTGTCTGTCCATTTTTTTGTTTTCTTCTTTTTAGTATATTTTAGTGCTTGTTATCATTGGTGGATCTGTTTATTGGTTTGGTTGCTCTCTCTTTCTTTATAACTTTTTAATGTTTTTTATTTTTAATAATTTTTTTAATAACTTTATTTTATTTTATTATTTTTTTATTTCTTTCTTTTTTTTCTCTACCTTTTCTTCTGAGCCATGTGGCTGACAGGGTCTTGGTGCTCCAGCCAGGTGTCAGGACTGAGCCTCTGAGGTGGAAGAGATGAGTTCAGGACACTGGTCCACCAGAGACCTCCCAGCTCACCGTAATATCAAAAGGCGGAAGCTCTCCCAGAGATCTCCATCTCAATGCTAAGACCCAGCTCCACTCAAAAAACAGCAAGCTACAGTGCTAGACACCCCATGCCAAACAACTAGCAAGATAGGAACACAACCCCACTCATTAGCAGAGAGGCTGCCTAACATCATAATAAGGTCACAGACACCCCAAAACACACCAATGGACACGTTCCTGCCCACCAGGAAGACAAGATGCAGCCTCATCCACCAGAACACAGGCACGAGTCCCCCTCCACCAGGAAGCCTACACAACCCACTAAACCAACCTTAGCCACTGGGGGCAGACAACAAAAACAATGGGGACTACGAACCTGCAGCCTTCGAAAAGGAGGCCCCAAGCACAGTAAGTTAAGCAAAATGAGAAGATAGAGAAACACACAGCAGATGAAGGAGCAAGGGAAAACCCCACCAGACCAAACAAATGAAGAAGAAATAGGCAGTCTACCTGAAAAAGAATTCAGAGTAATAATAGTAAAGATGATCCAAAATCTTGGAAATAGAATGGAGAAAATACAAGACACGTTTAACAAGGACCTAGAAGAACTAAAGAGCAAACAATGATGAACAACACAATAAATGAAATTAAAAATTCTCTAGAAGGAATCAATAGCAGAATAACTGAGGCAGAAGAATGGATAAGTGACCTGGAAGATAAAATAGTGGAAATAACTACTGTAGAGCAGATAAAAAAAAAAGAATGAAAAGAATTGAGGACAGTCTCAGAGACCTCTGGGACAACATTAAATGCACCAACATTCAAATTATAGGGGTCCCAGAAGAAGAAGAGAAAAAGAAAGGGACTGAGAAAATATTTGAAGAGATTATAGTTGAAAACTTCCCTAATATGGGAAAGGAAATAGTCAATCAAGTCCAGGAAGCGCAAAGAGTCCCATACAGGATAAATCCAAGGAGAAACACGCCAAGACACATATTAATCAAACTATCAAAAATTAAATACAAAGAAAAAATGTTAAAAGCAGCAAGGAAAAAACAACAAATAACATACAAGGGAATCCCCAAAAGATTAACAGCTGATCTTCCAGCAGAAACTCTGCAAGTCAGAAGAGAGTGGCAGGACATATTTAAAGTGATGAAAGGGAAAAACCTACAACCAAGATTACTCTACCCAGCAAGGATCTCATTCAGATTCGACGGAGAAATTAAAACCTTTACAGACAAGCAAAAGCTAAGAGAATTCAGCACCACGAAACCAGCTTTATAACAAATGCTAAAGGAACTTCTCTAGGCAGGAAACACAAGGAAGGAAAAGACCTACAATAACAAACCCAAAACAGTTAAGAAAATGGACAGGAACATACATATCAATAATTACCTTAAATATAAGTGGATTAAATGCTCCAACCAAAAGACATAGACTGGCTGAATGGATACAAAAACAAGACCTGTATATATGCTGTCTACAAGAGACCCACTTCAGACCTAGGGACACATACAGACTGAAAGTGAGGGGACAGAAAAGATACTCCATGCAAATGGAAATCAAAGGAAAGCTAGAGTAGAAATTCTCCTATCAGACAAAATAGACTTTAAAATAAAGACTATTACAAGAGACAAAGAAGGACACTATATAATGATCAAGGGATCGATCCAAGAGGAAGGCATAACAATTGTAAATATTTATGCACCCAACATAGGAGCACCTCAATACATAAGGCAAATGCTAACAGCCATAAAAGGGGAAATAGACAGTAACACAATCGTAGTAGGGGACTTTAACACCACACTTTCACCAATGGACAGAACATCCAAAATGAAAATAAATAAGGAAACACAAGCTTTAAATGACACATTAAACAAGATGGTCTTAATTGATATTTATAGGACATTCCATCCAAAAACAACAGAACACACTTTCTTCTCTGGTGCTCATGGAACATTCTCCAGGACAGATCATATCTTGGGTCACAAATCAAGCCTTGGTAAATTTAGGAAAACTAAAATTGTATCAGGTATCTTTTCTGACCACAACGCTATGAGACTAGATATCGATTACAGGAAAAAATTTGTAAAAACTGCAAATACATGGAGGCTAAACAATACACTACTTAATAACCAAGAGATCACTGAAAAAATCAGAGGAAATCCAAAAATACCTAGAAACAAATGACAATGAAAACAGGACGACCCAAAACCTGTGCGATGCAGCAAAACAGTTCTAAGAGGGAAGTTTATAGCAATACAATCCTACCTCAAGAAACAAGAAACATCTCAAATAAACAATCTAACCTTACACCTAAAGCAATTAGAGAAAGAAGAACCAAAAAAACCCCAAAGTTAGCAGAAGGAATGAAAACAAAAGATCAGATCAGAAATAAATGAAAAAGAAATGAAGAAAACAATAGCAAAGATCAATAAAACTAAAAGCTGGTTCTTTTTTTTTTTTTTTAAATAATGGTTTAAGTTGTTTAATTTATTTTTATTTTTATTTTTTTTTATATTTTATTTTTGGCTGTGTTGGGTCTTCGTTTCTGTGCGAGGGCTTTCTCTAGTTGTGGCGAGCGGGGTCCACTCTTCATCGTGGTGCGCAGGCCTCTCACTATCGCGGCCTCTCTTGTTGCGGAGCACAGGCTCCAGACGCGCAGGTTCAGTAGTTGTGGCTCACGGGCCTAGTTGATCTGTGGCATGTGGGATCTTCCCAGACCAGGGCTCGAACCCGTGTCCCCTGCATTGGCAGGCAGATTCTCAACCACTGCACCACCAGGGAAGCCCTAAAAGCCGGTTCTTTGAGAAGATAAACAAAATTGATAAACCATTACCCAGACTCTTCAAGAAAAAAAAGGGAGAAGACTCAAAGCAATAGAATTAGAAATGGAAAAGGAGAAGTAACCACTGACACGGCAGAAATACAAAGGATCATGAGAGATTACTACAAGCAACTCTATGCCAATAAAATGGACAACGTGGAAGAAATGGACAGATTCTTAGAAATGCACAACCTGCCGAGACTGAACCAGGAAGAAATAGAAAATATGAACAGACCAATCACAAGCACTGAAATTGAAACTGTGATTAAAAATCTTCCAACAAACAAAAGCCCAGGACCAGATGGCTTCACAGGCGAATTCTATCAAACATTTAGAAAAGAGCTAACACCTATCCTTCTCAAACTCTTCCAAAATATTGCAGAGGGAGGAACACTCCCAAACTCATTCTACGAGGCCACCATCACCCTGATACCAAAACCAGACAAAGATGTCACAAAGAAAGAAAACTACAGGCCAATATCACTGATGAACATAGATGCAAAAATCCTCAACAAAATACTAGCAAACAGAATCCAACAGCACATTAAAAGGACCATACACCATGATCAAGTGGGGTTTATCCCAGGAATGCAAGGATTCTTCAATATATGCAAATCAATCAATGTGATACACCATATTAACAAACTGAAGGAGAAAAACCATATGATCATCTCAATAGATGCAGAATAAGCTTTTCACAAAATTCAACACCCATTTATGATAAAAACCCTCCAGAAAGTAGGCATACAGGGAACTTACCTCAACATAATAAAGACCATATATGACAAACCCAGAGCCAACATCGTTGTCAATGGTGAAAAACTGAAACCATTTCCACTAAGATCAGGAACAAGACAAGGTTGCCCACTCTCACCACTATTATTCAACATAATTTTGGAAGTTTTAGCCACAGCAGCAGAGAAGAAAAAGAAATAAAAGGAATCCAAATCAGAAAAGAAGAAGTAAAGCTGTCACTATTTGCAGATGACATGATACTATACATAGAGAATCCTAAAGATGCTACCAGAAAACTACTAGAGCTAATCAATGAATTTGGTAAAGTAGCAGGATACAAAATTAATGCACAGAAATCTCTTGCATTCCTATATACTAATGATGAAATATCTGAAAGAGAAATTAAGGAAACACTCCCACTTACCATTGCAACAAAAAGAATGAAATATCTAGGAATAAACTTACCTAAGGAGACAAAAGAGCTGTATGCAGAGAACTATAAAACACTGATGAAAGAAATTAAAGATAATACAAACAGATGGAGAGATATACCATGTTCTTGGATTGGAAGAATCAACATTGTGAAAATGACTATACTACCCAAAGCAATCTACAGATTCAATGCAATCCTTATCAAACTACCAATGGCATCTTTCACAGAACTAGAACAAAAAATTTCACAATTTGTATGGAAACACAGAAGACCCCGAATAGCCAAAGCAATCTTGAGAAAGAAAAACAGAGATGGAGGAATCAGGCTCCCAGACTTCAGACTATGCTACAAAGCTACAGTAATCAAGACAGTGTGGTACCGGCACAAAAACAGAAACATACATCAATGGAACAGGATACAAAGCCCAGAGATAAACCCACTCAAATATGGTCACCTTATTTTTGATAAAGGAGGCAAGAGTATGCAATGGAGAAAAGACAGCCTCTTCGATAAGTGGTGCTGGGAAAACTGGACAGCTACATGTAAAAGAGTGAAATTAGAACACTCAACACCATACACAAAAATAAACTCAAAATGGATTAAAGACCTAAATGTAAGGCCAGACACTATCAAACTCTTAGAGGAAAACATAGGCAGAACACTCTATGACATAAATCACAGCAAGATCCTTTTTGACCCACCTCCTAGAGAAATGGAAATAAAAACAAAAATAAACAAATGGGACCTAATGAAACTTAAAAGTTTTTTGCACAGCAGAGGAAACCATAAACAAGATGAAAAGATGATACTCAGAATGGGAGAAAATATTTGCAAATGAAGCAACTGACAAAGGATTAATCTCCAAAATTTACAAGCAGCTCATGCAGCTCAATATCAAAGAAACAAACAACCCAATGCAAAAATGGGCAGAAGACCTAAATAGACATTTCTCCATAGAAGATATACAGATTGCCAACAAACACATGAAAGAATGCTCAACATCACTAATCATTAGAGAAATACAAATCAAAACTACAATGAGGTATCACCTCACACCAGTCAGAATGGCCATCTGCAAAAAATCTACAAACAATAAATGCTGGAGAGGGTGTGGAGAAAAGGGAACACTCTTGCACTGTTGCTGGGAATGTAAATTGATACAGCCACTATGGAGAACAGTATGGAGGTTCCTTAAAAAACTAAAAATAGAACTACCATATGACCCAGCAATCCCACTACTGGGCATATACCCTGAGAATACCATAATTCAAAAAGAGTCATGTACCACAATGTTCACTGCGGCCCTATTTACAATAGCCAGGACAGGGAAGCAACCTAAGTGTCCATCGACAGCTGAATGGATAAAGAAGATGTGGCACATATAGGCAATGGAATATTACTCAGCCATAAAAAGAAATGAAATTGAGTTATTTGTAGTGAGGTGGATGGACCCAGAGTTTGGCATACAGGGTGACATAAGTCAGGAAGAGAAAAACAAATACCGTATGCTAACAAATGTATATGGAATCAAAAGAAAAAAAAAAGTTTCTGAAGAACCTGGAGGCAGGAAAGGAATAAAAACGCAGACGTAGAGAATGTACTTGAGGACATGGGGAGTGAGAAGGGTAAGCTGGGACAAAGTGAGAGAGTGGCATGACATATATACACTACCAAATGTAAAATAGATAGCTAGTGTGAAGCAGACGCATAGCACAGGGAGATCAGCTCCGTGCTTTGTGACCACCTAGAGGGGTGGGATAGGGAGGGTGGGAGGGAGATGCAAGAGGGAGGAGATATGGGGGTATATGTATATGTATAGCTGATTCACTTTGTTATAAAGCAGAAACTAACACACCACTGTAAAGCAATTATACTCCAATAAAGATGTTTAAAAAAAAAAAGCGTGATCAGTGTTCATTAGGGAAAAAAAGAACAAAATTCATAGTAAATGCATTAGTTTGCTAGGGCTATCATAACAAATACCACAGACTGGGTGGCTTTAACAATAGATTTATTTCCTCACAATTCTAGAGGCTAGCAGTCCAAGATCAAGGTGTTGGCAGGGTTGGTTTTATTTTCTGGGGCCTTTCTCTTTGGGTTGTAGGTGGCCATTCTTGCTGTGTCTTCACATGGTCTTCCCTATGTGTGTGTGTGTTTGTACCCTAATCTTGTCTTATATAGAACCTGTCGTATTGGGTTAGGGCCCACCCATATAACCTCATTTTACCTTAAACACCTCTTTAAAGGCCCTATCTCCAAATATAGTCACATTCTGAGGTACCAGAAGTTAGCATTTCAACACATGAATTTGGGGGGTGGGAGGGCACAATTCAGCCCATAACAGAAAATGACCTTACAAAGAAGAAAACCTAACAGGTCTCTTCTTTTACTGCATTTACTTTATAAAAAATTACCTAAGCTCATAAATAATAAAAATGTAAAGTCTGTCACAGGAAGGTGAAACATCAGAGTAAAATTGGTTAAGGAAATGGTTGGAGGATATTTTTGAAAAGGCAGGTGTTTTTAAATCAGCATGGCCTGCCAATACCAAGCATAGGGCTTCAAAGAGTTACCTGCCACAATGTCCAGGTCTAATGGTTAATACTTTTGAGACTTTCTGGGTGATGGGAAACCGGGGGAGAGAGTTCGGTACGGCATGCATAGCTTGCCCTGCAAAGGACAGGGCTGAGCGGTGCCAGAGAAAATATCAATTTCATGCCAAATTCCCAGAAGGAGTTAAGGGGCTGGCTGGTAGCTAATACAGTCTTGGGAAGGGTAAATTATATCAAGTGGGGCTTTGGCTTTTTTTGTAAGAACTTTGGTTTTCATTTTCTGTACAAGTCATCCTAACAGATGAGGGAGAAAAGCAGAGAGAACAACAGACACAGTCCATGCAGGCTTTAATGAGTCTGACAATTTCAGCATAAAAGCTTTTACAATTTGGGCAGGACCCTATCATTGGTTGGAGGGCTGTGCTCCAAAACACAATTTTAGTGGTTTAATGTCAGCATTAAGGGCATTCCCAGAAAGCTAGTGTTTGGTCTGGTATCTTAATGTTTTTATTAGCAAGTACAATGATTCAATGGCCATGCTGACTGTGCCACTGACCATAATTTGAGGGAAAGAGGTTTGTTTGATGGAAGCCAGGAAAGCAGAAAGGTGGAGGTGGGGTGTTCAAAAGGTTCCCTTAGACAGAAAGAGTAGTTTAAGGAATTCTAGACCTACCACCTTGGAGTGGAAATATAAGTGTAAGCAAGTTCTTTAAATGCATAACTTCATACTAAGAATTTAGCCTCTTTTTCTTCAATCTACCTACGAGACTTGAGCCAAGTTCAACTGGGTGGAGTAGCCTTAGGCCATGTCTTACACAGTTTTATAATTTAATAAGCCTCCATGCTGGGTCCCAACCTAAGACTGGTTCTTGGTTGTTGAACAAAGTGCCCTCTGTGTATCTTAATTTCACTGAACATCTGGGAGGAAAGAAGTTGTTCTTGTAATACTTTACATATAAAATGACTTTCAGTGAAAGAACCCAAATACCTATACACCTATAAAGTTCTTATTTTGGCCTCAGGCTGTAAATGAGAGAACACCCCACATAAATAAGATAGAGATGGATTCCTGACCCACTTCAGCCTCAGATGTTGTTAATGTCATCAGTTTTGTGTTTATCCTACAACAGCTGAACTCACGGCTTGGCAGGTCAAAAACCTTTCTGTGCACTTTTCAACCCACACTGAAGTCCAATGTCTGGGAAAACACTCAGGAAAATATCATTTTCATTTGCAAACTTCCTTATGGTCACATTGTTATTTTGGCAAAAGCAGGCTGAAATTAAATGTCTGTCAAATGCATACTACTGGCTCTGCCAGCTAATGTATAATTCTGGCTTTGCCCTTTCATTTTCATTAAGGCAACAAAAAATTGGTTTTCAACTTTTTCAAAGATCTATCTTCAGGAACCTTTATGGAAACTCACAGTTGTCAGACTTAATCTGCAGAGTAAAACCAACACAACCAAATCTTATCAAAATTGAAGGTCTGCCCAGAGAAAACATTCCCCCAGCACATGGAAAATACTTGTGTGTGTGTGTGTGTGTGTGTGTATGTGTGTGTGTTTTTTTTAGCCTATGCCTCCCTCATTTAGCTATTACATAAGGTTTCCTTTATTTAATGAACATTTACTGAGCACCAACTAAGTGCTGGATGTTATTAAGCACTAGGGAAGGTAAAGGATGAGTCAGACAAGGTTCCTGCATTCAATGTGTTCACAATCTGGGCACAAAAACCAGACACTGAAGGAAGCAATTACAATTCAGTGTAAAAGTGGCTTTAACAGAAGCAATTGACTGCTGCTCTGATAACACAGAATATGGCATACCTAACTGCCAGGGTGGTGGAGACTCAAGATTTCTGGCTGCCTGAGAGGCCTAAGTCAACAGTTGGTTTCCATACTCTTGAAAGAGGGCCAACAAACTACACTACATGGGCCAAACTGAACCCACTGCCTGTTTTTGTTAATAAAGTTTTATTCTAACAAAGCCATGCCCATTCATTTACATGTTGCCTTTGACTACTTTTGAGCTATAATGGCTGAGTTGAATGATTCCCCCCAAAAGTGTCTATATCCTAATACCCAGAACTCATGAATATGTTACTTTACATGGGTCACACTAATCACATGAGTTCTTGAAAGTGGGGAATCTTTTCCCAGCTGTAACCAATGAGAGAGATGGCAGCATGAGAAGGATCGTGGGCCAATGCTGGTTCTGAGATGTAGGAGGCTGTATGCAAGGAACCGAATTCTGCCAAGTTGAATGAGCAAGGAAACTGATCCTCCCCTAGAGCCTCCAGAAAGGAATGCAGCCCTGATTTGAGCCCAATGAGATCTGTGTCAGACTTCTGACCTACAGAACTTTAAGATAAATTTCTGTTGTTTTATCTACCACATTCATGGTAATTTGTTTCAGCAGCAATGGAAAACGAATATAGACAGACATCTTATGGCCTGGAAAGCCTGAAATATTTACTGTTTTCCCCTTTACCAAAGAAGTTTGTCAACCTCTGTTCTTGAATGTGCCTGACAAATATTCCAGGGATGTTTCAAAAGCTGGTGACAGAAACTACTAATTGTCCCCCAGCATCCATTCTTTCTTCTTTTTAGTGATAGGACCCTAGTAGGTACACACAACTTTTATCAGGGCTCATGGACACTTAGGTAGAGACTACATTTCCCAGCCTTCCTTCCCTAGCCTCCCAGCTAGGCATACCCATATTACAAAACTATTGCCAATGGATTGTAAATGGAAGGGACGTGCTTAACTTCTTTTCCCTATTTTATTTTTTTAATTTTTATTGGAGTATAGTTGGTTTACTATGTTGTGTTAGTGTCAGGTGAACTGCAAAGTGAATATCCATTCTTTTTTAAGTTCTTTTCCCATATAGGCCATTACAGAGTACTGAGTAGAGTTCCCTGTGCTATACATGTGCTTAACTTCTATGTCACTTTCTTAAAAGGAAGTTGTTTACCTTCCATTTTCTCTTGCCCCTTCCCATGTGCTAGAATGCAAACCTGGTGACAATAAACCACACTTGACAATACGGAAGAGGACAACACCCTGAGGAATGATGAAACAACAAGATGGAAGGAATCTGAACCGCCGAATGACCTTATGGATCAGAGCTACCTAACTACCCTGGATCTCACTACCTACAGCTGGACTGTTACATGAGAGAAGAATAAACTTCTATTTTATCTGAGTCACTATTCTGGGATGTCTTGGTTTCAGCTTTACCCTAACTAGTACAGGAGGGCAGTCCCCTACCTTAGGGTAGGATTAGAAAAGAAACAGATTAGTTCATGAATGGGCTGCTCTCATCCACAGCCACCAAAGGTACTTGGAGCTTTCCCAGACCAACCTGAAAGCTCATGTGGAAATTTTAAAAGATGCCTGCAAATTCTATGACATTCCTCCTGTCAGGAGGTTGGATCTATGTGTCTGGAATGCTTGTGTCTGCTTTGATTCATAAAGAATTCCAAAAGTGATGCCAGTGACCTCAGAGGCTGGATCATAAAAGGCCACACAGCTTCCACGTTGTTTGCTAGATATTTATCATGGAGCCCTGAGCCTCCATGTTAGAAGTCCAACTACCCTGAGATCGCCATACTGGAGAGGCCACTTATAGATATTCAGGTCAATAGTCCCAGCTGACGGATCCTTCAATCCATCCCAGCCAGATGTCAGACATGTGAGTGAAGAAGTCGCCTTGGAAGTGGATCCCCAGCCCCAGCTAATCCAGCCTCAGCCATTTAAGACACCCCCAGTTGCTTGAGACATTTCAAACAATGTGAAACAGAGACGAGCCCTTTGCCCTTTCTGAATTCCCGACCCACAGAATCCATGAGCATAATGAAATTGTAGTTGTATTATGACACTAAGCTTTGAGGAGGTTCGCTATGCCTCTTAAAAATGAAGGAGAGAGGAGAAGGAGTTGGATGACAAGGCATATCACTGTCCTCCCAACTATCCGGAATCTAACAATTGGGATCCATCCTGAAGAGGCAAATGAGATGTCTCCATCATGACCTTCCTCTTAAGGTAATAAAACCCCGAATTCTTTACTGGTTCATGTCCGTAGGTCTCGGTCCTCTGAGCTACTCCTGGGCTTGGAGTACCATATGGCACAACACTGAGAGGCAGTAGTGCTCAGCTGTAATGACACTGTAGTAACATCATTATGTTGATTTCACTCATAAGAAAAAACAGCAAGTGTTTAGAAGGTCCCAGCTGACATCCCAGCCTTGGTCCTTTTTGCCAGATATCTGTATCTCACAGACAGCCTAAGATAAACCTTTATGAAGAAGGATGTCCTACAGAGTATGTCAAATCATCCAGGAAATGTCACTATAGAAATGCCAAGAGTCTTGGTAGCATCACTCTAATTAATATGGGACAGTACTGCTACAACAAGATTTGATTAGTACCGGTGTCCCATTATGTAACGTAGATTTCTGTGACATGTCTTTTCTTGGAAGTGTGCTGGTGTGCAATAACTTTGGGGCTTACAATGAATTAAAGGCTGTGAACTTGCTGACATACACTGGCAGCCAGGAAGGGATCAGTCCACAGGAAGAGAAAGAAAAGCAAATCTCCCTCCCTGCTGTTAAGTGATCCCTCTGCCACTGGGGGCTCCTGAGTCTTTGTTAACCCATGTTTGCTAGGATGTTTGGCCAATCTTAGGGATAAACCTGCTAGTTAAAATCAAAGCCTGTATCCTATTTAAGCCATTACCTAGATTAGTCATTGAAATGTACTATACAACCATATCTTTTAATTGTAAATTAATTTATTCTGAAGATCACACTAAACCTCCTCAATGCTTAGTAAGTCTTGTAATGGCCTTTGGCCAAAACCAATAAAAACTAGACCAAGGTTTACTGATGGAATGAGATAGAAAATTAGAAAACACTTTACCATTTACATAATCAGATTTCATTTAGACATGCTTATATCTGTAAAAACAATTCTCAGAGCATACCTAATTTTCCTGAAACTTGACTGACAGAATATACTTTTCCTTACCAAGTGGATGAAGTTTAAGGTTTTGTGTGCCCACTGTTTACCTCTCCTTAGCACTACCCCACTATCCCCACCTCATCTACTCCTTTTCCAGAAGGCATTCGTGTTTAATTTTTTTTTAGTTTCTTAATTAATTAATTAATTAATTTTTTATTTTGGGGTGCATTGCATCTTCGCTACTGCACACGGGCTTTCTCTAGTTGCGGCAAGCAGGAGCTACTCTTCGTTGTGCAGCACAGGCTTCTCATTGTGGTGGCTTCTCTTGTTGCGGAGCACAGGTTCTAGGCACGCGGGTTTCAGTAGTTGTGGCGCATGGGCTCAGTAGTTGTGGCTCGCAGGCTCTAGAGCGCAGGCTCAGTAGTTGTGGCACACAGGCTTAGCTGTTCCGCGGCATGTGGGATCTTCCTGGACCAGGGCTCGAACCCGTGTCCCTTGCATTGGCAGGCAGATTCTTAACTACTGCACCACCAGGGAAGTCCCTGTTTAATTTTTTTAAAACTGCAAACCACATCCTTCACTATCAAGCTTTGGGATCCATTTTAGTATTGATATGAGCAAAGTTAGTCTCTGGAAAATAAAGGCCCAGTGGGGATTTTTGAAGAGCCCTTCAGAGGTATTCTATCCAAGTAACACTTCATTGTTTCCTTAATGCACTATGATACTTTCCAGAAGACAAAACCCACTAAAGAGACCGCAGTGTGCATTGTGAAATACTGAGTTCTAAATTATAGCTTCACATTAAGTGGCAGCCTTTCATTATGATTGGACACGATACCATCTAGAACTCCCAAGGAGTTTGAGGTGATACTATCTGGCCCTCTATCACTGGTCTATTACTGAACTTTATCTTGAATATTTTTATTATGAGTTCAACTGATACTCCCTCCCCAAAGTTCCCACATCCTTTACATCCTTTAACATAGACATTGTAGTCTAAGAGTTACAGGAGTCCCTTTTGCTTTAAGGATACTTTGTAGAGTCCTAGATTTCTTCCTAGGCATCCGGCTAAGTAAAAATAAAGCAAGAACCCATTAACCAATACCTTTTCCAGAGGAATAGAAGTGTATCTTCCCAAAAATCCTCCCAATTTTGCCAAATTACAACTACTCTGGAAAAATCATTCTCCTCCTTAAAAATTAAAAAGAATTTCCCTTTAAATATGTTTATTATAAGTATGACCATTTAAATGTGAAGGGCAGAAGAGGCTAGTCCCGTATCTGTTAGCCAACCCATGAACAGCTTCTGAATGAAGCCACAGTTAGACTAAACAGTGATTCTTATAAGACGGCAGGTTTGGGTACTAGTGCTGGGTTTGCCCCTAACTACCTGACCTTGGGTGAGTCACTTCACCTCTTTAGACCTCAGTTTCCTCACCTATAAAATTAAGGCTGGGGCTTCCCTGGTGGCGCAGTGGTTGAGAATCTGCCTGCCAATGCAGGGGACACGGGTTCGAGCCCTGGTCTGGGAAGATCCCACATGCCGCGGAGCAACTAGGCCCGTGAGCCACAACCACTGAGCCTGCACATCTGGAGCTTGTACTCCGCAACAAGAGAGGCCGCGACAGTGAGAGGCCTAGGCACCGCGATGAAGAGTGGCCCCCACTCGCCGCAACTAGAGAAAGCCCACGCACAGAAACGAAGACCCAACACAGCCAAAAATAAATAAATAAATAAAAATTAAAAAAAAAATTAAGGCTGAAATGGAGGATCTTGCAAGTTGTTTCTTTTCAGTTCTGCAGATGAGAAAGACATTAATTATACTTGGGTATTTATAGTTCTTTAATTCTTGCTCTAATGTGTGTATCATCCACTTAAGTGAATCAAGAAACCATTACTTACTGAGCCCCAACTAAAAGGAAAACACATGCTTGGCACTGTAAGTGATATCAAAGTGGCAGACACAGAACCCACCCTCAGAGAACCACCAATTTAGTTGAGAAGATGGGACCAACACATGAAGTTATATGGTGTCACAACACAGTGTACAACCTGCCACCAGCTGCAGGTTTGGAAGACACCTCCCAACAGCTCAACCTTTCCAAACCCAGAGTCAATGAGAACGAAGCTTCACAGTGTATGAGAAGACACACCCTTCACTGGTTTGGTCTGCAGTCCTGGTCCCCCTCCCCAGCCCCAGGCCCTCGTATGCCCATCCAGCTCCTGCCTTCACTCAAACACTGGGCACAATCCACAGGATGACATTCTCTACTGAGTTTTCTTATGACTTGCATTAGTTACTGTGCTGTATCAGAATCCCCCAAACTGGAGTTGCTTAAACCAGAAGTTTATTTATTTCTGATGTAATAACAGTCCTGAGGCTGGTAGGGTCATTTTATTGTTCTCTACACCTGGCTTCCATTTCTGGATCCAAGAGACCTGAGGCAGTTTCATTCGCTGCCACAAACAATAACCAATGGCAAGGGCAGAATCACTGGAGACCACAATCTTGAAGTGTCCAGTGTTTAGGTAGAGAAAGTATAAGGGCTTTGAATTTGTTTAAATATCCAAAATCAAGCCCATTCCCACACTTCCCAAAAGAATTCTGTAACTCTGTAATCCAGAGTGTTTTCATAGGATGTGTCTCCAAGTTGCTCTAAGAATTTATTATGCTGCTGCTGAAGAACATTTGGGGTGGAAAAACATCAAACTTTAACATAGCAAAATAGTGAGGGGAAAAAAAAAAAAATCAAAGGTCGTGGTAAAGGATACGACCATACTGAAATGCAGCCAGGAAGTCTGAGAGGTTTGCTACTGTTTGGGCAGAAAGAAGGCTGATGTTCACATTCAGTCCCTCCTGATGTGTTGTGCAGTGGGACTGTTTCAAGATCGAAAAGAATTTAACAGGCTGCTTCCAATGTGCAAACTTAAAACCCCAACCTTTGTTGGATGGGGGGTGGAGGGAGGGTTACAGTCTGTAGAGTGACATAAATAGACACTTCAAAGTTAATAACATTTACAGTCTCTAGTCAGTCAGGAGGGGAAATGTGGAGAGAACAGAGGTATTCATCTGCAACACTCCAAGATCTGGGGAAATTGGGTCTAAATGAAATCGTCCTGACAGTGGAGTGTATCTTTTGGGGCCACCTTGGAGAAAAGGACATTACACCTCACATCTCCAGCCTGAATATGTGTGATAATGAATTCATGAGCTTGCGAATGTGCCTATGACATTTCTTCTACTATAAACTTAATACTTATATAAATGGGATTTTTTTCAGAGTCACAGGAGGGGAAGTGAGACAGAGCAGCAAGAACAAATCGAAACACTCTGCTTACCTTACATATTTATATTTTTCTCTGTGAAATGGCAATGTGAGTCTCTTCTTCCATAACTGAATTTCTTCCGTTTTTTTAAAGCAAAGAATTCCCCAAATATTTATATGGACAAAAAAAGTATGCTTATAACCAGTAGAATGTTATTCCAATCAGAGTTTCCTCCAAATATTAAGTGAGTCTTTCCAACACTAAATTTCTTGTTCCAGTCATTATGGTCAAGCACAATGAATACTGTTTTTTGTTAACCTTCCAATATCTAAAAAAAAAAGTTTTTTTTAACCAAAAAGGAAAAACACACGCCTACTTCTGTATCATCGTCATCCTAATCCAGTCTACTTGTTCAGAGGTAAAACCAGACTGATCCACTAAATGTTAACACAAAATCTGTGATCATCTGGGCCTAGCCTTACAAAACCTAAACTAGGTGATAAATATAAATTTATCTCACTTCGTGAAAGATTTATTTCCAAAAGTCCTGTGTCGAACATATTCTATTTTAAATGCTCTACCTGAGGTATACTATCTAGGGTAAACAGTCACACCTAAAAACTGTATTTTCACATATAGGTTTCTTTTTCTTTCATTACATGTATTTTTTTTTTCAGATCTCAATTATTGCAACCACTAAAAAAAAATGATAATTATATGACATAATAGAGGTGCTAATTACGACTATAATGGCAATCATAATATAATGTATAAATGTATCAAATCATGTTGTACCCCTTAAATTTACACAATGTCATATGTCAAATATATTTCAATTTTTAAAAAATTTTTTAAAAATATAGGTTTCTTGAAAGCAAGCTAGAGGTATGTCCATAGAAGGTGGAAACTGACCTTCCGGCCTCCTCGCTCTGAAGCTCGTGTTAGAGACACCTGCCCAGACAGCGATTGATGTGGAGCAGTCAATGTGCCAAAATGCTCGCCCCTTTCTACTTCCTGTCCTCCATCCAGTGTCTATTCTTTCGGCCTAAGAATCACTTCCCATGAAACTGCTTTGTTGCCCAAGCTCTAGCACTAAACCACCACAGGGTCCCCTGCCTGGGTAAGCCTCACAAGACTTTCCCCTTTTATGTTTAAAGCTTGTGATCAAATGAAGGTGGACCCTAAACCATCAGACCTTCACTTCCAGAGTATTTGAGAGTTAACTGAGCTTCCCTTTCAAAGATAGAGTCGGGCTTCCCTGGTGGCGCAGTGGTTAAGAATCCGCCTGCCAGGGGCTTCCCTGGTGGCGCAGTGGTTGAGAATCTGCCTGCCAATGCAGGGGACACGGGTTCGAGCCCTGGTCTAGGAAGATCCCACATGCCACGGAGCAACTGGGCCCGTGAGCCACAATTACTGAGCCTGCGCGTCTGGAGCCTGTGCTCCGCAACAAGAGAGGCCGCGATGGTGAGAGGCCCGCGCACCATGATGAAGAGTGGTCCCCACTTGCCGCAACTAGAGAAAGCCCTCGCACAGAAACAAAGACTCAACACAGTCATAAATAAATAAATAAATAAATAAAAGAACGTGAATTTCTAAAAAAAAAAAAAAAAGAATCCGCCTGCCAGTGCAGGGGACACGGGTTCGAGCCCTGGCCCGGGAGGATCCCACATGCCGCGGAGTGGCTGAGCTCATGTGCCACAATTGCTGAGCCTGTGCTCTAGAGCCTATGCTCTGCAATGGGGAAAGCCATGACAATGGGAAGCCCGCACAGTGCAATGAAGAGTAGCCCCCGCTCGCCTCAACTAGAGAAATCCCACGCGCAGCAACGAAGACCCAACACAGCCAAAAATAAAAACAAATAAATAAATTTAAAAAAAGAAAAAAAAAAGATAGAGTCATTGTAATAACCCCACTACAGAGATCTACTTGGCACTCGGGCACTCAGAAATTTAATAAATACTGCTTTCATTCTGTGACTTTATTTCAACAACACTCCCCAAACCAAGGCTCGTTCTCTCATTCTCAGCTGATGAAAGCCTTGTGTCTCCACCATTTACAAAGCTCACATTTGAAGATTCCATATGAGTAACTCAGGCTGTGATCCCTGCTCTCTTCTCTGAGAACACTTGCTGTTTACAGAGGGTGAGTTGCTTTTGTGTGATTCAAAGCATTACTAATTAAAACCTGTTACCTTCCTAAGGGCAGATATATTCTCCTCTAGAGCAGCATTTGTCTGTCCCATTAGCATTAATGGCAGTAACACAAGTGCATCGAGAGGAGAATGGTCCCCTTGGGTCTTTGAACTTAAGTCTACTTCAAAACTGAAACTGATATATACAATGGTATCATTGATGCCATTAAAAATCATTATACTTTACTGCAACTTTTATAAAAGTAATTGTAAGCTTCATGAAATATATTTGGCTCCTGGGAGTTGTGCATTATTAGGCCAAGACTGGACATGATAAAGTGAATTACACTATAATACTTGAAAAATATTCTGGCCAGGGGAATTTATGAGATCCAGTCAAGCTTGCGCAGAGCTCTGTGTTCATAAAGACAATTAACTCGGGTAGATTTTTAAAGCATATGCAATTCCATGCTAAAATTCAGGAAAGGATCTGGCGAAAGGATGCAACTCAATGTAACCCACTATCTTTATAATGATATGTCTTAATGGGCTGCTGTAAAATACCATCACCTTGTGTCTCTGTAATATCCTTCATTTGCATGGTCCTAAGTATTTTACAGGCATTATGTAGCTGATGTTGCAATTATTTCTGAGGGAGAAGGAGGAGGGCAATTTTTTTCCAGACTGTGAAACTGAGGCCTAGAGAAGCAACGTGATGATCAGGGTGAAGGATGGCTAAAAAGGAACGATTTCTGAGTGCCTACTTAAAACACCAATCTAAAGAATTCAACAGCTGGGGAGTCAGGGCAGTGATGACCTGAATTTCCAACCTCAAGGTCCTTCTCTGCAAAATTAGCCTTTCTGGGAGGCAGCTGAGTGTGACCTCATCAGCCATATGACCATGAGCAAGTGTAAAGGTTTCCTCATATGTTAAGCAGAGATTACAAAGTACCTACCTCATGTGGTTGTTTTGAAGATATATATATATATATATATATATATATATATATGTATCCCTTTGAATAGTGCCTGGCACATAGTAAGCACTCAATAAATGTTAGTTACTACTACTAACCTTGAAGCCCAGCCAGGGCTGTGTCAACCATGAGGAGATAGTGCACGGTGAAAGTTGACTGGCAAAAAGAGAGAACTACCTCCCTTACTTCTAATCTCCCCCAAAGACAGTTCCATAGACTCTCCTGCATCATCAAAGGCCTATGGGACTTCGGGCTCTCTAAAAACACAGGTTTCCTGGGAAGGAAATATACCATTCTGAGTGTCTGGCATGCATGCCACGATCTGCCTAACTTCATCAGGTCCTTTCCCGAGACAGGAGGGAGAGGCTGTTCCCTGCACGCTCCAAGAGTGGACCAAAAAGCCAAGGATGGTGCTGAGGTCCTAGCTTACAGCCAGCCCTGACCTTAGGGCTGTACCCACGGCCTTATGTCTAATTAACCACTGATTCCTTTATTAGTAAGCTGTGTCTGCAATTTCTGAACCTGCCTTGTGTCGCCTGAACCAGAACTCCAGGAGGCTGAAGTCTTCTCAGTAAAGGAACATTTGGCCACAGCTCTGAATGCGCCGCAGGCGAGGATACCAGTGGTGCTGGAAACACCGCCTTCCATCTCATCTCTCTGTGTGCTTGGCTGCGTGGCTGGTCATGGGACAGGAAGGAGGGTACCCAGGGAGGTGGCTCCCTCTCTATTAAATCCCCTTTAAGCCCAACAAGTTGGTTTCTCTCCTCCGTGCTCCCTCAGCATCCTACAGAGCTCCCTCTAAACACTTCTCACATTTTACTGAAATTATCTATGGTTTTCTCCACTGGACCATAAACTTCTAAAGCAGAGCAACCATATTTTATTTATCTTTGTACTAGTACAGCATCAGTATTAGTGGACACTCACATATTTAGTAAATACAAAACTTCTGGGCAAAGGAGTTTGCCAAATCACTTCTTGGAACTGTGAGCGTTAAAAGCATTCTCAAAGTTCTTAATGCAGGGTCGAGCACTCTAAGTCTATTCCTCAGTGTTCTTGGAGGTGATGTGATTTGTTTCAAAGTTGCCTTCAGATTTCTTAGCTTTCGAGCAATTACATAAATGCTAAATTGGACATTTTTTCTTATTTTTAAATGTCAGCAGTAAGCAAAACTCGCATTTGCTTTTTAAATATAATGAAAGTAAAATTAGACCACCAGATCAATTCCGCAGATTATTTTTATATCTTTGGGACTGAAGCAAACTAACAAAAGCTGTGGTCCCCGGAAAGCTTAAGAAGTGTTCAAAACCACTGGCTTAGTAAGTTTGTCCTTTGATATCTATTTAGCATCTCAATAAACCTTATCAACCCTCTCTCATTCCACTGGCAATTTTCTGACCTCCAAGTTGAAGACTTGAGCCCTGAATTCTGCTCATGGGTGAGTAATCACAGCAAGCCCCTAGCAGAACCTATCCCCAAACTACAAATATATCATCTTCAGCATTGTAAATCAAAGCCTCAAAGAGCATCATTTAGCCTGCAGCTAAAATTGCTTGTTTATCAGATGGTGCCTGGTTTAGCATGGAGCAGTCCCTTGTAAATCTCTGGGACCTTTTACAGCATATACTTAAGCAAGCACATTGGCTCCTGGGAGGCTTTCTGAGAGCTTTAATGACTGTGGGCTGCTAAAAGATCCAGGCCTTGGTTTAGTTAAAGTGGCTACGGGTACAGTTTGGCTCCATTTTGTAAACTCACAAAGATAAGGCGTCTGCTTTCTCCAAAGTGAGGGCAAGCATTTGTTTCTTAGGGAATCTTTATATCCAAAGTGTTAATTTTCTTGTGGCTTTGGGTATTTTGACCTTTTGTCTGCTAACTTTTGATTTACTGAAGGAGAGACTTCTTTCTCTAGGCTTTATTGCCATTCTGGAAAGACAATGAAATGTATCTGACTCTCCAAAATTACACCAGGAAAAAAAAAAGGACTTTGGATTAATACTGTACACATCACGCATGATGGTACTTCACTCTCCCCCTCATACCCCACCCCTGCCAAATCCAACACTACAACTTCTCTTTAGTTACATTTAAGAATAAATTTGTGCCCATGCTTCTTCAACAGGGCAATTAGTGTGTCTGCTGCAGACCCTGCTGGCCACTTACTCACCTCAGCACTTTGTTTCTCCGAAAGAGAACTGTTTATAGATTCTACCCATGCAGCTAAAGGGAGCAAAGGGAAATTGTCCACCAAATTCCCATTGGTTTAAAAACCTAGCTACTTGCTAGAGTCATGAATAGCTTATTGACTGAATATACCACCAAGGACCCAGGCAGCCCACCAACTACTTTCCTGATGGACACTGGGAAAGACCTGATAAAATACACTAATTAAAGAACTCTTTGCACAGTTCTTTCTTATATTCTGTCTCTTTGATACAAGTTAATTAAAGTACTCTTCAGAACCTTCACCCGATATGGGAAAAGTTCCCTAGAGAATTGGAGGTGAAGCAAAGCATATTGAAGTGGTCTGTGTCTTGTTTTCAGGCAAGGATCAATTGTTTCCATGCTAATTTCACAGCTACCATGGACTGGGTTTTGAAAACCAGCTTTTATTTCCTTAAAAAAAAAAAAAAAAGTCCTGTCTTCATAAGCCAAAACTTAATGTTTTTGCCTTTGCTTCAATGAAACGTAGAGAGTTTTTTGTTCTTTGTTTTTGAGATTTTGTTTTGGAGGAGTTTTGCTGGTAGTTTTACTGTTCTCCACACAAGCACACTGCTGTGGGTAAGCTCTTCCCCTCCTGGCATCATCTCCATGAAGGGCATTCAGGCTGGGGACTCCTGAGGATAAGGATAGAATACTTGTCATAAAAGCTAAAAATATGTGCACCTGTTGCATCCCGCTGAAATCACAAGAAGCTGGCATAGCACTTGGGAAATAAAAGCTTAACTGACTCATATGCTTCCTGAAAATAGACTTTATACACTTATTCCTCCAAAACCAGGTCTAAGAGACAGTTTGTAATATTCAAGCGAGTTAGAAGACAGATGATGCTGGTGAGTCCCGAACGGTTTAAAAAAAAAAAAAAGGTGTGGGGAGGGGTACCTTTTCTCTTCCCATGTGTGCCTGATGACCACATTTTTAGCTCCCTTCACTATGATGCTCAAATGACAAGGCATATGATGGAAGAGCCTTCTTGGAATATGGGTAAAATTATACAGTACTTATTTTATTCATTAATTCATGCAAAAATATTTATTGAGCACCTACTATGCATGGTGCTAGGCTCTGGGACACAATTCTCCTGTTCTCAGTGGAGCATACAGTCTAGTGAGGGAGGGCATCCATTAATAAAATAATAACAAAAAATTGTAAAATTGCAACATGGACAAGAGCTATGAAGGAGAGGTACAGAATACTATGAAAGTCTGAAAATCAGAGAACTTCTTCCTGGTTTGGAATGCCGGGACAATGCCCGTGAGGAAGAACCACTGAGATCAGAAGCGAAAGTCAGAGTTATCTAGACAAAGAAGGAAGGAAAGAACATCCTTAGCAGGGAGAGCAGCATGTGCAAAGGCTCTGTGGCTGGAGGGAACATAGAGCAGGCCAGGCTGACTGAAGAGGAGACCCCAAAGACGATCCTGGTGCAGCCTGAGGTTCAACCTTGCCCGTCTTCTTGGTCCCTATTCATTTCGTAATAAGCACAATAGGAATCATTGGAGGGTTCTAAGCTGGGGCTAACATAATCAAAGCTGCATTTTGAAGACAGCATAATGGCTGCAGGGTAGAAAAGAGACTGGGGGCAGCCAGGACCCATCTTTGTGGGGAGATGACTTAAGAGGGAGTTGCAGTAGTTCAGGTAAGAGATGATCAGAGCAAGGACAAAGGTGATGATGGTGGAAATTCAAGGGGAAGGAAATATTTGAGAAATATCTGAACAGTGAAATCAATAGGACTTGGTGACTGGACATTCAAGATGTAGCAGAGAGAGCTGTCAAGACTAACTCCTAAGCTTCTGATGTGCCCAACTGAATGGATGGTGGTGTCTGTCATTCAGTGTCCTAGGGGAGACTGGAAAAGGAGCAGGCTTGGGGACAGGGAAGAGTTTTGGACATGATGGATTTCAAGTGGCTCTGAAACATCCAGAGATGTCAGGTAGGCAGTCGGATAAACAGGCCTGGGGCTCTCAGGGCCAGAGAGAGAGTCTGTAAGAGATCTATGTGGGGTTGGCCACTGAGCTATGTGTACTAGTTTCCTAGGGCTACCGTAACAAATTACCGCAAACTTGGTGGATAAAACAACAGAAATTTGTTCTCTCACTGTTTTTGAGGCTAGAAGTCCAAAATCAAGATGTCTGCAGGGCCATGCTCCCTTTGAAGGCTCTAGGAAGAATCCTTCCTTGCCTTTTCCAGCCTCTGACGGCTTCCAGCAATCCTTGGCATTCCTTGGCTTGTGGCCACAGTGCTCCAATCTCTGCCTCTGTCTTCAAATTGCCTTCTCCTCTTCCGTGTGCCTTCTCATCTGTATGTGTGTATCTCTCTGTCTCTTATAGAACACTTGTCATTTTATTTAGGGACCCTCTAGATAATCCAGGATGGTCTCGTCTCAAGATCCGCAATGTAATTACATACATGAAGGCCCTTTTTCCATATAAGGCCACGTTCATAAGTTCCAGGGGATGAGGATGTGAACATATGTTTGGGAGCCACCATTCACCCACTCTGGCATTTATATGTTATACAGATAAGAACACCTGAGCAGACAATGGAGAGTGGGAAGAGAAAAGAGCCTAAGGCTTTGCCTAGAGGAAATGCAATGTTTATTCAGTGTGCCATGTAGAACCCCATCACACAGCAACTAAACACACTGATTAAAAAGTTCCTTGGGAGTCTGAGATTATCATCAAATAGAAACCCCCAAAGTTTCCCATTCATTCATCATTCTTACCCGTTACCCACCTTGCTTATATACACTCTCCTACAATCTCTTTTTTCAAATTCTTTTTCCCAGTATATTTAGCATTTAATTAGCACTCTCATTAATTGTTCTCTAAATGTTCTCCATGCACTAGTGTAAGTGTGCCCCTTGAGGGCAGGCCCGTGCATTCTATTTCCCTGGGATTTCCCCACAGCATTAAGTATAGTACTGGACACGTGACAAATATCCAATAGATAACTGTTGACTGATGAGTGCTGTTTTAGTTTTCCATTATTTGTTTTCCATTATTATTAGTTTTCTCTTATGAGTTTTCTAGTATTTCTATTAAACCATACACTTAGTGGCTCAAAACAACACAAATTTATTACCTTACAGTTAATAGGTTAGATGTCCAACATGGGTCTCACTAAGCTAAATCAATGTGTTGGCACAGCTGCATCCCTTTCTGGAGGCTCCAGGGGATGATCCCTTTCCTTACCTTTTCCAGCTTATAGAGACCTCCTACATTCCTTGGCTCGTGGCCCCCTTCCTCTATCTTCAAAGCCAGCCATGGCAAGACAATTCCTCAGACCACACCACTCTCATCTCCTCTTCTGCCTTCCACTTCCACTTTTGTGGAACCTTGTGATTACCTTAGATCTACCCAGATAATCCAGGATAAAGTCTCTATTTTAAGGCCAGCTGATTAGCAACCTTAACTCCATCTGCAACCTAAATTCCTTTTGCCACGTAAGGTAACATATTCACAAATTCTAGGGATCAGGATGTGGACATACTGATGGGGGTGGGGGTGTCATTATCTTGCCTGCCCTAAATTTATTCACACTTATTCATTAATTACATGGCTAAGATGTCTGTCCTCTGAAGAGAGACTCTCAGAAAACGGACTCTCCTTCCCCATTTCCATGAGCAAGAAGACTTCTAAACAAAAGAATGAAGAACTATGGTGTGATAATGACTAGTTATTAAACAGCAGAGAAAAGATGAGTGCAAAAAGCTGGCTCCTGGTCCAGAATAGTGGTGTCTACTGGGCCTCAGAGTCTTGAAAATCCTGTGACATTCAAGCTTCCTATTTACTCTATAAGTACCTGGTCAAATGCCTCGTAAATAGGGTGACTATATAACTTATCATCTGAAGTGCGACACCATTAAGAGTAAAAGGGATACAGCAGGAGTAAACTGGGCGTGCGGTCACCCTAAAAGAGGTAGAGAGTGCAGCCAGATGAAGGAAACCCTTTTTACCTGGTGATTCTGGACCAGAAATGGTAAAGGCGATCCCACTGCCACATGAGACACTTGCTGTTTCTCCCTGGTCACTAGTTTGGGACCAACTCAAATACCTATGGAGTGCTAGAGTCGCAGACAGCTCTGTTCTTAGAATGATCACCTTTGGCTCTCTTTGCCTTGCCCACCAAAAACTTCACCACATTCCAAAATGCTACTTTGCGTTCACTTAGACAGTGCTTTGTCTTGTCACAGCACTTCCACGCATTCCTTGGGGTCTTCACAATAGCTCCATGAGACAGGCCAGGAAGATGCAGCCTTGACCTGTTTGTTTTGCCAGAGAGGAAGCTAGCCTTCCCAAGGTCACGGAACTGCTTAAACCAGAAACACAAAACACCCCAAACCTGGGCCCAGTGCAGGGCTCTTTTTCCCACACTGCCAGACACTGGGTGGTTGTCACCAGCCCATACTTGTAACCATATTAGTCAGAAGCCTGGAAGAACCAGCTAGCTTGTCACTGCCTTCTCAAGGGCCAACCTGAGACTTTCACCTGAGGTTTAAAGGAAAATGGTACAAATGCTGCAATTTAACTTTAACTTCAATTTAACTTCCAAATGGGCTAAAGAAACATTCAAATCATGTGTTATGTGCCCTCCAGACATTCTGGAGACAGAGCTGTTCCGAACTCGACTCTCTAGCAGGTGGCTGCTACAGCATCTTTGAATAAGGACAATGACACTTTTGATATATAAAACGTAATTGGCCCTCCATTCATTAACAAACACTTTTCCAGAGAGCAAGTCTCATAGCTCAGGCAAATGTGAAAGGATCGGCTACCTGCCCGTGGATTATATAAATCTACACTGTCTCCTCTACCAGGAGGTGATAAGAATTGATGGTTGTAAAGTGATACAAAATTAGTAGCACATTACAAATAAAGATAATACTTTTTCATCATATAGGTTAAAAATTAGGAAAAAAGACACAGGAAGAATTTTTGTTCTGCCCTTGGAGCAATCAAGCATAGGTTTTAAAAAGCAGGGAGCATTTGTCCCCAGTAGTCAATTATTTCTAAAAAGCAATAAGGAAAGGTGGTTGAGGTGGGGAGCAGGCAGAACATTTAGGTTTCAGAATCAATAACTTAATTTTCAAGGGTTGTTTTACTAAAGTTTGGAGTTCAAACTGGGAGGAATAGCTTATAGGAAGTAAGGATAATTGTGTGTTAGGAAGAACACAAAATTAGACCAAATTTCTTAGTGTCTGTTCACTGTCAATGTTTTCTTTCATTCATTCATTCATTCGGGACATATTCATTGAATACCTCTATGTTCCAGGCACTGCTCTACAATCTGGGCAACAAAACAGATAAAACACCTGGAGTGTTTGAAATGGGGGGAGTTCTGAAAATTTGCCCAGTTGTGAAAAATATGAAGACTTAATCCAAAATAAGAGAGTGAAGAAATTCCAGATTCTGGGAAGTTTGATAAGACCTTTTATTGAAGAAAATATGTCCATAGGAGAGAACAGAAGAATGACCAGAGCCCTGATTTCAAGGTCAGCTCTGCCACAGTTCCCCGTGGCTTTTTCTATTAAATGGCTAGTTCTGTTCGTGGAATACAGTATTAAGAGAAGTGTTAACTTATATGATATGGGGGAAGGGAGGCTTTACTTAAAGATCCAAGTAAAACAGTAAGTTTGCTGGCTAAAATGTGTAAGCATTAACACGTTTTGATGGGTTGTATTTAGGGGTGCAGGATGCTGATAGAACTGTTATCTTAAGCTGGTTCATACTCAGTTCAAGTCCTCCACTAAAAGCCGGAGTTGACATCCTGCCCCACGACCCTGCATCCACGCTCACCCCCTCCGGTTTGGCCCCTGCTCCTCCACACCAGAGGACTGTTCATGTGCCATCTGACAAGCGCCTTTGAGCTCTGGTCTTACGGGTCTTCTTCCCTTTCCTGGCACACCCTACATTCCCACTGGATTCTAGTACTTTCCATGTGCTGTTTCACCTGAAACCCTCCTCCCCTCACCACCCTCCCGTCAGAGCCCTTCCCCAACTCCCACCATGCTTCAAGTCCTTCCAAACCAGGACGAACCCCTTTGCCACAGGCTCCCTCCCTTCCCTGTGACAGTCTCCACTTGCTTCACTTGCTTTACTGGCTTTCCGTCCACCTTCCCACAAGACTAGAAGGTCTGTGAAGGTAAATGGCTCCCATAAGCCAGTGCCTGGTCCACAGCAGCCACACAAATATTCATGGAATGGATTTGAGCCTGTGATAGGTGCCCCTCCTCTGTACTCTCAGGAAACCCCGTACTTAGCCCTATTACCGCACACACGCACACTCGATTGTGCAGTTGGCTTTCTAGTCTTTCCCCTCCACTGAGCGGGGTTGGGGGTAGGAGGGTGGGGGAGGGGTGTCTCTCATTTTTGTGTCTCCACTGCCTGCCTCAGTGGCAGACGTGGAATAGATTCTGAGAGTCCAACATTAATTCTTACAAATTAGAATTCATGCTGTGTCTCTCTCAAGCAATTATCAGTTGGTTTAACTACTGAGTCTTCTGTCAGATGAAGTAGGCCAAACATAAGGCACCTCTAAACTTCAGCCTTTCCATTCCAAAAGTTGGCGCCGTTTTCCTTAATGGCAAAGGACTCGAAGGACTGTGGTTAACAGAACCCTAATGACAAGGCAGCACAAGATTCATGTCACGTCATGTTTATTATGTTAACTGGGAGGCCCGCCACTGCTACTGTGTTTGATTCTTTACTCATCTGGGACTCTTATGAAAAGTAAATAAGCAACAAGAGGGACTTGTTGGACATCTACTCTGTATCCAGCATTATCTATATCCAGAAGAATAAACAGATGGTCTCTCCCAGCCAAGTATTAAGTTTGGAGACAGGGCTAACCCACAGTAATCTCTGAAGCATGTGAAACATCTGGACACCATATAAAGTCCTGGATATGAGGGAACAACCATCATTTAAGTCATTAGTATGGCTCTGTAATGTCTCTAGGGGGACAAGAAATCACCTCCCCTCTCCCTCTCAAAGAATCTCCTGACAGTGGTTTTAAGCCAAGGGACTCCAGTTAATGCTGCCAATAGCTCAGTTCCAGAGAAACAGATGCAAAGCACTTTCCTCCCCCGACTAACTGCCAGAGAGTGAATTTGTTGACCTTTCCAATATGGACAGAACTTGTCTTTTAAAGTTAGCTCTCTCAAGAGGCTGTCTTTTACTTGCTTTTAAAAGTTAAAAACATACATTTTTAAAAGACAGTGATTTTGACAATATTAAGTGTTGGCAAGGATAGAGAGCGACTGGAACTCACATACATTGCTGGCGGGAATGTAAAAAGGTATAACCACTTAGGAAAACATATAAAGTTAAATGTAACATAAAGCTAAACAAAAACAACCCAGCAATCCCACTCCTAAGCATTTAACTAAGAGAAAAGAAAATATAAAGACTTGTACATGAATGTTCACACCAGCTTTATTCATAATAGCTAAACTAGATGAATGGATAAATAAATTGTGGTATGTACCACAGGTGAATGGATAAATAAATTGTGGTATGTATATCCACACAACAGGATACTACTCAGCAATAAAAAGGGACAAATGACTGAAACATACAACAACATGGGTGAATTCTGAAAACATTATGATGTGAGAAAGAAGCACAAATTAATAATGATTAAATGGTTCTATTTATATAAAATTCTAGAAAAGGCAAAATTAATCTATAGTGGCAAAAAGCAAATCAGTGATTGCCTGGGGATGGGGCCGGGTGTTGACTGGGAAGTAGATGATGGAAATGGTTTTGTCTTAATTACAGTGGTGGTTACATGACTGTATACGTTTGTCAAAACTCATTTAACTGCACACTTAAGTTGGGTTCATTTTATTATATGTAAATTATGTCTCAATAAAGTTGATTTATTTTAAAGAGTGATTTTTAGCCACATTTTTTTTTTTTTTAGCCACATTTTTAAAAGGCCTTTTAGTTTACAATCTACCTTGAGACCAGAGACAATTTTTTTAACTGAACAACAAAGGCTGAAAACTCCCATTTACTATGGAAACTTTGTCTTAAATTCTTAACAATTCATTCTGCACTCATCAGCTTCAAAATAAAGCTTCCGTGGAAATCTAATGTTGAAGAATTATCATGAATATGACCCAAACGTTTCATAAAGACTTCTCTAAAGGGTTGTTATAAAGGGTGTTTCCATGTAGGAACAAGAGTGAAGTGGGGTGATAGTGAAAGCAGTCTTACTGCATTCCTGCATATCTGACGAGTGTTTGCGTCTCCATGAGTGATTCCATCCAGGAATCCTTTTCTCTGGGAAATCTCCATGAAGAAGTCTATAAACTGCCTCATGGATATTTAATCAGCATGGATTCTGTATCTAGTTGATCAAGTCCACTTTAGGGAAATTCTGTCTTTAAATCACAAAACACCATGTTCCCAGAATGGTAGATGAAATTCTACCTAGTCATTTTTGTCAAGAAAGGCAGTATGCAGAAGACTGAAGAGCACAGGCTCTGAAACTCTGATTATCTAATCAGTTCATCCCAGTCAAATCTGGGATCTTCCTCTTACTAACGATGCAAATATAGGCCACTCATTCAAGCTCTGTCTCAGTTTCCTCCTCTGTAAAATGGGCAGATTTGTATACACCTGCCTTACAGGATTATTTGGGCGATCTCAGCAAGACACTACATGTCAGGCACTTAGCACAATGCTGGGCACAGGTTACATCCTCAATAAGTGTTAGCTGCAATTATCAAGGGCCTGAGAGTACTTCCCAGCCCATTTAAGCTGTAGCAAAGAACAGGTGTGACATCATGGCTATTTAGCTGCAAAAGAAAATGGAGAGATAAAGACGCTACATGATTCATTATGAGTCATATTTATGAATGAACTAGACATTAAATCTCTGCACTTTTCCCTTAAAATTCTGTCATTCAAATATTCAAATTCCTATTTTAAAAATCTCTTAGAAATGAATAATAAATTAGCTTCATGCTCACACACAATTTGAATGAAAAATAACTCTGGGGCAATACCTAAACTTCAGACCATGAAATCAACTCCAGCAGTGACCTACTGCTTGACACCACGGTCTCCTCTCCTGAAACATTCCAACCTCTTCCCATTGAGAAAAAAATGGCCCTTAAAAGTAAATATATTAATTTTGCATCAAGAAGGTTAAATCCACTTAGAAATATGATTAACAATGATGAAACCTCTGAAATGTTAACAGGAGTTGCATTTTGATCATTTAAATGTGAAGGCTGACCAAGCTGACTTCCTACCTGTTTTATTAAGAGCCAAGTGGTAGTGAAACTGCCTCCTGAGGGTTCAGTTCATTTCGGTGCCTGATACCCACCAGGACTTCATTCTTCAGAACCATTTTTAAGGAGGAAGCAAGTAAGGGAAACCAAAGCAATACTGTTTGGTTCAAGGATTTCCCTAGAGAAAATGTTTGCCTGATCATTTAAGGAGGGAAAAAGAAATACATTTTGCTACTTTTAAACAAATAATGAGAAAGCGTGAAAATACCCTCTTTGGCTTCTTAGAACTTTTGCCTCTGGTTCTAGGAGCTCTTAGATATAAAAAGGAATTTATCTTAACATGCTTATTAAAGGTTTAAAATTACACAATTTCAACAACAACAGAAGAACTTCCAGATCCAATGCAAAGTTCACATTAGGGAAAATCCAATTGGTGGCAGAAAGTAAATAGGTTTCTTTTCTGAAAACTAGTTTTAATATTAGTTACGAAACACTCTGTTTCTGGTTAAGCCATTTCCATTATTGCGGGAATTCAGTAAATACTTTTACATGAAAGTCTAAATTTTGGTTCACTCGAGGAAACTGAATTCTAGAAAAGGATAAATGCCAAATGCCTATCTCTCCACTCTTTCTGTATTCTAGCTCCGGGGAAAATGAGGGTCTCTCAGGTGATGTCTCACAGCCACATTTTGGCTCTGCTGTTTCCTCTGCTTGGCACGTGCTTCTGCCTCTCTTCATCTGGCTAATTCATATTCTTCCAGGAAGCCTTCCCAACCCACCTTGGCTCCTGCTTCTGAGGGACTGGCCCTCTTCCAGGTGGTCCCCATAGCAACCTGTCTCTGCCCAACCCAGAATTTTCTCACCTCTTGTGTTAGATTGTAAGCTCTCCAGAGGCTGAAGTCTATAACCATCTTGTTTACCATTATTTCCCTGCCATCTGCACAGTTTTCAACAAACACTTGATTAATTAGTTAATGAATGCCTCTTCCACTAACTTAAAACATGTTGGTCCTTTTGACAGAACCTTTCAGCTCTGATCTAAATACTGACCTTAGACTTCAAGGCTTCCACTTGTACCCACCACCTCACCTGCTAGAGTTCTGTCGACTCCTCCAACCAAGTTAGACCGATTGTGAGTGTCCTTGTATCTCTGTAACCCCACTGTTCTCCCCATCACCTCTAGCCCTACTCAGTATTAAACCTGTTAACTGGTTTATCTCATAGATGTCTCCAAATTTGAATAGTGTTCTGTTCACGGCTTTTTTCTGGAAAGAGGTATAAAGAATCTAGAGCAAATTTTGTAGCTTCGAGTAGGCTGGTTGAGAGATTAATTCATTGTCTCACTCCTTGAGTTCTGGTCAACTAATTTATCTCATTGGTTCATCCAAATGGCTGGCTTATAAAGACAGCAGGTATTTGGGCACCTGGGGATGGAGGAGAAGGGATGTTGGCTTTCCCCAGAGCCATGGCTTTCTCTTCTAGTTACATAGTGGGGCCCCTTCCCCAGGGCCTCTGTCAAAAGCACAGGAGTTGAACTATGTTTTTGTGAGATTAAATTCTATGAGAAAATATTATCCACATTTTAAATAACTGACTTCTAGATTTACTTCTGGAACACAGTCTTCTCATTTAGGCTGCTTGTATAGAAATAGAAATCGAATGGAGTGGAATGGAAAGGGACAGGACAGGACGGAGTAGGAAGTGACTCCAGTCTTTGCATCAGAAGTGACCTGTTCATTTTCCTCAAGGAGCAGCAGTACAAGACGTAGATTTATAATCTGTGACCATTTTTAGAGCTAATATTTGAAGCACATTGCTAAATTCTCAGTGCCTGAGCACAAAAGGCTCTTAATGAAAAGTTTCTGATACACAGAAGATTAATAGATACTATAAAAGGCAGCTCAAAGTCCCTTGGGTAAAGGAGTAATTCCTATCTATAGTTCCTTCAGTTGAGAGCACTGCTGAAAGCAAGAGAGGAAACAAGTAATGTTTAAGTAAACAGAGCAAAGTTTTAAAGAAAGACGGCCCCAAAGTGTCCCATCTGGAAGGGTCTCTTGAATGCTAGCCCATCTTGGCCTCTGCCATTGCCTCTTTCCTTCTCCTTCTGGACCCTCTCTGGATGGTCTTTTCTAGTCACCTGGCCTCCTCTGTACAAAAAAAAAAAACTATAGCTTCATCATGGAGCTCCTTCTGCTCCCACAGGTATGGTTCTAGATGCCAACTGGACCTCTCCACTTGGATATTTTATAAACACTTCATATTCCACTCCCATTCCTCACTCCCCCTTTCAGAAAGAATTCCTACCACCACCTCCCTGAACTCCCTATTTTAGTTAGTAGCATAGCCAGCAGCCCTTTGCCATCTTTGATCCCTACCTCTTCTGTTCATCCCATGTTCAATTTGCCACCATGTTCTGATGACTCTACCTCCTACAAATCTCTTAAATCCCAAAGGGCTGTCTTCTGAGGCACCTAGCCATGTAGCGGCAGGACCTGGCTTCTCCAGTCCCTGCAGAGGTCACTTCCCTGCGGTGTATTTAAGGGAAGGTGGTTAATTTCACATCTGCCTTTGAGTCAGTCACCCTGCTGCTTGCGTCAGCTACTGCTTGGCTCCTAACTTGCCTCTTGTGCCTACCTGGGACCTCAGCCCGCCTTCTGCTGGTCACTGCCTGAACTTCCAGAACCTGGGCCTTTCGGGGACATGATACCTCCATGCTGACCCAGAGAGGCCTGACCACCCCCTCATTTTCCCATCCTAGGCACACACACCATCCACCAGTTCATGCCCCAAAGCACATCTCACACAGGCCAGTGTGTGTAACATACTTTTACTGCAGATTTTGGAATCATAGAAGGAGGCGACAGAGCTCAACACTGATCAGCAAACAACTTAAAGGTGTACCACTCACCACTCGTCTGAGGCGCTCATTCCTGCTTCAGGGAATTTTTAACTCCTCGAAAGGCAACCAGCCCCATTCCTTTGGGCCCCTCTCCCCTTCCTTACACAGACGACGGCTGTTTTCTCCTTGTGACATGTCTTTCTTCTCTATTCCTTCAGCCTCTACCTGGGCTCAGGCTGTCATGAGTGTCGCTACCTGGCTGGCCTCCCTGTCTCCCATCTCACCCAGCCTCCTCCCTTCGCCACCTCCCACTCCATCACCAAATTATCTTTCAGAGTCCAACTATGTCACTCCCTTATCCAAGCCTTTAACAATTCCCGACCACTTGCAGAAACACCTTAGTGTGCATGGCACCCAAGACCGTGATTTGGTTCTAGAAGCCCCTGACTCTGCTTTTAACTAAAGTACTGGCCATTCCCTGAACAAGTCGCAGCCATACCTCCTTGAATTTGCAACCATCCTCTAGAACTCCAGCTCTACCTCCAAAACTCAGCTTAAACATCATCTTCCCTATAAAATCCTCCCCACGGGATGGAGCCTCATCAGGGTCATAAGTTCTGTATTCCTGCAAGACTGTTACTCACCTCTATTAGCCCCAAGCAAATGGCATAGACCAATTTATTTCTATTCCTTCCTGCCTTATTTATAATACACTTTACTCACAAGAGAGAGACTCTGTCTTTCCCCCTTTGATCTTCAGTGTCTTGCACTGTGATCGTCACAAAATTAATAAATGGCTGTTGAACAAAAGATTAATTTGTGAATGAATGCCCAATACGGGGGAGTCTAAAGTCAGCAAGGAGAGTTATGTATGACTGACCAATGTGAGTCCCTTCATCAGACTCCATGAGGCTGGAGGATGGGGACAAGGAGGGCTTGTCTTGCTACATCTTGCACCCATTCCCAAATGGAAGACATCGAAGATGAACCGGACTCAGAATCCAAAGCCTAAAGGAGAGGTCTGCCGGGAGTACTCTGAATAAGGCTCACTAAAATTAACAGAATATGGATGAGGAATTCCTAAACAGCCCTGTGCACAGCAGTATCTTGATTCTTAAAAGCAGTGACTAAACGTGTTTGATCAGCGCTAAAAGAGAGCTGCAGAATCTATTTTTCCCAAAAATATTCACTCACAATGGCTCTGAATGACCACCACGCCTCTCCTATCGCCACCATCGAGGGCAGCCTTCGGTGCTTTCAGGTGCAACCACAGCTCGCCTGCACACATGCGCACGTGCACACACACACACAGATTACCAACAAGTAGACAAAGACAGCATTTATTTTTAACTCTGGTTCAGGAAGGGTGGTGTGGACACTGGGACTGCTGGAAGGCAGGAAGCAAGTACCAGGGAACAAGCAAGTCAGAGCTGGCAGATAAGGTGGAGGGATGACGGTGAAGAGCAGTAGATACTACTTTACTAGTTTGAAGCTATCCCAAATCACCAAATTCTCCTTTCTCTAGCATTTTCTGTCTTTGTCAAATCTCCAACAGTGAGAACACTACATTGTGAAGCATAAGAGATCTATGAAGCACCCGGCACGAGGATGCCAGGAGTTTACAGCCCGAATGGCTGCCTCACAACAAAATGCACATTTAAATGGAGCACCTGAGTCATAACAAAAGAACCACCATCTGTGCACATTTAGCAAAAAGAAGTTCGCTGCAGAACGCTGATGTGGACTGATGCCTCGTCATGAGGCTTTCACAACAAGTGGACCTGAAGCCTGGTGTCATCAACTCTAACTGGAATTTCCAGATCTGAGGTTATTCCACAATGTTCCAAAGCCAGGCAGAGGCAGATGGGTGGTGCCAGGCTTCGAATCCAGTGTAGAGGCCGTCCAGCCAGGGTTTGCCCGCCAATAGTACCACACTGGACGATAATCCTGTTGGCCAAGCCTCTTAATCCACCTCCAAATCAGATGTTAAAATGCTCCAATGATGATGGCACACTCCATCTAGGTCCATTACAGGAATTATAACAATGTTTGTTACTCATGTATAAACTATAGCAATATTTAAGTCAGCCGCCAAACGTTTATTGAGCATTTGCTTTATGCCAGATTATTGAGCATTTGCTTTATGCCAGAAAATGTTCTAAATTCTTTTTTACGTTCAAACTCAATTCTCAGAGCAATGCTAGGTAATGGCTCCTATTTTATTATGAGCCCCATTTTACAGAATGAAAAACTAAGGTTTGACAGGTTTCAGCATGGCTACTTAACCAAGATCACAAGTGGAGGAGGAGGGATTTGTACTCCAGAGCTCACACACTTAGCCTCCATGACATTGGAGACAGAATCTAGAATTTGAACATTTATGCAACTTTGGCCCCCGACCAATGTGCTGAGTACGTGTATGCACAGGGTGAGGCCTCAAGTACACAGCTCCTGCCCACAGGAACTGGGCACTACTGGGTACACTACGCAGTAGCAAGTTGGCTTGGAGGTCAGCAACGTTCCGTCACCATGTGAGCTTAACCCAAACGAAACTGTCTCTGGCTTACTGCGTTCCGGTCCCACATTAAAAGCACAGTTGCTCACAAGAGAAACGTCATCCACGGGTTTCTGATTCATTTATACTTAACTCATCCCCGTCTTGGTCTGAATGCACTGTCATCCAAAATGACTTATAAAAGCTTTCCAAGAGCCTTTTAACTTGGTCTTTCTTCAAGTTATGCCAAAGGTAAATGGAACTAAATCATCTTAAAATTTTAAACTTAGGAAGCAAGATATCCAAGGAAGCCAGAAATACAGCCAAAAAGACATTCTCGGCTCTGTAAGGGACACTTCCAAAACTGCAAGTGTAAGAGTTTTCAGAAATTTAACCAACAAATGAGCCTTTACTATAATTTAAAATCAGAAAAAAAGAACATGTCTGAAATTCTTGATTTATAGCTCAGGTTAGAGCTTTTCTTCTCTAAGCAAATATCCTGAATACTTCACCGCATAGAGGAGCAATGAATGATTAATGTTTGTATCAGGATTTTCACCTTCAAATCCAAAGTAGTTTGAATATATGCACTATATATTGAGAGAGACAAGGGAGAGGGGTATGACTACCATGGGAGGATAGAACTAGAAAATGAAGAGCGTGTGAAGGGAAAACTACCTCACTTTCTCACGACAGTCAGCTTCAGAACACCCTCAATCACAGCAGGAACACAATTCACTATCTGATGCTTTATTTGCTGTATTCATGTTTATCTGAAACTTTCTACTCAGGATATCAGCCCATCCAGGTTAACAGAAGATGCTGAGTAGCCTGAGAAAGCCATCATGATCCCAGAAGACGAAAGCAACTTAAAACCTGGGGGCTTGGGCTTCCCTGGTGGCGCAGTGGTTGAGAATCTGCCTGCTAATGCAGGGGACACGGGTTCGAGCCCTGGTCTGGGAGGATCCCACATGCCGCGGAGCGGCTGGGCCCGTGAGCCACAATTGCTGAGCCTGTGTGTCTGGAGCCTATGCTCCGCAACAGGAGAGGCCGCGACAGTGAGAGGCCCGCGCACCGCGATGAAGAGTGGCCCCCGCTCGCCACAACTAGAGAAAGCCCTAGCACAGAAGCGAAGACCCAATATAGCAATCAATCAATCAATAAATCTTTAAAAAAAAAAAAAAAACCTGTGGGTTTCATGGCTGCAGAAATCTTGTTAAGTTTCTCTCTGTGGATAACTGAAGTTAAAACATCCTTAACATGTCCTTCTGTGCAGAAAAATACAATTCTATGTGTTTGCAACATTAGAACAAGGGGCTCTCCAGAGATGAAGGCCTCCTGAGAGGGTTGGATTTTCTTTACTTAGGTGGTGATTACGGCAGGGGGAGGGGCCTCTCAGGGGTCATGACAGTCTTCCAAGCACATAATGTGCCATTAAAACATTGTTATCCACGGACAGGGAAAGAGCATAGGTGCCATTAAGGATGCTAACGCATTGTTGATTTCCATGTTTATTTGATTTTTTTCCCAGAAATGTTAAAAGACATGAAGTTATAGCCCATTAGAGTCTTTAAATGCAAAAAGCCAAACCACTCCTTATTACAGGCACCTCTGAAAAAGAACTCACCCCCCACATTCACCTTTCTTCTAAACTGGCTGGATATTTTAAATGGTCCCCAACTCATCTAGCATTAACTCCTCTCTGTTTGGCCTGACTTCCCTTTAGAATCATTATATAAGGAAAGTAGACTGATGCTAAATGCAAAGAATCAGTGGCCCCCTGAACAGCAAAGTAAAAGTGGTAAGGAAAAGTAAAGATTGATGCTTTACTCCATACTCCAGAAAAGATTCCCTGGATTCCTTTTCCTTCAGATTCCTGGGGTTTTAAAAATACAATTTCTCGCTCAAAGAACTGTTTTAAAATGTTAGGGAAAACTTCTAATTTCTAAATGGAAAATTCAGTACCATGTGGCAAGCCCTTTGGGGACATTCCTATGATGATCATTAAGTGAGAATTCACAACCTGTAGCCAGATGGATATGTAACTAAGGGGAAATTACTTTCTCTCTCTTGCATTAGTTATCTATTGCTACACAACAAACTATCACAAACTTAGCAGATTAGAACAACACATGTTTATTAGCTCAGTTTCTGAGGATCAGGAACCCAGACTGGCTTAGCTGGGTTCTCTGCTCAGGGTCTCTCACACACTGCAATCAAGGGGCCGGCCAAGGCTCAAGTCTCATCTGAAGGTTCAACTGGGGAAGTCTTTGCTTCCAAGCTTCTTACATGGTTGTTGGCAGAATTTCATTTCTTGTTCTTCAAGGACTGTTAGATGCAGGGTCTCAGTTCCTAAGTAGCTCTTGGCAACTTAAAACTTTGCAGTTGCAGAGATCCTTCTGAGACTCTCTTGGTGCGTGGCAATGGTTAGAGTCTCTGAAATGTCTTTCCGTGTGGAAAAATAATTGTTTTCCTTGACACATGGATCTCCCAACATAGCAACTTGCTTCATCAAAGCCAGCAACGAGGAGAATCTGCTAGCAAGACATAAGTCACTGTCTTATGCAGCATAATAACATCCCATCACTTCTGCCATATTCTGCTGATTAGAAGCATGTCTCTGGGCCATCCCCCACTCAAGGGGAGGCATTGCACAGGGCACAAATGCCAGGAGGCAGGGATAACTGGGGTCTATCATAGAATCTGTCCACCATATCTCTGTGCTTCAATTTTCTCATCTGTCAAATGGGAATGACATTGACCCCTACTTTGCCAGATTGTTGAAAGAACTAAATGTGTTTATTCATATAAAGAGCTTCAAAGAGTACCTAACACATAATAAGTGTTCGATAAATGTTAGCTACTGTTCTCATTGGGGTTTTTTTTTTTTACTATTTTATTATTATGTGTTATAAGTCATGCTCATCTTGCTTCCTGTTGGTTTTATGCACACATCAGAATAAATAAGGTAGGCAATGTACCAAGGCATGGCAACCCAAGCTGATTAGCATAAGTACCACCTAAACGAGAATCCAGCTGTCTCCACCACATGCCATTATCAATCTAACAACCCTGGAATATCTATTTAAATGGAAAAAAATAGGCTTTCTGGTTAAGACAGGAGAGATCACTAATGTCTCATGACTTAAATCTGATCCACTCTCCGCTCTCTCAAAAACCAACCTATGTAGTGGGGTCCAACCTTTAGGGAACACCATCAACTTTATATTTCCCAACATTACTCTGATCATAAATTTACTGAAAATAACTAGAATTACACGATCTATGTTCCCCAGCACTGTTTTTATCGACAGTGAATTTAGATCTGGTATTGCTCTAGCCTCTGCATGGGAAAAAGAATGGTAAGTTTGGTACCAGTGTGCCTCATTTTAAGAAAATCCACAGCACAAGAATCCAAACTTTAAATCTGAGAAACAAAGTGTTTACAAACAAAACAAACACATTTATTTCCGTTAGCAAAAGGATTCACCTCTAACCACTTATACGTTTAGAGATTAGGTCCATGACTTGAGGAAAAGAAGCCAAAAGTTAAAGAGTTAGGAGCTCATCCAAGTGATGATTAGATATTAAATAAAGAATGTCTAAAGGCATAACATAAACCAAAGGGAGTCTTCTTTTGTTGACTGCTATGGTAAGTTTGTCCTACTTTGTTTCTCTTCATGAAACCCTGGAGGAAAACAAACCACATTCCAGACACTTTGAAATGCTGGCACTTTGCATATTGCCAGACACAAAGCAGGCACTCAGTATATGTTTGTAGAATCACCAAATGATTGAACACCTAATTGACTGGTTGTCAGACTGACTTACTGACTCACTGAGTTGTGTCTGAAAGGTCAAAGGTGCTGGTTTCAAATATTATCACTGTTTTTAAAACATAAACATATTTATTAGCTGATCAGTAAAGACAGGTTTCAGCAACAGGTGTTGGAACAATTGATCATCTATCTCTATGCAAAGAAATGAACCTCAAGCTAAACCTTACACCTTATACACTAAACTCATATCATAGCTCCAAAGATAAAACATTAAACTATAAAACAATTAAAGAACACATAGGAGAAAATTTTCATGACTTGAGCTTAATTGAAGAATTCTTAGACATGAAAACAAGAGCATGATCCATAAAAGAAAAAATGGATAAATCAGACTTCAGTGAAATTGAAAACTTTTGCTCACTGAAAGTCACTGTTGAGAGAATGAAAAGACACGTGACAGACTGAGAGAAAATATTTGCAAATCACATATCTGATGAAGGACTTGTATTCAGAACATGTAAGGAACTCTCAAAAGTCAACAGTATGAAAACAAGCAAGCCAATTAAAAAGGGGGCAAAAGACTTGTGCAAACACTTCACCAAAGTTATAAGCGCATGAAACAGTATTCAACATCATCAGCCATTAGGGATATGCAAATTAAAACCATGATGATATATCACTACACACCTACTAGATGGCTAAAATAAAAAGTGCTGACAATACCAAGTGCTAGTGAGGATACAGAGCAATTGGAACACTCATGCATTGCTGATGGAAATGCAAAATGGTAGAGCCACTCTTGAAAACAGGCAGTTTCTCATAAAGCTAAATACACACTTACCATATGGCCCAGCAATCACACTTCTGACCGTTTACCTCAGAAAAATGAACATTTACAGTCATATGAAAACTTGTACACAAATGTTGATAGCAGCTCTATTCATAATTACCAAAAACCAGAAACAAGTCAAATATCCTTCAACAGAGGAATGGTTAAACAAACTATAGTACATCAAGACCATGAACTACTCAGCCATTAAAAAACAAAAACAACAACAACAACAAAAAGCATGGATACATGCAACAACTTAGATGAATCTCAAAGGCATTACACTGTGTGAAAGAATCCAGTATCAGAAGGTTATATATTGTCTGAGTCCATTTATATGACATTCATGAAAAGACAAAGCTATAATGACAGGGAACACCTCAGTGGTTGCTAGAGGGGTGGGGCAAAGGGCAAAGGTGTGACTATAGCCTGAGGGAGTTTTTTGGTATGAGGGAAAGTTCTTTAATTAATTGTGGTAGTGGTATCACAGTCTATTCATGTGTTAATAGAACTGTACACCAAAAGGGGGAAAATGTCCATTTGACTGTATGATAATTTTTAAATTAAATAATAAAGAAGGGTTTATCTGGTTTTACACAGAAAAACTTTGTGGCCTGAGGTACCTCATGACAACTTCCTGTATAAATGATAGGTTTCTGGTCTTGAAAAGCATGAGGCTAGCAGCCCCTGCCATAACCTCTCCCAGACACACTCTAAAATACATACGAAAATAGAGAAAAATCACAAAACTCACCAGACTGCTGAGGACAAGGACGAACAGCATCTAAGTCGGAATCTGAAAGTATCTTCCACAGGATCAAGGGAACTGGGGTGGGCAATGAAATTAGGGGTCCTTCTGTGCTAAGCACATCTCAAAATATTTAGATGGGAAGATCTTTCTTCCCAGCCCCACCATCTCCTGGTCATGTCTATGCAAACAGGAAAACCAAGCAGCCATTTCTTTTCTTTGTTGTTGAACTACTCCACAGCCAGAATGCTGCTCCCATCTCCTCCATGCCAGTCAGTCCCTGCAACTCTCAAAAAATAACTACTTAGCAGTGAGGCTGCCACTAGGACTGGTGCGTGTTATCAGGTCAGAGCAAGCTACATACACAGAGGCAGGAGCAGGAAGAACCTAGAAGTTCAACCTGAGGATTATGGTATTCCTTGTACTCTGTGTTTAGAGTGTCAGAGAATCAAGGAAAAAGATGAGGAGAGAAGCCCATCTTACTTTAGGAGGTCTGAATGAGATTAGCTGGTTTGTCTCTGGGAACTTTGCTCAAAGTGTATTTCTTGGATTTCAGATCCAAGAAAGGGGATCTGAGAGTGGATATGGCCAATAACCCCCAGATGGATCCTGAGGCAATGGTTAAAGCTACCTGGTGCATATCCTTGGCTCTACCACTTATCAGCTGTGTGACCTGGAGAAAGTCATTTACCCTTTCTGTGCCTCAGACAGACAAAGGGAATAATAGTGCCTATCTCACGGTAAGGATTAATGAATTAATATATTAAAGCTTGTAACTGAATTTTCCTTCACTCTGTACTCTTTTTTTCCCCATGGTATCTATTTTTTTTATATCTACTCATATTTAAATTAGAAGAGATTAATTTAGAGGAGTGTATGGTAATAATTCCTAACATTTATATGGTATAGAACTACCAAGGCACCTCAAAATCAAATTACTGAAAATCAGTGATAAAGAGAAAATCTTAAAAGTGGACAAAGAGGGGCTTCCCTGGTGGCGCAGTGGTTGAGAATCTGCCTGCCAATGCAGGAGACACGGGTTCAGGCCCTGGTCTGGGAAGATCCCACATGCTGCGGAGCAACTAAGCCCGTGAGCCACAACTGCTGAGCCAGCGCGTCTGGAGCCTGTGCTCCACAACAAGAGAGGCCACGACAGTGAGAGGCCCGCGCACCGCGATGAAGAGTGGCCCCCACTCGCCGCAACTAGAGAAAGCCCTCGCACAGAAACGAAGACCCAACACAGCCAAAAATAAAAAATTAATTAATTAATTAATTAATTAAAAAAAAAAAAGTGGACAGAGAGAGAGAGTTCACACAGAGGAACAAAAATAAGAACTACAGCATACTTCTTGTCAGAAACTACACAAGCCAGAACAGAACATCTTTAAAGTGATGGGGTGGAGGGGAACCCTGTCAACCTTGAATTCTATAACCAACAAAGATATCTTTTAAAAATTAAGGTGAAATATAGACATTTTCAGACCAAGAAAGTTGGTAGAACTTATTGCCATGAGATTTGTAAGATCTAAAGAAATTTCTTTAACAAGAAATGTTCTTCAGGGAGAAAGAAAATTAAACCAAATGGAAATTTGGATCTACAAAGGATTGAGGTATTTGAACATACCTCCATTTCAAATTTGAGGTATTTGAAAACTTGCTTAGAAAAGCAAATATCTGGATAAATATAAAAGACATTTTTCTAATTTTTAACCTCCTTAAAAGGTAATTGACTATTTAAAGCAAAAATAACAATGTACTGTGGGGTTTAAAATGTATACAGAATTAAAGTATAGGACAACAATACCACAAAGGACAGGATAAAGGAAATGGAGTATACTGTTGTATAAAACTTACATTACATGTGAAGTGGTATACTATTATAAGAAAACAGACTGTGATAAGTTAAAGATGTAAATTATAAACCCTAGAACGACCACTACAAAAATAAAATGAAAAGATACAGCTGATAAGTCAATCATGGCAATAAAACAAAATAATAAAAATTGTTCAATTAATCCAAAAAAGTCAGGAAGTGAGAAAAAAGAAAAAAGGATAGAAAAAAGTAGAAAACAAAGAGCAAGATGGTAGCTTTGAATCCAACCATATCAATAATTATATTAAATGTAAATGATCTATAAATACTCCAATTAAAAAGCAGAGTTTGTCAGACTGAATAAAAACTAGGTCCTAGGGCTTCCCTGGTGGCGCAGTGGTTGAGAATCTGCCTGCCAATGCAGGGGACACAGGTTCGAGCCCTGGTCTGGGAAGATCCCACATGCCACAGAGCAACTGGGCCCGTGAGCCACAATTACTGAGCCTGCGCGTCTGGAGCCTGTGCTCCGCAACAAGAGAGGCCGCAACAGTGAGAGGCCAGCGCACCGCGATGAAGAGTGGCCCCCGCTTGCCACAACTAGAGAGAGCCCTCGCACAGAAATGAAGACCCAACACAGCCATAAATAAATAAATTAAAAACAAACAAACAAACAAACAAACTAGGTCCTAATTCTATGCTGTCTAAAGAAACTGATTTTAAATATAAAGACACAGATAGGACAAAAGCATAAGAATGGAATGCAAGCAAATATTAATACCAATATTAAATACCAACCAAATATTAATCAAATGAAGAAGTCCCAATATTAATATCAAATAGACTTCATAACAAGGAATATTTGCAGAAAGATAGGGACACTTATAATACCCTTATAATGATGATAGGGTCAACATACCAAGTTAAGATAACAATCCTAAATGTATATTCACCTAATAACAGAGATTTAAAATCATGAAGTAAAAAGTATTGAAATGGAAGAAGAAATAGAAATATCCACAACTGTAGCACACAGTCAGTACTCAGCACATGGTAGCTATTATTATCATTATCGACATCATCATTTGATCACTAACATTCCCAAAACATAAGATTCAAGACAGGAATGCTCATCACACCACTATTATTTAACAGTGTTCTGAAAATTCTATCCAAAATATTATGGGAAAAAAACAAAAATAAGATGTCTTAACTATCGGGATAGAGGAGATAAAATTAACATTATTTCTAGTTGAAGTGGTTATATGCTTAGAAACCAAAAAAACAAAACAAAAAAACTAAGAGGTGTTAGAATAGTAGGATTCAATGAGGGAGATCACTTGAAATTAGTAGTTACATTTTAAGGACTTTCATGAATACTATCAACAACCAATTATAAAATATAAATGAAAAGAAAATACCGCTCATAAAAACAATAGAAAATTTTAAATTCCCAGGAAAAAATACTAAAGCCCTCTAGGATAAAAATAAAAATCTTTGAGAACTGTTTTTTTTTTTTTTTTAAGAGACCATTGGCAGTCATTAGAGTGGTGAACCTCCAAGTCTCCCTGCAAACCTGGTTCAAATCTGGACCCTGAATCCTTACAAAACCACGGAGTCTTATAACTCCCTCATCTCCCTGCAGGAAGTTCTCCAGAATGCCCTCCTAGAATTTGAAGAGAGATGCAGAACTCACTCATTAGTGTATCCAGCACCCAGAGAAGTTCCTGACACATAGTAAGCACTGAAATAATATTGGATGGATGAAATAAATGAAAAAATCATTCATTTATAAGCAACTTCCTAAACTCTCTTAGAACTACCCTGGCAAAAGTGATCTCTGGCCCAGAAAAAGTTCCTCAGAATTGACTCATTCCACCCTGAGTTGATTCAAGGGCATTTCTAGGATCAGCCCAGGTCCCTCTTGACAAGAGATAAATAGAAATTGGGAGAGCTTTTATTTTCTTGTGGTGCAGAGAGCATGTATTACATTGAGGCCTTGTCTTCTGAGACTCCGAAAAGAAATGTCCTACACTCTATCAAGAGAGTCCCGGATTTTCATTGGCATGACCAGTCTTTGAGGTTTCACAGTTTTCCAAGGTCAAGTAGGGAGATTTTGTATTTTAGCATAAGAATAACCTGAATGTAGAGTCATGCTCCTGAACTGCTCCTAAAAGATCTTGAAACTTTCCCATGGGGTGGAGGCATGTTGCAACAACTTTCACCAGTTATTCAATCAAATATTTACTGAGGATTTATTTTGTTATAAGATGCTGGGAAGACAGCAGGAAATGTCCCTACTCTCTTGGGGCTTCCATTCAAGTACAGAAAAATAGACAATCAACAAACAAACAAATGAACCAAATACCTACAGATAGTGAGTGATGTGTAATGTGTAGACATTAATAGGGTCATGAAATCTAACTATTAATTTAGTTTATCAACATGTTTTCTTCCCTGACTGATCCTCAACTTTATCCTCATAACAAGTGTTTTTTTCTCCTACTGCCTTTGTTTTCGAATTTCTGGGAAAGTTACTAAAAATTTTTATGACAGGACCCCACATTTGCAGCCAACTCAGACTATCATTTTCCTTCTTTGTGGGTGTCATTCAAAACTTCGAGAGGCATGTTGGAGCAGCTGCAATTTCTATTTCAACAAGAATATGTAGATAGTCTCTTGATATATGGGAGTACATGGGCTTTAAAATTAGGAAACTGGGGAAGAATGCTTCCAGCTCACCTGGTGCATTGCTCTTCACTTCATCACTGCACTGTGAGGGTTGGTCAGCTGAATCACTCAGAACAAGCACACTGTTTTAACTTTGGAGAACACCCCACCAAGATTTCACACAACAACCTTTGACTAATATTGCCCTGAGATGTCAGATCTTTCTCTTATTATCACTGTACAGCAATATTGATTCTATCTAAAGGGAATGACTATTAATAAAGTTTTCTTCTAAATCACACTAGAAGGTGGCTCAGCTCCGGGCCCGGATGGGGTCGGCCGCCTGAACTCCAACGTGTGGTCACCTTCAACCAAGAGCTGAGGGGTAGGGGTGACTACCCCCAGCCCCCTGTACCCCTCATCCTGTGCTGCAGTCACTGGGCCTCCGCCATGTGAGAAAATCTCTTTGAATCCCCAATGCCCAGTTTTAGCAAGAAACAGGCACTCAGTAAATCTCTAATGAACAAATGAACATAAATTTCTGAAGGCAGGATTTGTGAGAAACTACTTCTCTCTTGTTCTCTCTGATGCACTGCTATGGTCTCTAGAAACTGCACAGTTTACTGCTGAATCCTGCAGCCTGTGGAATGAAAACCAGATTCACAGAAAGAGAGATGAAATGAAAAGGCAGAGCACTATGTACCAGAGGAAAGAACAAGATAAAACCCCAGAAAAACAATTAAATGAAGTGGATACAGGTAACCTTCCAGAAAAAGAATTCAGAATAATGAGAGTTAAGATGATCCAGGACCTTGGAAAAAGAATGGAGGCAAAGATCAAGAAGATGCAAGAAATGTTTAACAAAGGCCTAGAAGAACTAAAGAAGAAACACCTAAAAGAATTAAAGAACAAACAAACGAGATAAACAATACAATAACTGAAATAAAAAATACACTAGAAGAATCAATAGCAGAAAAACTGCAGCAGAAGAACGGATAAGTGAACTGGAAGACAAAATGGTGGAATTCATTGCCGCGGAACAGAATAAAGGAAAAAGAATGAGAAGAAATGAAGACAGCCTAAGGGACCCCTGGGACAACATTAAGCACACCAACATTCGCATTATAGGGGTCCCAGAAGGAGAAGAGAGAGAGAAATGAACTGAGAAAATATTTGAAGAGATTATACTTGAAAACTTCACTACAACAGGAAAGGAAATAGCCACCCAAGTCCAGGAAGGGCAGAGAGTCCCAGGAAGGATAAACCCAAGGAGAAACACGCCGAGACACATAGTAATCAAAGTGACAAAAACTAAAGACAAAGAAAAATTATTAAAGGCAACAAGAGAAAAATGACAAATAGCATACAAGAGAACTCCCATAAGGTTAACAGCTGATTTCTCAGCAGAAACTCTACAAGCCAGAAGGCAGTGGCACCATGTATTTAAAGTGATGAAAGGGAAGAACCTACAACAAAGATTACTCTACCGGCAAGGATCTCATTCAAATTCGACAGAGAAATCAAAAGCTAAGAGAATTCAGCACCACCAAACCAGCTCTACAACAAATGCTAGAAGAACTTCTCTGGGTGGGTAACACAAGAGAAGAAAAGGACCTACAAAAACAAACCCAAAACAATTAAGAAAATGGTCATAGGAACATACATATCAATAATTACCTTAAATGTGAATGGATTAAATGCTCCAACCAAAAGACACAGGCTCGTTGAAGGGACACAAAAACAAGACCCATATATATGCTGTCTACAAGACACCCACTTCAGACCTAGGGACACATACAGACTGAAAGTGAGGGGATGGAAAAAGATATTCCATGCAAATGGAAATCAAAAGAAAGCTGGAGTAGCGATACTCGTATCAGATAAAATAGACTTTAAATAAAGAATGTTACAAGAGACAAGGAAGGACACTACGTAATGATCAAGGGATCAATCCAAGAAGAAGATATAACAATTATAAATATGTATGCACCCAACATAGGAGCACCTCAATACATAAGGCAACTGCTAACAGCTCTAAAAGAGGAAATCGACAGTAACACAATAATAGTGGGGGACTTTAACTCCTCATTTACACCAAAGGAAAGATCATCCAGACAGAAAATTAATAAGGAAACACAAGCTTTAAATGACACAATAGACCAGATAGATTTAATCGATATTTACAGGACATTACATCTGAAAACAGCAGATTACACTTTCTTCTCAAGTGCACACGGAACATTCTCCATGACAGATCACATCTTGGGTCACAAATCAAGCCTCAGTAAATTTAAGAAAACTGAAATCATATCAAGCATCTTTTCTGACAACAACGCTATGAGACTAGAAATCAATTACAGGGAAAAAAACGTAAAAAACACAAACACATGGGGGCTAAACAATACGTAACTAAATAAACAAGGGATCACTGAAGAAATCAAAGAGAAAATCAAAAAATACCTAGAGACAAATGACAATGAAAACATGACGATCCAAAACCTATGGGATGCAGCAAAAGCAATTCTAAGAGGGAAGTTTATAGCAATACAATGTTACACCAAGAAATAAGAAAAATCTCAAATAAACAATCTAACCTTACACCTAAAGGAACCAGAGAAAGAAGAACAAACAAAACCCAAAGTTACTAGAAGGAAAGAAATCATAAAGATCAGGGCAGAAATAAATGAAATAGAAACAAAGAAAACAATAGCAAAGATCAATAAAACTAAAAGCTGGTTCTTTGAGAAGATAAACAAAATTGATAAACCTTTAGCCACACTCATCAAGAAAAAGAGGGAGAGGACTCAAATCAATAAAATTAGAAATGAAAAAGGAGAAGTGACAATGGACACCACAAAGAGACTACTACAAGCAACTCTATGCTAATAGAATGGACAACCTGGAAGAAATGGACAAATTCTTAGAAAGGTAAAACTTTCCAAGACTGAACCAGGAAGAAATAGAAAATATGAACAGACCAATCACAAGCACTGAAATTGAAACAGTGATTTAAAATCTTCCAACAAACAAAAGTCCAGGACCAGATGCCTTCACAGGTGGATTCTTCCAAACATTTAGAGAAGAGCTAACACCCACCCTTCTCAAACTCTTCCAAAATACTGCAGAGGAAGGGACACTCCCAAACTCATTCTACGAGGCCACCATCACCCTGATACCAAAACCAGACAGAGATACTACAAAAAAAGAAAATTACAGACCAATATCATTGATGAATATAGATGCAAAAATCCTCAACAAAATACTAGCAAACAGAATCCAACAACACATTAAAAGGATCATACACCATGATCAAGTGGGATTTATCCCACGGATGCAAGGATTCTTCAATATATGCAAATCAATGTGATACACCATATTAACAAATTGAAGAAGAAAAACCATATGATCCTCTCAGTAGATGCAGAAAAAGCTTTTGACAAAATTCAACACCCATTTATGATAAAAACTCTCCAGAAAGTGGGCATAGAGGGAACCTATCTCAACATAATATAGGCCATATATGACAAACCCACAGCAAACATCATTCTCAATGGTGAAAAACTGAAAGCATTTCCTCTAAGACCAAGAACAAGACAAGGATGTCCACTCTCACCACTATTATTCAACATAGTTTTGGAAGTCCTAGCCACGGCAATCAGAGGAGAAAAAGAAATAAAAGGAAAACAAATTGGAAAAGAAGAAGTAAAACTGTCACTGTCTGCAGATGACATGATACTATACATAGATAATCCTAAAGATGCCACCAGAAAACTACTAGAGCTGATCAATGAATTTGGTAAAGTTGCAGAATACAAAATTAATGCACAGAAATCTCTTGCATTCCTATACACTAACAACGAAAGATCAGAAAGAGAAATTAAGGAAACAATCCCATTCACCACTGCAAAAAAAAGAATAAAATACCTAGGAATAAACCTACCTAAGGAGGTAAAAGACCTGTACTCAGAAAACTATAAGACACTGATGAAAGAAATCAAAGGTGACACAAACATGGAGATACCCAAACATGACTATACTACCCAAAGCAATCTACAGATTCAATGCAATCCCTATCAAACTACCAATGGCATTTTTTACAGAACTAGAACCCAAAAATCTAAAAAATTTGTATGGAGACACAAATGACCCCGAATACCCAAAGCAATCTTGAGGGAAAAAAACAGAGCTGGAGGAATCAGACTCCCTGACTTCAGACTATACTGCAAAGCTCCAGTAATCAAGACAATATGGTACTGGCACAAAAACAGAAATATAGATCAACGGAACAGGATAGAAAGCCCAGAGATAAACCCATGCACTTATGGTCAACTAATCTATGACAAAGGAGGCAAGGATATACAATGGAGAAAAGACAGTCTCTTCAATAAGTGGGGCTGGGAAAACTGGACAGCTACATGTAAAAGAATGAAATTAGAACACTCCCTAACACCATACACAAAAATAAACTCAAAACGGATTAAAGACCTATATGTAAGACCGGACACTATAAAACTTTTAGAGGAAAACAGGAAGAACACACTTTGACATAAATCACAGCAAGATCTTTTATGAACCACTTCCTAGAGTAATGGAAATAAAAACAAAAATAAACAAATGGGATCTAATGAAACTTAAAAGCTTTTGCACAGCAAAGAAACTCTAAACAATATGAAAAAACAACCCTCAGAATGGGAGAAAATATTTGCAAACGAATCAACGGACAAAGGATTAACCTCCAAAATATATAAACAGCTCATGCAGCTCAATATTAAAAAAACAAACAACCCAATCAAAAAATGGGCAGAAGACCTAAATAGATACTTCTCCAAAGACGACATACAGATGGCCAAGAGGCACATGAAAAGCTGCTCAACATCACTAATTATTAGAGAAAGGCAAATCAAAAGTACAGTGCAGTATCACCCCACACAGGTTAGAATGGCCATCATCAGAAAATCTACAAACAACAAATATTGGAGAGGGTGTGGAGAAAAGAGAACCCTCTTGCACTGCTGGTGGGAATGTAAGTTGATACAGCCACTATGGAGAACAGTATGGAGGTTCCTTAAAAACCTAAAAATAGAATTACCATATGACCCAGCAATCCCACTACTGGGCATATACCCAGAGAAAACCATAATTCAAAAAGACACACGCATCCCAATGTTCATTGTTGCGCTATTTACAATAGCCAGGTCATGGAAGCAACCTAAGTGTCCACTGACAGGTGAATGGATAAAGAAGATGTGGTACATATATACAATGGAATATTACTCAGCCATAAAAAGGAACGAAATTGGGTCATTTGTAGAAACGTGGATGGACCTAGAGACTGTCATACAGAGTGAAGTCAGAAAGAGAAAAACAAATATATATTAACACATATATGTGGAATCTAGAAAAATGGTACAGAAGAACCAGTTTGCAAGGCAGCAATAGAGACACAGATGTAGAGAACAAACGTATGGACACCAAGGGGGGAAAGTGGGGAGGGGCGTGGTGGTGGTGGGATGAATTGGGAGATTGGGATTGACATGTATACACTGATGTGTATAAAATGGATGACTAATAAGAACCTGCTGTATAAAAAAATAAAATAAAATAAATCACACCAGAAGATGCTATCTTACTTAACCAAATGCTATTGATTAGAAGATTGAAATGAATGTTAGTTGGGCTGCTTTGTTTACTGGTGGAAGCAATTATTTTTTCAGCCCCAGTCTTCCAGCTCCATAAATTAATGCTCTTTTCCCTGTGCTTCACTGATGGCTGGTGAATTATGCAAATATTTTTCCTGCAAGAAATTAGATGAAGTAGACTCACCAATTCTTACAACAACTCATTATAAATAATGGCAAATTATAATTCGATTTAAAATATTGTCCTCAGCCTAGGTCACCTAAGTTCAAATGTTTTAACCTTTAAATCAACTCTATGAAATCAAATTATATTTGTAAGTACATGATTTTTCTAAAGAAATGAAGCCATTTTGGCATTTCCTTTATTAAGAAAGTGATTTTTGGCCAGTCTAGAATTATATCATTTCAACAGTAATCTTCTTGTCTACTACCAGTTCTACTGCCTTCAAGATATAGCCATTTCATCCTGACATCATAAATGAAAATAAACATAAATTTGATTCATTAATTCGCATAGTCTGCCTATTTCACAATAAGGGTGTAAGTATATTAACAGCTTAAAAGTCAGATCTCAGCACTGTGAATCTATTTTTTAAAAAATCGATGAAAACCAAATGACTCAAAGTACTTCACAATTAAACCAAAAACTTGCTCCTGCCCTTCTTCTCACAAAGGGGGCATTTAAAAATGCAAATTGGCCAAGACTCTAATTGATCCAAAAGCATTTCTGATTAGCAGTCTTAATAATGTGCTAGCACCAGCTCGTCCCAATTCCCAGGATTTTGCACACGTCAGCATGACTCAAGAGAAAGACTAAACCATGGTCCCAGCAGCCTGATGCAAAGCTAGACAGTAAACGGAGTGACTCCCGGCCCCAGGCCATTCCATCTCACTTGACCCCACTCTACCCAGAGCCGGAAACCCGCTCGGTTGTGCTCGGCAGTGAGGGAATGAAGTGCATCGATTGCTCGAGATTATTAGCTGGAGTGGAATGAGCCTCCTCCTTATTATGCAGATTAGCGGAGCTCCACGTCCCAACATATTGTGCAGATGCGGGCCAGCAGCTGCTCCTACAGATGGCAAGTACACAACTCCATTAGGATGGATCTATTGTCTGCGCCCAGCTTGCGGAGAAGCGGACTCGGCAACGAGGAACTGTTACACGGCGAGATGTAAAGACGCACACACACACTTAAAAATCTGCACCCAGGAGACTCTTTACACAGCAGGGCCGACAGCACTCAAATTAGAAATCTACCCTAAATAAGGACTTTCGTATGTCACAATTAAGCTTGTGTATTTTTTAAAGCAGATTAACCATTAAAATTGAGTAGCATAATTCTAATTTTGCAATGCCACACTATTAAATATTCAGATTAAAAACAAATCCTAAGAGATTCATTTGGAAATTTGCACGACGTTCAGCTCTTCTGGGACCTTCTGTTTTGTTAGTTCCCTTTCAAAGAACCTTTTAAAGAGCCAAGTTTATTTTCCATAATATCAAAATGTGATACAGAACTGAGTTTCCCCTATTGAAATGTTCATTTTAGGATAGCTTGTCCTTTCAGAGTTATCGTTTATTCTAAACATCAAAGCAGTTAATGCAAGTTAATCTGGAGTGAAAGTATGTGGATGCAAATCTTTTTTGAATAGATATTATTTAAATCATTAGTAACTAAATAACATTGCTGCATAATTTTGGATGTGGTGTAAAATAATTTGATTACTAATTGAAGCTATTAAGCCGAGTAAAGGATTGGTTTTTGTTCCTGTTTTTGTTTTTAGCTAATGTTTGCCTAGATCTTCCTCTAAAGTTTAACCTAAGGAACTAGAACTTTCTGAAGAATGGGAGGGAACTGCCAAGATGTTACAAGTATAATTTTAAACGTCTTATCAAAATAAAGGTACTCCATTAACTACAGTCTTTAAAAGCTTAAAAGATTCAAGTTTAAAGGTGTATGCACAATGGAAAGAAAAGTGGCAACCTATGCAATTACTCAGTTTAATAAATGTGGACAGCCAAATAAAATAATTTATGTCCAGAAGAAAACTGTTATAGAGTTGAAACAGCAGGAAGGAAGGAGAAAAAAACGTAAATGGATTGTTTCAGAGCCATGTTTACCAAACTTTTTTGTCTGCCATACACAGAGATATATTGCAACTCAGTACACACATGGGCATTTATGTATGACAGGTCTTACAAAACTTAACCCTCACTTCACATGATACATTCTAATGTTTTCTATTTTATTAAATTCATATTTTCTAATGCTGGTTATGACATTAAATGTATTTCATGGTCAATTTTATGACCTGCAGTTTGAAAAAATACTACTCTAGAATGTGGCCAAGCAGGTAATGTTAAAAAAAAAAAAAATAGAAGAAGAGGAAGAGGATGAAGAAGGAGGAGGAGGAGGAGAAGGAGAAGAAGAATAAATACATTGTGTCAATACCAACATCAGCACTAAATGTGAGAAGTGACCTACTCCAAGTTGCCAGACCCGGACAGAACTGGCACTTTGCAGGGGAGATTGGCGGCAGGAGCAGGGGAAAACACCAGGCTGGAGAAGGAACCCGAGCCCATGGCATAAGGGGTCTCAATGTCACGCCAGAGATGAGCCTGAACTTTAACACATCATGAAGAGTTTTAGGCAGAAAGGAGACCAGTCAGATTGGACTCAAATTTTCCGGATTATCTAAATAGAGCCCACTTAATTATTTATTACAAAACCTTTAAAATATATTTGTTGTCCTCTCTGGCAATGGACAGCCTTTGCTGTCAGTCCTCTCCTGTCTGTTGTCTGGCCTTTGGTAGGACATCATCAAACCTAAGAACACTTGACAAATCTGGCTGTCATTTCTGCATCTTCAATCCCAGGCTCAGTACCATCCTCCTTCGCCTACCAAAGACAACGGGTGTTGTTTGACTTCCCTTCCCCTCAAACTGAGGCTGCTTGAATGTAGGCCATTGACTAAAATTTTGACCATTAATTAAGGCAGGTTAAAGATTCTCCCCCAACCACAGTTTCAGCAATTCACAAATGAATTTTAATTGTGTTAACAGAACATTTGCTACTGATTTGCTATTCATAGCAGCTTTTACTGTTGACTTCTCCAAATTCTCCTTGGTGCCTCTGCTCAAACTTTTTGTGTCACTCAGCACCCTTCCCATTCCCCATTTCCATTTGTTAAAATCCCTCCCCCACCATGACACTGAATCACATTCATTCTTGTTCTATAGTCGGATGTGAACATATCAGTCTCCCCCATGGATTGCAACCCTTGAGGGAAGGAACCAAGAGTAATTTATCTTTGATCCTATTCACTTCCAAGATAGTAGATAAGACAGTAAATGAGAATAAATGAAATAGCATATGCGAAATCCCTGTGTATAATGCAAATTACTATGAAAGTGATAGTTCTTATTAGATGATTTCTCTCTCCCTCCCTCCCTCCCTCTCTCTCTCTCTCTCTCTCTCTCTCTCTCACACACACCCCCACACCCACACCCACACACGGAGAAAAAGAATTCATTATTTTTCCCATGGAGTTGTTTATAGTGTTCACCCCACAAGAGCACTGGGGGTCTTCCCTCCCTAACTCCCTAGATCATTCTCTTCCCCAACAACTCTCTTGCTTTTTTTTTTACCCTCTGTCTTCATCCCAGGGTCCTGGCCAACAGTCTGCCCATTCAGAGCAGAGGCTCTTACCAAATACAACCTACATGTTTACATTTGGCCCATGGATTGCCTTCATGATTTTGTGTTTATATGAGTGTGTGAGTGTGTGTGTAATTAGTCAACAGAATAAATATCAGGGGAAGGCATGTAAAAATTCAGTTTGGGGTTTCTCTTGAAACATGGAATCGGAGCCACCCTTTGCCTGAGGTACACCCTCCCCATTGTCTCCTTGATACTCAGCCAAGAATCACATGTCACTTATCAATATGCTTATGCTGCTGTTTTTCTTACTCTAGAGGTATATTTCATTGATTTCACATCTCTACCAAGAGTGGGAAAAAGAAAAACAGACATAGAAGGCTGCATGAACTTCCTGACAGCAGACCTGCTGCACTCATTTATGTTACTCACTGGGACATGTGACTTTTACATCTCTGATATAGCGCATCTGTATCTGTGGGTCTGATCAAGGAAGCAGGACCACTACAAGTGACATGAAGTACAGGGTTTGTTATGCAATTGAAGGAACTGGGAAAGAAGTTACAGAAATCTGGTGGTGGACCTGAAACCAACTGCCATAGGTCAGCAGGGCCAACAGTCAGGAAGAAAAGCTGGACACAGAGCAGGAAAGAAAAAAGACAAACTGGAACTAGTGGGGACAAACTAGAACCTCCATCCTATCTCTCATCACCTCCAACCTCAGTGAAGCTGGTACCCTTCACTGCTAGTCCCACGACTCAGACAGCTGAAGGAAGAGATCTCATAGGAGCTGTGAACTCAGTCTTAATGCCAGTCAGGAGAGCCAGAAGATAGCCCTGCAATAAGTCATGAGCTGCAAGGGAGCCTAGCGACCAACACTGACTTTCAGAGCATAACAACTGCTGCTTCCCTTCTGCCTCCCAAATCTCAGGTAAATTTCTTTGGTGGCCAACCCTGACCCAGAACCATACGGCGACGGGGATTCTGGGAAATGTAGTTTGACACAGTACAAAACCATTATAGCACTCACCGGTACAGTTTGGGCATGTCAATTACCATAGCACGCACAATGAATAAGTTTTTATTGTACTTCATCTGAACAAATAAATCTAACCTAATCATAGAAGAGAAAACAAAGATAGCTTAGAGAATGTAAGGATATATCATAACAATTAAGTTTCACCCCCATGACCCAACACCCAACATGGCACCTTGCCATAGTAAATGGTTAATGTGTTTTAGTGAATTACATAAGATACTCCTGGTTACCTAGTTAAAAGCCAAATTAAAGATAAGATTCATATTAAGGAGAAGAATAGCAATATCATGAAACATCTTTTGGTTTTATTAATGTTTCGTTGTTTAAGAAAGAGGCTCTTCTTTTGACAAAGTAAATAATGGTGTTTGTATATCAAATATATGTCTAGACCACAAGTTTTCTATTTTACACATAAAAATGACCTTTCTGGGGCTTCCCTGGTGGCGCAGTGGTTGAGAGTCTGCCTGCTAATGCAGGGGACACGGGTTCGAGCCCTGGTCTGGGAGGATCCCACGTGCCGCGGAGCAACTGGGCCCGTGAGCCACAATTACTGAGCCTGCGCGTCTGGAGCCTGTGCTCCGCAACAAGAGAGGCCGCGATGGTGAGAGGCCCGCGCACCGTGATGAAGAGTGGCCCCCGCTTGCCGCAACTGGAGAAAGCCCTCGCGCAGAAACGAAGACCCAACACAGCCAAAAATAAATAAATAAATAAAATTAAAAAAAAAAAAAAAAAAAAAATGACCTTTCTATAACACATCCTGATCAATAAATACATCTTTAATGAAGCAAATCACTAGCATTAAGAATAGAGATATAAACAAAAAGACAATTAACAAATGTAGTTTGGACATTCACCATTATGAAGTACTTCATCTGTAACAGATATACATCAACTATTTTACAAATCTCTTGCAGAGGTAAAAAATAGAAAATGAAAAAAAGAAAGATTAGCCAAATTAACCAGGAAAATTAGATCTTCATTCCTTCAAATAACCAAAAAGCTGTAAGAAGTCAAATATACTTTTCTTGATAAGCAATACTGAAAAATGAGTCAAACATAAAACTAAATCAGCTTATATAATGCCATCTAGGAATTTATCTTGGTTGGATAAAATAGATTTCTTCAGCCATCCTCACAGTTTTATCAGATCTAACCTCTATAATAAATTCCCTTTTCCATATCACTCACAGTGAGTCAGATTCCCTGATCAAACCCTCACTGATACCTCATAGATGCTTGGTACCAGGGGTCTCAAAGTCAAATGCATCAGAGGACAAACAGAATTCTCCCACTTACTGGATTAATACAGCTAACAATAAGGGTCATCCCCAAGCTAGCTACTGATAGGAGGTTTCAGGAATAAACTTAATTTTAATCAGTGTAACCGGATGACATGTTCCTAATTTACCTGAGTACACGTTTTCTTTTAGCAAAGGTTAATCAGAAATTCTCTAATAAATATTTTGATGGGTATTAGAAATTAAAATGGCACATTGTATTAGTATGATAGCTCATAAATACTCGAGGTTTTTAAAGAATCACACCCTTTTATGCATCTTTCCAAGATAAATATTATACCCCCTAGGCCTTGAGCTCTACCAGTCCTAGAGTAGATTTCAAAATGAAACCTGTATTTCTTGAACCCTATTTCCTCCACGTGTTTAAATCTGAAACTTCCCAGAAAACACCCTCTCTCGATCCAGAAGCTGCTGAGAAGGAAGCTCATGTTTTCCCCAGAACCCTGAGGGATTCCATCATCCCCTTTTAGCATATTATGTCAGCAAGTTCTTTGTGGTTCAAAGCCACAGGTCAGTCATGAAGTTTAAAATACTCATCCCTTTAGTTGAATTTGAAGAATAACAACCCATCAATGTAATCATGTCTAAACATCATCTACTTTGAATCCCTGATTATTTATTAAAAGAGCTTGTCCACCAGAACAGTATACCTGTACACCCATATTTAAAATCTACTTCAGATTGCTTTAAAAGTCTGTTCTAGGCCCATTATAAAAGATTCCTAAGCACCATTAATTATTTTGACTTTTGAAACTCATTAACAAATATTTACACCCTGGAATAGATCCAATTTTAGAATAAGCTACAGCTGGAGAAGATCACAGTGCAAACAGAAAAACTCTCCGAATCTCTCAAACTTATGGGTCCTGGATGAGAAATTCAGGACTGAATTCTTCAGCTTAGGAGACCAAAATGATAATAAGTCATTACAGAGCTATTAGTGCCAACTGATGATTATTTAAATGTGTTGTTAAGTGCATATTCCTGATGGATTTATTTCAAATTCAGTTTCATATTTAGGCAATAAGTGAGATTAAAATACATGTATACTACATGTAGAAATATGTATATCTGTTTACAAAGTATAGATGAGCAACAATCCTGTGGCACTATTTGGGCATTTTTAGTGCTCACTAATGAACAGCTCTCCAACTGCTGTGGTTCTATAGACAGTAGAGACAAATGACTTTGAGGTTCCAAATGTCAAATCCTTCTACCTAGCTATTCAGCAGTAACATCAGGCACATGAATGGAGATGTTCATTCAGAATTTTTGTGTGTGAAATAACAAGAAAAAATGAAAATCCTATTAAGACATTTTCTCCTACCCCTCCTTTCTATACAAACACACACACACACACACACACACAAAGCATAACCCTCAGGCAGTACGCCCTCCAAAACTGAATGCTGACATCAGGCATGACTTGGTGGCCACTTGAGGGAGGCAGGTGCTCAGCTTCTTTCATCTTTGCTCTGTGACAGTTTCTATGTCACATATGCCGTCATCAGCCTGACACATGTATGCCATCCCCCTTAATAACCTAGAGAGGTCTTGGGTCAGAGGTTCCCCTCAAATGACTGACAGCTAGGGAGGCACCATACCTGCAATAGAGCTGTCAGCTGGGTGAGAAGACAGGGCCCGCGGGGAATTCCTTTCTCTCCCAACAAGGAATCTTCACTCAGCATGACCTGCCTTGGAGAAAGCTTTGAACAAGGTCCTTTCTTTTCCACTTCAAATCCTGCCTTGAAACAAGCTTTCTCTGCCACTTGCAATTACTGTAAATCAATTTCCAAACAGAAATCACTATGCAAAATATGCATTTACCCAAGATAGGTAAAGAGATGACAAGTGACCCTGACTCCTGTCAGGTGGGATCTCCTCTTTCTTCTCCCACAAAACTCCAAGAAATTACAAGATGACTCAGACACACAGAATTATGAGACTGGAGATGACCTCAGGAGATTACCCAGTCCCGCCTTCTGGCATTGCCCACAACCTAAACGCCTCTTGCTCTTTCAGTATATTGAGCTGTTATTGCTGTTGTTTTAATAAAACCAAAATGGCAATGTAATCATTTTCAATGAGAAATACAATTAGCAAAGGAACCAGAGACTTCAATTCCAATCACCAACCTGTTCTCTCTGTGTAACCCCCATTTAACTCTTAATATTATGTACTTTGAGATATGTTGCAATCTGGTGTCCATCGTTCCTTATCAGAAAAATCTCTCTCCTATTATATAGCACGTTAGACTTGGAAAGCCCTGTGAATTATTTGTTATTTCTTTCTCCCAGCCGCCTGCTCAGGCGACTCATCTAAATTCCTCATTTCCAGAGGAAATTATTAAGTGGTATGTGGACTGGCGTGGGCCCCTACAGAGATCATGGGTGAGGCCAGGATAAAGCTCTGCCTTGATTGAGACATCATGAATCTCATCATTCTAAAAGGAACAGCAATCTGCTACCGGAAGAGAAGGACAATCTACAGAAGCAAAGACCACAAACCATCATGGCGGAAGAACCTTTCTACACAAGCAGATTCTGCTGTGACTGATGGGCTTAAAGATTGATGGGCATTGCCGGAAGGTTCCATAGAAATAGCCAGCTTTGTCACAGTGAAGCTGATTGGCTGCCATGGTGGTGAGAGTCAATGGGCAAGAGGACTTGCTGAAAATAAACAGTGGGAAATCTTTCCTCAACGTCTGCCTGGAGCTGGTGTACAGAAGGGAAGAGATACAGATAAGCCTTGTTATGCTAAGTGAAAAAAGCCAGGCACACAATGCCACATATTGTCTGATTCCATTTATAGGAAATATTCAGAATAGGCAAATTCATAGGGATAGATAGCAGGTTAGTAGTTGCCAGGGGGTCGGAGCAGGAGGATGGGGAGTGACTGCTCACTGGGTAAGGGGTTTCCTTTGGGGATGATCAAAATGTTCTGGAGCTAGATAGTGCTGATGGTTGTACAACATTATGAATGTACTAAATGTCACTAATGGTAAATTCTATGTTATATGTGTTTTAATGCACCTTTTTGAAAGAGGCTATGCCTATGGCCTTTAGGAGAAGGAAAATTTCCTCCAGTGCCTGTGGTCCTCCCATGAAGTCAGAACTGGGGAGCAGATGACAGACCAGAAGGGAGAAGAGAAACCCCCAAGAGGGAGAGGGAGGGTAAGGCATCTGTTCCCTCTTCCAGGATCACGCCGGGCAGAAGGGTCTTCATATGTACTTGTTGTAACCAGCACTTTCTCACATGTGCTCCAAGACCTGGACGAGAACCTAGCTCATCCTTCTAGCTATGTGGCTCTTGACAAGACATATCACCAAACACTCCTGGAGTGCCCACCACACCCGGGATTGTGTCACGAGCCCTATATGCTTTATCTCCTTCCATCCCCATAGCCTATGAGGCAATGGCTGGTAGCTCCCCCAATGGACAGATGAGGAACCTGAGATTTAGAAGGGTTTTTATTAAGTTGCCCCAAATCACACAGGCAGTAAGAACACAGTTACGATTCTTAGGCTTTACTTTCCCATTTTCTAAAATGGGGAGAATGATAACTGCTTTGCAAGATGATCACAAGGATTAAAGATGAATCATGCATTATCATTAACACCAGGAATTAGGCAAAGTGGGTCATACATGTTTTCTCAGATACCTACAAACAGATATGGAGTAGGTATCACGGGCCCCATCTTACTGAGGAGAAAACCGAAGCCCAGGACCACGTAGCTGGTGAGTGGCTGAGCTGGGATTTGAACACAGGCCTGCATGACTGCAAAACCATGGCTCTTGACTAATATGTTACTGATATGTTACTTCCCATGAGGAGGACTCCTAGCCCCTCATTACCAGTCATGGCTATGTTAGGCATGAATAGAAATGTGCTCTCAATAAATGTCAACATCTACCCAAGGACTAATATTTGCCAAAGAGAAAAAAATAGAATAAAGTGGTCTAGTACTAGCCCTAGGCAGAATAGAAAGCAGGAAGTTCTTCTGGAATAGTAGGTTCTACACATTCCAGCACATCACCAAAAGCAGACACTGATGCATCAGACCCGTAGGTGCCAATCAGAGTTAGGGCCTTCTCCCTTGTAGACAGATACTCTGACACCCACTTAGGTCTAAGACTTCAGCTTTCCAGACCTCTTAAGGATATTTTTCCAGGTGGTCCTGGCTCCAGCAAGGTAGAGAGAGAACTTCCATTCATAGGCCATGGTGGTGCTCTTAGTAAAACAAAAGCACTAAAGGCATAATTGGCCACAGGTGGAATTGGGTGCTTAAAAACTGCAAAGATCAACCTTAGTAACAAATACATCAAAGAAACCTCAAAGACTCAATTTACTAGTCTCTTATCCAGCTCTGAATAATAGAAATTTCAGGATTTCTCACCATATTCACTGTTTAGCCAACACACCACCAACAACTTATCTGCAAATGCTGCTATGAGAAAAACATTTGTGATTACATGTCACCTTAAGAGGCTGGAATTAATTATTAGCTTTACTTAACTGAAAGTTATATAACTCTACAGATATTTGGATACTGACAGATAACTGATGAATGTACTGACACATCTCATGGATTCTAAGATGCACATTCTTTTTTGCACATTTTAACGTCTCTGGTGTTCTACTACCACTAACAGCTAGGCTGCAGTCCCGGCAGGGTTGTCATGTTCTGCTCAGCTGAGAACATTAAAAGCATCAGCATCAAAACTTGCAGAATGGGACTTCCCTGGTGGCGCAGTGGTTGAGAATCTGCCTGCCAGTGCAGGGGACACGGTTCGAGCCCTGGTCTGGGAAGATCCCACATGCCGCGGAGCAACTAGGCCCGTGAGCCACAACTACTGAGCCTGCGCGTCTGGAGCCTGTGCTCTGCAACAAGAGAGGCCGCGACAGTGAGAGGCCCGCGCACCGCGATTAAGAGTGGCCCCCGCTCGCCGCAATTAGAGAAAGCCCTTGCACAGAAACGAAGACCCAACACAGCCAAAAATAAATTAATTAATTTAAAAAAAAAAAAAAAAACTTGCAGAATGAATGTTATTGACATGGAAGAAAATCCCAGAGTTAAGAGTGGAACACTTTTTAAAGAAATGCTGTATCACGAATGCGCTTGACGACCCAGAAGAAAGTATTAGAAAGCACTGTGTCATAGTTTACTTGGCAGCATTTTTTTTCTTTCTTTGTGACAGATAAAATACTCGTACTTCTTATAATCAGTAACATCTTAGATTTGATGGAATATGGTCTAAGGAGCAAATATACCACAATGCAGTGAGTTTACAGGAATAAAAGAACCAAATCCCTAATAATTAAAAGAAAATAAATCTAATTTCCTTTCACTCTAGGAATATTAAAGTTTAAAATATCACAGCAACATTTATGTATAATATACACTCTACCCGAAAAAGGTAACATCTGAAAAAGATACTATGACGTGAACCATTTTGCTGTTGCTTCTTAAACTTCATTTAAAACATAGTATCTAGTATATTTCTGAATTTCTGAAGAAATTCTTAAAATCCTCAAAAAAAGGAAAATAATTTATATTACAAAGTGTTAAGCACTTAAACTTACGTTAAATAGAAACTTGCTAAGCCTTAGTTTCTTCATTTGTAAAACGGGTATTTAACTAAGCAGCTACTTCATGGGGTTGTTATGAGAATTAAGTGGCTGACACATAGAAAATGTTTAGTAAAGAGATCCACATGGTAGGAGATAAATAATCGTGAACATACTATTCTGATCATTATATTTGTGATTCTTTTACATCCTGGCCCAGGACTCAACAAATATTTTTGTTAAGTAAAAGGGTAAAAAATGAAAAACTAAAGTGTTGTATTTCCATCACTTTAAAAGATTCTATTCCCAGAAATGAATTATTTGAAATGTTATTTTTAAGCTTACATAATAGTTTCCTCACAGAAGCAAAACCAGATGATTTTCTAAGTATTTTTGCAGGAATGAAGATGAAAAAGTAAGTCCATTTTCTTTGACACTTTGGTACTAAAAAGGATTAATGGCTCAGCGCAATCAGGGAAAAGATGCAGCCTGAAGAGATTTTCTTAGTGTTGGGGTAGGGGGTAAGAAGAGGAGGAGGGAGAAAACTTCAGTTGCTTATAATCCACAATTCAATTTCAACCTTCGAAGAGGTAGATTCTGTACCCTTACACACACACACACACACACACACTTTTTTTTTTTTTAAGATCTTGAAAATCCTTAGTCAAATGGGTCTTAAATGTCAGTCCTCTGGTGGGGAAGGAAAAGGGCACCACACACAGATCCTTGCCCGGTTTGGTTCAAGCAAGATGTATAAGAGAACAAGCTCAAAATAAAACGGGATAATGTAATTATAATGCAATCTTCTCAAAAAACAAAACAAAACAAAACTCTGTGCTTGACATTAAAATGTGAAACATCTCGAGGTGGTTGTAGATTTTAGAATTTTCTAACCAAGTTTTAAAAAATCCTAAAAATAAAGTATATTTGATAACATGCTATTTCATAAACGTCATATATTTATACAGTGGGAGCACTTTTTGCACATATTCCACATTTACATTTCAAGTGTGCATTTAAAAAATACCTACCAGACACTAAATCGCAGATAGAAACCCATAGCCTCCTAGCAGGCAGCAAGGTCAGGGGAAGGGCGCTGGGAGGGAAGTCTGGAGACCTGGGTCTCCTTCCAGCCATGCCCCGAACCAGCTGGGTGACCATAATGATTCCCTTGCCCTTTCTGGGTTTCCATTTCTCAATTTGGACTTAAGAATCTCTAAGTACTTTCCAATTCTTTGACTATCATGTGGATTTTGCCCATGGTGACCTTAATGTCAATAACAAGTGTAGGGAACAGGAATTACAATTCCTATCATTGCATTGTCTTAAGTGCTTCTGCATCTCACTTCTTCTTATGTTTCAAAACAAACTGTCAGCCTTTCATCATTGCACGAGCCCAAACACACACACTTCAAGGAAAGGATAACAAAGAATCATGCTGTGAGAATTATATACAGCGTTTTGTGTGACGTGTTGGACAGCCATATTTCGGTGCTAATTATGAAACAGCAAACAGAAGGCTGCGTCCCTCCCTGAGTCTTCTGGGCCCACATCACACTTCCCTCTAAGGTCAGTGCGGCTTCCATGCAAACCCCTTCTCCTCTACCCTCTGCTGGCCAGAGGACAGTGACCCCCCCCCCCCTTAAGCTCCTCAAGAGCACAACTCCAAAGAAAAGGTGCGATTTAATTCTTAGCCTGAAACACAGCCTATTTGGAAGGACACCAGTCACTAGGGTATTGTTAGTGCCTTGAAATGGCCAAGAGGGATTGCTGACTCCGCGAATCTCACTCCAAAGGCAGGAATTCTATTTGAATTACTAACATAACAGATGTTTGCTCGGATCCACCATGCAGTCTGCACACACAGTTATGCTAATTTGGCAGCACTCCTCTTCCAGTTAGCTCCGAGCCATTAGAGCACGCAGCTAGTAGGTCCTTCTGTCTAACTAATAATTGCCTATTATTGATATTAATTAACATTTTTTGCACCTTTCCTCGGTTTTGACCTAGTATCTGTTGGTAGTCTAATCACCGTGGCCTATTAAAAGTCAAAATACAGGGGCCTATAGTAGTCACGAGCCATTTATCAAATGGCAAACAAGGCCAATTAAACAGGCAGCCAGACAGTTGTCTTGATTTGCCGCTGACTGTTTCTTGATCACCATTATAAATTGCTAATAGGGCAGAAAGCGCTAAGCGGGGAGCATCTGTGGGGGGCTGGTTATTGCTCACTCCCTGCCTGGTGACAGGTGAGAGAGAGGCTAGTGATGGTCTTATTGATGTGAACTGCCCATCAGTTGGTAGTTATTGTTAAAGTTCATGATGCTACAGCTGATCCCGTCCTGCTGAGAGTCAATCAAATTAATTAGAGCCAGAAATTCTTCTTTATTATTTTAGAGCACAGGTACAGAAAGAAGTCCTGTAATTTGGATCCAAAGGCAATGAAGAAAAAAAAATCTTCATGTAGTACAGTGTGGAAAAAAAAAATCAGATATTGCTTCTTCCATTATTTATAATAAGGGCTGTGGCTAAAGGTTTTTATAGGCACAGATCAAGAGATCATAATAGAAGCATATTGACAGATTTTTTTCTGCAATACTCCAAGGAACTGGCTGTAGCAGGAAAATATATCAAAACCTTATCATCAGAGCTGAGATCTTCTGTGAAAAATCAATAAAGAGTTATACATGGTTTGAGTTTAAACAGTTCTCTGTAGTCATTTAAACATAGTGCATCTGTACAGCTTTTTACCTCTGGAGACCAAGGTAACCTAGCAACCAGAGGGCTTAAACCGATTAACTACAAATGAAGTACTGTACGCCTATCAAAGCAATTGTTCATCGTTGCCTTTGTTGCAGAGACTAAGCTAATTGAACATGATACAGTATGAAGATAATTAACACCCATGAGTTTGTTAATTGCCTGTTAGCATTACAACACAGTCTTTTGGTTTCTTTTTAACTGTCTCCTTTGTAGCCTCTTACTTCCCTTAAAATGGTGCAGGACCTGTTTAACTGGCAATGCTATATTGGAGTTTATTAACCCTTTTTTAATTTAAAAAAAAAAAAAGCTCTGTCTTAACGAAGCATATTGCATGCGCTTGTTAAATGCAAGCTCTCACTTTGTCTATTTTCCCAAGGCTAGGAATTTGCTTTACAGATACTGTACAAACTATGTTTATTTTTTGTGCTAATTTATTTCAAGCGATTTAGCCATTACAGATGCTCTCCAAAAAAATGGCGTTAGTGGTTCCCTTTATTACTCAGCTGCTCTGCTTTGGAGAGTGAGCGATAAATGTCTTTGAGGGTTGGAATATTAATTGAAGGCAGCATCTGGTCAGCAGCTGACCGGCTCCGGTTGTCCTGCTCCAACCAAGCAGGCAAGAAAGAAGCTTTGCTGGTTCTATTTGCCAGGCTCTCGGTTTCCTCGCGGCCGTGGACTAAGAACCCCCATTTTATCTCTGCTGGATCACCACATGGATGCCAGAAAATCAATTGGGCAGGAAAATCTGTTAATCTAAAGTGATTTCAATCTAATGAATCATTTAAAATAAAAATTTCAATCATTACCTTTTTGCAAAAGCACTTTTTTCCCTCAAGTCTATGTGCACGTGTCATGGCAATATCTCGAAATGACCTATCACAAGAGTAATTCAAAGTCAATAGAATTGTCTAGCAAGGAACAATTTGATTTTTGAAAAAAAAAAAAAAAAAATAGGGCGGCTGATTACAAGCTTAAGAGGAAATGGAAAACCCCGATGCTGTGTGACCAGAAACAATTAACACACTCAGGCCCAAGATACACATCCAACACTCAAGATGGACTTTTCTCCCGTTGAGAAGGAACACCTTGGCTGTGTCACAACTGTTTAATTCGGATTTTCCTGGATGATCCTCTGTGTTTTTCATTACTGTGTCGTGGTTAATAACCGCTGGTAAGTCGGTCCCAGGAGGGCCACTTCTAGTGCCCAATTACAAGTTCTATCATCAATCATAAGTGTTATTTGTTCAACGAAATGAATTGCTAATTAATAACTGATGAGCATTATGGCCTTGAAGACTATAACACTATTAATTATGGTTGGCATGAAAGGGGTCTACCTGGCACATTTTCACCACAATTAGCCTCAGAAGCTTTCAGGGAATATGTCTATGAAGATAACCAAAGAAAAGCCTGGCTTTCCTCCCTCTCCTGCATAAGGATTGACAAACACGGCACTGTCTCTGGTAAGGATTCCACCAAACCAACTCCAGCATCCCAACAATGGTTTTCTATGCACCATGACTTGTATGAGAAACTTGAAGCGGCAAAGAGGAAAAAAACCCCCACAGAGGCTGAAGGCACAGAACATGTCCCCACGCGCCCCGCCAGGCTCCTGCTGAAATGCTACAGAGGGTGGTGCAGCCACAGCATGGTAACTGGAATGTGGCTGCTGGCTTATTTTTAGACTTGGTTGTTGCCCAGTTCGCGTTCTGAGTGCTGGGTGCAGGCACACAGCAGCTAAATCACTTTCGCAGGCAGCTGGTGGGCCAGGACTGCTCACATTTACTCGCAGTCAGGAGGGAATACATCATCGTTCACCTTGACGACCTTCTGATCAGAGACTTAAAGAGGAGAAGCTAAGAAATGCCCTCTTGCCCACCACTGGGGAAGGAAAAAACAGTCGCTTTGAAGAATAAACACACAAAAAGCATAATAATGCCATGAAACTCCGTGAAAGCAGAACAAATCTACTCCCCCTGTGCTCTGTGAATCTATCTCATTTTTGCACCCAGAGCCCGAGGGTGCGAACAAACAGGGGAGAGTGATAAAGCACTGCAAAGACTTTCAAAAGTTATATGACTAGTAGAAAAGAGCAACTTTTATTTTTCTCCTGACTGGGTGTACAGCCTCCAGAAGGCAAAGAGCTCGTTAAATAGTTACCTGGATAATTATGTAGTTTGGACCATCATTTCAGATTTAGTGCTAGATGGATTCTGGAGAATAAGCTATCTGCACGGATCAAATTAACTGGAGAATTGGAAAAGTGTTCTCTTTGTGCTGGGTAATCAGAACAGCAACTCTTTCTTATTATTGCAGTTTAAAATTTGTGGGTTCAAATTATGCAAATATCTTCCCTCACCATTCTGCCAAGCTGCCCAGAACTCACCCCCTTTTCGTAGGCAGGTACACGTGTCCTGAGGCGGAAAAAAGGAGAAGAAGAAAACAGATGCACCTACCTCCAGATGGCACAATGACTGGTGTACGTTATTTTTAGCTTTACAAAATCAAGAGTTAGGAAGGTTGGTAAAGTGAAGGGATGTTTGCAAAACAGCCTGATTAGGCAAAACATTCCTCCTCCTTGGACCACATTTCTCTGTCTATAGAGGTACAGTCACGGGAGTGCGCACGGTCGAGAAGGGCTTGCTGGCAGGCAGTCCAGCTGGTAAAGTGTTTGGGGTGGCAAATATGACCATGTCTACAATGGCCAGGACAGAAGAGCATGGAGAGGCCGGTAGGTTGACACTGATTCGTGGAAATGGCAGTGAAAACCTTCACAAGGATGGGAGAGAACAAGGAGGTGGGGAGAGTTCAGTGCGTGTGGGAAAGAAAGAATGGAGGGTGCAGGCAAGGAACCTTGAATCTAAATCTGCCTCCACCACTGTCTACATTCAGGGGCTTGAACGAATCATTTAATCTAGCTGAGCCTCAGCTTTCACTTTTGTAAAACAGGAGTATTGATACTTATCCTGCTTATCTTATAGATTCGTAGGGAGGATCCAATGAATCGTGTTTGTGGCTTTCGTTTTGAAAGCACTTTGAAAAGTATAGACAGTTATCTAGAGATGTAAGATTCCTCATAATTATATTTGTTGGCTCCTTGCCCATTTCAACCCAGTTACCTCAAACAAACGGGCCAGGCAGGCTCCAAAGGCCATGGAAGGGAGCACGTCCACCAGACCCTAAATTTCAGAACTGAAGAGTGAGTGGACACTGAGAAGCCACTGAAGCTTGTGTGAGGAGGAATTTTGTTTTCTTACATTAAAAATCAGGCAAAGGGCTTCCCTGGTGGTGCAGTGGTTGGGAGTCCACCTGCCAATGCAGGGGACACGGGTTCGAGCCCTGGTCTGGGAAGATCCCACATGCCGCGGAAAAACTGGGCCCGTGAGCCGCAACTACTGAGCCTGTGCGTCTGGAGCCTATGCTCCGCAATGGGAGAGGCCGCGATAGTGAGAGGCCTGTGCACCGCGATGAAGAGTGGCCCCCACTTGCCGCAACTAGAGAAAGCCCTCGCACAGAAACGAAGACCCAACACAGCCAAAAATAAATAAATAAATAAATAAAAATTAAAAAAAAAAAAATCAGGCAAAGAGACCTGAGCCACAAATAGCTGTTGCTAGTGAGCATACCTGAGGCTACACCTATAGCGAACTCAAACTTGAATGTGCATCATAATCATGGGGGGAAACGAACAATGCTGAAAGTCTGCGTAGGTCTGGGGTGGGCCCTCAAACCTGCATTTTTATCGAGGAGCTCAGGTACCTCTGAGGCAGATGTGTCCACAACTACCAGGTGAGAGACACAGCTGTCACTCCTGCAAGCAGAGCTCACCCCATCACACACCGTCATCACTTCCCCAGGGTGGTTGTGACCATACTCGAAACAGGCGATGTCTTCCCAAGAGTCAAGGGAATCGAGAAGGAGCCTTAGTCTTAGTTTTCAGTAAGACCAGGCTTGATTCAAGACATTTTTTTCTCCCAGACAACACTGGAAACAGCACTTTAAAAATATTCTTCACGGCACTGATGAGGGAAATAGAGACAGACAGTGTTCCTGAAACCTCTAGGGAAGAAGCATTAAAGAACCTAAACCAACTTTACAAATACGTAGAGATACGCATTCCTATTCCTCCGGTAGGAAAACAGTCCTGTCTCCTTACTCCTCCAAACACTTGAGATTAACTTTCTGTACCTCACCTCTCATTTCTCTCAAAAAAATGGACGATGGACGGAGGCTGCGTGGTAACATCAGAAATGTTCCTTTTTGAAATGTGACCATTTGGGGGTCTCAACCTCAAGGTCATTCTTAATATGTTATGGATTCTCGGCTCCACCCAGCTCTCTCTGGAGGCGTGCTCTCGGCTGAGGGAAGGCCTCCCAAATCAAACACACATTAACATCAAGTCTATTCCTTCAGAATCAGCAACTAACCTTCTTACACTATAAACTTCTTAAAAACTAGCCCTTGAATCCAAACAATGCCCCTTTGAGGGAGAATACCCAGAAGGACAACTGCGTATGCCACCTAGAGTCAACATGGAAGGCTCCACACTCTCAAGAGTGCACTTCTCTCCTGGTGGCCTCACAGCAAGGGAGGTGGGGAGCCACTCCAGGAACAGGTTTCGATTCAGGCAGCCTGGAACAAGGCACTGATGAGCCACTGCTTCCTTGTGATGGATCCTTTTCTTGTTGTTTGCTTAGTAAAAACCCTAGACTGTCTGTAAGGGGGAAATACTCCTTTCTCATTAAATAAAACATTTCACTCGACATTTTATACACTGGTATTCCCCCAAACTGTGTTCCATGGAATATGAGCTGTTAAGAGATGTTTAAAACAAAACTCTTCTAAGGACAAATGAGTGTGGAGAATAGTGCAAGACTTCCCAAGGTTTTCATAATGTTGATAAGCTTTGCAGCTCTCCAAGAGAGCGTGCAGAAACCAGCACTTCCCAAATCTATTTGGTCACAGAACTTGTTGAAGACACCTGATCAGGGAAAATATCTAATTCAGTGAACCACAACTGTGGAAATTCTGCCTTATAGGAAATACCCATGAATTGTCTCATGTAATCTTTCCACAGTCCCACTGAAGCAGAAATTATCACCATTATTATTTTACTGAAGTGAAACTTCCACCTCCAGCGGTCTGGATATGAAAGCTCAGTGAATTCCAAGTAAGTTAAGTAAAAATAAACCCTCCTCTAGACACACTATGGTGAAACTATAAAACATCAAAGACAAAAAGAAGATCTGAAAAGCAGGCAGAGAGAAGAGACAGATTACCTTCAAATGAGTGACAGCTAAATTTGCAAGAGCAGCAATGGAAATCAGGAAATAGTAGAATAATATCACCAATGAGCTGCAAGAAAATAACTGTCAACCTGGAATTCCATACTCATTAAAATTATCTTTCAGAACAAAGCAAAATGAAGACTTTCACTCAACGGGCTCTGTCTATAGGAATTTAAAGGATGTAATTCAGGCAGAAGGAAATTGATCCCAGACACAAAAAGAAATTATTAGCAAATAAAATGGAAAATACGTAAGTCTAAATGAACACTGGCCCATGGGATTCCCTGGGAACTGACTGTGAATCTGAGATTTGCACGCAGGAGGATTTTTAGAGAGTTATCTAGGGGGCAACATCTGTTGGGGAGTAAAAGAAGTGAAATTGGCAGAGAAAGAAGTTGAATTGTGATGTAGTCACAACAAAACATCATCTGTTCCCACAGAGAGCTCTGGAGCTGGGATGGCCACCAGTGTTGTCCCACCTTTCAGGAAGGGGACCTTTATCCTGCCACATACACACAATAACCAGGCTTGGATATGAGCTGCCACCAGGGAGGGTACATGACTTTGGGCCAGGTCATTCTCTTCTGCTGAGAACAATTCCCAATGAGGGACTCAGTTGGGAGCCATAAGCCACCAACTCTCCCAGCGTCTGGCAGAAGGAGTGTCTTAGTCCTGAAGGGGAACTGAGGCAGCGCACACAGTGCCCACTACAACACTCAAAACAAAAATGGTAGAAATAAAATATATGATAGAATAGCATATAAATCAAGAAAGATGATGGTAGTTAAAATATTCTAAGGTCCTAGTATTGTTTAGGACAAGAATAAAGTTCTTGATTAACTTTAGACTTTGCTAAGACTGAATTTTTTTTTAAGAAACAGCTATTTACTGATACAAGAGATGCACTAAAACATAAGGCTTTGAAAGAGTTAAAGCAAAAAGATGGACAAAGGTATACAAGGCAAACAGGCCAACCAACAACAAAAAGCTTGGGTACCTCTATTCATATCAGAGAAAATATGTTTGAAGGCAAATAGAAATGTTAGAGATAAAGGATGCACTACAAAATGATAAGTGTAGTTCACCAGGGAGATATAATGACTCTAAACTTGAACACACTCACAGCCTCAAAATGTATGAAGCCAAGATTGTCAGAACCACAAAGAAGTACAACCAGATACATAAACCATAAATCAAGCAAAAAAGTCAGTCAGGATATGAAAGATGTGAAACTAAAGGCTCCTGGAGGTGTGACTGGTGACAGAAGTGGAATTTAAGACCAGTGTATCTTCTCTACTCCAGAGCACTTCCCACTGTCTCCTCCAGATAAGATAGTGGAAATTGAAAGAATCAAGGGACAGGAAGATATACAACAACTGATATCAGACTCTGATTGTAGAATGTATCTTTTTGCTGGGAAGGACATTTTCCTATTTCTCTCACTGAAATCTAACATTAAGAGTGTTGAAAGTTACACTACTACCTACGAAAGCAAAAATGGTACGGTTTTTCAGACACCAATCAAGTGACTCTAACATATCCGTTGTTCCTGATTCGTTGTTCTTCTTCACTGTCAGGTGTAGATGGCAGAAAAAACATATATATATTTCTTTGCTGCTCAGGACCAGTGACCACATTGATCTTCACAGAGAAAACCTCTGCTTAATCTAAATTGTCTGGGAAAAGTGACTTAATCATAATACAAAGTCTTATCTGAAAATAAGTGTGATGCCCCCTTCCTCAGCCCCTCTTCTGGTTTTCAAGCTACATTGTACCTTGTGAATAAGATAGATCTGCTATGAAGTTAGATAAGCTATAATCAATGTCACCAGAAAATTGCAAAAGCCTTTGCCCAGACTATAAGGATTTTGCCTCTTTTCTTCTCAGTAGAAGTCATGGATAATGTCACTTAGAGAAAAATGTTACAGTGCAGTGACCATTTTTCTGTTTTAACAGGCTTCATCTTCTAGTAAATATACACCAAGCCAAGCCTGGCAAATGAAATGCTTATCAGGGGATGATCTCTCCCAGCCAAAGTTCCCATGAGGACAGACAGCTGAGCCCCGGAAACACCCTTCCTGGGAGATCCAGCTGGAGGTACCAGGCAGTCGGCCCGGAGAACACAAGTCAGCCTAGGCCCTGTGGTCCAACCAGCAGCCCAGCAGCCAAGCCTTGGTTGGGAGGCTGGTGTGCAAGAATGGCCCCTAACCCTCTGGGATTTTTACCTATGTGGGGTCATTGATTTCTCTGGAAATACTATGTTCTCCCACTCCTTAGGGAAAATAAAAAACCCAAAACATATACTAACAGACACATTAACTTTTGCTCACCAATCCAGAAGGTCTGGCCCCAGTTAAAAACCACTGCTCCAGCCTTAGCTTCTCATAGGACTTCTACGCAAACAGTGCACTTTGTAGAGAGAAAGCGAGTGCTTGAGAGCATGGTTTCTGGGGTCAGGCTTTCAGTTTGAACTCTGGCCTCACAGCTGACCTTAGGCAAGCACCTTAACCTGACTGTCCCAGTTCCCTTGTCTGTAACATAGGGAAAATAATAGTACCTGTTTCATAAGGATATTTTTAGGATTGAGTGAGCTCACTCATGCAAAGGTTTAGGTGAGTTCCTGGCACAAATCAACATTTGTGATTGTCACTGTTCATTTCATTGCTAGTCCCTTTTGAAGGTCTCTTGGTATCTTTTCTCGACCAGACCAGCCCTTGGTCTAGGCTGGACTCTCTTCACTCAGGAGACGTCTGGATCTGAATGACATCTTACCTTCATTTTCCTACCTGGCCATTTTTGCTTGTGCAACAACTCATTTTTGGCAGATGCAGAGCTAGTATAATCCCTTACTTTACCAAGTTTAGGAAAATGTTCAAGGTCTTCTTTAACTAATTTAGTCTTTTCCTGGGGTTTGGGGTTCCTGTATGAAATTGGTGTTTTCACCTTATCCTCCCCAAACTCAGTGTCTGTGGGAGTTACAGTGTGTCACTCTGGGTCCCTGACTCACTGCTTCTTTATCTGCACCATCTCCTTTCCCCGATGCGGGGCTGGTTGTCTTATCAGCTGGTCTCCTCACAGCTCATCGGCCTGCATTTCCCTCTTTCCTAGACAAAACCCCATCTGTGTCACTGGAAAGATCCAACAGGCATCCGTAGACCAGGGCTGTAGGCCTGAGACCCGGAGAACATAATGTGAGTCATTTTAGCCCCCTGACAACTGGCACCGGCCCACTCTGGCTGAGTCAGGAAGGAAATAAATGTTGACCTTAGAATGCCCCTACCTTCCCACTGATCCCTGCCCTTCATCTCAGGCCTTCATCCAAATCTACCCTGGGTGTCGCTATGGTCGCTCCTCCTCAGGAACAAACTCAGGAAAACTGAGAAGTTGCCTCTCTTGATTGCTTAGCATTTTAGAGAAAAATTTTGAAAAGAGCCAAAGACAATAGCCTGACGGAGGCTGTTGAGACTTCAGGCTCTCTCTGGGGTGGGATGGGGCGGGGGAGACACCTCCCACAGCCACCACACTACCTGGCTGCCCACCCCACCCTCCACCAGGCCATCTCTGGCCACAGACCCACACATTTCTAGGCACACGGTTGGTTCTAAACACATATCTGTTGAATTAATTAGCCTTTATTGTAAATAATGTAAAAATATCCAAATAATGGTTCAGTTATGCCCTAGGCACAGTTGAGCCATACCTAGATGCAAAGCCTTTGTATAGGGATGAAGAGAACTAATTGGTGTGGGAGGCCCTATCCTGTACCAGATGGTTCACTTGTGTTACTTCATTTCCTCTTTCCTACAATTCTGTATGGACTGTACTATTATTATAATTCTGAGTTTACAGCAGACAAAGACTCTCCAGGAGGTTAAATAACTTAGGAAGGCGTGATGGAGTAAAAACGTAATTATTTTCCAATGCCTATTTTAGCTTCAAACCTTTTTCCAATAAATTGGTAATTATCAAACAGATGATAGTAGAATTCTTCCCAAAAGAGGGACTGGGGGCCCATAGTCACCCCAACTGTTCAGCCTTCAGCCCTCACCCACCTCCCGTTGCAGAACATCTCACCCTGCAAAAAACATGCGGAAACACAGCTGCCTTTGAATCCCAGCTCTATCGCCCACGAGCCATGAGGACATAACATGTCCTCGTCTCTGCTTTCTGTTTGTCCACCTGCAACAAGACAGGGCGTTGTGATGACTGCCTGACCTGAGGTGGGCTCAGCAAATGGCAGCCATGTGACCTGCTCGTGTTCACACAATGAGCAAGCAGTAAAAGCCAGATTGAGCCCCAGGCCCATGATGTCAGAGTCCACTGGCAGCTCCAGCTAGAACACAGAGAAAGGGCTCAGGACCCAAAGGCAAGCCAGTTTAGGAACAAATCTGGAATGCTAACAAGAAAGAACAAACACTGGCAAAGCACAAATTTGGCAAAGGAGAGCACTGGCCCCAGCCAACACTTACACAGATTGTTGAAATTCCCCAGCATTGAACTCAACTGTCTACAGGGGAATCAGTTCAGTGTAGATGAGGCTGATGGGAAAACAAATGTGGCAAACACATCTGACTGGTGAAGCAATGTTTAACCTGCCTTGAAAGACTGTATTAAAAATATATGATGTCTGGGGCTTCCCTGGTGGCGCAGTGGTTGAGAATCTGCCTGCCAATGCAGGGGACACGGGTTCGAGCCCTGGTCCGGGAAGATCCCACATGCCGCGGAGCAACTAGGCCCGTGAGCCACAATTACTGAGCCTGCGCGTCTGGAGCCTGTGCTCCACAACAAGAGAGGCCACGATAATGAGAGGCCCGCGCACCGCGATGAAGAGTGGCCCCCACTTGCCACAACTAGAGAAAGCCCTCGTACAGAAACGAAGACCCACCCAACACAGTCATAAATAAATAAATAAATACTTTTAAAAAATAAATAAATAAATAAATAAAAATTTAAAAAAAATATATATATGATGTCTGAAATTTCACTTGCTTTGGAATTTTTAAATCAGTTTACAGATGTAATATAAATTTAAACATTTTGTAATAAATGTTAAAACACTTATGAGACAAACATATTAGAAGCTTCGAGTCAGTCTGTCAGTCATTTTTCTATCAATGCCTCATCATCAACTCTAAGTTTAATTTTAAAAATAAGAAAATTACACCCTTCCACCCACTACAGCAGCTAACCCTTCACATTCAGCCACCAAGAGCAGACCGGGTGGCAGATCTGTGGTGTCCTTTATCCATGTTCCACTCCATCGGAGCAAGCACCCACCATCCTTTCCACCCCGGCCTCTGCCACCGCAGAGAGATCAGTGGGACCCGAAATGCCCTGTTCGTTGCCACTGCCAAAGCGGGCAGAGCAGCTGGGTCAGGCTCAGCTGACACCGGCTGGGGAGGCCTGTGCTGATTCAGGGGTGGCATAAGGCTCCCCAGTTTGGGCTCAGTGACAGGGAAGGTGATAAAGAGGCACACCTGCAGGTTATTACTCTGAACTGCAAAACTGGAACAGCAAGATGAGAAGGAAACCAAGATAGGCCAGTTCTTAAGCAAGGAAACTGAGTCTAGCAACAGGCTTCCCTGTGAAGATTCCTCAAGACTTATTAACCATCTCTGATTCCACACTACTTCTTAAGGTACAATTTCATACAGTTTCATTATAAGAACTAACGCTGTCCTAATTTCTCTTTTTCTTTACTAAGAAAAACTATCAAATGGTGGCTCGTTTCTTCATTTGAACGGGGCCATTAATGAGGTTTCAGAACAGGCATAACATGAGACTCAGATTAATGTATAAGAAGGTAAATGGTTTAGATAATGCTATCTTTCAAACTATGCACAGAACCTCTCAGATATATTTAAATAACTGGGGTCCCTTTTCCTTCCCCCCAAAATGCACTTTGGTCATTGTGGTAGACAAAATAGTGGTCTACCACTACCAGAAGAGATCTTTGTCTTAATCCCTAGAACCTGTAAATATATCCTTTACATAGCAAAAAGGACTTTGCAGGGGTGACTCAGTTGACAACTTTGAGATGGGGAAACTGTCCTGGACTATCCAGGAGGGAGGAAGGGTCCAGGAGCCAAGGAATGCAGGGGGCCTCTGGAAGCTGAAATGGATTCTTCCCTAGAGCTTTCATAAGCAACACTGCCCTGCCAACACCTTGATTTCAGCCCAAGGAAACCTCTTTCAGACTTCAGACCTCTCGAATTTGGGTTATTTTAAGCCACTTAATTAGTGATCATTTGTTACAGCAGCAATAGAAAACTAATACATTCATGTATTACCTTCCTTCCCATCCTACACCCCATCTCTCCTCCATAGATACACTGTAGCCTGCTCTGGCTGAAGCATCAATTCTTCCAGGAAGTCTTCCTTTCTGACCCACACTCCACCCCCTAAAAGAGGTGAGGTGGGTACCTCTCTCAGTTCTGACCTCCCCCAGAACACCTGGCACACTGTATTATAATTGACTGTTAATTTGTTCACCTCCCCCACCAGACACAGAACTTCTGTAGGGTATCCCCTGCTCTCAGCACAGGGTCTGGCACAGCACAGACCCTCAAAAAATTATTTCTTAAATGAATACCTGCTATTTCAAAGGTTTTGAGCTGTTCATCGTCTCCTGAAAACAAACTATACCCATTTTCACCTGGGATAGTGAACATTTATGGAACGAATGAACAAGGGGGAAAAAAATGCTATTGAATCCCAGTACTTTCACCCATGAACCGTATCAGAGAAAAATAATATTGTGCTAACCAGCCCACTGGCCATTTTAGGCTCCCCTTTTTTCCCCAAAACCAGATTATCAGCTTTCCTCTAGGCAGTCCTCTCTAAAACATTTCGACCACTGTTACTGGGTTTAATACAGATTTGCCAAATGTTAACTTTGCTCAAATAACTTTGTTTTAGGTTATTCTGTATACAGCAATAGTGCCAGGAAAGGCAATCTGTATCATTTAAGGAACTTGAAATTTTTATCTATATTCATAAAAGAAAAAAGTTACCAAAGCGATGCAGCTATTTTTCTGAAGGAAGTGGGGAAAATGCCTCATTGAGGGATATAAAATTCTGAAGGGAACAGAAGCAAGATTTTACAAGACTATTTGAGATAATGTCAAGTACAAGAACAAAAGAACATAAACTAAGGCTCAGAAAGGGTCAGACCCTCAAGGAATTTAAGCAGAATTTCTTTAGACATAGAGAAGGAAGTTTACAGACTAAAAAGCAGAGAGTTGAAATGGGGGAAAGGCTGTTGTAAATATAGTTGAAGCTGTTAGACCAAAATTGTTCCCTGAGTTATACTCAAATCATAGATCATGGCTTCTAATTCCTCAGAACAGAGCAACTTGAGTTGAATAATGGGCTCTCTCTGGGTTGTGTCATTTTTATCTTCTATTTAACTTCCTTTAAATCAGTCCTTTAATTTAGCCACTTGGCAGGGCCTTAGGATATGTAATCCAGGTAACCCTGCTCTCCAAGGTTACCAGACAGAGCCTTGGTCTCACAGACGAGAAAACCAAGATGTGGAGATTAAACTGTTTGCTATAGGATGGGTAGTGAGTCCCTGAGGGGGAAGACTAGAATTCAGAGCTATTAGACACAAAGGTGCTGCTTATTGAATTAAACCCTGGGTTTGTGATCTTCTTTTCCATCTCAGAAATGAGGCTGTCATGATGAAATTCCCATAGACTCCAGGGACCACTGTTATTATTTACCTACTGCATGCAAAACCCTTTATTACAAAAGATGCCAATTATTGTCTGTGCCATTTACTTGATACATAGTCTTGTTAAATGAGTGGTATGGTCAATAGTATGATTTATTCAAAGCGGAAAGAAATCATTCCCGGAAGGAAGTAGACTTGAGCTAGCAGCAGGAGAGTGGGAAGCAGTGGAAGTTGGCTAGGTGCAGAGAAGGAAAGGAGAGTGGAAGAGGGTCCTGAGATGCACAGTGGGGTTGGGACACCACGTGTCCTCAGCAGAGGTCTTATGTAAGAGAGATGTCAGTAACCTCCTGGTACAGGGCAGGTCAGGATTGGAAGCTGGCTCAGGGGATAGTTAGTGCCAGACCAGACCAGGTCCAAGTGACCAGTTCTTTGAAGGGGCTGCTCAGATCAACAAACCCCACATAGGGCAAGTGACTGTCAGAGAAAGTCATGGTAACATGTCAGTAATACGGATGGAGGTCGTTGAAGTCAGAACAAGCAATCATCTGGTTGTTCCTGTCCTTCTACTCTGTGAAATGAAGAGACTGGTACTAACATTTTTAATGCACATTAAAAACAAAAATGAAATAATACATTGTTCTATTAAATTTGCACAAATTTTTTTAAAATGTTTAATGCTTACTGTAAGAGTGCTATAAAACATACATTGTTATATTCACTGATGAGGACATAAATTGGACAAACTTTCTGCAAACAACTGTAATTAATTCACTTACTTAACAATTATTGATGAGGCATGTCCATGCTCACCAGGCACACGCCTTTAAAACATCTCGTCTTTTTTTCACCCTCCTTTTCCCCAGAGCTCTCTTGGTGCCCACTGGCTTCCCAGAGCATCTCATCACAATCTACCCTCAAGAACAACAGTAAATATTTTCCCATATAACCTGAACCCTAACCACAAGTCAAATACTTCATCTGATACTGACCTAGAAAGAGTGATCTAGTCCAACTCTGAAGCAAAACTGTGTTGTCTAATTACATACTACACAAAATGTAGTGAAATTTGTGGGCACTTTGATGGTGATTTTGACTATGCTGAATATTCCCCTTAATCATTGATGTTAGACTCTGACCCTGTCCCTAAGATACTCCTCTGACTCAAGCTCAACCACCTGATGCAGAAAAGCTAAGGTTCACAATCTATTCATGTGTTTCCTATGCAGAGATATTTGCATTGTAAAAGAGGACATTCGGAGGAGCAATAGTTTATCCGTAAGGAATAACTCTGTTGTAGGTGTGATACTTACTGGGGAGAGGCCTTTTAGCCAGCCTCCTACTGGTACAGTAGGCCTTGAATTCCGTCTCCTTCGGTTTTACTAAAAGAACTGCACTGGTCCAACAAAGTGGTTCAGTCTTGGATGCCCTTATATACATTGCAAATGCTTTGGGAACACTGTTATCAGTGCATTTCTCAATGAATCAAATCAACACTTACTGAGCATCTAATAGGAACCTAGCTATATAAGAACTTTCATATATATTATCTCATTTAATCCTCACAATCACTTTTGTGAGGTAGGTTTTATAGCTATTTTTATAAATGAGGAAAGTGAGGCTCAAATAACATTGAGTTGTATGGTTAGTAAAGCAAAGATTTGAACTCAAGTCTGACTGACCACTGAGCTGATTGCAATGGGACAGTGCTTCTAAATGACCTGCCTACAGACATATGATACCACTTACATACAACCTTTTGATTTGGGCGGGAAAGTTTCCAAGTTCCTTGTATCATCCTTGTAGTATAGATTGCCTAAGAACTCCCTACATCTCTGAATCACTTAGCAATCTGAAAAGCACTTTTAGTTATATTATCTCAATTGACTATCAAAACTTCATGAGGCTGCAGGGCAAATATTATCACTCTCAGTTTTATAAATAAACTGATGACCAGAGAGGGTAAGAACAGCCTAAGGTCACAGGGTTGGGAAAAGGTAGACATTTTGTAGCTGGGAATGGTGGGAAATTGACTCTGGAACACCCTGCAACACCACATGGTCCAGGCTTAGACTTTCCATCAATGTCACAAAGCAGCTACCTGTAGAAGAGCCGTCAGAATGGGGTCTACCTACAGCAGCAAAAACAGGAGGCCAAGGTCTGACTTGAGGAGCCTATGTCTTTCTCCTTAGGAAACTATTTCTGGCTCATGCTGAACAGATTAGAACATTCCAAACTCATACCAGGACTTGAGTCAGAATCCAAAATCTTTCTTTGCAATTTCCATAATATTTTTCTCCTTTCTAAAATTGCTCACTTAAAGATCTGCCCATTCCTACCCGTTTCTCGGTTAGTTTCCAAAGCACAAAAATTACATCAGGCAAAAATTTATGTGTTTGTTCTCCAAACTACAACAAGCTTGCCTCCCTACCCAGTTTCAGATTCCTCCAGTATATCTGTGCTTGTAAAGGCTTTATTCATGGTTAAGGAGAGATTAGATAGCGTTTGGCTAGAGATCCAAGAACATACAAATTCCAACTTACCCACGGGGACCCCAAGACAGAAAACGCACAAGGAGAAATAGCAAGAGTGAAACAAGATACCCCTTTCTTATTAGCCAGATGTGAATATCTTAGATGAATCCTACTTCCCATACACTGGGGTGGACCATAGGGAAATCCCACTGACCCTTATTCTATATTTATATTCCAGGAGTAATAGCGACAACCTTGGATTTCATCCCTGAAAATTTTCCCTCTGTCGACCTGCCAACACATACCAAACCGTACCTTCAGAGGCCACAAAAACTGACATTCAACATATAAAGGGAACAAAATGGGGTTAACACAGAGCTACCACGATGCTCGTTCCAGGCCTCTCTACCCTGCCTGCCGCTTCAGACAACGCACAACTTAACAAAGCTACCAACAGAGTCAGCAGAGAGCAGAGCAAACTTTTACCACAAGATAGGAATGAGCATCTATAATGGCAGATTCCCCTAATGAAATGGAAGGTCTTAGGGGTTAAACGTGTGAGTGAGGCCCACAAACCCTCCAGCACCTCGGGGCTGGATATGCCAGTCCAAGATTTAAACAGATGGAAAGCACCTCTTCTGTCCTTGAGAGGACAGATAAACATAATAAAAAGGAATGTGATGCCCGCTTTTTAAATTTCTCTTTTCAGTCACTTGTCGGCCATCTATTTCCTAAATGTTACAGGAACTTAATGCTACAATAATTCAATATGCAGGAAGATGCAGTCAGCCCTGAATACCCAAGATCCAATCATTGAAGCATATACCACTGAGATTTTTAGTTACTGGTTTGAATGTTCTTTTGTGGCCACTCTTCTATGGAGTTTGAAACTTTTCCAACCCCTATCTTGTTAATTCCATGCATTAAAGATTGAAATGCATCCAAATTTCTTTTCCAAAGAAACATGTTATACCAAGGATGATTATTATATTAAAATATGGAAGCACACAAGCTGGAGCCTGAGATACTTAAATTATCCTTTTTAAAAAGTATGCAATAACATTTTCCCTGTTGCCCTTATATCTCGTGGAATCACAATGCTAGAAAGCAAACCCAGGGAACTGAGTGTATTTCTTAGCTTACTTTGAATAGGACTCATTTTGAATGACTCTTATTGGAATCTGACTTACAGAAGGCACCCTGAAGTCACAAACAGGTTGCTCACAAGTGTGTTTTCCTTGATCTGCACAAGGGTTTTACATTTTAAAAAATGTGTTGCCAACATTCAAAGATCAGGACATTTCTCAGATGAAAAGTGGGATACTTGGCTTTCCTTTTAAAACCAGAAGCTCTGGCCGTGCTGTGCAGTGTTCCCACGTGGCCAAAATCAGCCAGAGTGCGAGGAGGGCTGCTCCCTGCCGACAGGCAGGGGACTCCAGCCCCCCCGACTGCCCCACCACCTGGCCCTACCCCTCCCGGCCCTTGGAGGCATTTAAGTTTGTGACCCCTGCTCCCAAGCAATGGTTCTCACCTGAGGGTTTTATCAGAATCACCTGGAGAGGACCCTTCACCCTCCCCCGCTACTTTCATCCCAAATACATGTGGAGAACCACTGCCTCAAATAGCATCCAGTCCATCAGTGAAACAGAAAAAATGTGTTACTTCTGTTTACCTAAAGACATAAGTTTATGTTCCACTCTTACCACTGAGGCAAAAACAGATTCTACTACAAAGTGTGTCTAACAATCAAAACCTTCCATCAATTTGCCTAATACATTCAAACAACCAACCAATACAGAGAAGGGGAAAAAATATCTTTCAAGATACTTCATTTTACCCTGATAAAACTGGTAAAATGTCTTAGTCAAAATAATCAAAGTGGGTAACTATCATCCGGGATCCAGTTTGACTCTTGGAGTTTTATCCCATGCTTTGCAGCCTTGCTGGGAAAACCTTTAAAAAGTGGGGTCAGGGGTGGGAAGCGGATTCCCAGCCAAAGCAATCAGTTCTATGAATCCATTTATGAGAGCTGAGGTCCTCATGTCTTAAAACCACCACCTCTGCAACAAATTCAGAAACAGTCCAAGTCCCCAAGCCCAGTGCAGACTAACGCTGCCCCGGGTGTGGACCACAGACCAGCAACAGCAGCAGCACCTGAGAGCTTGTTTGAAATGGAAACTCTCAAGTCCCATCCCAGACCTACTGAATCAGACACTCTTGGGGTGAGACCCAGCGAGCTGTATTTTAACAAGCCCTCCAGGTGATCCTGATGTGTGCTAACATTTGAGAATCATGGGTGAGAGTCTTCTAGAGAGCCGAAAACATCCAGATTCCTGGGCCCCACTCCCAAGTGCATTTCTAGCAAATTCCAATGCAATACTGCTGCTATGAGTAGCGCTGCTCTAGACTCGTGGGTCTCAGCCCTGACTGCACAGTAGAATCACCTGAAAAGGAGAAAAAGGGAGAAAGAGATTATTTCCCAGGCCCCACTCCAGACCGCCTGAAGCAGGAATCTCTAGGGATAAGGTCAAGACCCTGGTCTTTTTTAAAAGCCCACCAGGTAATTCTAATATGCAGTCAAGTTGAGAGCCCCTGCTCTCAACCCAGCTGATCTCCACCGTCAATTTTAGCTCCCCTAACACATCGAAGTACTCATGTGTCTTCTCTCTGGAAATGTTCTGAGACTTCTGTCTCAAGAGATACCCATGACCAACGATCTCAGCTGTAGGAGTAAGCATTTCAAAGAGCAGCCTCTCATCAGTTTGGTAGAAACTGTCCCCAGCAGTCATTTTCTGACCCATGCTTGGGTTCATATTTGAAGATGGTGTTATTTGGGGATAACTGCTAAGGGACAATGTCAGCAAATTGTTCCTGCCAGTAGGTGGAACCCAGAGCCGTGAAAGTCAGACATCCTCCAAATAACACATTCCATGGCAAAAACTAAATGTTTTGGCCGAGGACAAGACACACAGATGTTCTAATATTCTCAATACCAATGCAGTTTCCTTCCAAGCAGCTTCAACAACTCCAAAAGAGATTTGTTTAACCCATTAACTAAAGTCAGGGAAGGTATCAATATGGCGGCAGGGGTCAGAGGACAGTGTACGCAGCCTTAAAACCTCCTTGAGGCTCGGGTTAAGGCAGGAGCTGCTGGAGGAGATGACCCCTGACTGTATAAAACCACTTTAGGGACTTAAAAAAAGCTATGATGAGAAGAAATGTAGGTAGATGCCAATGTCTGCCTGAAACTTTTCTTAAAAGATTTCTAAAGAAAATTCCATAGGCCCAGTGGATCAAAATATCCTCAGACTTGAGTTTTTCCTGAAGAAATGTGTACTAGTGAGACCTCATCAAACAAGGGGAAGGATTAAGATGGAAACGAAATGCATATTCATGTGTAATAACTGGGTAAAAAGACACTGTAGGAGAAAATATTGATAAACAAATATTTTCCTAGAGAAAGTGGTATGTATATTTTAGCTTCATAAAAATACCCTTGAAGGGAGGGGGGAACTTTTTTTTTTCCGTTTTGGCTTTATTAGAACAAGAAGAGACTTTGTATCTCTCATCAAAACACACCCAGGCCCTTTTGTCATGTCTGAGAAACTATTGATTCCTCTATTAAATTGTGCTATATGGAAAAATCTTGACAAGAGCAATATCATTTATTAGACTAACAAATATGTTAGTTGAACCCGCTTTGGAGACTTCTAAAATCCATTATACAACTGCAGCTCTTTTTCAGAGACCAGGATGTATTACAGAGACCAATTCTCAGGACACAGTATGACTAATTTACTTGCACATTCCAAGAGACCATTATTTCTTAGGAAGAGTAGAAGAATTATAACCTTCAACTTTGGGGGAAATCACCAACAGCTGATCTGTCTATACTGACTATGTCAACAAGCTGGTTCTAAATTTCCTAATATTTCCATTCTCAGCATTTTCTGACACTAAAAGTTTTATAATGGGAAAAAACAAGAGGAGAAACTACAAAGAATAAAATTGACAGGTAATCTAAGTTACTTTTTGAAGAAAATAAGCGATTAATATGTGTAGTTTCATCAAACCTCCACCTGGTGCTGCCCGTTCATACCTCATCTAAACCACTCCTCACCCTGTTTCTGTTCCTTCTCTTCTGTGGAAGAGGAGACTGTGGGGCCTTTATAAGACTTCAAATAAGACACTCTACTCCTGGCCATATGCATTGTCCTCCATGGCAAGCAAGATATGCCAAACTCAGAGAATCATAGCTCTAGAAGATGCTTCGAAGTTCACCTTGTCCAACCACTTCCCTTTGCAGGAATGAGACCCAGAAGGAAAGAGACTCAGTAAGACAATAAATCGATGGCATAGCCAGGCAATCTGGCCCCCATGACATGTGTTTCCCATCTGTCTGCCACACAGGCTCCCTTCGTCTGTTACAAATATAGTTAAAAAAAAAAAAAAAATCAGGTTCTATCTCAACTTGCTTCAGTCTGAGGCCAACATGGAACACTCATCTGGAGACCTTCTTGATACTATCAAGAAACTAAACTGATCACTCCTTAGGATCAAGGTAAGTGGTCAGTGCCTAGATCCTGTGCAGAGAATCAACTGCACATCCTTCCGAATGCACCCCCAGCTCCGCTGAACCGTGTGCTGAGACTGGTGGGGTCTTTGAGGGCGCTGACTCCTGAAAGGAGAAGGGGAAGTTTCTGGGGCTGCCTGGTATCTCCCAAGTACAAGATGGCTGGCTTGACTTTCTGCCAGTCCTTTCCAGGCTCTGGAAGAAGTGCTCAGGACAACAGGAGGATTCTGTGGTAAGTCCCCAGTGAACCCAGAAGGAGGAGGCAAATTCCGCTGCCTTTGTCTATATCCAGACAAGAAGCTCAGAGCCGAGCAGACCTGGCAGTCGTATCAGCACCCTCGGGCAGCATCTGCTCCGTGTGGCGCAGGAGGATACAGGACAGAAGCTGGAGCGAGGCGGGCAAAGAGGGCACAGGAGGCAGGGAGGGGAATGAGGAAACAAGAGAATGTAAGTGAAAAAGAAGGGAGAACAGATGAGGAAAAGGGTTGAGTTCTGAAAAAGAATTGCGGAAGAGCCTTCTAATGCTCACCCAGATCCTGTTCTCCTTGCCTTCTGGGACCTTCTGAGCCCATGGAGGGATGACCCTTCCCAGCCTGTGGGTGGGTCCAAGTGACTAGTCCACTCCAGAGTGGGCGGATGTGACATGGGGTGGGGTGTTTCATTCCAGCATGAGCCCCTCGGGGGCTCCATACCCAGCCTAGGGGAGAGTGGCCACCCTTGCTGCCGTGGGCAGCGCCTAAGACAGAAGAAGCCTGGAAGGCTGAGCCAACACACGGAAGACATTTGTCCTGGAGCGACACCCAGATTTACAGAAATAAACTTGGCTGAATCAAGCCACTGAAAATTAGAGGTGGTTTATTTCTGCAGCATAACCTAGCCTATCCTCATTAAATTATAGATCAAGAGTAGGAAGTAGAAGAAATAAGAGAGAAAGAAGAGAAGCAAAGGGCAGATGGGAAGAGAGTGGGAGAAAAAGGAAAGAGGGAATGTGGGGGCCAAATGCAATGGCCTCTCGTGTAAATTGCCTTCACCCCTGTTCAACGAGCTCTAGGAGCACAGGAAGGACACAGGCAAATGTGCCCAGGAGTAACTCCCAAGTGAGAAGGCACCGCTCATGGGTGCCACGTTTGCCATCACGATATGTTTGTGGTCATCTCCTTGCTGAGTCATGCTTCATGTAATGCACATGTGTTTGTTTATTAAATATTATATTACTAAATGCTGGACATTGTAGTAAGCAAGAGGGATACGGAAGAGACCAAGACAGACATGGTCCCTGGCCCCACGGAGCTTGTAAACTATTATTTCCTTCCCTTTAAACTCTGCAGGGAACTCCATGCCAATATTCCACCTGGAAGAGAGACAAGAATGATCGCAAACTTCAGCCACCAGGCAGTGATGAGTTTGAGGAAAGAGCTCCAGAGGATGCACTGGCTGGTTCTGCCAGGAACCTGCTGTGGTGGGACCATGGTAAGGAACCTGGAAGCTCTGAGGGTCAGTTTCTTCATCTCTGACATAATGAAGGTAGACCTAATGCCACTTTCAACTCTAATAATAGTGGTAATAATAACAGCACCAATAATAGCAGCTAACATTTATTGAACATGTACTACATGCCAGGCACAGACCTTGGATTATTGCATTTAATCTTCACATCAACACCGTAAGGTAGGCATTACCATACCCATTTTTCAGATGACTAAACTGAGGCTCAAAAAGGTGAAAAAACTTGCCCAAGATCACAGAACTCGTAAGTGGTGGAGCTGTAATCTGGAGGGAATTCCTACTGAGTTCTGAGCACACACCCTTAACCACTCTGCCAAAAACTATTACCATAAAGTGTATCTATTACTGTGGTTAAAGGAAAATTAAACACTGAGACAAAGCAGATGTGTTCTTTTACACTCTCTTGAGATGCCAATACTCCACCCACTCCTACCCCAGAAAACAGTCCTAAAGAGATAAAGTGCTTACTGGAAACAAAGTTTAACCATCGTTTTCCATCTCTTCTGAGAAATGAAGGGCTTTTGTTCTGGCTGTATATGGTTCTTGTTCTGTGTTGATCTGGTCTGTGTTGATTTAGTCCACAGAAAGGATAATATGATTCTTCCCTCTAGACATCACCCCATCTTTCTCGGCTCCTATGACTCTTGGGACAACCTCCTGTCCCTCCTTGCCCACACCTGACCAGCTAGGTCATTGGCCATCCCTGCACCACACCCATTTTCAGCCTGGGTCCCTGCAGTCTTCAGGGCCAGACATATTTCACCTGAAACACCTCTGCCCATCACTCTGTTTCAGCCAGTGCTGGTTACTTGTGTCCCCGTCTGTCCTAAAAACTAATAAGAACATAAACCAACAAATAATTTCAGACATTTTTCTCTAGGCTTGTAATGGAACTGCAGGCTAGCTAGGTATTCAGTGAATCTTGGGGATCTGACTTTTTAATTAAAAAATGGTTTCAAAAAGCACTTGAGTAGAAATTCTAAGTAACTGCCTGCCAACTCCACCTACCGTGCCTCAGAACCCAACAACAAAGAGAATTGTATGCAGAGGAAACAAGACTTTGACTGCAGCCTTAGAGGGGAAAGACACTTTAAAACGTGTAGCCTGGGGCTTCCCTGGTGGCGCAGTGGTTGAGAATCTGCCTGCCGATGCAGGGGACACGGGTTCGAGCCCTGGTCTGGGAAGATCCCACATGCCGCGGAGCAACTGGGCCCGTGAGCCACAAGTACTGAGCCTGTGCGTTTGGAGCCTGTGCTCCGCAACAACAGAGGCCGCAATAGTGAGAGGCCCGCGCACCGCAATGAAGAGTGGCCCCCACTCACCCCCCCACTCACCGCAACCTGAGAAAGCCCTCGCACAGAAACGAAGACCCAACACAGCCAAAAATAAATAAATAAATAAAGTGTAAAAAGTAAAAAAAAAAAATAAAGTGCAACACTTTATCGAAAGATAAATTAATTCTCTCAAAATATATTTATAAAAAAAAAAACAAAACGTAGCCTGGAGGGTGGGCTGCATGTGGTACAGCACAGCTGGACAACTTTATCCTAACCAAGACAGCCCATTCTGTTGGAGGGTGCATACACAGCCTCAGGCCCATTCTGTTTGTCTGCACATTGTATTTGGTGCAATGTCTAAAAAAAAAAGTGTTAACCTGCTGTCAGTATTTTTTAAACAGAAGATTTCACACAGAATCCAGATTTCAGACTAGTCTTGACATCAGAAGATCTGGCAAAACTCTGAGCCTACATCCCCCCAGGGCTACAGTGGGACAGGGCCTGAGCTCTCTGATTCACCACAGTCCCCACCATTCCCTGATGGCTCACACCCTGGCCTGTTTGTCTGTTTAAGTTATCTCCCTGCATCCTGCAAGGCCCTTGAGTCAGCCTGCCGATTCCTCATCGCTCGCTGACTGGGGAGCAAAGGAGATTATGGACAGGTTGTATGTGGGTGTACATGTACCCCATGTCCTTTCAAACCCCTGATCCGGTCACTCATGTCTGCTATAACTTGCTCTCCACTGAGCATTGCTACATTGGCCCTAATAGAATAAGGCTCACCCAAAACACGGGTCTGAGCCTAGCGTCCCATTCACAAATGGTATTGCTGGTTATCTACATGGGGCCCTCACTTCTGAGTTCTATATGCAAATCTATAGGGACGTAAAGCAAATTAGTGGTTAGCAAATTACTGGGGCTGGGATCAAGAATGGGGATTGATTGTAAGTGGACATGGGGGAATCTTTCGGGAAGGATGAAAATGTTGTAACACTGGATATTGGTGATCGCTGCACTACCCTGTAAATGCACTAAAAATCACTGAATTGTATATTTAAAACAGGTGAATTTTATGGTATATTCATTATACCTCAATAAAGCTATTTTTTTAAAAAAGAATCATTATGGCTGCTTCATGGAGAATAAACTAGAGGGGGGCAGGGGTGAAATCAGGGGTCCCACTTTAAAGGCTTAAATAATTGTCCAGGAGAAAGTCGACAGGGACTTGGACCATGATGGTAGCAGTGGAGGTGGGTGGGGCATGGTCAGACACTGTATGTGTCTGCAAGCAGAGCAGAAAGAACTGGCCAGTGTGAGAGAAAGAGAAAGCAAGGGTGACACCAAGGTGTTTCTTGGGAGAATGGAGTTGTCGTTTACCGAATTGGGGGAGACTGTGGGAGAAGGAGGTAAGGGAGGGTGTGGGAAACATAAGGAGTTCTGTTTTAGACACGTCAAGCTCGAGATACCTGCTAAGCGAGGAAGCTGAGAAACTGAGTAGGATGGAATATATAAGCTCAGGGGAGAAGCTGCTCGAGTGAAATTAGAATAACCAGTGGAATTCCTTTGAACCAAGCTATTGAACCAAGGTTTAACAAAATGCCTCAGCATTTTTACTATGCAAGCTGCTGGCGAGATGCAATGGGCAAAACTGCAGGTGTGCTGTGTGCGTGCACTCCCACGCACATATACAAATGTATATATGTATATATAATATATGCACATTTTTATTTTTGCTTATTTTCACATATATCAAAGTATATGTGTACTATTAGAAGTTAGGGAGTCACTTTTGGGGTAAAGAGCCCTGGATTAGGGGCTGAAGGAGAAGTGTAGATAGCAGGCAAAAAAGGATATAGCCCGTTTCATATGCACTATCTTCATAAAGAAATAACATCCAATGACAGTGTCATGATAGGAGGGGAGACAACATTGTATGGTTGTTAACCATTCCCAAATTAATATATAACTAAATCTCCAACTGAAACTCTGAAAAAATAAAATAAAATAAAAAATAAAAAGGCAGGCAGGCAACAGTAAGATATTTGGCTGCTGCTTCTTTTTCCCCTGGCATCATAAAACTGTAAAATCTTAGACATGTAAGGGACCTTGGACTGCATTTAATCCAAGGCTGACTTACCCAGATGAGATACAAAGCCCCAAAAAGATGAATCAACTTGTCCACAAGCATGTACTTAATTTCTTTACAAGCACTGCATGAAAAGTAGCTGTCTACCTCTGTCTTTCAGAAGGAAATAATAAATCAATTTTGTACATTCTGAAACTTTTCACAAGAGGATAGCTGTTGTGGCACCAAAAACTTTTCCCATTATTGGGGTTTATCAAAAAACAAAAGAATTCAATGGAAAGCAGTTTAGCTATATAAGTCAAAATACTATATGCACATATCTTTGAACCCAAAGATTCTACTTCTAGAAATTTAGGTAACAGATATTTTGAAGTCTACAAATATTGTTCCTCAACTTTTCTTCTATTGCTTCTACTAATAAACAAATAAGAGTACTATTATTACTATAAATTGAAAGTAAATGATATATCAGGTGTTTTTAATTAAACACTTGCTAGCTCTATCATCAGGTATTCATACAATTAAGATATATCATACAATGCAAATACCATACAATCACAAAAATACAATGTGGTGCTATATTTACCAATATGAAAAAAAATCTCAGACACGTTGAATTTAAAGGAAAACAGACTGAAGAACAAATGATTGAGGTTTCTAAATTAAAAAAAAAAATTTTTAAGAACCTAATATATAGTATACTCCCATTTGAGAATGTAGAAAAGAATGAGGGAGGAGGGCACTGCAGGAGGGCAGCAAGCAATAAAGATCTAGAAGAATGTTCACCAAAATGTTAACCATGGTTACCAATGAATGTTAGGATTTGAGATGAGGTATGGTTTTTGGCTTTTTTCTTAGGATTTTTCTATATTCTTTGAATTTTTCTTACCGTGACAATGCATAATTTTTATAACCAGAAAAACTTTAAAGCTAATTTCATTTTGAAATTTAATAAGTAAGTCTCTTTTTCCCCATCCCTTTTCAATAAGGAGCAAATAAATGCAAGCGGGGTGTTGACTCACTCAGGAAGGCCTTCCGGGTGCTGGAGTAGGGAATCCGCGGGCGCCGGGCTTCCAAACGGACAGCAAGAGTCAAGAGCCGGGCACAGGGTTAAGGGTGGAGAGCCGGCAGGTGGAGTAAGGGCCAGGCAACTACAGTTTTTCCCCTGGTACCAGAGGGTTCTGTCCCAGAAGCTGGAAAACTTGGCTGCAATGGTCGGCGCGGTGCTGGAGAGCGAGGAGAGCACCGCGCGCGTAGGCGGCAGGGCGGGAATCGGCCTCAAGCTCCGCCCACAGCACAGCCCCAGCGCGTTAAGGAATCAACGATGCCCCAATAGCACCTGCTGCGGTAGCTGGGCTGGAGCAAGGCCTCAGCTCCAAAGCTCGAGGCCCACGGGAGTGCCTGCTCCCTCGTATGGAAATAGAAGCACGTTTTTCACTGTTGGTTGGTTTCTAATCTGTTCATTTCCTCTCGTGATGGGAAAGGATTCATAAAGGACATAAACCAGTCCTTGACCCCTGCCTTCCTTGACCCCTGCCTTCTGAATACCGATCCCCAAGCCAACTCAGAGAGCATCCAGCGTCTCCTCTGGTCAAGGACCAGGCGACGTTTCCTATTTTAAAGAAACTTTGCCAAGTTGATCAGATGACCTACTCTGGATCACAGATGTCACAAAACCTGCACGTCCCACCTGGGCAGCCAGGCCCTTGAATGGCCTCTGAAAAAGCCCTGTGCTCCTTTCCTCCTGGAGCCCCCTCTTCTCCTCCCTCCCCACCAGCCTAATGAGAAAAGTGAGCATTTTCTTTTTTATTGCACTGAGACCACTAATGCTTTGCGGTGTAAGTCCCTCCCTCTCTTTGACCACCTGCCCCCACTCAAGTAGAGAAAAAGTAGGTTCTTCCTTTTGGGTTTTGTCATTGAAGGCCTTCTGGAGCCACCGATGTGCCTTTGAGGAAAAAATTATAATGAACACCAAAAAGGGTTGACAGGCCCAGCCTAGAGATGAAGCTCCACCAAATCATACCTTTTGCACAATCAAAAATGGGTGTTATTTTCAGGCTCCACATGCCCAGGAGGAAAGCAAAGCCCTGGGCCACTTTCTGTTGCTGCAAGTTTGAGAAGGGCCCCAGCTGTGATGAAGAGCTCAGGCCCACACTGGTCCCATGAGGCTTCCTCCATAATGAGCTTTTATGCCCAGGCTTACAGGAGCCCTGTGTCTGGGCCGCTGATTCCTGAGAAAGGTGGTTACTAACAGGGAGGGCTGTAACCATCCCTGAAAAACATTTCAAACTGTGTTACAAGCTAACCCCGCCAGAGAGAGGGCCCGTACTCGGCTTTCTACATGGTTCTTAAGTCTCTTCAAAGCACTCAATTAAAAAATGCTGCTTCTATAAAACTCAGAGCAGACTGTTATCGAGCAAACAGCTGCCATGTGATTAGAAACACAGGAACTATTCTGAGGAAGGGATGCTTGGTGCTATTAATTTCTTCCTTTGTGTTCCAATTATGGTTCCCAGAAAATGGGTCAAGGGAATAGTTTGTGTTCTTGCTTTTATTTTCAAAAATACAACTATAAAATACGTACACATTCACTGTAGAAAATGTTTTTATATGCAGAAAATTACAGAGAAAATAATCAGATTTATTTATAATCCCAGCATTCAGAAATAACAACCTTTTTGGTGTTTTATGATGTATTTTGGTACCACATTTTTTCTATTTTGTGAAAACATAATTGAGATCATATTCTAAATAAAACTTTGAAATCTGCTTTTTTTTTGGCTTACAATTGGTTAGCAATCATTTCACATGTTATTTTTAAAATCCTTATAATTTTAGTGGCTGTGTAGTATTCAATCATATAGGTATGACACCATTGGCTAACAAATTCCCAATAGGTAATTCTGAGAGAAACATCTGAATCTCTCTTTTTGCATTTCAGATTGTCCTTTGAAGATAGCATTCTAGCAGTGGTACTGCCTGTGAAAGGTAAATTCTGTAGTTAACTAAAGGACAACCTAACAGCCGTCTTCACTTAAAGTTATCATGTCCTTCCATTATGTTTTACCTTTAAATATACATTACCAAATATTAATATATTAGCAAGGAAATTACTTTTTATAGCTTTTAGCTCTTAGAAGCCCCTTCTGTGTTACAGAATTGATTTTTTAAAAGAATCCTAATCCTAAAAAAAGAAAATACTTCAAAATGTTAACTGTGTTTGTCTTTAGGAAATGGAACTTGAGTTTAATTTTTTCCTGCTTTTCCTTTTGCAGCAATTTGCCAAATTTTCTATAATGTGCATAATGCCACCTTTACAATGTTTCATAAAACAATATAAAAGTTTTTAAAAGAATGTGTGCTCTTCTCTTTTACATTTCTAGAACAAGCCACTATATATTATAAGCATTTTTTACTCATCCTCCTGCTTATTAAAGCCCACAGTTGAGAAAAAAGTTTGAGTTCCAGATTTTCACTTTTTCCAGAAAATGCTTTGTGAATAACTTAATTGGACTAAAGCAAAGGAAACTGAAGTTATTTATAAAAACTATAAATTACATTTATAAAAAATGTAATTACATCTTTAGTTCCACATATATGATTTGAGTGAATCTAAGGCTACTGTCTTTGTCAGTTCGGGCTGTTAGAATACCGTAGAATGGGTGGCTTATAAACAACAGAAATTTATTTCTCACCATTTTGGAGGCCAGAAGTCCGAGATCAGAGAGCTAGCATGGTCGAGTTCTGGTGAGAGCCCTCTTCCAGGCTGCAGACTGCTGACTTCGCACCATGTCATCACACAGTGGTGAGCAGAGAGAGGAAGCAAGCTCTCTTGTGAGGTTTATGAGGGCACTAATCCCATTCATAAAGGCTCCACCCACGTGACCACATCTAACCTAATCCTTCATACCATCCCATTGAAGGGGTAGGGTTTCAACATACAAATTTGTGGGGGGACAAATATTCAGTCCATAACAGCTACTAGACTACAAAGCTCACCTTTCCCCAAGATACAGCTAGGTGTGGGGGTGCACACGTGCACACACTCACACACACACACACACACACACACACACACAGGCTCTTTTAACACTCAGTCTATTTGATACCACCTCCGCTGATACAGGAATATAGAAGCAATAACAGAATTACGTCAGATGAATGGGCAGGTTCTAATCCCCTGATCCAAAGCAAGGACTATGTATATACAATTTCTCTCTTCTTATCACAACCATAATTTTTAATTCTTTTTTTTTCCATTTTTGTTTTTAAATGCTTAGACAGCAGAAAAGTTTGGCTCCTTTTTCACAGAAAAATATAGGTCTGACGTAGGTTGTAAATTGGGAAATGATGGGTTAATTTTAAAATAATCTTTGACTAGTTTGCATCATGTAATTTTTACACCAGAATCATGCCACCCAGGGAGGAGGACATAACTTGGTTGCCAAGGGAACCCTTCCTGATTTGAAAAGATGAAATTAAACAATGTATGAAGAATGTATTAAAATATTTATTGTTATTGTTATTATTGATGATAGTAAATAACAACAGTTAGCATCACGGGATTTTATGAAGCCTCATGCACATAAAGTTTGGAAATGGGTTGACTCAGGTAAGAGGCTTCTCTCTTGGCAGGAAAAAGGAAAACTAGAAGAGTAAGAAAATTCTGTGGAAGAAATAGATGTTTGTATTAAACGAGAGCAGGAGAAAAAGCAATTAGAACAGGACATATATAGAGGAAACTGCATGTATTATGTTATTATCATTATTAATATTTTTCCCTGAAAGGCTAAAATATTGCAAAAGGCTTTTGATGCCTGAAGTTGCAGGGGAAAAAAATATACTTATTTCTAAAGCCTCAAAGAAAGAAAGATTTTGAGAACAAGTATAGCTATAAAAAATTTTGGCCCTATAAATGAAATCAGATATACTAGTTTTCCTATTTAGTCTCAGTAAGTAAAACCAGACTTAAATACAGTTTGTAACAGTTGAGGCTTAGTACATAATGTTCTTAAATGTGTACCTGGGCATTTATATTTCTTTATATCTTGTTCTATATTTTATTCCATTGTTTCTACTTATAATTAGATGCATTATTTTTGTATGACATTATTTTTAATGACATGAGTTTCTAGAGAAAAAGTTTAATTGACCTGGGTTCTAACATGATTTTCTTTTATGCATGATTAGTAAAAGCCTAGGTTAAAAAAAAAAAGTCTATAATCAAAAGCATAGTTTCGCCTGGTGGAAACTACCCAAATCTCAGGCATGGGGCCAAGAGAAGATATTCACTAAAGGGTTATAATGACAAATGCAAATCTAGTAATTAAAAGCAAACTCACATTAGCTTAAATACTTCATGCCACAGTTAATGCTTGCTTCTGCTGCCTCTGTTGCCATGGAGATGAAGAGCAGCTAGCAGGCTATGTATCTGTGGTACCCAGCTAACCATGGCTGCATATCAGAATCACCTGGGGAACTTCTAAAAGTACAGATTCTTCTAGCTCCACATCCCCCTCCCTTGAAATTCTGATTCAGTATATAGATCAACTACTCTGTGCATATTCAACTCCTTTATTTCTTAAAGATTGGTTTTCTCCAAATTATTTTCCAGCTTATAGTGCCTTCAATTTAAAAAAAAAGTATGAAAGATTTAGTCTCTGGCATTTTATAAAACTCCTATAGGTATAGTTTCCCAGATGTTTGAACTGATTCAAATTTTTTCTAAAAAATTTGAGTTTTGATGAGGTTTGGTATAATAGATCCTGTGTCATCATATTCCCAGAAAAATACTGCTGCTTCACCCTTTTCTGGTTCAACCTTTTAAGCACTGAATATCAATTATTACAAGGATTCCCTGAGCAATTTATAATATTAAGGAAATTTGATTGCTTATTAATTGACTTGTTTTTCTGGCCATCTGACCAAAACAGAAGGGTCTATAAAGACATTTTTTATTC